>NC_138202.1:77445070-78651466 GCF_964194415.1 Vipera berus | reverse complement strand
AAATTCTAGTTTGTTCTAATTTTATATGCTAGTGCCATGCCCTGTCAGTGTTGGTGGAAGTGGTCTTGGTGATTTCTTGACACCTCCAACAGTAATCACCCTGATGAGCAGAGATTAACACCAAGATTAACATTAGATAAGCTATCAAAAAGCAAATAATATCCCAATTAAGAAACTACCAAACAAGCTAACAGTAAACAACACCCAAAGAGCCACCAAGATGACTCCCATTGACACTGACAAAGCAAGCCACTGGTCTATAAAATGGAAACAAAACCCACTCCCTATTGTTACTGATGATGTTACCTTGTTTGGTAATGAAACATCTGCAAGAAAACAACCAAGCTCAGAGAGCACCAAGGTCCTCACATTCCTACCTTGTTTTGCACATTTATTACTTCAATAAATCCATCATGACAATTTCTCTTCATCATTTCTCATGCGTAGGTGAGAAATAAAAAAGTTGTATCTGCTCTGGAGTTTATTTTTACCTTGTTATAATTATTCACTTACTACTTGCAGAGGTGGTTAGTATCTGAAAACATATTTAAGTTAAAGTTTTTCTTTCATTAAATAAGGGCAGGTTCACTGTGTGCATAATACTAGCCTAGGAATTATAGCACCCTAGCTCATTTCTATTATCTTTCAATTAATCCATGATAACTGCTTGCCCTGTCTCTGTACTTTCTGTAATTAAAGTTGATTGAAAACTCCTGCTTAATGTCTCCATGGTCTATATATATTTTAAGCATTTACATGGTGATTTTTTAGGATGCAATTTCTACAAACAAACTGTACCTGAGAATGAAGAACTGATATATAAACTTAGTTGTTGTTTTTCTAACTGGGTTTGGCCCTCTTTTCTCAGCTCCAAAGAAGCCACCAAAATAAATGGGTACTCTAACTTAGCATAGTCCTTGTCATGTTCTGGTCTACTAAGTGTATTATTCCTATTTTTTCCCCATTTAACTCTGAGTGTCCTGAGCAGCAGCAATAGTATCCTGGAAGACCAACTGTTCTACAGTCATTTTGAAGAAAACTGGGTTCCATAATGATATAGAACCTTCTTGGGGCTGCTGAAAGATCCGAAAGACAAGGGTCATTCTTTTAAAGATAGCAAGGTTCACATTTTGGATAGAAAGGAAGTAGGAGTCAAAGAGGCCATCTGTGTTAAAATTGAACAGCTCTCCCTCAGCAGAGGAGGAGGGATACAACACCACCTTTTTCTTATTTATAACACAGACCTTTCAGCAGTCCCAAGAAGCTTCCATACCTGCTTGCACTCTGATTGAGGAGACTCTGAGGATACAGTTAAACCCACAAGAGGCCTCAACCACTTTCAGAGAGTCAACAACTGACCCTCAGAGTGCTAACAACCAGTTAGGAAGATAAATCCTTCCATTCAACACCAGTTAGTTAGAACCAATGAAACTTCTTGAATGACAAGCACAACATTTTTGTTGGAAAAAAACCAAGAAAGTGCAATTGCCTTTTGGGGGAAAAAGCACCTTTGGAAATGATTTGAATTTCCTGAAAACACTTTTTAAAAAATATTTCCCAGCTATGGGATATCGAGAAGATATGAATGGACGTTTCATGAAAATTATTAATTTTCTTGCTCTCTTCAGAACCTGAGAAAGTACTTGCTTGATGATTTTGCCACACAGTAGTAGTGCAGTAGGACTTTGACAATCAAATACTGTGGAAATAAATAAGGGTTTGAGTACTTTTAAACAGATTTTGATAATCAAAATTGTTCTAAATTAGAAATGCTTTGGTCTGAAGCAATGAGCAGATTTTAAAAATAAAGGTGTTCTGAAAATAGGCTCTTCACTCCTCTGCAACCATTATCCAAGGCTCAGACTGAACACTATACCATCTGCTGCCTTGTGGCCAACAATTTCATATATAATGTGCTGGCTGCTACTCACACCTGCTCCCCTCCCAGACTAGGTCTACTCCTTTCCTTATCTGTGCTATAATCAGATTGTACTGAAGAATGAAACTGTGACTTTGAGAGATGTGCTGAGTACCATCTCAAACAGTGATCATAAGGTGTGCCGTGTTTATGATGATGGTTGCAGCTTAGGTTGGCAAATATCCAGATCTTCCTTCCAAAGTCAGGGTTTATCCAGCATGGATTTTTGGGCAGGATGACACTGTCCAAGTTATTAACTGCCTTAACCAAACTAGAATAGCTAAAAGATGCAGATTGAGTCACCAGCTGTCTACATCTGTTGAGATATCTAACTCCAAGTATCCTGAGCAGCAAGATTATCTGCACTTCCAAGAACAAGTAATTGCTAGAAGTCTCATTCATTCATATTATTTTTACAAATAACTCAAGAGAGTCAACATATCCAACACATCTTCCTCCTCCTAAAGGTGCTTTTTCAAAAGGCAACTGGATTTTGTTTTTCCTTGAAGACATTTTGGTTCTTATCCCAGAAGCTTCTTCAGTTCTGAGTCAATGGTGGAGGATGGAAGAATTTATATTCCTTGCAGTCATCTGGTTGTTAGCACTCTCAACAATTCTTAGATGACTGCAAGGAATATAAATTGGTCCGTTACTCTATTTTGTTTCAAAAAGGGACACTCATTTCTCTAAAATGTTGTTGGAAATACAAACCCAGATTTATTCAATTAATTCAGAAAACTACTGATATGCTGCTTTCTGGGGGATGGTGAACATTTTCCCACCACCACTGAAGATTGAAGAAAATGTGGCATTTTTCATCACTATGTTGCAAAGTAGCTGAGGCTATTTTCAGATGTTTTAGATTTTGGCTTTCAAATGATGAAATGATGCCAAAACCTTCTGCAGAATTTATTACCCCTTATTACCCCAAAATATATAAAAGAAGCAATAATCCACCCACTCTGTGGATGCTCTATGGGCTGCAAAAGAAACAGTTAGAGGGTGCATAAACCCTGGTTTAGTTGCTCATGACATAGTGTATTGTGAGAGCAAAGTCACTATGGATGGATAATAGATTGCAAGCAGAGGCTGGAATTCTATTCTTATCTATTGTAGACTTAATTCATACCATAATTATAAGAGGAAAGTGTTCCATTAAATACTTCTAAGCATTCTGTTCAGAGCTAAGTCTAAGTTTTGGTTATTCCTAATAAAAGTATTACTTTACAACTGTACTTTTGAGATATTCTAATTCACAAAATAGTATCTCAATTTATTGTTAGCTCAAGGTAAAATATGAACTTTGCACTTCAAGTTAAACCATGGCTACCATTCATTAACGGCAGTTTAACCATCAATTAATTCCCTGAATCAATTTGGTTGGACTGTAATGAAGAAAATTAAAATATACCAGGTCAGAGATAATGCTATAATGCCAATGCTATAATTGCACACTTTGAAATCTAAACATCAGATTTAAGGCTACATTTATGTGAAGTGAATTTTGACTCTAGATGTGTATGAGTCTTTTTTCACTTTATTCTTTTCCTAGATTTTAATTTTGTTTGTTGCTGTTTTTAACATTGATAGTCATCAAGAATAATTTGAGAATCAACAACCATATAAACTGAGTAAAATAAGTAAATAAATGAAACATCCCATGTTGGCTTAATATTTAGGAATTTGGAAAATAAGTTATTGGACCATAACAGTAACAATGTTGTGCTATTACCCAGGTTGAATTTGCTTACATCTTGTCCTGTGTATCTGAAGTTCTCAATATTTTTCGGGCTCATATAATCAGGCCTTTCTTGAAAGATTGCTTTTAGAAGAACAACTTGATTCCTCTAGGGCCAAAAATAGTGAACAACAAGTTACTGACATAGAAGGGAGGACTCTGTCTGCTCTGGGAGAATACAGACTGGGAAAGGCTTAGTCAGACTGTAGGAGATTCACATTCAATATTTAACTGGCTAATGAGTCATCATCCAAAGAAACTTCTTGCGTTCAGCAGAGGATACAGTTATAATGAATGGCATCTCATCTGATCAACAGCTGTTCAACTACTCTTTGTCTTAAGTAGAATGCAAAATTAGATGAAAAAGATGGAACGCCTGGAAGCAGCAAAGCCCACTTTGCATTGGATCTGAATTGCCTTATGAAACTTCTCAGCTATGGTTTTGTACAGCATGCTAAGTCATTATGTCATTTCTTTGTGGGATTTATTCATTAAACCATGGATAAGCAAAACCGCACTTGATGTAAAGTAGGGCTTTCCAAAATGATCAATATTAAATCCCAAGGGTTAATAGAACAGAATACAAGTGGCTGATATTATTATTTATAATGCTATTAGTTAAAGTAAAATGTACAGGTAGTCCTTGACAATGGAGCCCAAAATTTATGTTGCTAAGTGAAACATTTGTGAGTTTTGTCCCATTTTACAACTTTTCTTGCCACAGTTGTTAAATTAATCACTGGAATTGTTAAGTTAGTAACACAGTTACAGCTTCCCCATTGCCTTTGCTTGTCAGAAGGTGGTAAACGTTGATCATGTGACCCCAGGACACTGCAACTCTCATAAATATTGGTCAGTTGCCAAGTTTCTGAATTTTGATCATGACCATAGGGATGCTGTAATAGATGTAAGTGTGAAAAATGGTATATATATATATATATATATATATATATATATATATATATATATATATATATATATATATATATATATAATCGAGAACATAAGAAGTTCGAAGTGATCAGGCTGGTCTATTTTAACGCCAGATCCATCGTTAACAAAGCTCCCCTCATTCATGATTTGATCGAGGAGGAATGTGCCGATCTGGTGTGCATTACGGAGACTTGGTTGGGCTCGGAGGGAGGGGTGCCTCTGACCGAGTTATGCCCTCCAGGTTTCCGGGTGCTACACCAGCCACGGGCTCAGGGCAGGGGTGGTGGGGTGGCAGTGGTTGTTCGGGAGACTCTGGGCCCGCGGGAGGCCACCATTGTCCAGATGGCCGGGAGTGAATCCCTCCTCTTGAGATGTGGTCCTCGGGCTCAGTTGGGCTTGTTGCTCACATACCTGGCGCCCAGCTGTGTGGCAACAGCCCTGCCCGAGCTGCTCGACACTCTCTCAGGGCTGGCGGTGGAGTTCCCCAGGCTTATAGCCTGGGTGACCTCAACCTGCCGTCACTGGGAGGGTCGTCTGAGTTAGCTCGGGAGTTCATGGCCTCCATGACGGCCATGGGCCTGACCCAAGTTATTGAGGGCCCGACTCATGTGGGGGATCATACTCTCGACCTGGTGTTCCTATCTGGACAGTGGTTGGATGATCTGGGAGGGGGTTTACCAACCATCGCCCCCTGTCATGGTCAGATCATTACCTCCTGCGGCTGGTTTTCCGTTATGCCACCCCCCGCCGCTGGGCTGCGGAACCGACCAGGTGGTTCCACCCCAGGCGCCTAATGGACCCGGAACGGTTCCAGAGGGCGCTTGGGCCTATACCTATCACCCTTACCCACAGCCCAGTCGATGCTCTGGTGGATGCCTGGGAAAGGGCGGCCGCCGGGGCACTTGACTGCGTTGTACCCTTGCGACCTCTGACCCAGCACTGATCCCGTTGGGCTCCATGGTTCTCTGCGGAGCTCCAGGAGATGAAGCATCAGAGACGAGGTCTAGAGAGCGGTTGGAGGTCCAGCCGATCCGAATCTGACCGATTGCAGTTAAGAACCTTTATAAGGTCTTATCTTGTGGTGATAAGGACGGCGAAGTCTAACTACTTTGCTGCCCTTATCGCGTCCGCAGATAATCGCCCGGCCGCCCTGTTTAGGGTAACTCGCTCCCTCCTTAATCAGGAGGTGAGAGAGGATCCCTTGCGGGGACGAGCCGAGGAGTTTAGTCATCATCTGGCGGACAAAATCGCTCAGATCCGGACCGGTCTGGACTCTGACTGGGCAGAGTCTGATGTGCAGGAATCGGACAGTCTTGAGCATGTTATCTGGACTGAGTTCGACCCTGTTTCCCCTGATGATGTGGACAGGATCATGGGGAGGCTGAGCACCACCACCTGTTTGTTGGATCCGTGCCCCTCCTGGCTAGCTTATGCGGCCCGGGAGGGGACACGAGGCTGGTTCCATGCATAACTGTTTCTTTGAAGGAGGGTGTCTTCCCTGCCGCCTTGAAGGAGGCGGTGGTGAGACCCCTCCTCAAGAAGCCTGCCTTGGACCCGGCTGTTTTAAATAACTATCGTCCAGTCTCCAACCTTCGCTTTTTGGCAAAGGTTGTTGAGAGTGTGGTGGCGCACCAGCTTCCTCTGTTCCTGGAGGAAACTGTTCTGTACCAGCCTGCTACCGGCCTTGCAGAAAGGCAACCCCTGTACAAACAGTAGAGACTGGAAAACAACTGAGGCTGGAAGGCGTCTGCCAAGTTTAATTCACAAGCAAAACAACAGAACAAGAAACAAAATACCGGAACTTTGATCCTCAAACGGAGCGGTTGCTTTCAGCAACCAGCCCTTCCCCAAACACTCCCTTTATTAGAGTTCAGGGCGTGGCCTCCCTGTGCCTCCTTCCGAGGAGTCCCACAGCCTTTCTCTGCTTGTTCCTGCTTGACTGCCTCCTGCGTCGGGCGTCCTTGAACAGGGCCAGCTGTGGGTCATCATCATCCGCACTGTCGGGCTCGCGCAGCTGAGAAGAGGGCCCTGGCTGGGGGCTCTGCGAAGCCTCCAAGCCATCATCAGCAAGTTCGTCTTCAACACCCTCCTCCTCCCCCTCGTCTGAGTCATCCGAGACATCCGAGCCGGCTGCCGGACCCACAGGCTGGCCCTGAATCACAACAGAAACTGATTATCTGGACCCATACCAATCGGGTTTCAGGCCCGGATACAGCACGGAGACGGCCCGGATACAGCACGGAGACGGCATTGGTCGCGCTGGTGAATGATCTCTGGAGGGCTAGGGACAGGGGTTGCTCCTCTGTCCTGGTCCTATTAGATCTCTCAGCGGCTTTTGATACCATCAAACATGGTATCCTGCTGCGGCGTCTCAGGGGGTTGGGAGTGGGAGGCACCGTTTTACGGTGGTTCTTCTCCTATCTCCTGGGCCGCTCGCAGTCGGTGTTGACGGGAGGGCAGAGATCCACCCCGAGGCCTCTCATTTGTGGAGTTCCTCAGGGGTTGGTTCTCTCGCCCCTCCTGTTCAACATCTATATGAAGCCGCTGGGTGAGATCATTCGTGGTTTCGGGGTGGGGTATCATCAGTACGCTGATGATACCCAACTTTTTCTTTCCACCCCGAACCAACCCAGCGATGCCATCGCCGTGATGTCCCGGTGCCTGGAGGTGGTCCAGGTCTGGATGGGGAAAAACAGGCTTCATCTCAATCCTGCCAAGACTGAGTGGCTGTGCATATCGGCATCTCGGGTCAACCAGATTATTCCATCTCTAACAATGGGGGGTGAGGTGTTACCCCCCGTTGATAGGGCTCGCAACTTGGGCGTCCTCCTGGATTCACAACTCAATTTTGAAGACCATATAGGAGCCGTGACCAGGGGGGCTTTTGCCCAGGTTCGCCTGGTGCGCCAGTTGTGACCCTATCTGGACCAAGATGCCTTACGCACAGTCACTCATGCGCTCGTGACCTCCTGTTTGGACTACTGCAACGCTCTCTACATGGGGCTGCCCTTGAGGACCACTCGGAGGCTTCAGCTGGTGCAGAATGCGGCTGCGCGAGTTGTGATGGGGGTCTCCCGATACTCCCATGTAACACCTCTACTCCACGAGCTGCATTGGCTTCCGGTTGCCCTCCGGGTGAAATTCAAGGTGCTGGTGATGACCTATAAAGCCCTACATGGCTTGGGTCCGGGATATCTGAGGGAACATCTGCTGCCGGCATCAAGTTCCCTTCGTCCAGTGCACTCCCACAGGGAGGGTCTTCTCAGGGTGCCACCGGTAAGAGATTGCCGGCGGACGACACCCAGGGATAGGGCCTTCTCAGTGGGGGCGACTGCCCTTTGGAACCAGCTGCCAGTGGAGCTGAGGACTGCCCCCAACCTCCGTTCATTCCGCCGGGGCCTGAAGACCTGGCTCTTCGAGCTCTCTGGCCCAGGCTGAGGATTAATTTATTTTAATTGGGGTTTTACTTATACAGGGATAAATTTAATCTTTTTTAAACTTGGTTTTTTAACTTTTGTATTTTTGCTTTTTAATTACCCTGTAAACCGCCCTGAGTCCTCCGGGAAAGGGCGGTATATAAATGTAATAAAATAAAATAAATAAATAAATCATCTCAGCCTCCCAAATTTTTTATTAGCAATTTGAATAATTTACACAAATAATGAGCTGTCATAAGTTGACTATATCCTGTGGATAGCCTTGGATCAGGCCAAAGCAGGAAAGAAAGAGTTAATTAGCAAGGTGCATTCAAAAGCCTTGACAAATACTTAACACATATATTTCCCTTGCCTTCTAGCTAATAAAAGAGATAAAGAACCTGTGGCTCAGGAAGTTAAAACAACTGCCTAATATATAATCAGCTAAGGTTCGAATCTCAGATAAAGGGTATGACTGACTGACGAGAACATAAGAAGTTTAAAATGATCATTTCAGCCTCCCAAATTCTTTATTAGCAATTTGAATAATTTACACAAATAATGAGCTGTCATAAGTTGACTATATCCTGTAGATAGCCTTGGATCAGGCCAAAGCAGGAAAGAAAGAGTTAATTAGCAAGGTGCATTCAAAAGCCTTGACAAATACTTTACACATACACATACACACACACACACACACACACACACACACACACACACATATATATATATATATATATATGTGTGTGTGTGTGTGTGTGTGTGTGTGTGTGTGTGTGTGTGTGTGTGTGTGTGTGTTTTCTGAGGTTTTACTTAAAAGGGACCACAGACAGAATCAGCAAGACCCTCCAAAAACACAACATCAAAACAGCATTCTACACAGACAGAAAAATGTCCACCATCCTAAGAAACCCCAAAGACATAATTGGGTTAGAAAACCAAGGAGTATATGAAATCCCATGCACCACCTGCCCCACCACATACATCGGACAGACCAACAGAAGAATAAGTGCACGCATTGAAGAGCACAAAAACTCACTCAGAAAGGGAGAACAAACTTCATCCCTGGTCCAATACTTTGAAGCCACGGGACATGAAATTGATTTTAAAAAAACCAAAACTATCGCCAAAATTGAACATTTTAACAACAGAATAATCAGAGAAGCCATTGAGATAGAAAAACGCCCCCACAGCATGAACAAACGAGATGATACCTCTCGCCTACCAGCCATTTGGAAACCCGCCTTGATTGACAGACACGTCCCAACCACCAAGAATGATACCAGACCCAAACTCATGATAACATCACATGACATCACCACCACACAACCATTCAAAAAGCAAATCCGAAACCACAATGATAATGACGCACAACCACAAAACAGAAACCTAACTACAGCTGCAACATCAGCCACTTTAAACCCCTCCAAACCACACAATAAGCAAACTGACACCCACTATAAAAACATGGCACCACCACAAACACAAAGCCGAACAAAAGCAGCACAACTCACCAGCTCAGGTCTAAGGCTGGCAGCTGAGACCAGCCCATCCACTCAAAACACACCCCCACCCAATCAGAACACACCCACCATTCAAAACACACTCCCACCCAATCAGAACACACCTAATCCCCCACCCAATCAGAGCACACCTCCACCCACAGAACACACCCCCTCTGGCAGTTTAAAAAAGAGGAACAAACAGCCACTACCACATGCTTCTCTCAGAAGAAAGAAGCTGAAGCCACCAGCCTGAGGATGACGGATGGGATTCCGTCGAAACGTTGCTCCTACACCTTCAATTCTACACGGGAAAAAACCCAAATGACCAAAGATCCACATACAAACACCCGCGAAAACCTCAGAAAACACACACACACACACATATATATTTATATATATATATATATATATATATATATATATATATATATATATATATATATATATATATATATATATATATATACATATATATATATATATACATATATATATATATATATACATATATATATATATATATATATATATATATATATATATATATATATATATATATATATATATATATATATATATATATATATATATATATACATACATACATATATATACATATATATACATATAAAGGTAAAGGTAAAGGTTCCCCCACACGCACATGCGTGCTAGTCGTTTCCAACTCTAGGGGCCGGTGCTCATCTCCGTTTCAAAGCCGAAGAGCCAGCGCTTGTCCGAGGACGTCTCCGTGGTCATGTGGCCGGCATGACTAGATGCCAAAGGTGCATGGAACGCTGTTACTTTCCCACCGTAGTGGTCCCTATTTGTCTACTTGCATTTTTACATGCTTTCGAACTGCTAGGTTGGCAGAAGCTGGGACGAGTAACAGGCGCTCACTCTGCTATGCGGCACTCGGGATTCGACCCGCCAAACTGCCGACCTTCCGATCGACAAGTTCAGCGTCCTAACCCACTGAGCCACCGCGTCCCTTCATATATACATATATATACATATATATATATATAAATGAACTTATATGGATAGGTGAATTCTTTCTAATACATTTCCTACTTGATGGTTTCTCTGCTTTGTTAATACCCAAGAGTTAGATTTCACGGTGTTTTGTTTTTCCATTAGTGCTGAGACCTTTAATAAATGGAACTCTGATCTGTTTATCACCTGCAGATTTTCAAGCTTTAATATGGAGAATGTCACTTTGTTTAATAAATACAGATTTAATTAATGTAATCCTTCAACTGTCACTTTTCATTCCACACATTGGGAAGGAAAAAAAAATCTATTCTATTTATTAAGGTTGCATTCTTAGGTGGGTTTTTTTTCCTGAGGTTTTTAGTTAGCATCATTTAAATGAACATTTGCTCCAGCCTGGGCCTCTACACATATTGGCTATAGTCAGTGGTGGGATTCAAATATATGAACAACTGGTTCTCTGTGTGGATGCCATTTCCGGAAGTCCATTCTGGGCTTGAGCAACAAAAAAAACCCAGTTCGAACGGGTGCGAACTGGCTGAATCCCACCACTGGCTACAGTCCTATAATCTTTACCAGCTTGATAGGATGGGATATGCAGTCTTACATATCTCATAGTGAAAAAAAGGTTGATTTTAATTATCATTGCTACAGGTTTTTTTATTTGTTCTTTCTTTGAACTAACTTATATTTCATTCTCCCTCTCTATCATTTCTGCTCAAGACCTCTGTCTTCCTCTCATTTGAATCATTATAGTGATTTAACTGGAAAATAGCTCTTCAGAGAAATGTTTAAAAATCACTATCAATTTCTAATAAAGCCCTGTCATTTTTAATCAACCTGTAGGACCAGCTGCACTTCCTTCCATTCATGTCCCATTTATGGGGATTTCCCGCAATGAATATAAACAACTTAGGAAGGATGCAGTTATTGTCTAATTGTTTAGTTTCCCCATTATTTTCTGCATCAATGAGTGGCATAAATATTATTTATTTATTTATCAAATTTATATGTGCAAGGCCGGTCACACAATACCTATTTATCTGAAGGACAATTAGCTGCCTGGGATGTTCTGTTCTATGCAAATAGTTTTGGTGGGTCTTAAAGACATTCATTTATTTTGACAAGTGGCATGCCAGATTATTTCCCCCAATTTTAATACAATTTTATTAACAGTTTTGAAAATAAAATAAGAATAAATATAAAGAAAGTAAAGAAAGAAAGGAAAAGAGAAAAAATAAAGAAAAGGGCAAAAAGAACAAGAAAGGAATAGAAAGAAGTAGGTTCAGCAAATATGAGTACAAAATTATTTCTCACTCTAGAGTTATAAAAGAAAAGCTCTTTTTTCTATTATTTATTGTTTCTGATCCTCAAATAGCATTTAGACTTAAATACTGTTTTACAATGCTTTACAGTCCTCTCTAAGTGGTTTACAGAGTCAGCATATTGCCCCCAGCAATATGGGTCCTTATTTTATCAACCACAGAAGGATGGAAGGCTGAGTCAACCCTGAGCAAGTTAGGATCAAAGCCCTATATATCATAAGTTCCCTTTTTTCTGTTTCAAGCAAAAAGTCTCTAAGGGGTTTCCAGTCAGCAATAAACTCAGATAGCATCTTTTCTCTAATCAAGAAAATCAGTTTGGCCATTTCAGCAAATTCCATCATCTTCACCAATTATTATTTATAATAATATTCATCAATTGTGGGTAGTGTTTCTACTTCTAAGCATATGATTATCTCACTGCAGTTATCATGCATATTAAAAACAAAGTTCCATGTCATTTTTCCAGCTGTTGAACTGATGCATGTATTTGTATCCAAAACTTTCTGGCTTTTATATATGCCCACAAAACATCATAAAATTCCCCTTCTTGTTCTTCACATTTCCTATATTCCAATTTCTCTGGTGATATATACTAACCGTGCATCATTTTATAAAAAATCTCTTTAAGATTAAAACATAATGTAAATGTCAATCCTTTCAACCACATATTTTCCCATTGTCCCATTTGTATATTTGTAAAAACAAATTTTGACCCATTTTATCATTCATTCTTTCACTTGTCTTCCTCTGTTTCAAATTTCAATAGAAGTTTGTACATATTGGCAATAATATTTATACATAGTTCTGTTTCAAACTCAATCTTACATGGTTAAAAACTAAATTCTTTTGTCTACTTTAAACCCTTCTGATGGTTATAAATAAGAAAATCATGGACAGGTATATCCCTCTGCTGCAGGGTCTTTTCTTGATTTTGTTTTACATTCTCTTTGGAAAACTTCTAACATATCAAAATAAGTTAATGGTTTATATTTGCTTATAATTTTATATCTATACAATGTTCCTTATGGTAAGAATCCCAGAGATGTTTTTGGGCACAACCTGGCTTTATATTAATTTCATACTCTCAAAATGGCACATCTGATAATGATTCTTAAAATCTACATTAAACTTAGCTTTATTGTACCACAAATATCCATGCCACTCAAATTTTACATTGTGCCCTCCAAGAGCCATCTATTACTCAGCTACACCCACTCTTTAATCCAACTTTCAGTACGCCACCCCCCCACCGCTGGGAGGCCGAACCGACCAGGTGGTTCCGCCCCAGGCGCCTGATGGACCCTGAAAGGTTCCAGATGGAGCTTGGGACATTTCCTGCTGTCTTCAGGGAGAAGGGCGGCATATAAATTTAATCAAATCAAATCAAATCAAACTAAACAATAAGAAGCAAAGCATAATTTCAAATCACATAAATCCAATTCCCCTCTTTCCTTTGTGCTTTGTATACCTTATATTTAACTGGTGGTGGCTACCAGTTATAACTTTGTTTGCTTCTAGTTGTTCGTAGATCTGTTTTTTTATTAGCTTTTCCAGGATTTTCCCAGGTATTGATGTTAAACTGATTGGTCTGTAGTTTCCTAGGTCTGTTTATTTTCCTTTCTTGAAGATGGGAACCACATCAGCCCTTTTCCAATTCTCAGGTACTTCCCCAGTGCACCAGGATTTTTTAAAGATATGGTGCAATGGTTCTGAGATAACATCTGCCAGCTCCTTCTAAACTCTGGGATGTAATCTATTGGGTCCTGGTGATTTATATTTGTCAAGGTCGGATAGGTGCTCTCTTACCATTTCCTTGCTTATTTTAATTTTTGTTTCTAGTTTGTCTTTTGCAGTATTTTTTGGGTATGTTGTGCTATAATTTATTTTTGTGTGAAGACTGATGCAAAGAATGAATTAAGCAGCTCTGTTTTCTCCCTATTGCTTGTTACTTCCTTGCCATCTTCTCTCTTTAGTGGACCTACAGTTTCCTTGATTTTTTTCTTGTTATTAATATGTTGGAAAAAAACCTTTTTTTTATTATCCTTGATTTCTGTTGCAAGACTTTGTTCATTCTGAACCTTTGCTTTTCTGACTTTGTCTTTGCATGTTCTGGCTGTCTGTTGATAATTAGCCTTATTTATGTGTCCCTCTTTCCATTTTTTGTACTTGTCCTTTTTGTCTTTCAGTTTGTCTGAGAGATCTTTGTGCAGCCATGCTGGTTTTTTCTTGACTTTCTTGTTTTTCTTTTTCAGTGGTATTGTGCTGGATTGGGCTTTTATGATAGCATTTTTCAGAATTTCCCATGCTTCTTTAGTTCTTTTCCCTTTAGGATTTTCATCCATGGAATCTTTACTAGGTTCTCTCTGAGTTTGTTAAATCAGCTCTTTTGAAGTTTAAGACAGTGGTTGAATTATTTTCTATTGCTTGTGATTGCATTGTATTGAATACCAGTATGACGTGGTCACTTTCTCTCATGGTTCCAGCAACTTCAACTCCCTCTATCACTTCTTCTCTATTAGTAAGAATTAGGTCCAGTATAGCTTTACTTCTTGTTCTGTCCTCTTTGTTAATCTTAAAACCTACTAATACAACAAATAGTTTGAACTTACTCATTAATATTTCAATTCCCTTTAAAGGATCTTCTAGAAGTAATCCTAAATCATCTGCTAGAGCACTTAAATTATACTTCTCTTTCTGGATCTTTATTCCCCCAATCCTCTCATTCTGTCTCTAGTCAATATTTGAAAAAACAAAATAAACAAGAGAGGGAACAAGGGCTAGCCTTGTCTTGTTCCTTTGTTTGTTTCACAGGGTTTGACTTTATCTCTATTAACAATTGTTAGTGCTTTCTGTATAAATTGATTTTTCCCATTTTATAAAATTTATCCAAAATTCATAAATTCCAAACTTTAAACAGTAAAAAACTGTTCAAAACGTCAACTGCCTTCTCTGCATCTAAAAAAAATCAGTACAGCTTATTTTTATTCTGACATTCCAAATATTCCAAAATGTCTAACACACTTCTAACATTGTCATTTAACTGACTTTCAGGTAAGCCCACACTGATCCTCATGAATAAATTCTTGAAATATTATTTTCAATCTTTAAACTAAAATCTATGTTAAAAAATATTATACATTAATAATACTCTGTTTCTGGTCACTCATACCCTGGTCACCTTCTGGTTGGACTATTGTAATGTGCTTTACATAGGCTGCCCCTGAAGAGTATCCAGAAAATTCAGCTAATGCAAAATACAGCACTAATGTGTGTTTCTGGTAGAACACATATTGCAACTTAGCTTCATGAGCTGCACTGGTTATCAGTTTGTTTCTGGGTACAATTAAAGGTGGTAGAGTTGGCTTTTAAACCCTACATGGCACGGGACCAGGTTATTTGAGGGACTGCCTCTCCTAGATTATATCTGCCCATCCCACAAGATCCAGCAGAGAGGGCATGTCATGGGTTCCATCATCTAGGAACTACATTTGGCAGGCCTTTTCTGTTATGGCATCCACATTATATAATGTTCTGTCCCCTGAGGTGAGGTTGGCCCAATCATTTCTGAGCTTCTGAAGTTTCCTCAAGACCTGTTTATGTCACCAGGCCTGGGGCTGCCAGGGGACTAGTGAAGTAGTGAGGTGGCTCCATTATTATTAACATCCCTTTGTTTACTATTTCTTTGTTCTACATTTGATTTATAGTGTTTAATCTTTTCTTAACTATCAGTGTTTATGGTTTTATGTATTTATTAATTATTGTAGCTGTATTGTATGTTTCCCAGAGTCACTTGCTTTATGAGGTATGTGGTTATATAAATTAAACAAATAACTAATCTTCACCAGAAGCTAGGAAGCATGCCAGATTTGTATACATTTATTTTAATTTAATTAAATGAAGCATTTTAAAAACATCAATTGTTACCAAGGGTCTGACAGGACTTGAGCAGGGTATTCTGAGAAAGTAGTTTAGTGGATTATGGTGCTTTATTCTGGATTACTTCCACACACACACACACACCCCACTATAGCAGTTCCCTGTAAGACATAGGTATGCCTGCAAAAGTTCTGTCTGTTTCTCCAGAAAGCTGCAAATACATATCACAGAATGAGCCTTATATAAACAAAATTGTGTCAACCCATATGGTACATTTATTTCAATGATATTAGATCCTTAATAAGTAGTAATAGACAAAATGTTCTTCTTTATAATAACAGAAGGAAATGCTCTAGGAGTAGTGTGCATTATAAACTAGGCCCAAACTTCAAATAATAGGTTTATATTTTTAACGACATCAGAGAATTCAAGCTCCATCAATATAAATAGCAAAAGTATATACTTTTTTTCCCTTTCTCCCATCTGCCGCAATTGTTCTTTGTTCTTTTTAATATTTTAAAAATATTTTGGGCAAAAATATTGTAGCGCTCATACAAAAAAATAGGATTTCTTTTTAACAAAGAGATTGATATATGAACCAGGAATTAATCATACTGTTTTTAATTCTTCATGTTAGCTTTGTTTCTACAGCTTTTCCTGCTTGAACAACAGTCTCCAACCAAACCTCCTGGTCCCAAGTCCTATTTTTAATACCTCTACCATCTCTATTTTTGACATTTATCCACAATGGCTGAGTTTACATATCAAATCACAGTAGGTGAATATGAGATTTGTAGTTTGCATTCCAGCGGAAAACCAGTGATTGTGACAATATAGGGTGTAAACAAAACCACCAGCTTAAGTTGTAATGTTTTTTACAACTTATTTTAAAAATAATATACCATATTATTTGAACATATGTGATTATCCCAGGCTGTGTGAACAAAGGATTAATGTAACAGATTGAAGGGAGATATTAAATGCACCTGGCTGAATAATCTTGGGGTTTTTGTCCCCAATGTAGTAATGCTGAACTTTCTGACTAAATTGTGTTTTTGAAAATGTATTCAGTAAAATTACCCCACTCAGATTATCCCAATTCCTGTGGGGTGACTTAAGCTGAGAGAGAGTGACTGACCCAAGATCAGCCAGCTGGCTTTCATTGCCTATATTCCTAATCTGGAGCTTTAATCGCTAGACCAACATCCTCAGGTTATGCCTGAGGAAACAATTTTTTACATTCTGTTCTGAACTGCAATAATTAATTTGAAGCTTTTTCACCTTCTTTCTACAGAACCTGCCCCAACCTTTATTTGTAATAGACCAACTAAATGTTATAATCTGTTGCTAATGCTATATTCTTTTACAAATTTTCGTTTTAATCAAGCTGTTTTCTCAAAATTTTTGACAGTACAGTAATTGGTCTTTTTCAACAATGAATGCTTATATTTTGTATATGTAAAGTTAAAAGGATTTTCATAGCTTTCTTTTTCTTTTTAAATACCATTTGATTTTTTTCATCTCTAGTAAGATTGGACTGTCTTTCAAGGAAGGAAAGGAAGGGTTTCTACTCATGTATAAATAAATTATATGACCAAGATGAAAATAAACAAAATACATACATACATACATACATACATATATACATACATACATATTCCTTGATAAGATTAAAAATGCGAATCCCAGGCATATTAAAATTAACAAACTAAGCAAATACTGAGATGAAATAAGAAAAACTAAATCAGTTTTAATTGCTAAAAGAAATCTTGATCTTTTAGCAATAAAAAATGTTTTAGTTTTTCTTATTTCATCCCATTAGTTTGTATGTATGTGTGTGTGTATGTATGTATGTATGTATGTATGTATGTATGTATGTATATATAACGAGGTATGACAAATGAAACAATTTTCCATTGTCTGACACTAAGGACTAAATCAGCTAAAGTTATAAATTTTGCCATTTGTAACCTCAGTAATCTTGATGCAATCTTTATTCAGGGAGCATAGATCCACCAATAGTGAATTAAGAATAGTGAATTAATTTTGAAATATGGAAGAGCTGCTAGTCATTGTGATCTATAATACTTCAGAAAATGAGCAGCTGGAAAGCAACTCTGTCATTCCCCTGAATCTTTAAACAGATTTTGAAAAGAGCAACCATTGTATCTTTCTGAATCTTCAGACTGAAAGGGTAGATCCAAAAAATACTACTAGGATTTGAGGACTCTCTCTTATGTCCACCATCTGAATATAGCATTTGTCTGTCATACTATATTACATCTGCAAAATTTCAAATAAAGCAGGGAATCCTTATTTTGGGAGGAGGGAGATTATAAATACCTTTAGAACAAAGCATTCAGATGCAAACTGGGTAACTTTAAAGACCAGATAGATTCTTAGAAAAATTGCCACCCTTTTTGTCATATTGAGTAGCTTTGTATTATAGTGTCATTATTATGCATGTGGAAGACAAGTCTCTCTTGTTTTCTTGTGCTAAATTGCAGAGTTCCCCAAACTTTTCCGGCTTTGCAGACTGGTGTGTGTGTGTGGTAGTTCTATGCATGTGTTGGGCAAGCATGTATGGTACGCACATTTCCATGGCCTGGTTCTGAAAGACTCAAGGCCTTTTAGTGGCCCAGGTATTGGGGACCCCTGAACTATAGGATACCTGTGCTGGTATGAAAGATAGAAAAGCAAATACATTGACATTTAATTCAGATAATGTATAGAAGTATGATGTGTAGGAAACCTGATAATCATCTGGATAGGATTACACTTTAAAGATGAAGTTCACATTTGCGATATTCTTTTGAATGTAGTATCATCAGAGGTGACAATAGTGATCACAAAAGTCTTTTGTAGGCTTCTAAAGTGATTTTTGTGCTGTCATACAAAGTTGTGCAGAGGTTTTAAATAATAGACAATGCATTTTCCAGGTTGCTTTCAGTTTATATAATATAAAAACTCTAGGGGGTTATATTATTATATTTATATATAAAATATATAAATATTTTAAATTTATATAATATTCAGTTTACATAATATTAAATTTAAAGATAATCATTTATGAAATCTATCTTCAAGAAGGAGAGCAAAAGAAACTACATATGTGAATAAAATATGTAGCCCTGCAAGGATTTGCTATCCCTCTTCTATTATAGACTTTCACATTTCTCAGCCCTAAGTAAACTGGGTCCCCTCTTCTGTCACTCTAAGTATCACCTCACATTTCTACTTGTCGATTGCATTCATCTGTGTTGTGAATCTGAAAACTCTAATATTATAGAGTGCTCTTGGATCACTCTTCCTTCTCTCCAGCCACCTGTGTCCCTGCAGGCTTTTTTTTGTCACCTGATCTTTACTTAGAGTTTGTTGATATACTTTGTCATCATTAACTCCCCCCCTTGCCTCCTCCTTTACAGTGAAAGTGTTGAGGGTTGCTTCCTCCAGGCATGCCCAGATTTCACACTTTCATTGAAAACCAGTGTTAGAGCTTTAGCAGTTATTCATCTCTAGAGAGGTATTTGACAACCAGATCAGTATTGAAAATGTGCCTCTCTGTTAGCATGATACAGGGAGAAATGAACCAAGCAGGCCACCAAACACATAAATCTGATGGCCTGTGATTTTTGCAAATGTGGTGTATTGATCATTCTTCTCAACAGATGACTAGAGTGCTGTGTTTTTATTTCAGAGCACTCTATTTTGGAGATGAACATAATAATCATTAGCCTAAAAATTATTTTCAGGACCCTAAATAGACAAACACTAAAGTGAAAAGCCCAATTTCTTTGCAACTTTTGCCTATCCCAAAAAACAAAATTAAAAACGAAACAAAAAATGACATATGGGAATGGTCTATGTTGCTTATTTATTTTCCCCTTTTGTTGCAAGTTTTCAAGCCACAAATCTTTATTGTGGCTGCTCCTATTAAAAAAGCCCAGCCCACAGCACTGTCTCAAAAAGGTTGTTTCCCCTCCCCCCTTCTACGATTTGTTCCTATGGATAGAAACAGTTCAATTTATAAGGGATTGCTATGTTATCTGACCCCTTCATGGATTACTGCGTTGTCGTGGTGAAGGGGCTTGCATAATTCAATGAAGCTATGAGCTATGCTGTGCAGGGCCACCCAAGACGGAAAGGTGATAGCAGAGAGTTCTGACAAAATGTGATCCACTGGAGAAGGAAATGGCAACCCACTCCAGTATCTTTGCCATGAAAACCCAAAGGACAGTACCAAAAGGAAAAAAGATATGACTCTGGAAGATGACCTCCTCAGGTCGGAAGGCGTCCAATATGCTACTGGGGAAGAGCAGAGGGCTAGTACTAGTAGCGCCAGAAAGAATGAAGCAACTGGGCCAAAGCCAAAAGGACGCTCAGCTGTGGATGTGTCTGGTGGTGAAAGGAAAGTCTGATGCTGTAAAGATTTTTTCTCCATAGGAACCATGAATCAAGGAAAGCTGGACGTGGTCAAACAAGAGATGACAAGACTGAACATCGACATCTTAGGTATTAGTGAAATAAAATGGACAGGAATGGGTGAATTTAATTCGGATGACCATCAGGTATACTACTGCGGGCAAGACTCCCTCAGAAGAAATGGAGTAGCCTTCATAGTCAATAAAAGAGTACGAAAAGCAATACTGGGATACAATTCTCAAAATGACAGAATGATCTCAGTTCGAATCCAAGGCAAACCATTCAATATCACAGTAATCCAAGTCTATGCCCCAACCACCGGTGCTGAAGAGGATGAAATTGACCAGTTCTATGAAGCCCTACAGCACCTTATAGAACTAACACCAAAAAATGATGTCCTTATTATCATGGGGGATTGGAATGCTAAAGTAGGAAGCCAAAAGATAACTGAAATAACAGGCAAGTTTGGCCTTGGAGTACAAAATGAAGCAGGGCACAGGCTGATAGAATTCTGCCAAGAGAATACGATGGTCATAGCAATAACCCAAGAGACGGCTCTACACATGGACATCACCAGATGGTCAACACAGAAATCAGATTGACTATATGCTCTGCAGCCAAAGGTGGAGAAGCTCTATATAGTCAGTAAAAACAAGACCAGGAGCTGACTGTGGCTCAGACCATGAGCTTCTCGTTGCAAAGTTTAGGCTTAAACTGAAGAAAGTAGGGAAAAGCACTAGGCCACTCAAGTATGAATTAAATCATATCCCTGTTGAATATACAGTAGAGGTGATGAATAGATTTAAGGTATTAGATCTGATAGACAGAGTGCCTGAAGAACAATGGACGGAGGTTCGCAACATGGTACAACAGGTAGCAACTAAAACCATCCCAAAGAAAAAGAAATGCAAGAAAGCAAAATGGCTGTCTGACGAAGCTTTGCAAATAGCTGAGGAAAGGAGGGAAGCGAAAGGCAAGGGAGAAAAAGAAAGATACGCCCAATTGAATGCAGAATTCCAGAGAATAGCTAGAAGAGATAAGAATGCCTTCTTAAATGAACAGTGCAAAGAAATAGAAGAAAACAATAGAATAGGGAGGACCAGAGATCTTTTGAAGAAAATTGGAGAGATGAAGGGGACGTTTCATGCAAAAATAGGCATGATAAAGGACCAAAATGGCAGGGACCTAACAGAGGCAGAAGAGATTAAGAAGAGGTGGCAAAATTACACAGAGGAACTATACAAGAATGAGCTTAACGTCCCTGATAATCACAATGAGGTGGTCACTGACCTCGAGCCAGACATCCTAGAATGTGAAGTGAAGTGGGCCTTAGAAAAGCTGAGCAACAACAAAGCTAGTGGAGGTGACAGTATTCCAGCTGAGCTATTCAAAATCTTAAAAGACGATGCAGTAAAAGTGCTACACTCAATTTGCCAGCAAATTTGGAAAACTTAACAGTGGCCACAGGATTGGAAAAGATCAGTTTACATTCCAGTTTCAAAGAAAGGCAGTGCCAAAGAATGTTCAAACTATCGCACCATTGCACTCATTTCACATGCTATAACATGGTTCACATGGTTCAAAATTGGGAAAGGAGTCCAGCAAGGCTGTATACCATCATCCTGCCTGTTTAACTTATATGCAGAGCACATCATGAGAAAGGCAGGGCTAGATGAATCAAAAATTGGAATTAAGAAAGTGGCAGAAAGTGAAGAGGAACAAAAGAGCCTCTTGTTGCGCGTGAAGAAGGAGAATGTAAAATTTGGCTTGAAACTTAACATTAAGAAAACCAAGATCATGGCATCCGGCCCTCTCAATTCCTGGCAAATAGATGGGGAAGAAATGGAGGTAGTGACAGATTTCATTTTCCTTGGCTCCAAGATCACCGCAGACGGGGACTGCAGCCAAGAAATTAAGACACTTGCTCCTGGGGAGGAAAGCCATGGCAAATCTAGACAGCACACTAAAAAGCAGAGACATCACCCTGCCAACAAAAGTGCATATAGTCAAGGCTATGGTCTTCCCAGTTGCAATGTATGGCTGTGAAAGTTGGACCATAAGAAAGGCTGAGCGTCAAAGAATGGAGGCCTTTGAACTATGGTGCTGGAGAAGACTCCTGCGAGTCCCTTGGACTGCAAGGCGATCAAACCGGTCAGTCCTAGAGGAGATCAACCCTGACTGCTCTTTAGAAGGCCAGATCCTGAAGCTAAAACTCAAATACTTTGGCCACCTAATGAGAAGGAAGGACTCACTGGAGAAGAGCCTAATGCTGGGAAAGATTGAGGGCAAGAGAAGAAGGGGACGACAGAGAATGAGGTGGCTGGATGGAGTCACTGAAGCAGTAGGCGTCAGCTTAAATGGACTCCAGAAGATGGTAGAGGCCAGGAAGGCCTGGAGGAACATTGTCCATGGGGTCGCAATGGGTTCACAACTAAGAATAATAAAAAATGGTCCCTCTAAGGTGCACCATTATTGCCACTTCTGCTATAATGTTAAGCTAATTTTATTGGATAATGATATATTTGTTTTGGTTTGTGGCTTTTCTTGGCATGTTGTTGTCATGTATTTTTTCCACTTGACTGAACTATCCATTTTCATTGGTCTTGAACTTTGCTAAGACATTGAACTTAGCAGTCAAAAATAAAAGTACAGAACAGTGATTCATCATTATAAAAGTAGTTCCATTGTTAGTGAAGGTACATTGAGGCCTACAAATGCAGAACTGTGTCAGAAGGTGCTTTATTACTATAGATAGAGCATATTTATACTTGTATGAGGTTTCTATGGAGATTCTCACTCATCCAAGTCATAGTTGTCACAAAGGTACTTTTTCAAAAAACAGCTGGACTTTTTTTCTTTGAAAACCTTTCACTTCCCATCCAAGAGGTTTCTTCAGTTCTGACTGAAGGGGGGAAAAAGTCCAGTTGCCTTTTAAAAAAGCACCTTTGGGACTTGTATGAGGTGATTAAGATTCATATAACAAGGACAACACAATTGTTAAAAATTTTGAATCATTCGGTTACCAGTTTAGAACAAATGAACTCCTGTCTCTTTTTGTTAATACATGTATTTTCCTTGAGGTGCATTCCTATGAGAAGTTTAAAAATGCAGTAGCTTTGTCAGAACCACTAACAATGACTAGAAATCTTGTGTGGTAAACAGACCACAGGTCTGCCATAAAAGCTGAACAATAATTGTAGAAAATCATCTTTGGTCTAAAAAAATTGCCTTGCTCTTCTGATATGCTTGAAAAGTTTTGTACTGTGCATACTTTAACCAGCAATTTCAACTATTTTAAAATTTAGACAAAGAAGGACATGTTTTCTTTTGCAAACTGCATTAAGCACAAGTAATCTTCAGATAACATTTGTTGTTGTTGTTAGCTGCGAAGTCGTGTCCGACCCATCGCGACCCTATGGACAACGTTCCTCCAGGCCTTCCCGTCCTCTACCATCTTCTGGTGTCCATTTAAGCTCACGCCTACTGCTTCAGTGACTCCATCCAGCCACTTCATTCTCTGTCGTCCCCTTCTTCTATTGCCCTCAATCTTTCCCAGCATTAGGCTCTTCTCCAGTGAGTCCTTCCTTCTCATTAGGTGGCCAAACTATTTGAGTTTTAGCTTCAGGAACTGGCCTTCTAAAGAGCAGGCAGGGTTAATCTCCTCTAGGACTGACCGGTTTGATCGCCTTGCAGTCCAAGGGACTCGCAGGAGTCTTCTCCAGCACCATAATTCAAAGGCCTCAATTCTTTGGCGCTCAGCCTTTCTTATGGTCCAACTTTCACAGCCAAACATTGCAACTGGGAAGACCATAGGCTTGACTATATGCACTTTTGTTGACAGCTTTTTAATGTGCTGTCTAGATTTGCCATGGCTTTCCTCCCGAGGAGCAAGCATCTTTTAATTTCTTGGCTACAGTCCCCATCTGCAGTGATCTTGGAGCCCAGGAAAATGAAATCTGTCACTACCTCCATTTCTTCCCCATCTATTTCCCAGGATTTGAGAGGGCCGGATGCCATGATCTTGATATTCTTAATGTTAAGTTTCAACCCAAATTTTGCACTCTCCTTCTTCACCCGCAACAAGAGGCTCTTTAGTTCTTCTTCACTTTCTGCCATTAGAGTGGTATCATCTGCATATCTTAGGTTGTTGATGTTTCTTCCGGCAATCTTAATTCCAACTTTTGATTCCTCCAACCCTGCCTTTCTTATGATGTGCTCTGCATATAAGTTAAATAGGCAGGGCGACAGTATACAGCCTTGCCGGACTCCTTTCCCAATTTTGAACCAATCAGTGGTTCCGTGTCCCGTTCTCACTGTTGCTTCTTGGCCCACATATAGGTTTCTCAAGAGACAAATAAGATGCTCTGGTACTCCCATCTCTTTAAGAACTTGCCACAGTTTGTTATGATCCACACAATCAAAGGCTTTAGCATAGTCAATGAAGCAGAAGTAGATGTTTTTCTGGAACTCCCTAGCTTTGTCCATGATCCAGCGTATGTTGACAATTTGATCTCTAGTTCCTCTGCCTCTTCAAAATCCTGCCTGTACTTCTGGTAGTTCTCGATCCACATACTGCTGGAGTCTAGCTTGTAGGATTTTAAGCATAACTTTACTAGCATGTGAAATGAGTGCAATGGTGTGATAGTTTGAACATTCTTTGGCACTGCCTTTCTTTGGAATTGGAACGTAAACTGATCTTTTCCAATCCTGTGGCCACTGTTAAGTTTTCCAAATTTGCTGGCAAATTGAGTGTAGCACTTTTACTGCATTGTCTTTTAAGATTTTGAATAGCTCAGCTGGAATACTGTCACCTTTACTAGCTTTGTTGTTGCTCAGCTTTCCTAAGGCCCACTTCACTTCACATTCTAGGATGTCTGGCTTGAGGTCAGTGACCACCTCATCGTGGACATCAAGGATGTTAAGCTTGTTCTTGTATAGTTCTTCTATGTAATTTTGCCACCTCTTCTTAATCTCTTCTGCCTCTGTTAGGTCCATGCCATTTTGGTCCTTTATCATGCCCATTTTTGCATGAAACATTCCCTTCATCTCTCCAATTTTCTTCAAAAGATCTCTGGTCCTCCCTATTCTATTGTTTTCTTCTATTTCTTTGCACTGTTCATTTAAGAAGGCATTCTTATCTCTTCTAGCTATTCTCTGGAATTCTGCATTCAATTGGGCGTATCTTTCTTTTTCTCCCTTGCCTTTCGCTTCCCTCCTTTCCTCAGCTATTTGCAAAGCTTCCTCAGACAGCCATTTTGCTTTCTTGCATTTCTTTTTCTTTGGGATGGTTTTATTTGCTACCTGTTGTACCATGTTGTGAACCTCCGTCCATAGTTCTTCAGGCACTCTGTCTATCAGATTTAATTCCTTAAATCTATTTGTCACCTCTACTGTATATTTGTCAGGGATATGATTTAGTTCATACCTGAGTGGCCTAGTGCTTTTCCTTACTTTCTAAATTTTGCAACAAGAAGCTCATGGTCTGAGCCACAGTCAGTTCCTGGTCTTTGTTTTACTGACTATATAGAGCTTCTCCACCTTTGGCTACAGAGCACATAGTCAATCTGATTTCTGTGTTGACCGTCTGGTGATGTCCATGTGTAGAGCCTTCTCTTGGGTTGTTAGAAAAGGGTGTTTCCTATGACCATCATATTCTCTTGACAGAATTCTATCAGCCTGTGCCCTGCTTCATTTTGTACTCCAAGGATAAACTTGCCTGTTATTTCGGTTATCTTTTGTCTTCCTACTTTAGCATTCCAATCCCCCATGATAATAAGGACATCATTTTTGGTGTTAGTTCTATAAGGTGCTGTAGGGCTTCATAGAACTGGTCAATTTCATCCTCTTCAGCACCGGTGGTTGGGGCATAGACTTGGACTACTGTGATATTGAATGGTTTGCCTTGGATTCGAACTGAGATCATTTTGTCAGTTTGGGGATTGTATCCCAGTATTGCTTTTCCTACTCTTTTATTGACTATGTAGGCTACTCCATTTCTTCTGAGGGATTCTTGCCCACAGTACTATACCTGATGGGCATCTGAATTAATTTCATCCATTCCTGTCCATTTTAGTTCACTCATTCCTAAGATGTCGATGTTCAGTCTTGTCATCTCTTGTTTGACCACATCCAGCTTTCCTTGATTCATGGATCTTACATTCCAGGTTCCTACGGAGAAATTTTTTTTACAGTATCTGACTTTCCTTTCACCACCAGATACATCCACAGCTGAGCATCCTTTCGGCTTTGGCCCAGTCGCTTCATTCTTTCTGGCGCTACTAGTACTAGCCCTCTGTTCTTCCCCAGTAGCATATTGGATGTCTTCCGACCTGAGGGGCTCATCTTCCAGCGTCATATCTTTTTTTTCCTTTTGGTACTGTCCATAGGGTTTTCATGGCAAAGATACTGGAGTGGGTTGCCATTTCTGTTGTGTATTTACTTATTGTTATTGTTATATATTCACACATTAAGTTAAACAGAAGTTAACAAGGCTGAGGTAAAAGCGCGGCAGCTTTTGACAGCTGTCAAAAGCTGCCGGACGAAACTGCGCAAGCGCCAGCAAGTGACAGCTCAACACGCGCTACCGCTGACAGCTCCGAGCTGTCAAATCCGGACGGCCCCGATTGGCGGAGACAACGGCGCGGGAACGAACTCACCCCCGATTGGTCAAACCGTCGGCAGCTGTCAAGTATAAATAGATGTCTTGTTCTCTTGTTCTTTGCCTGGTTCAGAATAAACAGTTAAACTGTTAACTTGCTGTCTCGCCTGCTTATTACCCAAAGCACTGGCGATGAGGATGGGATGACTGCTTGCCTAAGCTGAAGTCACTACCTAAGGGGAGAAGAGATTTTTCCCCTTAGCCGAGCTGGTCACTTGCTGAAGTCACTGGAAAGCCGAACTCCCATTCAACGCAAGCAGCGGCACCCACAATTATAGACAGCATGACGAACCACGGCCACATTCGAGAATTCGATACCCGCCACCCAGAAGGCTGGGAATCTCATCTGGGCCAGGTAGAAGGATACCTGGTAGTCAAGAAGATTACGGACGACCGGGCCAAGGCAGCCGCCCTCCTTTGGCTCAGCGGCCCCGCCGTATATGATGCCGCTGTGGGGATCTTCACCCCAGAGCCGATCGCAACTATCTCTTACGCCGACCTTACTGAAGGGCTGAGCAAATACTTCATGCCCATCAAGTCAGAACTCTACTGGAGAGTGAACTTCGCACGGAAGCTTCAGCTTCCTGACGAGTCAGCAAATGACTTCATAACCCGGGTCAGACACGCAGCCCGTCGGTGCCGGTTCCCGGACCTAGAAGACCGAATCCGGGACCAGATCGTCATAGGGCTCAAAGACGAACGGCTGAGGAAGAAGCTGATCGCCAAGCCTGAAATGACGATGACCGATGTGGCAAGAGAAGTCATTGCATACGAGGACTGCCACGGAGACAACCGACGTGCACCTGACAGCGGACCCAGGGGGTCCGTGCACCAGGAGGACGGCGGGTTCAGCGGTCCCGAAGATGACGACGGCCCCACAGACATAGATGCGGTACAGCGGCGGTTCGAAAAACTCAGGCTGCAACGCAACTACAGGGGGGGCCTGCCAACAATCAGAAGGGCGCTAACTTCCAGCCAAACAGAGCAAAGTGTGCAAGCTGCGGCGGGAACCACCCGAGAGCGACGTGCCGGTTCCGCAGTGCTAAATGCCATGGGTGCGGGAAGACAGGTCACCTCAAAGCCGTGTGCCGCAGCAGGAGTCGGGAAAACCTGCATGATCTGGAGGTGACAACCGAAGGTATGACCCTGCGCTCACTCAGAGCCAGGCACAGTCCCAGAACCCTAGTGCTTAATGTAAGGGGGAGGGCGGAGAAAAATACAGTCCACAGCACTCTTAAGCCCAAAGTCAAGGTGGACGTTCTGATCCAGGGAATTCCCTGTGAGATGGAAGTGGACTCTGGGTCCTCCGTCTCACTCATCTCATGGCAGACGTACAGGGACATTTGCAACCGAAGTAGGGAACGGCCCGCCCTTCGACCCACCAAACTCCGCCTAGCTGACTTCCAGAAAACGCCCATTAAACTCCGGGGAAAAGCTTCCGTCCCCGTAGAGTTCAAGAAATTTAAAGGATCCCTCCCTATTCTTGTGACCCAAGAAAACAGAATCAGCCTGCTAGGATTAGATTGGTTTGAGGCACTAGGGATAGCGTTGACAGGTGTCAACGCCATTCAGCTGTCAAACTTGGAATCCGTCTGCCTTCAATTCGCGGACGTCTTTGACAGCTCGCTAGGGAAATACACGGGACCGCCCGTATTACTTAAACTAAACCCGAATGTAATGCCTGTCAGAATCAAGGCAAGAAGGGTTCCCTTTACCTTGAGAGAAAAAATAGAAGCGGAGCTTGACAGATTAACAAACTTAGGGGTCCTCGAACCGGTAGAAGGGGCAGAATGGGAGACACCCATAGTAACCCCAGTTAAGCCAAATGGCCAAATAAGATTATGTGCCGACTATAAAGCAACCCTCAACCTCGCATTGAATGCACATGCCTACCCGGTCCCGGCTGTCAAAGACATCCTCGCGGCCATTAAGTCAGGCGCCATATTTGCCAAGTTAGACTTGGTGCAGGCGTATTTACAGCTGCCTGTCACCCCTGACACCGCTTTGGCTCAAACGATTGTCACCCACAAGGGAGCATTCAAAATTAACCGCCTTCAATTCGGCATCTCTGCAGCCCCGGGAATCTTCCAGGAAATCATGGAAAAAACACTTAAAGGGATTCCCGGGGTCTGCCCCTATTTTGACGACGTCCTAATTGCAGGGGAATCAGAAAAAGACCTAGCTGACAAATTAACTAAGGTGCTCCTAAGGTTCAGGAAGGCTGGTCTCAAATTAAAAAGAGATAAATGCTCCATCGGGGTGCTCTCAACAGAGTTCTTAGGTTTTAAAATAGACGCTAAGGGAATTCACCCCACTGACTCAAAAATTAAAGCTATTAAAACAGCACCAACCCCTAAAAATAAACAAGAACTTCAAGCCTTCCTGGGGTTAGTTAACTTTTATCACACCTTCCTGCCTCACAAGGCTTCCATTGCTGAACCTTTACATAGGCTATTAGACAAAGGCAAAACCTGGACTTGGTCCTCTGAGCATGACAAAAGTTTTAATCTGTTAAAAAATTTACTCTCCAGCAACACAACAGTAGCCCTGTTTAATGAACAGCTGCCCTTATGTCTAGCTTGCGATGCCTCCCCCTACGGCATCGGAGCGGTCCTAAGCCATTTAACTAAAGAAGGAATACAGACCCCTGTAGCATTCTATTCCAGAACGCTGTCAAAACCTGAGCGTAATTACGCTCAGATCGACAAAGAGGCTTTAGCTATAGTAGCTAGCGTAAAAAAAATTCATGATTACCTGTACGGCCGACCCTTTACCATTTTTACAGACCATAAGCCCCTGTTAGGGCTCTTTACAGTAAACAAGCTAACACCACAGATATTATCCCCCCGCATCCTGAGATGGTCCACCTTTCTGTCAGCCTATTCATACAAGCTAGAATACAGACCAGGGAAAGCCATGGGCCACGCTGATGGCCTGAGCAGACTACCCCAACCAATAGTTGACCCAGACCCAGCCCCAGCTGGAAGGATTCTGGCTATCTCAGACCTGCCGGAATGCCCATTATCTGTCAAAGATATCTCTGCAGCTACCGCTGCAGACAAGATCTTAGGCAGAATCTTAGGATATGTCACGTCTGGCTGGCAATGCACACCCCCAGACCCAGAATTCCAACCTTATATTCTAAAGCAAAAGGAATTATCCACCCATCAAGGATGTTTACTATGGGGCAGCAGGGTAATCATACCCAACAAACACAGACTCAGGGTGTTAGAAAGCCTCCACGAGGGTCACCCTGGTACCGTCAAAATGAAGGCTCTGGCCAGAAGCTATGTCTGGTGGCCAGGATTAGACAAACAGATTGAGACACACGTAGCCGGCTGTTATCCCTGCCAAATGGTTAGAGCCACCCAGCCACAGGCTCCCATACATAAATGGGAAACTACAAAGACACCCTGGTCTCGTATTCATATAGATTATGCAGGTCCATTCCAGGGACAATCATTCTTAATTGTCGTGGACAGCTATTCGAAATGGCTAGAGGTAGCGCCAGTAGCTAGCACAACGTCATCGGCCACAATACAAGTTTTAAGGGGATTATTCGCAACACACGGGCTTCCTGATGTTATAGTTTCCGATAACGGCCCCCAATTTACCTCCTACGAATTCCAGAGTTTCACAACGGCGAACTCTATTAGGCACACCACCACAGCTCCCTTTCACCCATCGACGAACGGCTTGGCAGAGGTGATGGTAAAATCAACCAAGGAGGCACTGCGCAAAATCATCTCCGGCAACTGGCACCGAAGACTGGCACAATTTCTTTTATCTCAACACACCACACCATGCACAACTACTGGGAAGTCCCCAGCAGAGCTTCGCTGGGGCAAAAGATTAACTACCAGACTAGACCGCCTACACCCAGACAGGTCCCCTCCAGACCCAGAACCACCCCTCCGACATAGAACCCTCAACACAGGGCAAGCTGTCTGGGCAAGGAATTACGGGGGGGGCAACAAATGGACACAAGGGGTGGTCATCGAACAAACAGGCCCCCTGTCATACATCATAGACATTGGACAGAATATACATATCCCCAGACACATAGACCAACTTCGGCAGCGCAGTCCTCAAAACATAGGGGGAAAGGGGGACGACAAAATGCTGACAGAAGCACCGCCACAAAGCCCAGCACGCCAAAATTCCCCCGATCGGAATATACCATTTCAACACCCCGCTCCAAGTGACGCGGAACCTGCGGAGCCAGACCCCCTGCCCCCGGAGCCAACCCTAGAAACCCCTGAAGAAAGGGAGCAACCAACCGAGACAACCCCCCGGCGCTCCGAAAGAATAAAAAGACCTCCTACCTACCTAAAAGACTTCGAATGGGGAAACCCGAAAAAGAAACAGTTGGGGAAAAATCAACGCAATCAGAGGGAGGGGTAAGGGGTGTTGTGTATTTACTTATTGTTATTGTTATATATTCACACATTAAGTTAAACAGAAGTTAACAAGGCTGAGGTAAAAGCGCGGCAGCTTTTGACAGCTGTCAAAAGCTGCCGGACGAAACTGCGCAAGCGCCAGCAAGTGACAGCTCAACACGCGCTACCGCTGACAGCTCCGAGCTGTCAAATCCGGACGGCCCCGATTGGCGGAGACAACGGCGCGGGAACGAACTCACCCCCGATTGGTCAAACCGTCGGCAGCTGTCAAGTATAAATAGATGTCTTGTTCTCTTGTTCTTTGCCTGGTTCAGAATAAACAGTTAAACTGTTAACTTGCTGTCTCGCCTGCTTATTACCCAAAGCAATTTCCTTCTCCAGTGCATCACATTTTGTCAGAACTCTCTGCTATGACCTTTCCATCTTGGGTGGCCCTGCATGGCATAGCTCATAGCTTCATTGAATTATGCAAGCCCCTTCGCCATGACAAGGCAGTAATCTATGAAGGGGGGGACCATTTTAGAAATAACCATTTTGAATCCCCCCTCCACCTCCCCAAAAGATGTCCTTGTCAAACGGTTTATCTTTCATGTTATCTCACATATTGCAAGGCTAAACGACATTCCCCAGAGTGGAATAATGAATGGAGAAAATAAAGTATGTTTATAACAGGAGTATTTTACAGAGAAAAGTCAAAATGGGAGCAAAGTGGTTATTATCTGACAGGAATGAAATGGAAGCCATTACCTTGAGGAACTGAAAATCAATAAAAAATACTCCCAGTACGACAACTCATTCTCAGCCAACCATATTTTTTCAGATAGTGCTTACCCCACTGTAGTCCTCAGGACATAATATACCCCTGATGGCATGTTTTTCTAGGAAGAAATTATCCTCATATTCCCTTCCTCATCCCAATCCATTATCCTTCTTTTTCTCCTGTGATTTTTTAAAAAAGTATATTGATTTCAGCTCAAACCTATACAGTCTCAGTTCACTGTGTTTGGGAGAGGAGAGTAATGGCTGCTTCTTCTTTTTTTTTGTCTCTCTCTCTCTCTCCCCAAAAGATTAGCAGTGTGCTTTGTTACAGGGATATTATTTTTTCTAGACTAAACTAGAAATGTAGTTCACAAAATTTGGCTTCAGTAGCTAGAACACAGCAAGCTTAGATGGCAATGTAGTCCAAAAATGATTTTTAGACTCTTTCCCCATGGATGATTAGCTAACCTTCCTATTTCTGTGAAAATGATAACTCTGAGAGCCTGCTTGTATGGACGGAGCTTTTTAACAAAGCTGCTTAGCCCATCCTGTGTATGCGTGCCATCCTGTATCTAGCATCTTACATTGGAGTTATTTTATTTCAAATATTTAAACTGACTGCTTCTTCTAAAACCTCAAGATGGCTTAGAAACTTGAACAATAATAAACAATTAAATAGCAAACTGAGCAGAACATCAAAGAGTAAATAAATGTTAAAGATAAAAATTATAAAGGCTGTCAGAAAATATATCAGCAAAGGAACAATTGAAATCAGGTTCTTTAAGTCAAAGGCTTCCAGGGAATGGAATAAACAATTCTCTTTGAAGCAAAAGAGTTCTGCAACAAAAAAGACTCCTTTTTTCTTGCCATCCAAGGTAAGCTTGGAACTGATGGGAGGATTTCCTTTAAGGCTCCCAAATCTGTGCTGCAAAAATCCTTAACCAATAAACGGCAGCATTCAGTGTTTCTGGGTCTTCTGTGTTTCCACTGCCTAAGGAAAACAGGTTTCTGCATGTTTCTAAATGAATTATTTCAGAGTTTGTGTGTTGATTTTAAAGGTCATTATGAACATTTGTTGTATTGCTAGATAATGGTGGTCTAGCACTCAAATAGGCTCTTGCAAGGCAGTTCTGACATCCCAAATTCTGTAGACTACTATTATAAAAGGTTCATTCAGGTGTTATAATAGAAAATCAGGGTGCTTCTAAGCTTAAAATAAGAACAGAGTCAGATTGCTTTATAGATAATACAACTACGTCAATATAATAACAAGAAGTCTTTTTTCTCCCAAGTAAGCAGATGACCTTTCCTACAGTTTTTTAAATTCTTCATTTAACACAATATTATTGGCATGCAGTGAGAAAGACACACCCTTTTTCTTGCTTCTGAATCATATAATCCTTCCCAGGTAAATAGCTCCCATGTTCAACCAGGCTGCAAGGATACATGCATTTATAAGAATAAATGCACGTATACTTGTGCAAAAGGGGTATTGTTCAGACAACATTTTGTCCAAGAGTTCTACAATACTGATGTTGTTTAATGAGGGCAACAAGAGGCATACAGCTACTAATCACCCCCTTCATTTGTACTTCTCTTCTCTCCTTTCCCACTGCACATTGATTCCAAGGAATCTAATTAGCAAGATTCATATGGTCACTTTTTGCTGTCCTCTATTGGGAGAGCAGTAATAATTGCTTATCAATAACCAGGAGACTGGGATAACGCAAGGGATCAACAGGAAGAAGATGGCAGATGATCAAATTGCCACCTTTTTAAAATGCATGTAGAGCAATTCAGTATGCATTAATGTGAGCACCAGACTGCCAAAGCCCTGGGGAAGAGTCCTGTCTTGGCAGCCTTTTGAAACAATCTCAGGATCAAAAACCAGCCAAGCTGGTTTTATATCAGGGAGAGCAAATCTTCCCTAATATGGGGGCCACTGGGTAAAAACGCCATGTGAAGGTCCCCACAGTTCTCACTTTACAAATATTCTCTGTCTGGGTGCACTCAAGGGATGGGTCACTTCTACACAGAAGAGTCCTAATGGTATTCAGAAGCCAAGCCATGCAGTTTTTTTAACTATCAGAGCCAGGTTATAAAACAGAAGCCAGTTGAGAGCCAATGCAGTATCTATAAGTGTTACACTGCTATGTTGCATGAAAGCAGCACCATATAATGTGTAATGCAATAGTTTAGTCTTATGGCAATGAGAGCATGAGTTACTATTGCCAGTGCTTCTTGATTTTTCTTTCGATGCATGCTACTCAGGAAATTCAGTATAGAATGACACTTCTCAGTATAGAAAATCTTCTGTTACAGCAAAGGGACATATTATGAAAGTTTCTAGAGCTCAGTATAGAAGAGGAAGGGTCTAGGACAGGGGTCTTCAAACTTGGCCCTTTTTTGACTTGAGGACTTCAACTCCCAGAATTCCTCAGCCACCATGCCTGGCTGAGGAATTCTGGGAATTGAAGTCCACATGTCATAAAAGGGCTAAGTTTGAAGACCCCTGGTCTAGGATAACTCATTGTGGCCAACTTACCATGGCCATCTCTCTGCAGCCAACTCACTGTGGGACAACTTGCCATGGCCAACTTGCCACAGACAATTCATGTGGGATAACTCAACATGATCAATGTTACCCTCCACCGTTTCTTCAACATTATTTCCATTTTTGTCAATGGAAATAATGTCAAAGTAACAATGGCGGATAACATATCCCTGCTGGAATTGTCCATGGCAAGTTGTCCAATGGCAAGTTGGCCATGGCGACTTGTTCCACACTGAGTTGGATATGGCGAGATGTCTGCAGCAAACTGTCTCATTTTCCTCAGAAGAGGAACACATAAGTGGAAACAGAACAGGTAAGCCTATTCTACTATACTCAAGGATTAGGATAAGGGAACAGATTCTGTGAGTAGATGTCAACAAAGTTGGAAGCTCTGAGCTTACTAATCTTCCTTACATCTCTTTCTAGTGTAATGAATTGCAGAGGGATTGTTTAAAATCTATTACTAGTCTATATTTGGAACTTATTTCTGATTAAGTTTTGTCACAGAAGAACTCATTGTATTGTGTCATCAGCATATGCTCTACCACATTTTTTAAAAACAAAGGAAGTATAATAAGTGCTGTAATTATTTAAACTGCCGCCAATCAAATCTCATCAAACTATTAGCAAAAACAATAAGGGCTAAATTATAGAAGCTTGACAATTAATGACAGGTGCAGACATTTTGGAACCTAGCCCAGAATGGCTACCCATTCCTGTTTTAAAATAGACTGTGTTACATATGCTGATTGGTAAGTGGTTTATTTAATTTTGGTTTATTTAGTTTTGGTTTAGCACATTGTGAGAATATAATAATGTGTGGCTTATTAATGAACTATGCTTAATCGTGAAATATGAACTTCAACAATATGAATTTTCAGATCTTCGTTTGCTTTGGCTTTTCAGCATCATAGCAGTTACGCACTTCTATATGATACAAAATACAGCCAGTGAGTCTTGCCTGGAGATTGAAGGAATATGAAAAGCACTTGCTGATAAAACCCAAAAGCTGACTTGCTACTTCTAGATCTATTTGACTTAGAGCCAATATTTCCTTTTTGCACAGAATATGCGGTTAGCATCAGGCAATCATAGGAATTCTAATGGTGATCATAGCATCCAGAGCTGGATGGAAGTCCTCATAATTTATGTAGGGAAAAAGAATTTTGGAAAATATGGATTTGCTTATGAAAACTAATCTGGCTACTGATTTGGACGTAATAAACAGTAGACTCTCAACATTCCATTGTATGTTAGTCTGTTCCTTAGCAGTTACTAGGGAGCATAACTTAGTTGCTCAATCTGTTCCAGGGATGGATTGAATCATCTGTTCTATTATGATCCCCCTATGTTTCAGAATGTGCAATTTAAAGGGTTTTTTTTTCCTTCTGGCAAGTCTAAACTGTTTGCTGACATAGCGCCCAGACAGCATTAAACTGCACTATGTCAACTTAGACTGCAGCCATAATACAAGTCAGTTATGTTTGTTATATTAAGATAAGCATAAACTGGGAAGGAATTTAACATTATTCCAATACCTAAGAATGCACTACACAGTGAATAGAACTGACAAAAATAAGCAACAACAATATATATTTTTGTGAAACATTTTTCCCCAAAAGTAAATATAAATCAGATATAAATAAAAATGAGCAGATTTATAGACTTAGTTCTGAAGGGTGCTAATATAGCTAATAAGTAGCTTAGCTGGGATTTGAATTCTTCCGTACTAACAGGGATGAACTAAATAAAATAAATGGAAATAAGAAATATAGCAGGTGTTAATTTCTTAAATCTTTTTGCTCTGAATAGAAGTGCTTTAATTGACTAATAAATAAAACCAATGTTAATATTGCTAGCTAATGAATGAATGAACCTTATTGTCAGAGTACAACCATGTATACATTGAGATTGGCTGAGCCTCCCTTCGTGGCCCCACCCCCAACTTACAGTGACACAAACCCTCCATCTTATTACACCATGTTCCAATGCAACAGGAAAGCAATATTCCTTCTCATTCATTCTCAAACTAAAGAAATAAAAAAAACAAACTTGCACTTTCATTTTAGAGTGTCTTTTTGAAATGTTTTTGTAAGGTAACTGCAAGGTGTAGATGAACAATAGGATATCAGGAATATCTTCTGAATTCTGAATACAACCCTTTTGACAAACGTGTATCCATTATTTTTCATTAAAATGATGTATTGCTCTGTGTAGTGAAACATAGCAGGTTGGAAGGTGACTCAGTAATTGGACCCTCAGATTGTAGATGAAGATGTTAAGTCCTGTAATATAGATGCCGGTATTGATATGGAAGGAATTTTCATCACCTGGAGTTCCTTCAGGATATAAATTTTGCATTTCTTTTTGTGCTATGTATTTTTAAATCACAGATATTAGATACTTTACCCTAATCAAAAAAAACCTGCAGAAATGTTACTGTAAGGCCTGCCACAGCTGGTCCCTCAGGAAAGTAAAACTCTTGACTCCACTGAGTTGAATCAAAACAACTTTTACTGAGAGAAAGTGGTTGCAGGAAAGTCAGGCAGAATCTGAAGGTCCTGCATAAAGCACAAAGCAATTCTTCCATTTCCCCAAACCTATCTCCCCTGACCAGTCCACTGGTAGCCAATATGATGCCGCAAGGTTGTTTTGAGAATGCTGAGGTGCTGGGCCAATAACAGGTCACTCTCAGGGCACAACAGCCTTAGAACCAGGCTGGAACTGGCTATCTCTGAAGACAATCCTCCTCCCTAATTCCCAAGCAGTTACAGCAAAAGTGAAAGCATGCAAAAAATGCCAACAAGCCTTCCTCCCTCCTCTTCAATATAATGGCAGGACCTGAATGGTGAACCTGACTGTCACCCTACACAAAAGAAAGACTATAGCTAACTTACATAACACACTAATCTTTATGGTTTAAATTTCTTCCCTGTGGTTCTATTGAAGTGTTCGTCTCCCATTTATGAGTCAGCAAAAAGCTGATATAGATTTTGCTGTTTCTATTGCTACTCCCCATTGCCCCAGTTTTGGCATACAACAGAATGGGGCAATCCTTTTTCCCATACAAAGAAGGCTCTCTCCCCACACTTTCTTGGCATCACCAACTTGAAAAAAAATGATCCTCCAGTCATAATACTGCAGTAATTGGAATGGTTTGACAGATGGGTCAACTCATGGATGCAGTCATCAATCAGAATTCCTTTCCTCTTCATTTCTCAGCTCTCCTGTCTGGAGATCATTTGTCAAGGCTGGCAAAGGTAGGAATCATAGCTCCAATCTTTTGCTAACATAAATGGGAGAAGAACACTTTAATAAAACCACAGGGAAGAAAATTAGCACTGGGACCGCTTTTCCTTTATTTCCTTTATTTTCCATATCCTCTCTAGTTCCTCCTTCAGGCCCAGATACTTTTCCAGTTTCTCATACTGCTTCTTCCTGATGTTGATGTCACTTGTCACCTATTACCAATCACTATCTTCTGCTTCTTGCCTACTACCATAGTGTCTGGTAATTGGCCAATACCTGCCTGTCTCTCTGGATTTGAAAATTCTACAGGATCTTAATCTTCTTATTCTCCACAACCTTCTGTGGAATTTCTCAACTGGACTTAGGAGAGTCTAGACTGTAGTGCAGTGGTGGCGAACCTATGGCACAGGTGCCAGAGACGGCACTCAGAGCCCTTTCTGTGGGCATCCACGCCATGCCTCGGAGGTGGCAACTGTTCCTCTTTAACCAGCCACCTGCTAACTTGCCGAGGTCTTGCATGGCTGGTTTCCCTCCCCCCCACCCCGTCCCTCTTGGCCTTGCATGCTCTCTTTTTCCCAGGCACGACCCACTGCATCGCCTCCTCAGCTGTTGGCCGACCATCCATCTCAGAGGTGGCTTCTTTGAACTGCTGGCAATGGGCTGCGGAGCCCCAGAGTGTGCCGGTCGAGGGGCCGGCAGGCTGTGTGTACTGACGGACACCGTCAGCCCCCATGTGCTCGCTGACTTCTGTGTGCGAGGGCCGATAGTGTCAGGCAGCAGCCGCCACAGCCCTTGCCTTGCCCCATGGCAATGGCATCCCCACCCTGTCTTGCCTTATCCCACAGAATGAGCCTCCTACCTACCGCCACACCTACCAGAGACCCCCTGGATCTCCCCCAACCCTACCCAGCCCCCACAGGTGTCCTTCCCCACAAGTGACATGGAGGTGACCACATCCACCTTGGCCACACCCACCCGATCTTCCATGACCACCACACCCACACAGTAGGTCACGCCCACCTGGCACCCAGCAATAAATAAATGGGTTTTGGGTTGCAGTTTGGCCACTCGGTCTCTAAAAGGTTCGCCATAACTGGTCTAGTCCATACCCTGTACAGATACTCCTGTACACATTTATAAAAGTAATAAGGGTAGGATACAAATAAATAAATACTTGTTGATGCCATTCAGTGTATGCATCTTACACCCCACTACTATGTGCTGGACTGCCTCTGAGGCCTCTCTGCACAGTCTGCACCTTTGGTCCTTTCTTCTATGGACTCCTGCTTCTATGGATCTCTTTTTTTGCTGTTAGGATTAGTGCCTCAGTGCTCTCTTTAAGTCCAACCCTTTTCAGTCACAGTCCTTGCTTGTTTCATTTTTCATGTTGGAGATGGTTAATTTGCGGCTTCTGAAAACTCCCATTTTGAATAAGGGCCTTTTTTACTATCTTTTTTCAATGTGACTTTTCTCTCTAACATCTCACCTGTATCTTATTTTGTGTCCTACTCTACACTTCTATTTCTTATATCCTTCCTATGGCAGGGCCAAGTAGCCAGAAAACTGTGGTCTGTGCTGTATTTTCCATTCTGCAAGAGCCATTTTGTCTGTTTTATTACTCTGCATGATTACACCTGTAGCTTTACAACCACATCATGAACTGTGTTCTGTACATAAAGGGAACTGTAGACATTTTTATTATTCTTTTGATAAATAATATTTTTTTAAAAAAGTCTTTGTATGAACAAGCCAATTTAAATCTGGACTGCAGTTTAGTGGTAGTTTGTTAGGAATTTTTCATGCAGAATATTTGAAAGCTGGCTGGGTGACTTTGGGTCAGCTATTCTCAGGCCAATCCACCTCACAGGATTATTTTGTGGAGAAAACAGGAGTAGAATCATTATGTATAGCACATTAAGGTACACAGAATAAAAGGATAATATAAATCTTATATAGTACACATTTGATTCCAGAAGCAACTACTACAGACATTCTCTTTAGAAACCAAGATGGAAGAATGATGAAACATGCATAACAATGTCACAGTGTAAAGCCTGGTCATTCACAGTTCCGTCTCCACCCTGAAGGCAAATATGTTAGTCACAAGGTCTATGTTATAAGATCTTTATTCATATTTTGTCATGTATTCTGTGCTTCCCTCATGGACCTGTGGGAGCACAAGTTTAGGGTTAGGAAATAAGGCTATTATGTATTAATATGTAATAAATTTATTTATTGATTCATTTGTACTATATATTGCTTTTCCCATGAAGGAAATAATTGAGAGCATAAACTGAATTATGTGTCTAGTTTTAGCTTGGAATATTGTCTGACTACTTGGAGTATTGAGTCATACTCTTAGAAATTTTCTGCTTATTCAAGTCAATATCTTTTGCTTTTTATTTCTACCATTAAATCAAAATAATTATACTAGATGCCTCTCCTTCCTCTTTTCAGTAATACAACCATTGGCTTGCCTACCAAATATCCTCAGATTTGTTAATTTCTTCAGTGGAGCTCTGTAGCAAATGCTTCAGGTTTCTGCCAAAAAATGCAATTCGAATTCAACCTTCTGTTTGATTATTAATTCATGAAGTGGCTTTGAGCAGAGGTAATATTAAGATATATATATATTTTTAAAAAAAATCTCTTTCAAACAGGTAGTACTTAGCTCCGCTGGTTAGAATTCATCTGCAAGTTATCTTTTATTAATGATGTGGAAACAAGCTGTAGTGTGGTACATTACTTTTATGTTGTCTCTCTGCCTCACAAAGACACCAATTTCATAGATGCTTATAACTTTAGCTGCATTATTTTAAGCACTTTGATAAAGGAACTCACATCAAACCCAACCTTAATGTCCCTATTTCCACAGCTGGGCTACCATAACTCGGAAATAAAGTGTAAGTGGAGATCATGTTAATTGGCTGGTGGGAATGGCAATCAGTTGGAAGTCGTGAAGGAAATGTTAAGCCAATTTGTTTTTGTTTCCAGTTTCAAAGATTGCTTTGAGGTTTTTTATTGTTATGGAATTCAGAAAGTCATAGAAAGCTCAAGAAGTTAATACATAAGAAATTGAAATGTAATTACAAAGGCAAATAGAAACTTAGCAAACTGACTTCTGATTTATTGATGTTCCGGGAAGGAGAGTTTGAATGGCATATTTTAAATAGTTGTTGAAGAGACAAAAGAAGCAAGGCAGAAATGTTTGTTGAGAAACATTTATTTCAGGAAAAAATACAAAAAACTAGTTGAAATTAATTTATTGCTAGATCTTAACTTACTGTATGAAGGAAACAATTTAAAGTAGGGTTAGGTGAATACATTTTTTCCTCTGGAAATTAACAATAACATTCCAAAAGAAAAAGTGGAAAACCAATTTTGTTTTATTGTCAAGAAAACAATATAGATGTGACCATTTAATTACCAGGATTCAAGTTCAAAAGGAAATTGTATTTTACTTGTGTATAGTAAATTTCTAAAACAATCTCAAAATCTATAATCCTTTTTTAGGTGAAACATCATAGTTGTTTTTTTAAAAAAAAAATATTATTTCAACTAGGGAAGGAAGGATTTAGCTACCTTCCCTATGAAAACTCATACATGTAACAAAATGAGGATGGGAAATGATGTGGCTTTTTTAATAATGTACTTTTAGTCTGCAGAGGAGTTTTGTCAGAAGATAACCTACCAGTCATTTCAGCATAGCAGTGACAAAACATCACTGTTAGAAACAGTGGTGGGATTCAGCGTTTGCACTACTTTGGCAGAACTGGTAGCTAATTTTTTGTTGCCCAGACCCAGAATGGACTTCCAGAAGCGGCATCCACACAGAGAACCAGTTGTTCACATATTTGAATCCCACCACTGGTTAGAAATCTATATCATCTGTAGAAAGTTACATTCTTCCATTTAACTCAAGCCAAGTATTTCATATTCACTAACTCAGAGTGGTCTTAAGAACCATCCACATCTTGAAATCATTTGATAATGTGGCTTTGGATCACTTTGGTTTATGACTGGATACATCCATATGAAAGATCGTACAGCAGTATACCTTGAACATGTTTATTAAGTATGGTCCGGTATCATCTTTACACAGCACATTTTTATCTTGAATATTCCCTTTCGCATACACCTGTTTTCCCACTTTCACGAAATTATATATTCCTAACGTAATTTAATAAGTTTATAATTTATATGCCCTGTGTTTTTTCTCTTGTTGCTACAAAAGAGAGCCAGTTTGGTCTAGAGGTTAAGGCACCAGGCTAAAAAGTGAAAGACTATGAATTCTAGTTCCACCTTAGCTATAAAAGCCATCTGGGTCACTTTGGGCCAGTCACCCTAACCTAACTCACAGGGTTGTTGTCATGGGGAAAATAGGAAGAGGAAGGTGTGTTGGATAGGTTCATCACCTTGGGTTGTTTGTAAAAACAATAAAGGTATAATACAAATAAAATAAATACATTTCCTTTTAGTCACCCCCTTGAACATGAATTTTGTGTTGTCTCATTCTTTGATTTTTTTATTGATATCTTTCTGTTAGAAGAAGCTATGTTCAAAACAAAGGACAAAAAGTTATAGACTCACAATATGGGTAACTCTTAGGAGCCGTCAAGCCACTTTTATGCTTCCAAATATAGGTATTATATATATATATATATATATATATATATATATATATATATATATATATATATATATATATATATATATATATATATATATATATATATATATATATATATGGAGATGTTTTTACAAAGGAATTGAAATGCAACTATTATAAATACTTTCATGATGAGAAAAAATAATGCAAGCTGTCACAGTCAAGATTTTTGAAATGTGTTTATTACAGTCATTACTGTACTTCAATAAAAAGAATGAAACTGTGTAAAAAGAGATCAGCCAGGCCACCTTTAACTGCAATCATCTTTGCCTGATTTATCTGGAAGAAGTGATGAACTCTTTAGCCTTTCATTCACCTCACTGATTTTTTCAGGATCCCAGGAGAACTTTACATTTTAAATTCCCCATTGGTCAAAGAAAAATCAATATAAGCTGCTTTTAGGGTGATGAGGGGAAAGAAAGACAAAAAACAGTCATAAAATGACTAAGTTTAATAAGAAAACATCTTCTGTACCAGTCTAAATGATTAAGGGGTCTAAAACAAAAGTGCTGTTTTCTGACAGTGAGACACTCAGCAATAATAACACTGAAGGAGAAATTTATTGGACCAGTAAATTCTCACTGTAAATATTAAAAATATGGAAACGTTTTTTGACTTCCCATTCCAAATGCTTCTTTCAACATATAAAAAACAAGAAAAAAAGTTAAGGAAATGATTGGTCCATTAGTGGGGGAAAGTGGCAAGAAGGTGACAAGCAATAGGGAGAAAGCAGAACTATTTAACTCATTTTTTGCATCTGTCTTTACACAAAGGGAAAAAACAGTCCAACCTACCAAAACCAGTGCCATAAAAAACAGAATAGAAATGCAAGTTAAGATAGGCAAAAAAATGGTAAGTGAACACCTATCCAGCCTAGACGAGTTCAAATCACCAGGACCAGATGGATTACACCCCAAAGTTCTCAAGGAACCAGCAGATGTGATCTCAGAACCACTGAACTATATTTTTCAAAGATCCTGGAGCACTGGGGAACTACCAGAGGACTGGAAGAGAGCTGATGTAGTTCCCATCTTCAAAAAAGGGAAAAAAATAGATCCTGGAAACTACAGGCCCAGAATGGACTTCCAAAAGTGGTATCCACACAGAGAACCAGTTGTTCATATATTTGAATCCCAACACTGACCACGTGTATGTATTTTATTTCTAATGTAAAAGATAGTGTATGATAAACCACATTTAATACAAACCACTGTTTCCTGTATTTACTCCTGGGTTACCTCAGCGCAATAAGTCTGTGCATGCTCTGACAATTTTCTCCTTGAGAACAACATTGCAAGAGCTTAATTAAAGCCTGTCTTCTGTCTCCTACCTCCTGCTACCTCTTTCTCCTTAATCATTTAAAACTCTCCTATTTGAGAACCCTGATTATGGCAGCTATTTGACTCTCTTTGATCAGGAAAATTGTACACACAAGCTGAACTCATATGCTGTGTTGAGTCATAATGTGGTTGGGTTGGTCTTGGCTTCTTGTTGTGTGAACCCAGCAGCAAAGGCTTGTATAGCAGGTTTTTGAGTTAGTGTGATGTATGAACCCAGGAATAATGTTTCACTGCTAAAGATAATAGGTTCATTTACAAGCTTCTATGAATTTGTGATCAATCAGTTATCCATGCTTCACAAAATTGTGGCTCTGTGCAGTCTAAAACCCAGTCAGTCACTAGCACTATGAGCATTATTTACAGCCAATGAGAGACTCAGTGAATTGTATCAGCTTGGATTCTAGTCAACTGTTCAAGAAGTTCTCCCTGAACTCTCTTCATTAAAGGAGCAAGGTGAGGAGTGTCCCCTGGAGAAATTTAAAACTCATTAGGGCAGCTGCAACCATGGAATCAAAGCCCTGTCCTTTGTAATGTGCATTGCACATAAAAATGGTCAGAACTTCATGTGTTCATAGCTGTCATCTTGGTTTTTTCATTCTCCACCCCATGTAGATGCCCCTGTGCCAGGTCATAGCATAAGAACCTCTCCACTATAAGTGCCACTAGCCCAGGGCTATCTGCCCAGACCTCTAATGTACACTCCAAGATCATCCCTAACTTATATGAATGATAGCCCCACTAAATTACATATTGAAATGCAAACAGGAAGAATCAAGTGTTCCCCTACAACAGACATGTCAAACTCGCGATGTCACGTGACGTTGCGAGACGTATCTGGTCTGTTTTGCCATTGCTGGCAATGGGGTGGGTGCACCTTCTGGATTACGTGTCCGGCCCATGGGCCGGCAGTTTGACACCCCTGCCCTATAACGAAGAATGCTTTAGAAGTATATTGAGGATATTACTTTGAGCTCAAAGCGCATTAGTTTGTGTTTCAGAACCATTCCCAACAGACTTCATTGGTATATTTATTCTTCATTGCTTAGATACTGACTGCCACCTGAATGTTATGATCCTAATTTAGGGATACATAATCTGATCTGGAATAATATGAATGACTACCAAATGATACCACACAGGTAGAGTTTCCAGTACCTGCAGGCTATGTGACAAATAGCCAGCTTTGCATGATGAATTCAAGTACTGTTAGGGCAATCATATCTTGGACTACAAAAATCTGAATGACCACTAGATGGCAGCAATGTGCTCTGCATCTCTTTGCTGACATGTAATAGATACCTAGCACTTTCCAAACCAGATTTGGTAGCCTTACTCAAGCTGCTTTTGCTTTGACTTCTGTGCTGAGTTACTGACCGATATGTGTATGGCTGTAGTTCACCTGAGAATTTGCCTGCTTTTTATAATATAATATAAATACTGTATTTTCTTAATAATGATATGATTTTATCTATTCACTGTTTTTCCTTTGTTGTACCCTGCCCGGTTACCTTTAGTGAAATGGGTGGCTTAGTTAAATAAACTTTAGACTAAAAATAGGCCTTAAGGGGTCCGGAGTACCTTAGGGAACACCTGCTGCCGGCATCAACTTCCCTCCGCCCTGTGCATTCCCACAGAGAGGGCCTCCTCAGGGTGCCACCGGTCAGAGAATGTTGACTGGTGGCCCCCAGGGGGAGGTCCTTCTCTGTGGGCGCCCCGGAGCTATGGAATCAGCTACCGGTTGAGCTCCGGACGGCGCCCGATCTTCGCTCCTTTCGTCGCAAGCTGAAAACATACTTTTTTGAACAAGCTGGCCTGGCCTGATGAGGGGTTTTGGGGGGGGTTGTTATTGTTATTTTATTGGGGTTTTAAGATGTATTTTTAGTATATGGGCATGTATTTAATCATTTTTTTAACTTTTGTAATCCTGTATTTTTATTCTTGCCCTGTTCACCTCCCTGAGTCCTTCGGGAGAAGGGCGGTATAGAAATATTATTAAATTAAAAATTAAAATTAAATTAAGCAAAACATATCAAACTAATTCTTGTGTATGAATATTCCCCTATGCTTCTTCCTCCACCTTATAGTTTAACATATCTGATATTTAAGCTAAAATCCTGCCAGTATTCGGGAACAACCAGGGAGACTAAAGGCAGTCTCCCTCTGGCCAAATCAGCAGGATTTGCATTATAATGATCACATTGAAGGTCATTTGTGGCTTGTTTAAAGGCCATCCAGTTTGAAGTCCACACATATTAGAAGGACAATGAGCAATTCAGGAAAATCAACCATCATTGAAATGGCACAAACTCTATGGCACTAGGGAGAAACTCAGTGAGTGATGCTTTTCAACAGGATGTTCCAAACAAACTGGACCCTCCACAGAAGCTGGAAACAGATGTGCTGGATCCCTGAAGAGCACAGAAAGAACAGTTTGTCACTTTGCACAGCTGCCTATCCATGGTCACTAGGAAATAATTACTCTAACATGCTATGAGGATTGCAAATACCAAATCTTGATAGTGTTTCCTGAAAATGCTATAATTCCCATGGGATGCTCCCTGTGAATGAAATGACTAAATGGTTCATTCCAGGTTTAATACCATTTTTAAGGACAGAAACAGAGCTAAGATTATTTACTTGATCCAATTACAGTGCAAACCAAAACCTGCGGCAGACCTACAGCAGTGTTTTTATTTAGATTGTTCAGCACCTGATTTCAGCCAGCAAAGATGCCAAAACCCACGCAAAAGCTGTTTACTTTAATGCTAGCCAAAAAGATTATATATATACATGTTAAATGTTTGTTAAGCATTCAGAATACACTTGCTTAGTCCCAGACACGGGATAAATGTTATTTCCTGTTTCAGCCTAGCCCAAGGCCATCTTACAGGCAGTAGCCACAGCAGTGGCAGCTCATATTTGTGTAAATTTTTTGGCTTGCTAACAAAGAATATGATCATTTCAAACTTATTTGTTCTCATCAGTCAGCCATACCCTTCTGAGATTCAAACCTGGGCCGACTGCGTCTTAAGCAGTTGTTTTAACCCCTAGACCACAAGCTCTCTCTCTGTGTTAGCTGAGAAGCAAGGGAGATATGTGTTAAATGTTTGTTAAGCATTCAGAATACACTTGCTTAGTCTCCCTTTATTCTTTGTTAGCAAGCCAAAAAATTTACACACACACACACACACACATATATCCCCAAAACACACATCCACATGGATAGAGGTGAGATTTTAAAAAATACCTATTGTTTTATTTATTTATTTATTTATTCAGTTTATATACCACCCTATTCCCAAAGGACTCAGGGCGGTTTACAAGGCAAAATTTAAAAACAATCCAATATAAAATTAAAATAAATTAAATTAAGTCTAGCCGCAAAAATTAAATCACAATTTAAAAACATTAAACCCCTCAGTCCAGACCAGATAGCTCAAAGAGCCAGGTTTTTAGGTCCCGGTGAAATGAACGAAGGTCGGGGGCAGTCCGGAGTTCCGTTGGCAGTTGATTCCATAGGGCAGGCGCACCCACAGAGAACGCCCTCCCCCTGTGGATTGCCCGTCAGCAATCCTTGACCGGCGGTACCCTGAGGAGGCCCTCCCTGTGGGAGCGCACAGGACGATGGGAAATTGACGCTGGCAGCAGGTGCTCCCTTAGATAATCTGGGCCCATGCCATTTAGGGCTTTATAGGTCATCACCAGCACCTTGAATCTCACCTGGAGGGCAACTGGAAGCCAATGCAGCTCGCGGAGAAGAGGTGTTACATGGGAGTATCGGGAGACTCCCATCACAACTCACATGGCTGCATTCTGCACCAGTTGAACCCTCCGAGTGGTCCTCAGGGGCAGCCCCATGTAGAGAGCATTGCAGTAGTCTAGCCGGGAGGTCACGAGCGCATGGGTGACTGTGCGTAGGGCATCTCGGTCCAGATAGGGCCGTAACTGGCGCACCAGGCGAACCTGGGCAAAAGCCCCCCTGGCCACGGCTCCTATATGATCTTCCAAACTCAGCCGTGAATCCAGGAGGACACCCAAGTTGCGGACACCCAAGATTTGGAAAAGATAGGAATTAAAACATCTTGTGAAAAATAAGAGGGAAATCATTAGAGAAATCTGGGGAGTATTGTGTTTAACAAAAGGACTACCATTAAAGGGATTACAGACATGGTTTGTAACACACACTTATTAGAAAGCAAATAGTCACATTTTATATAGTCCCAGGATAATTTCTGCTATTCAGTTTGCATTAGTCTTTTTTTTCTGCTCTGTTTCCAAGCAAAGCACAGCACATCCATCGGCCATATTATTTTCTGAAAACAACACAAGGCCTACATGGAGCACTGAGGCATTCTTGAAATAAAGGTGAAATTTTCTGCCTGGTGTTGTTTTCCTGCTTTAGCAACATTTTACAGGGTCTTTTGGCAGCAGTTACACACCCCTGCTCCAAATCCTCTGCTTGACTGCCGACTTTTGAAACAAATGATAGACAAGTATCCCATAAGTCAATGCTTTGCCTTATTAAAGCAGGTTTTGGACTCCTTAGGTATCTTCTTAGGAGAAAAGGCTTGATTCAAAGCTTTTGATGGTATTTCAATATAGATATACTGAAAGTCAAATATTGTCAGAGGAAGGCATGTTCTGTTCATGTTCCTAAAGGGCAGCAAAATAGGTTAAAAACAAATAGATTTACCAGGGCTCCTTGAAAACTGCTCTCCAACTGCTCTGCTTCTGCATGTGGCTCAAAGGACTTATTAAAGAAAGAAGCACATCAACTGCGTTTTAAAGAGAACCTTCAAATACTTGACAAGCCTCATCTGAGATCTAAAAAAGGAACATGTTTCTATTAGGGTGAAAAATTTTCAGAAGTGTTCAGAATTTGTGATCAAAGCAAAGATCAAATATTGATTTCACCCACTCTGGTGGACCATTGCTGGGATATAGAAGGTTGCTAGGTTTAAGTCCATTCAATTGAAATTTTAAATGCTATGCTTAAATCATTCCAAACTTATGTAGGTGGCTGATGGAACAAACTGCCCACATGTACAACAAGCTTACCATGATTAACTGAACCATCATTTACTCAGTTAATATATTAGTTTAAATACAATAGCTAAAAATAATGACTCATTTGTGGTTTATTGTATCATGTGAACATAGCCAGTGTTAAATACAGAACAGTCTTCTTCACAATTTCCCCAAGCAACCAGGTAGCAAAAGAAACCTGTTCTCTTTGGATGGTGTTCACATGACTCACTAACTAACTAACCCTATTTGTAGCCTAGAATCAACATATGTCATGTGAACCCAGAAAATTTATTCATTGAATACATTAAGTTAACCACAGGTAAAGTTTCATGCAAATACAGCCTTTGTTTCAGAAGTGTTGAAGTATTTCTATAAATAAATAAATATTTTTAAAAAATTATTGAAACCATGTGTTTCGGATAGCAAAATCCTGTGGATTTCTTCATTGCAGTTTAGAGTTGCTGCAAGGAAAGATGGGTTAAACTTCCTATTATAATAAATATTTTAAAAAAGAAAAGTTTTACACTCTTATTTTTTTTCTTTCTTCAGTACAAAAGTGGCCATGGAAGGAGAGATGTTTGCAGGAGGATTAGTCTCTAAATATACTTCCAATATAGAAAGTATGTCATTTTCTTGTTAAAAATTTAAGTTCTCCCAAATTAAATTTGTCTCTAGTAAAAAAATAATAATCCAGATGCTCTCTAGGTGACAACAAACAGGTAAATGCCACGTTTGCTATTTACCACCACCCAGTGGTTGTCATATTTTTACCACCCCGATCTAAATATGTACTGTAGATCTTCCAATAAATACTTACCACTTAATGAAATCCCTGTTCATATCAATAACTTATTCTGTATATACAATTTGTGATCTTCCATCTCCTGGAGGAAGGAGCAAGGACATAGCAGGGAGAGGAAAAGGATTAAACAGCCTTTTCCAAATATGCTTTCCAGGATTTTAATTCTGATTGGTAATAGGCCTGGAAGTTATTTAAATTTACCAGTGTAGCACAAACATGTCACCTCAAATTGTTAAGTGTTGAGAGCCCTAATGGCATCTTTTAAAATATATGCCTTTAAAAAAGAAAGTTGATGGCTACCTCTAATTATGACTCAGTGCCAAAGGTTTTATATAATACGAGCAGAAACTTTAATTGAATGCAAGAGCTACATTAATGGAGTATTGCATAACATACTGACTTTATGGTGTTATTTGTGCCATGCTGCTATAAGCTGAACTAAGAAGCTCTAGTGTTTCCAAGCAAAACCGAATTGCGAATGAATTTCAGAGACTCAGGCAAGGAAATTGCCTATTTGCTCCTACATAATGCTTTATTGAATTATCTTTTATTTTTTGACTTTGTTTTGTTTGTCCAACCATTAACTGATAAGATTTTGCAAAATGAAAGTAAATTATGGAGCAATTGTTTCTTATTGGAAATGCTTCATGCCAGTAGCCCAAATATTTATTCTTTTTGAAACTAGGCTCCAGACAGCTATGGAAGTCACATTTCAAAATTATTATTAGCAGAATACTTTAAGGTTAGTGAAAATACGGATCAGCTTCTTTTGGATTCTGAAGTGTGCCTCTACTTTCCAATTCCTAAAACTGCCACACATGTGTTACGATTTGCTGAATGCAATACATCCAAGTCACATTGAGAAATTGAATATATATTCACATTAAGGTAAAGGTAAAGGTTCCCCCGCAAATGCGTGCTAGTCGTTTCCGACTCTAGGGGCCAGTGCTCATCTCCGTTTCAAAGCTGAAGAGCCAGCGCTTGTCCGAGGTCGTCTCCGTGGTCATGTGGCCAAAGGCGCACGGCACGCTGTTGCCTTCCCACCGTAGTGGTCCCTATTTTTCTACTTGCATTTTTACGTGCTTTCGAACTGCTAGGTTGGCAGAAGCTGGGACGAGTAACAGGCGCTCACTCTGTTATGCGGCACTCGGGATTCGACCTGCCAAACTGCTGACCTTCTGATCAACAAGCTCAGCGTCCTAACCCACTGAGCCACCACGTCCCGGTCATATGCTATTCATAATAGCATTGGTTTTTTATTGGACACTGCATTTGTGGATCAAGCCATTGTGGTATGCAGTACTCTAAAGTATAGTTGTTTATAATTGACTAAATTAATTGTGCTTTAGACAACAAACAAGGAAGGAACATTTCCAATAAGGATTTTGCAGCAGTTTGAAAGTAGTTCCTGGCCTTTGCATCCCCACCTCACACAATCATGAATGCTTGAAGCTGAGCTGATTGATTGATCAAGAGATCAAGGCACAAAACTTTTGTATTCAAGGGTGAGACATTGGAACAACACAGGTCTTTCTAGTAGTCTGTTTTTCCATTTGCTGGAACTCATGCTGAATTCTGCCTCCAACAATCTCAATTTAGGAGTTTTGATAGATTACATAGGCAGCCTTACTAGATAAGCAGATCATAATTTTTCTAGTCAGTATCAAGTCATATCATAACTGGAGTACAAAAGTTGAAAGGACCATTTAGGTATCCAGTCCCAGACTTCTTCAATGCAAAAAATCTAAAGCAGAATGGGCCAACTCACGGTGACCAAATCACCATGGTCAATTCACTATGGACAACTTGCTGTGGCCAACTCGTCATGGGACAACTCACCATGGGACAATTCAACAACTCAATTTAATTATTTAAAATAATTTTTTAAAAAATATTTTTGGCATTCACATTTCATTTTGTCCCTCCTTTTGCATCCTTTCTTTAATAATTCTATTCCATCATTTGTTTGATATTAGTGTAACTTTTCTGCAACAGTCCCCCACCACCAACATTCAATTAGATTTGCTTTCATAAATCCTCTATTTCATATCCTATACTCTGTGTGGCATCTTTTCAGGCATTTGAAGAATGAAACATATTTACCCAAACTTCTGAAATCTAAATTTATCCAACTTCTTGCAGTTCCTCAGACTTAGTCGCTATTCTCTTATTAATTTCTGGCGCCTTTTTCTGAATCAATTGGAAAAATTCTGCATCCTTCTCAAAGTGCAGTGTACAAAACTGAATCTAATAGTCAAGGTGGGATTTGACCAATGAAGAATAAAGTGAAATGAGGACTTCCTGTAATTTGGAATTACATTCCTATTCATGTAGCCTAAAACTTCATTTGCTCTTTTTGTCTCCAAAACTCATGCTGGCTTCTATTCAGTTTGCAATCAGCTACTATTCATCAAGCCAGGTATTCCCCAGTTTCTGTGAAGAAAGAACATTTCATTTGTCTCTGTTCAGCCCATTTCTGTAACTTTTTAAGGTTATTTTGAATTTTATTTCTGTCTCCTTACCCAATTTTGTGGCATCTGTATGGATTCCTTCCATCTTTTTTATCTAAGTCACTAGTGGGACTACTGATAAAGACAGAAACCAGGGCCTTGTGACACCCCACCCAATATTTCATTCCAATCTGATAAAGGAGTATTAATTACCATTTTCTGAGTGTGCACCAACAACATGACTATTTATTTATTTTTATTTATTTATTTATTATATTTTTATACCGCCCTTCTCCCGAAGGACTCAGGGCGGTGTACAGGGCAATAAATACAAAACAGGATACAAAAGTTAAAAGCAATTAAATAAATGCCCAAGGTTAAAACAATAATTAAGACGTATTTAAAACCCCAACCCTAACCCATCAGACCAGGTCAGACTGCTCAAATAGATACGTTTTTAGATTGCGCCGGAAGGAGCGAAGGTCGGGGGCCGTCCAGAGCTCAACCGGCAAGCGGTTCCATAGGTCTGGTGCGCCCACAGATAACGCTCTCCCCCTGGGGGCCACCAATCGACATTCTTTGATCGGAGGCACCCTGAGGAGGCCCTCTCTGTGGGAGCGCACTGGACGGAGGGAAGTTGACGCCGGCCGCAGGTGTTGCCGTAGGTAATCCGGACCCATGCCATGTAGGGCTTTGTAAGTCATTACTAACACCTTGAATCTCACCCAGAGGACAACCGGCAGCCAATGCAGCTCGCGGAGCAAAGGTGTAGCATGGGAGTATCGGGAAACCCCCAGCACAACTCGTGCGGCTGCATTCTGCACCAGTTGGAGCCTCCGAGTGGACTTCAAGGGTAGCCCCATGTAGAGAGCATTACAGTAGTCTAGATGAGAAGTCACGAGCGCATGAGTGACTGTGCGCAAGGCATCCCGGTCTAGATAGGGTCGCAACTGGCACACCAGGCGAACCTGGGCAAAGGCCCCCCTAGTCACAGCTCTGATATGCTCTTCTAAAGAGAGCTGTGAATCTACAACCCTACTTGCTGCTAAATTTCATCACTGCTTTCAGTATAAATTTATTTTGATGAGGCAATCTCCATTGCTAAACAATCTTCTCTTTGTTCCAGCTCCTCAGTTTTTAGGGAAATGGTGATGCACATAGACACACGTTAGAAACATGTCAGTGGGGAGAAGGGAGGGTAAAAGAGGAGCATCATTTTCCCTTTCTACATGAATAGGCTAATGTAGTTATGTAGTAATGTAATACCTGCAGGCTGCCATGGCTGATTGGGACAGGGCATGAATGGAATGAATTATTCACACTTTCCTATTGTATGTCTAAAGGGAGCACAAGGAAGGAAAGAGTGAAGACAAATGCACAGATGATTTCAAAGGCTTTGGAGAAATTGGAAAGTGAAAATGAGGCTGTGCTCAAAAAAAAAGCAAAGTACAGGTAGCCCTCAAATTACGACCACAACTGAACCCAAAATTTCTGTTGTTAAGTGAGACATTTGTTAAGTGAGTTTTGCCCCATTTTACAACCTTTCGTGCTGTACTTGTTAAGTGAATCAATGCAGCTGTTAAGTTAGTATCACGGTTGATAAGTGAATCTGCCTTCCCCAATGACTTTACTTGTCAGAAGGTCACAAAAGGGGATCACATAACCCTGGGAAACTGCAATCATCATAAATATATGTCAGTTGCCAAGTGTCTCAATTTCCATCACAGGAACTTGGGGATGCTGCAATGGTTGTCAGAGTGAAAAATGGTCATAATTTTTTTCCCCAGTGCCATTGTGTCTTTGAATGGTCACTAAATAAACTGTTGTAAAACACCTGTGTAATTTAGCCTGGTGCTTGAACCAGATTTTAGAGAAGGATCCCTGATAAACTTCTGTGAGCCCAATAAATGTTGTAGCTGATGAGGTGCATGTTGTTGTTGTTGTTGTTGTTGTTAGTTGTGAAGTCGTGTCCGACCCATCGCGACCCCATGGACAACGTTCCTCCAGGCCTTCTTGTCCTCTACCATCTTCTGGAGTCCATTTAGGTTCACGCCTACTGCTTCAATGACTCCATCTAGCCACCTCATTCTTTGTCGTCCCCTTCTTCTCTTGGCCTCAACCTTTCCCAGCATTAGGCTCTTCTCCAGTGAGTCCTTCCTTCTCATTAGGTGGCCAAAGTATTTGAGTTTCAACTTCAGGATCTGGCCTTCTAAAGAGCAGTCAGGGTTGATCTCCTCTAGGACTGACCGGTTTGAATGCCTTGCAGTCCAAGGGACTCGCAGGAGTCTTCTCCAGCACCATAGTTCAAAGGCTTAAATTCTTTGGCGCTCAGCCTTTCTTATGGTCCAACTTTCACAGTCGTACATTGCAACTTGAAAGACCATAGCCTTGACTATACGCACTTTGAGGTGCATGTTATGAGGTCTAAAAGTACTTCCCTCATCTCCTTTTTTTTGCTGTATTATATTTATGGGTTACAGATTTTCTTGCCCTGGGTGACATTCTGGGGTTAAGACAGAAGGGGCAATACCTGTTGTAAGCCAGGAATTTATATTTCAGAAGCTATTAATATGTTGCTATCTTGACTCCTCTCTGCCCCATTTTCCTGTTTATTCTAATACAGTCCTTAACTGGAGGAGGGTCTCCATAAGGGCTATGTGTATTCAAATCATGGTTTACTGAATTAATCTGTTCCCTAGATGCTAACAATAAATTGAACCATGAACTTAGCCATATTAGATGAACTTGCACATCATATGAAATGAAATGAAATGAAATGAACCTTTATTGTCAAAGTACAACTATGTGTACATTGAGATTAGCTGAGCCTCCCTTTGTGCTCCCACCCCACAACACACAGTGACAACAAACCCTCCATCTTACTACACCATGTGAACCAACTACACCACACACCGGCCTCCCAAGTCAATCCTGCATAAAATTCACAAAAGTTATTTCTCATTCAAAAGCCTAACAGCCCATGGATAAAAGCTGTTTTTCAGCCTGTTGGTGCAGCTGGCTATACTCCTATATCTCCTACCCGATGGTAGAGTAAAGAGATACTGTCCAGGGTGTGAGTCATCCCTGAGAATTTTCCTCACTCTTCCAAGACGAGCCCTGGCGATGTCATCCAGTGGTGTCAGGGGACAGCCCACAATGTCTTGTGCTGTACTCACCACCCTCTGTAATACTTTCCTATCCGTGGCTGTCAGACCAGCATACCAAACCACAATACCATACGAGAGGACGCTCTCTATAGTAGACTGGTAAAAGAGGGTCACAGGGACGCGGTGGCTCAGTGGGTTAGGACGCTGAGCTTGTCGATCGGAAGGTCGGCAGTTTGGCGGGTCGAATCCCGAGTGCCGCGTAACAGAGTGAGCGCCTGTTACTCGTCCCAGCTTCTGCCAACCTAGCAGTTCGAAAGCACGTAAAAAATGCAAGTAGAAAAATAGGGACCACTACGGTGGGAAGGTAACAGCGTTCCATGCACCTTTGGCGTCTAGTCATGCCAGCCACATGACCATGGAGATGTCCTCGGACAAGCGCTGGCTCTTCGGCTTTGAAATGGAGATGAGCACCGGCCCCTAGAGTCGGAAACGACTAGCACGCAAGTGCGGGGGAACCTTTACCTTTACCTTTAAAAGAGGGTCATTAGTCGTTGTTCTACCCTGTTCTTCTGCAAGACCCAAAGAAAGTGAAGCCTCTGTTGGGCCTTTCTAGCCACCTGGGTTGTATTAACTTTCCAGGTCAGATCTTCACAGAGGTAGACAAGCAGCTAGCCATTTTTAGCTCAGAATTTATGAAGAGAGGCTATGATTGAGCTTTCTCAATATATATGTATGCAATGTATACTTCAGGAATTTTTGAAGTTTTGGTCTTGGCATTTAAGTGCATTTAAATATGCACTGTTCTTCAAACATTTCATTTAACTTGAAAGAAAGAACACAATATTGACTTCTGCTTAGCCATGTTTGGCTTTAGCATAACCTACTGCATAAACCACAGTTTGGTCTACACAACATGGTAAGCTACATACCATTCCTTATAAATCACAGTGGCCGGATTCATACAACATTCTAAAGCAAAATTAAACACATCACAATGTGACTTATTATAATGAAGAATTCTGGTCTATAGTATATGTCACTGCTATAGCTGATCATAGATTCAGCCTATAGAATATAGTAGGTTTTACTTCATATTAGTACCTGTAATCTCAAAATACATGCTTCTGTTTTTTACCTATGTCATTTTATGCAGCCCGCTGGGGGGGGAGGGGAAGGCAAATAGCATAATCATCTAACACAGGACACTGATCCCAGACAAGAGATGTGCTAGAAAATGTTAATGCATTCTGCTGGAAATCTAGTCAATAACCCACCCACCAAACAGTCAAGTGTCTCTTTGCACACATGATATTGACTGGCATTTGGCTATTCTACTGAGAAGATTAGTATCTGAAAATTTTAAAAGTTTAAATGCAGGTTACAATGGATGGTATATGAGTGGAGCTGGAGGAAGTGATACAAGCTGATGCACAATTCAAAACTTACTTAGTTTTAGCGATGGCTTCCTGTTGTTATCTGACAATCTATGATACGAAGGATTAATAAGTGAAGGAGAATAATTCTTGGAGAATAATTTGCTGGATGAAACTTGGAGAATTTAATGCTAAAAGTTTCCAATTCCTCATTGCTAGAATAACATTACAAAATTTGTGGTGTGTTACTGTGTTACTTTTCTTTTAATGTTGTGTGCTTATTTCTAATTATAGTTGCAACTTCATTTCAAGCATGATATATTGTTCTAGAACCTAGGTTATTTTGACAGCATAGAACCTCAAGTGTTTGAATAAGAATTAGGAAACCTGGCTGAATGAGTCATTAGGCTAATTATAGTTAATACCCTGCTTCTTTGTACTACAAGGGGAAGTTTGGGAAGGAAGGGAAAAGATACTAATTTCCCTTTTTCATATCCAGGACATTTTCTTCCTGTCTGCTATCAGGCTGTTTTCATATGACATGTGAATCCATTATTATGATAAATTTATGGAACTAACTCCATTTCCTGATTAACACAGAATGCAGAATTGTTGATTCACATGATATTTTAGTATAATTTGTGAGCCAGAGTTTATGTGAACAGAGGCAATGTTTTATAGAATGGGTGCAAAGAATGGTCTTAAGGCTTGTGAATGTTTCAGGAGCCCATTTCACCTCTTAAAATTCCTGAATTATGACAACCATATATGGCCTAGCAAAACATTGACAACCACTAAATAAAAGCAAAGAAATGTCTGAAATTCAACTACATCTAATATATCTCTACATTTTTACAGCACATTGTCCTATCAAAACTCCCCCCTATATGATCCATCACCCCATCTATTTTAGCATGTGGCTTGCAGCTTGCTATAGAAAACCTGTGAGCTGACAAAAAGTTGTGTACCCCTGTTATATATCTACCTCATGGTGAGGAACATTATACAGTGCTTAATCTTAAACTTGTATGAGCTGTAAGATAAAGGCAGCAGATAATCATTTAGGCTTTCAAGTATTGTTTTCCAGGAATAACAGGCCACATAAGAAAGTGGCAGGGTGAATCAGCTAATTTGAGCTAACTGGAGAGACTTCAAAGGAAAGAGGAGATTCTGGAAAGAACTGAGGGCAGGACTGTCATAGAAGTGGGACTATGTGTATTTGGGCTTCCATTTGTCTACATCAGGAAAAGCACAATGAAGCATCCAAGACATCAGCCGGTGGATTTCTTACATCATTTCAATAGGATCCATGAATACCATGTCCTAGAATGATCGTTTTATGCTGATAACATGCCCTGTCTTCAGAGAGCAGAGGAACATTTGGAGGTGTTAGTGACTCACAATTGATTTCTGATGGTTTGAAAATCCTAGTGACATTTCCCCTATGTAGGACGCATTCCTTTGGCCTCCTCACTTGTGGCGACTACACGACACAGGTATAGATTGATCAGCAGGTAATGAATATGCCACAGAGTACAGCAGCATTTCAAGTTTTGTATAATTACAGCAATAGCTTCTCAGCTTGTAGAATAGAAGCTATTTCCCTGTTGGAACTGGAGGAAGAAATATTAGACTCAAAATCCAGAGTGGAATAAAAAAAGGAAGGGAGAAAGGATATGCTGTATTTCTATGGCATTGGTATATCCTTTCTTCACACATCAATGCCATAGGACTTAGTACTTAGCACTTAGACTTATATACCTCGCCACAGTGCTTTACAGCAGTCTCTGAGAAATTTACAGAGTCAGGATATTGTCCCCAATAATCTGGGCCCTCATTTTACTGACCTTGGAAGGATGGAAGGCTGAGTCAACCTTGAGCTGGTCAGGATTAAACTCCCTGCAGTGGAATGCAGAGTTAGCCTGCAATACTCCATTCTAACCACTGCACCACCACAGCTCTTTAGAAATACAGTATATCCAGTGGTGGGATTCAAATACCTGAACAAGCAGTTCTCTGTGTGGATGCATGCCTGGGCGTCCAATGCCTAGAATGGACTTCCGGAAGTGGCATCTACACACTTCCAGCAGGCTGTTCTAGGCCTGGGAGGCCTTCTCCAGGTCTCCCGGGCCTAGAATGGACTTCCAGAAGCAGTGTGCATTCAGCCGGTTCTCTGAACTCAACAAAATTTAGCTACTGGTTCTGCCAAACCAGTGCGAACCGACTGAATCCCGCCACTGAGTATATCCTTTCTGGACCATAGAATTACCGGGATTTGGACTTGACTGAATGGATACCATCATCAGAACCAGGTGAACTACAAACCCAGAATCATTGCAGCTTGCTAGAGCTGGATCAAAGTCAGTTCCTTTCCATCCAAACCCTTAGTCTCCAGCCACTGGCCTAGCATTTGAGACAGCAATTCTGTGCCCTTTCTATTTATTCTCTACCACCTAGAAGCAACTATATCCTGATTGTTGGTTTTAATGGCTCATGCCAGAAATACAATATAATAATAATAATAATAATAATAATAATAATAATAATAATAATAATAATAATAATAATAATAATAATAATAATAATAATAATAATAAAGTTGGAAGGGACCTTGGAGGTCATCTAGTCCAACCCCCTGCTCAGGCAGGAAACCTTATACCATTTCAGGCAAATGGCTGTCCAGTCTCTTCTTAAAAACCTCCAGTGTTGGAGCATTTACCACCTCTGGAGGCAGGTTGTTCCACTGGTTAATTGTTCTAACTGTCAGGAAGTTTCTCCTTAGTTCTAGGTTGCTTCTCTCCTTGACTAGTTTCCATCCGTTGCTTCTTGTCCTGCTTTCAGGTGCTTTGGAGAATAGCTTGACTCCCTCTTCTTTGTGGCGGCCCCTGAGATATTGGAACACTGCTATCATGTCACCCCTCACCCTTCTCTTCATTAAACTACACATACCCAATTCCAGCAACCGTTCCCTATATGTTTTAGCCTCCAGCCCCCTAATCATCTTTGTTGCTCTTCTCTGTACCAGGATTTTCTTCAGCATGGAATTTGATTTCAGATCGCTAATCAATATTCTTAATTGGAAGTCCTTTTATTGTCCTTTATTTGCCTTGGCATTCTGTATTTTTGTTAAAACTGGGCATATATGTACTTCAGGCAAATTTCCAACAATGCAGTTCTGCTACCCAGGTATTAAACAAAAGCAAAAAAACAAAATAAATACTACATTGTATTTGTATGGAACTTGATCTCAAATAGGCATTTGGTTTGCATTGTGTATTCAATGGAACTATTCTTAATATAGGTATTTTTGGACAACATATATTTTCCCCCAACATACATCTTTTTGAGCCAAGAAATATTTTGGAATGTATGCTAGCCAACTCTAAATTATAAACCAGCATATCTGCCTCTAGCTTTCATTTTGTCATATAATATCCCTTTCTCTGAAAAGAAATCCATGATAAATCCATGCCTAGTCTAAAGAAAATAAGAAATAGGGGAGACATGATAGCAGTATTCCAGTATTTGAGGGGCTGCCACAAAGAAGAGGGGGTCACATTATTCACCAGAGGGCAGGACAAGAAACAATGGTTGTAAACTGATCTAAGAGAGAAGCAACCTGGAATTAAGGAGAGCTTCCTGACAGTGAGGACAATTAACCACTGGAATAGCTTGTTCTCAAAAGTCGTGGGTGCTCCATCACTGGAGATTTTTTAAAGAGGCTAGACAGTCACTTGTCTGAGACGGTAGGTTCTCCTGCTTGAGCAGTGGACTGGACTAGACTTCCAAGGTCTATTCTATTCTATTCTATTCTATTCTATTCTATTCTATTCTATTCTATTCTATTCTATTCAATTCAATTCTATTCAATTCTATTCTATTCTATTCTATTCTATTCTATTCTATTCTATTCTATTCTATTCTATTCTATTCTATTCTATTCTATTCTATTCCATTCCATTCCATTCCATTCTATTCCTATTCTATTCTATTCTATTCTATTCTATTCTATTCTATTCTATTCTATTCTATTCTATTCTATTCTATTCTATTCTATTCTATTCTATTCTATGTCAAACAGCCTTATTTAAATCTATTATTCCTGAATAAAAGTTGTGAGAATGAAAAGGAAACTAATTCTCTCCAATATGCTTTGTACAGGGCCATCAAATCTCTCCAAGAGTTTTCAGCAAAGGTTCTTTTTGAAGGGGAAAATATTTAACTAAATGATTGGTAATAGTATCATCCATAACAAACCCTGATGACAACAAAATAGTATTATGCATATTATAATGCAAATTACGACTTGCCCTTCTTGCTTCTCCAGTGGATGTCAATGTGGAATAATCATACAAGCTGTTTAATGTTGATTAAATATATGTGAAATTGCATCAGGTTCATTAGCATTGTAACTACAGCAGCAAATAATCTGAAGTATTACATTTCTGCTCATTATCCTATTCTGTTAGATACATAGGTAGCTAGCTACCGTATTTATCGGCGTATAACACGCACCTCATTTTAAAAAGGAAATTTCAGCTGCAGCTTCGGATAATGGGTCATTAACTATGGGTCATTAACATTATATCGGCGTATAACACGCACACATCATTTGCCCCCTATTTTCAGGAAGAAAAAGTGCATGTTATACGCCGATAAATACGGTATTTCTTCACTTAATTCAGTTAATTAATAAGGTTGCACACACCAGAATAGAAATTATGCTCTACTTTAATCTTTTTCAACAGGTGCTTTCTAGTTGTATTGTACTATATTTACTGCAATATACAGAATTCCCAACCAATCAGGACAATCTCTCTTGGTTACTTATAGAGGTGAACAAAAGTAATTAGTGAGCATAAAGGTTTTGTTTCTAATATTTAAGATAAAAAGACATGCACATGGTGAAAGCAAATGTATGACATATGCTGTTCCTGCCCCGGCCATGTATTTCTTTCATTTTGAAATCTGGTGTTTGCCTTTTCCCCATTCTCCTAGGTAAATGTTTCAATTCAAATTGTGGGCTGTCCTTGAGTAACATGGATGCCTCACAGTTTGGATCTGCATTTTACATATTTCCATCTCCTCAGTGGTGAAAACTCTGCCTTTGCTTTATTTTTATCCTTTTACTCAACTAATAGCTTTTATGATTATATTTTTATAGTTGCCCTAATGTGTTACCATAAACTTCTGTATCTACTTCATTAAACCTTTTCCCCTAACTCAATCGAGTTTTACAGCTGTAGTTAAACATGAAATTTAATAATGGTTTAAAAAGCTGGGCAAGCCCATTCATACTAGAATCTTCCACGCAAAGGCAAGGCAAGCAGGCAGGCCTACAACCCTCAGGCCTTCTCCAAATAACCAATACACAAATCTCCCTTAGTGAGAAAGTTAACACTTTCACTTTCTGAGTAAAACATGATGAACAGCATATAGGCTACAAGCCTCTTTCTGTCTGAGAGAATAAAACTTTACTTGTTTTTGAAATCCTGTCCTCACAAAAGGAAGAGGAAAGAAGAGTTTGTCCAATTAAAACACAAGATTTTCTCAACCCTTGTATTCCACTGCAAAATTGGCATTTTCTGATCTGCCATCCAACTTGCTCCAACAAAGAGGACACACTCCAAGTCCTTTCCTTGAAACAACATTATAAGATTCAGAGATGTGCCTTCTCTGTGGTGGCCCCTGCCCTTTGGAACAATCTTCTGCCCAGCATATGTTTGACTCTTAACTCTCCAGAACTTTAGGAAGTCTCTTAAAAGCCAGCTCTTTGCCCAAGCCTTAGGGTGAGAATGAATTGAGTCCCCCCCCAAATGATGAACCATAGAACATTTCACTTCTGATCACTGTTTTATTGTTTTAGTATGCCTTAAAATTGGTATAGGGCAGGGGTCTTCAAACTCGGCCCTTTTATGACTCATGGACTTCAACTCCCAGAATTCCTCAGCCAGCATGCCTGGCTGAGAAATTCTGGGAGTTGAAGTCCATGAGTCATAAAAGGGCCGAGTTTGAAGACCTCTGGTATAGGGGTTCCGGCTTGATCAGGGGGTTGAACTAGAAGACCTCCAAGGTTCCTTCCAACTCTGTTATTCTGTTAATATGCTCCTTTGTACAGGTTAACAATGATTTCCTTTTTCCTTGTTTTCTTTATGTACATTGCCCAAAGGTACATGGTCTGAGTTTGATGGCTATATAAATGCTTTCACGCATAACTAAAGAAATAAATGCAAACTGATGTATGCAATATTTGCGCCTTTGGTACTATATGTCTTCTGGTCAAAGGTTGTTGCCCTAAAGGCCATTTTGGGATGTGAGGAGAATGGTTGCTGGGAGATACAGCTGGTAGAAAAAAAAATGGAGGGGGGAGGAGAGACCAAGGAAATAGAGCAGTTGCTCAGAAAAGGAGAGGGCAGTTTTGGAATGGGGGTTGGAAGAGCATTCAAGAAGTGAAAAAGTAAAATGAAGGGATGTTTGGAAAGCTTCCATGTAATAAAAAGAGGGGGGAAATGGTATCTATTGTAAAGAGTTTTAAACTGGTTTCTCTGAAAAAGGTTGGTGAGACAAAGATTCCCAAATTGAGATTCTGGAGCCTCTAAGCACACTGACTGAGGAATTCTGGGAGTTGAATCCACAAGTCATAAAAGGGCCAAGTTTGAAGACCCCTGTTCTAAGAAGTTAATAGATACTATTCCTAAGGCCCCAGATAAAACTGCAATCTATTTAAATCAGGAATTATTCAGAAAAAGCAAGCAGGAAATGTGTGCTGGGAAAATCTTTTGTCTCTAAGGTAGAGTTAAATATTTTAACTAAGAACTCGCAAGCAGGGATGTTGATTTGGTTGACTAGCTTTATTGCCTCTGATATTTTGTTTGGTTTTGGAAATTGATGCTAGGAGGTTTTGTAGCTGAAATTTATTATACTCAGGTCTTGTGTTTTTATTTTGAGCTTTAGTGAAAGGATATTCTCAGAGTCTGGGAAAGAAAATAAAAGTGAAAATTTGATAGATGTGGACCAAATGGACATTCCACCTTCTCTATTAAGTGAAATGTCAATCTTTTGGTCAGGAACCTGAGAGAAAGAGGCCTAAACAGCTCATAAGGTGTTCATGAACAAATAAGAGATGGAGTAGACTGATCTAGTTTCCAAAATACTATACCCTAATTCTCTTTCTTGAGAAGACTGTATGTCCATCCAGCTTCTTTGGTTATGCACTGCTGTTAGGTGTATGACATCACTGTTAAACGGCTTATTTTATCTGAGGCATTCTGCATCTGGGAATTTATCACCTCTGGTGCTCAGTGGGGCTGGCATTCCCTCAAATAGATCCTGTGTGCAATGTAGAGGTTTTCTGGATCTACACTATGGATCCTGCTCAAGGAACAGGTGACAGTCATAACTGGGAGGGCCTTTATGTAATTTCACCTTGTGAGACAGTTACCTGAGGGGAAGCTGTTCTCTCACTCACACATCCCCTGCTCATCCGTCAGGCCCAAAGAACCATGAACATGTGGAGTTACTTCTGAGTAGTTCTTAATTGTTGTTTGCTTACTAATAAAGCCTTGTTAGACTAAAGCAACTATGTGCAATAACTGTAAAATATACTCTGTGACTGCTTGGGGGGGGGGAAGCATGGGGAGGGGTCTGCTTTCACCCTCTTCCTGTCTACTAGACATTCCAAGCTTTCCTTGCCCATTGGAAAAGGAACCCCTCCCTCCTGTGACTCCAGAATACATTCCAGCATATTATCCCCTAAATGGACAACTGTAATGTGCTTTATAGGGGGTTAGGCTCAAAGAGACTACAGAAGCTTCAACTACTACAAAATGCAGTGGTTCAGTGCGCCTTTAGAACTGTACATGTCTGCTGATAAGTTCAATTTAATCTGAGGGACCACTTCTCCTCAGTTACATCTACTTATCCCATCAGGTTTGACAAGACGAGCATATTACAGGTCACATCTGCTAAAGGCTTTCAGCTGATAGACCAGGAGGACTGCCTTTTCTGCCATGGAATACGGATCATCATTCCTCCCCTCCTCCTCCTCCTCCCCCCCCAAAAAAAAGATTGGCCCTGGCCTTTCAGAAAGTTCTTAAAACTTCATTCCATCAGCAAGCTTGGGAATCCCATGGAAATAGGGATCTTGCAAAATGGTTGTATTGCATGCAGGATTCTAAAAGTGCTCAATACTCAGGTTGTGAGATGTCACATCTCCTCACATACATAACCCCCCTCCTCCCCCACACACACACAGATAAGCACAAAAAAATTGAGAGACAGGAAGTCAGTTCGTGGCATTTCTTTTCCCAAAGTTAGAGGGTGGCAATATAAACTAGTGCAGTGTTTTTCAACTGCTGTTCCGCAGCACACTAGTGTGCCGCGAGATGTTGCCTGGTGTGCCGTGGGAAAAATTGAAAAAACACTGACCTAGGAGACAGCGGTGAGAGGAGGAGGAGGAGGAGGAGGAGGAGGAGGAACAGCCGCGGGCGGAGTGGCGCTGCAAGACTCTCTGGCGGGGAGCGCTGGGCACCGGAGCCTTGGCTAAGCTGACGGCCCTACTTCGCTGGAAGCAAAAGCCCGGGAAAAGAAGTGGGCTCGACCTCTCTAGGCACCAGGGCTCCACGGCAGCGTAGCTCCGCCCCCTTCTCTGGCTTCGGAGGGTCTCTTGCTGAAGAGAGAGAAGCTGGGGAGTGGTGACCGGCTCGCTTATCGAAAGAGGACAGACGGGCGGCCAGCCCGGCTCGCCTGAGCTGTTGCGTGGTTGGTTGCCTGCAACGTTCGAAAAAGCTCTTCTTCCCCAGCACGCGCCGCTTACTCCTTACTCCCCGCGCGGCTGAGGATGCGGGACTCCCGCCTGGTCGGCTGCCTGGCTCCGCTTTCTTTGCTCACCGCGACCCCTCGCCCCAGCCCGAAATAGAGGGATCTGACCGCTTCGCTCTTGGAGGCTTTGCTTGCGTCTGAAAAATTACATGGCTGATTTTTTTTTAACCTGTCCTTTTGATACGTTGCATAATAAAATGTCCTTTGGACCAAAGCAATTAAAAACCTTTGGGGTTCCCCCCCCCTCTGGAGTGAAGTGCTTTTGATGGTAAAGGTGAGAAAGAAAGAAAAAAGGAAGGGAAAAAAGGAGAAAGGGGGAAGGGGAAAAGGGAGGGAGAAAGAAAAAAAAGGAGAATAGAAAAAAAGAGAGAGAGAGAGGAAGGGAGGAAGGAAGGAAGGAAAAAAAGCAGGAAGAAAAATTAAAAAGAAATGCAAGTAGCTTCCAGTTTCCACAACAAGTAGAAAGCAAGAAATTGAGAGAGGGAGGGAAAGAAAGTGGGAGAGAGAAAGGCAGGAAAGAAAGGAAGGAAGATAGAAAGAAAGAAAGAGAAAAGAAATAGAGAAAGAAAGAGAAAAAGAGAAAAGAAAGAAAGAAGGAAAGAAAGAAAGAAAGAAAGAAAGAAAGAAAGAAAGAAAGAAAGAAAGAAAGAAAGAAAGAAAGAAAGAAAGAAAGAAAGAAAGAAAGAAAGAAAGAAAGAAAGAAAAATAAATGAAGGAGAAAAATGCAGAAAGAAAAATTAAAAAGAAATGCAAGTAGCTTCCAATTTCCACAACAAGTAGAAAGCAAGAAATTGAGAGAGGGAGGGAAAGAAAGTGGGAGAGAGAAAGGAAGGAAGGAAGATAAAGAAAGAAAAGAGAGGGAGGGAAGAGAGGGAAGGAAGAAAGAAAAGAAGAGAAAAAAGAAAATACAGAAAGAAAAATTAAAAAGAAATGCAAGCTTTCCTTTTCCTTCACAGCAAAAACAAACAAAAGCCCCAAAATAAAATAAAATAAAATAAAGAGGCTAATAATAATAATAATAATAATAATAATAATAATAATAATAATAATAATAATAATAATAATAAGAAGAAGAAGAAGAAGAAGAAGAAGAAGAAGAAGAAGAAGAAGAAGAAGAAGAAGTAGTAGTAGTAGTTGGAAGGGACCTTGGAGGTCATCTAGTCCAACCCCTTGAGAACACAGGCCATCCTCGACTTACGACCGTTCATGTAGCGACCGTGGGGAGGTCCAACGGTGCGGAAAACGGTGCAGTGCCTCGTGATTTTTTTCATGAAACAAGTGTGCCTTTGCCCAAAAAAGGTTGAAAAACACTGAACTAGTGAACAGATGTCCAAAGCAGGAAGATGGGCCTCTTTTTCCTCCACTGTCTAACTAGCTTTTCCTTTTCTTCTTCTTTTTCTCCATCATCTTTCATATCTGGAATGACTCAAAAGGTAATAAAAAGGTTGATTACTGAACAACATCTCTGCCTTAATTGCTGCACTTGTGAATCTTGCCCAGGACAGGAAAGCTGCATGCTTATGTAAGTAACTTACTTCTAAGTCTACCTGTTCTGGGATGCAAAACCAAAATGGCCATTAGATGACAGCAAAGACTAACAGTGGGAAAAACAAATCTAACTCTGCACTGCCCTTTACTGATCATCTGGACTTTAGCAGACAGATGTGGTAGCTACCTACTACTGATTTCAACAATACACTTCTGTGTTCTGCCACAGTTGGAAGTAAACTGCACAGCAATTTCCAAGAAGTCTGACACTCTTCTAATAATTTATACCATTTCAGAGAAAATTTGATTCAATGGCTGCTTTAAGTTCAAAGTTGTCACTCCAGAACATTTCATTTACATTGACTCAAAAATATTGTTTGTTGTCTTTAACCCACTCAGTCCATGCTATTAGACTTCCAGAGAGTTAGGAAGACCTGATTCTTTATCCAGACGCCAGACTACACTAGAAGTGGATAAACTCTATAAATGTAGAGTCATTGAGATGTGATGCAGTGATGAGATATAGTATGATATTGCTGTGGGATTTTGTTGGTGATATTTATTTTGACTTAATGGAATGCTACTATGAATCACCTCATCTTATCAGGCAGCCCTATGTGTTTTCCAAATAAATCAATGAAAATAAATAAGGACAAATGAACTCCAACTTCTTAAATTTCTCTTCATGAGATAGATGTTATGCCAAATAGGAAAATATATCTTTTTTTTTTCAAAAAAAAACCACCCCTGTAGATAATTCCATTTAAAACCCTTTGGCGAGAATAAAACATATCACACTTCTATTCAAACTCAAGGAAAGAAGGTAACATTTACATAAAATAACATTTGAAAGTTTCAGTTTCTCTTTACAGCTTCTTCCTGGAAGGCACTACAGATTAAGAAAGTGTCATTTGAAAATTCAGAACAGAAAACCCTTAAGTTCTCTGATAGTTCATAAACAGTTTGATAAAATGTGAACCTTTTAAGAAAATGGCCCGCAGGTCAAACATATGAAAATATGCAATTATAATTTATTGGGAAAAATTAGATATTCTGAATTATAAAGAGTGTTAAACACTATCATAAATCAAATCTCCTTAAGTAAAACTCAACATCTGGTGAACTTCATGGACCCATTCATGTAGAGCGTTTTTTGGTAACAATATGGAAATGCTTCATTATTTTTCCTAAACATCCCAGTCTATCCCAGTCTATCCTTTCACTATGTTCATTTTATAGTTTCCCATCCAAATACCAGCCAAGTCTGATTCTGCTTGGCTTTTTTCAATCAATCAAGATTTCCTAGATGCTATCATTAGCTGGGCAGAGTGTACTCTAAGAATAGGGAACATCCTATTTTTTTTCCCCTGTACCTTGACATTTTTATTGAAAACTCTTTCACATGAAGGCTGGACTTATTAAACACTAGTCTAAAAAGTAGTTTGGGCTCAGTATATTGTGTGAACCTGTCCAATAGTTATGTGAATTCAGATAACATGATTAACTCAGGAAATCAGAACTCAGTAAATTATGTATTTGTGTGTTGAACAAATGTAGTCTGGCATTTTCCACCCTCCAGTGATGCAATTACACAAAGCTGGAAGGGTTATTCTGAATTCCCATGAGAATTCTCTTATGATTCTGATTGAATTATTATATTCTGGTATAATGACCCCACATGGCTGTCATAAAGATCAAACAATATTTAGAAAATGAGGGTAATAAAGACATTTTCATGTTTTCCACAATTTTGTTTCTGCCCTGAGTGAGTATTATTATCATAACCTTTATTTATTCATCAAATGTATATGGCTCTTCATCTCACAAAAGAGTGAATCTGGGAGGTGTACAAACATTGGATGCAAGACCACATATTGCTTCTCCTAAAGGAGAAGATATTAAAAGTATAACTGCAAAACAATTTCAGTGAGGAAGAAGAAAGTAATAAGCAAAACAAGCGAATATGCTATACAGAAAGCTTTATCAGGATCTGTAATTTTTATTAAATATTTGTTCATAAATAAAAATAAATAAATACAATCAAAAAGAAGGATGGAGGAAAGAAAGGAAAAAGATAATAAAGTGCAAAGAAAGAAAAAAAATAGAGAAGAAACTAAAATAAATTAAATCTGACCTTCTTTCTGGAAAATATTGACAAATCTATCATCTTCACAAAAAGGTTAATGACCAGGACAGAGATCAGAAATGAAAAGCCAACCAGGTCACAAAAGTTACAAAAGTAGTGATCTGATCTATCCATCTTTCTGAGATAAACAGAGAAAAAATAACAAGTTTCTAAATATTGGAAATGCATACAGTATTTGAGGTAATACAATAATAATAATAATAATAATAATAATAATAATAATAATAATAATAATAATAATAATGATGATGATGATGATGATGATGATGATGATGATGATGATGATGATGATGATGATGATGATGATGTTGGAAGGGACCTTGGAGGTCATCTAGTCCAACCCCCTGCTCAGGCAGGAAACCTTATACCATTTCAGGCAAATGGCTGTCCAGTCTCTTCTTAAAAACTTCCAGTGTTGGAGCATTCACCACCTCTGGAGGCAGGTTGTTCCACTGGTTAACTGTTCTAACTGTCAGGAAGTTTCTCCTTAGTTCTAGGTTGCTTCTCTCCTTGACTAGTTTCCATCCATTGCTTCTTGTCCTGCTTTCAGGTGCTTTGGAGAATAGCTTGACTCCCTCTTCTTTGTGGCAGCCCCTGAGATATTGGAACACTGCTATCATGTCACCCCTCATCCTTCTCTTCATTAAACTACACATACCCAATTCCAGCAACCATTCCTTATATGTTTTAGCCTCCAGCCCCCTAATCATCTTTGTTGCTCTTCTCTGTACCCTTTCTAGAGTCTCAACATCTTTTTTACATCGTGGTGACCAAAACTGGATGCAGTATTCCAGGTGTGGCCTTTTCTTTTTCCTTCACCTGCATTGGAGTAGTTCACTACAACTCCAAGCAAGAATAAGCAAGTAACAGGTTACCAGTTGATATATGTATACATGCATGTAAGTATTTAATAGAAGCAAAATTATGAGTGGATATCTCTGCCCTGAAGCAAAAACAAAATATTAATTCTGTCCCTGCCAAAGATTTAACCAACTCACTAATCAGATATCTATGACTTTTAGAGAATTCTTTTAAAAAAGAAAAGAAAATAATAAACTTGTATATATGTCTTGCCACAAAACAGTTGCCTTCCCCTGTTACAGAATTTCACAAAGCTGCCCCTTTATCTACTGACATTTAATCTTAAGGAGAATCTGGCAATTCCTATTAAGGCAAGATTTGTTTGTTTGTTTATTTATTTATTTATAATCCTGCCTTTTCTTTATACACAACTGAAGAAGTATGAACATCTTTCTCCTATTTTCCCCAGAACAACAACAACCCAAAGGTGCTTTTTCATGAGGCAACTGGACTTTGTTTTTTCTTTGAATATTTTTCACTTTTCATCCGAGAACCTTCTTCAGTTCTGATTAGATGGTGCGTAATGGAAGGGTTTATACTCCTTGCAGACAGTCATTTGCATTGAAAAGACAAAGGCCACATTTTGGACAGAAAAGACCATTGGTTTGAAAGAGGGGTCAAAGAGGCCATCTATGTCAAAATTGAAGAGACCTCTCTCAACAGAGGGGGAGGATACAACATCATCTATCTCTAGTCTACAATACAGTCCTTTCAGCAGTTCCAAGAAGGCTCCATGCCCGTTTGCACTACTCAGGTGGCCTCAATGACTCTCTAAAAGAGTGCAAATGACCAGCTGTCTGCAAGGAGTATAAATCCTTCCATTTCCCACCCTCCAGTCAGAGTTGAAAAAGAGTCTTGGATGAGAAGTGAAATGTCTTCAAAGAAAAACAAGGAAGTCCACTTGCCTTGTGTAAAAGCACCTTTGGGATGACTGAGAATCTCCATAGATAACCCTATGAAATGAGTTGGTCTGAGAGAGATGATTGCCCCAAAGTCATCTGCTTGTTGCATGGGCAGCAGCAACCCAATTCCACACTTGCTACTAGCCCCCTAATGCCTTTAGCAGCACCAGCCATATTGTTTGCATTGGGGTGTGTGTGTGTGTGGAGAGACCACTTCTTATCCCCATCCCTTGGTACACCCCTGTAGCACTGATCCCTTATAAAGGAGAAATGTTGACAGATGAGCAACATTACATTGATCTTAAAGGAATGAACTGCAGCAATAAAGCTAAATATATTATTACACCTCTGTTTATGCTTTCTATATACTGTATTGTTTAAAATCCTTTGATAAAAATGAACATCTGATCCAATCAAGCTATTTCATTATATGATCCTAAACTACTCCTAACGAGGGTACTTAGAAAAGCTAGATAACATTTTTGGTAATCTATGTTTACTGATCAAATATTTGCAAGGTCACCTGAAAAGCACACATAGAAGGTCAGCTGGCTTCTCCACCTGATCTGGGGTTAAAGAAACTCTTTTCACATTTATTGAATGGAAGGTAGAAGGGGCAGAGATGCAGGCCAATCTGTTTCACCATTTAGAGGAGGCACAAATAAGTAAGACAATTGCATTTTTTATTCGTTAAAATAGAGCTGCATTAAGTTCCCAGTTTAAAGTAGATGGAGATTCTCAATCATCCAGGTCATGGTTGTCCCAAAAGTCCCTTTTCAAGAGACAATTGGACTTTCTTATTTTTCTTTGAAGACATTTTGCTTCTCATCCAAGAAGCTTCTTCAGCTCTGATTGGATGGTGGGGAATGGAAACATTTATATTCCTTGCAGACAGCTGGTCATTAACATTCTTTTAGAGAGTCATTCCCAGCTTAATACAGAATCTCCAAAGCACCTGTGTTCTTTGGGTGGTATAATGTGAACAATGAAGGCTAGTGGCTTGAATTACTGTGATGGAGGAATAATAACAACAGTAACAACTTATTAAGCTTGAATGCTGCCCAACTCTCATGACTTTGGGTGGATCAAAACAATCAAACAAAGAAATTATAATAAAATCAATAATGTATAAGAAATAAAGATATGAACAAATCAAATCAGATATGGTACAACTTATGCCACAGTAAGCATGATGGACAGGAACCAATGGATATCCTCTCTGACTGAATCCAGGGTAAAATAGCCAGTGACTTTGAGGCTAAGGAGTAGATATGGTGCTACGAACCAGCACTGTAGGATTATCATGTAAGTAGTTTATATTGTTATTCATGTGGGGGAAAAATATACATCATTGCAGGTATGATACCTACTCAAGCTGTATAATAGCTAATGCAAATAAGCATTTCATTTAATACATTTAATGACATTTATCTAAGATAGGAATGGGCAATTATGGCCCCTTTAGGATCTGTGGATCAGGAATTCTGGGAGTTGAAGTGCACAGGTTATAGTTGCCCACTCATGAACTAAGACCATTTCATTACTTAACACTCAAAAATCTGAAAAAGTTCTTGCTATAGTTTAGGAGAGGAGGGTATAATATTTATTTTTACCTGTGACTTGTCAAGGTTTTTTTTAAAAACGCTGTTGATTATATAACCAAAATAGTCAAATTTTTATAAACTTCCCTGAATTATTTGGGATGAGCACGATACATATTTTTGATAAAGATAGAGACAGAAAAATATCAGAAATTAAGAAGTTGAAGAAAAATATCTGTTCCAATGATAGCATTGCACATAGGTTAGAGTATGAGAGCATACCCACTGATGGATGCTAGAGATTGTACACCAAACTATAGGAAAAAAACAAAGGTTCACACATCTGGTGTTAATTCAAGTTGTAAGACACTACTAAAATAAAACCTTTAAAAGCATTGATAAACTAGTTGAAAACAGATTTCCATTTAATTTAGGTGTTATTTTGTTAAATTAAATCCAAAATAGAAATATGAATAGTAAATTATTAGTTGCCACTAAAATCTGTTGCCAACAATCAGCAGAGAAATAAATACCATCTGTAAGGGAATAGCCTAGGAAGAGATGAAGCTGTTAGATTAAATTAGTGTCTCTTATGTTTCTAACCTTTTGTTAATTCCATATTCACATCAGTTTTCACATTTTATTTTTAAAATATTCAACATCAGTTTGCATGTTTTTGTATTTCTTCTATATTGCATGCTTGTGTGTGTGTATTTCCCTACATAGTAGACAGAGGTGGTTGGGGAACTGCATCATAACATTTAAGAACATGTGTATTTTGAAGGAGAATTGGACTTTGGTTCTCATAACACTTTGGGAAATATAAATATGGAACTGTTTTATTAACCGGAACTCTTTTTCCCAATAATTTACCAGGTCTCTAAGCAGACCTGACAAAAACATGTATCTAAAGGAAACAACAAGATAGCAACAAGAGCATGCTTACTATCTGGATTCAAAGTCAGCCAGATTAGCTACTGAATTTTATTTCAGCACTCATGTTAGGACAGCTCCTTTTGTTAGAATCAATTGAGGATATTGATCTTCAAATGCTGGCAGTAAAATAATTGTATACTCTGTATGGTCTCTGCAGAGATATAGTAGGCATTAGAATCACAAATACATTTCTTCATAAATATATTTGTTTCCAGTTAAGAGCAAACTGTTATTTCCCATCAAATTGTTAGCCTCATGTGCTCACATTTTTTTAAATCTATGTGTAGTGGCTGCTAATGAACTTACCAATAGTAACATATGTCTGTCTGTTTATCTTCATCTTCATCATCTATTATCTATCTATCCTTTTCTTTTAAGCAATGTTAAGTATACCTATGATATTTATGGTTCAGTCTCCACTGTTTTCAACCAAAGGATGACAAGTAGGCCAAGAGTTTGGAAATCTGATCTCACAGTTTTCTATATGTAGATTAATTATTTGATTCATTGGGTTAAACATCAGTTTTACATAGATTCCTATCAGATACTGGATTTTAGACAAATACTACCTGTATCATAAGGTGGAAAGGTGGACAAATTCATCGAGAAATTTGTAGAGAAGGCTGAAATTGGACAATATATTCTTATACTGAAATGGAGTATGTGGGTCCTTTTTATCAGCCAACTGCATTGAACAATTCTCTTTTCTACCTTTGCAATAAAAATCGTCTTATGAGAGAAGCAGCAGTTTTTTATTTTATTTCTTCGTTACATTTGCATTGCACTAGAAACACCGATAGTATTTTCTCCTCTAATCTTTCAGGCAATAATAGCCCTGTAAGATTGGTGGTTGTTGAATGACTGACTATTACCTAATGAGCTTTTAGGGCTAAAGGTGAGCTAGTATCTTGGTTGAAGGTTAGACCCTTGCTAATGGAACTACTGGTGCTCCAACCTTTTGGGCACTAGGGACCGGTTCCATGGAGAGAGGCTTTTCTGCAGACTGGAAGGGACATCGTTTTGGGTGCTGCCTGCATCCTACGGATGAGGCTTTGCTTGTTTGCATGGCCTGGTTTCTGGCACGCCATGGCCCAGTGCCGGTCCATGGACTGGAGGTTGGGGACTGCTGTGCTAGAGCAAACTTCTCAATATATAGAAAGCTTAAAGTGAGAAAAAAATTCCATGCTTGATGGTAGAACACACACTTTTCATGCAGAGAGCCCTGAATTTCAGTCTCCACCATCCCCAATGTAAGAATCGTAGGCAGTAAGGTTTGAAGAGTCTTCTGCACGCTGTCCCAGGAAAACATTCTTAGCATGGTGCCTTTGGGACATGAATTCTAATGCCAAAAAAGCTAATGGATCTTCTAAGACTAGTAAGCAGAAATATTCTTCATCTGCCTCGTGAAAGGCTACTTCCATTTGAAAGTTTCCCTGTGGGAAATGAAGAGGGAACATGTCTGCCTCGTAAGCCAGATAGTCACTCTTTCTACAGAGCTGCTCAGCCTGTTAGTGGAAAATGTTCATTCTGGGTATAAGCTACCTATATGATTTTCAAGTCAGACTTATTATTAAAGCAAATTTCAACTTTACACAAATCACAGGTGGCTAGCCTCATAATCATTTGGGACTGCCTCCTATGTGGCGCTTTTAATAGGAAGCATGTTGTTCTCTAGATATTTTTTGACTCAGCAATAAAATAAAACAGTAATAGCATACAGAGTACAGACTTAACTTGGGTTCTCATTTATCTTGTCAAGTAAGTAGCTTGTGATTTATTGATTTGCTAACATATTCTGATTCTGATAACAGGATTTGAATTAAAAAAAATGGAACTTAAGAGCATGAAAGAGGAAACAGCCAAGTGTATCACATATGCATGTCTAATGGGGAGCTTTTAAACAGATGGAAAGCCAGGCACAGAAGTCCTTAGAATAAAATAGTTTGGGGAGAACCTTGATAACAAATCAATCATTGAGTGAGTTCTGCAAAGTATGTCACATTTTCAGCAGACAGATCTCAAATAAATCCAGATTTATTATTCAGGTTGTTTTCAATTAGATTCTATGTTTATAGCAATAGCATTTTGGCTTTTATACCACCCCATAGCACTTTACAGCATTGTCTGGACGGTTTACAATGTAGAAGCATTATTTGCATATTATTATTATTATTATTATTATTATTATTATTATTATTATTATTATTATTATTATTATTATTATTATTATTATTATTTAAACTTATATACCGCCCTTCTCCTGTAGGACCCAGGGCGGTTCACAAGGCAATTAAAACAACATTACAATACAAAAATTAATAGCAATTAAAATAGATTAAATTTTCCTTGATTAAAATCTAAAACCCCTATATCTCTGATTAAAAACCCAATTACAATAAGTTAAAAAAATTAAAAAATCCTCAGTCCTGGCCAGAAAGCTCAAAGAGCCAGGTCTTCAGGTCCCGGCGGAACGAACGAAAATCAGGGGCAGTCCTAAGCTCTACGGGTAACTGGTTCCAGAGGGCAGGCGCGCCCACAGAGAAGGCCCTCCCCCTGGGTGTTGCCCGCCAGTAATCCTTTGCCGGCGGCACCCTGAGAAGGCCCTCCCTGTGGGAGCGCACAGGACGAAGGGAACTTGATGCCGGCAGCAGGTGTTCCCTCAGATATCTCGGACCCAAGCCATTTAGGGCTTTATAGGTCATCACCAGCATCTTGAATCTCACCCGGAGGGCAACCGGAAGCCAATGCAGCTCACGGAGCAGAGGTGTTATATGGGAGTATCGGGAGGCCCCCATCACAACTCGTGCGGCTGCATTCTGCACCAGTTGAAGCCTCCGAGTGGTCCTCAAGGGCAGCCCCATGTAGAGAGCATTGCAGTAGTCTAACTGGGAGGTCACGAGCTCATGAGTGACCGTGCCCCCAACAATCAGAGTCCTCATTTTACTGACAGGATGGAAGGCTGTGTCAATCTTGAGCCCCATCAGGATCAAACTCAAGGCTGTGGGCAGAGTTTTCCTGCAATATTGCACTTTAACTACTGGGCCACTAGGGCTCTTTACACCCATGATTTTTTTTCCCATGTCATATTCAACGAAGCCTCCAGGGTTTTGTTATGAATTTATCATCACATTTCTTGAAATAAGAATAACTAGGTTAAGTTTCTCTTTGTAGTTCTGTCACGATGAATCTCCAACATTCCATCAGCTTCCTTTTATTTTGATGAAAGACAATTTACATTTAGACATTCTTTCAAGGAGAAGAAGCTAAAACCTTTTAATTTTTTTGTACTTCTTCAATTGCAGGGTAACCGAGGTGTATGGGCAAAGATGTTGCCTTTCCCTATACAACCATTGTTCCTGTGGTCTGCAGTCTTAATTAATGCCAAATACTATCCTGAGGAAATTCTCCTAGTTAGCTTGTCCAATAATAATAAATCTAGCTCTATTAAAGAGGTAACTTGCCCTTGAAAAATTGTTGAAGAAAAACTCCTTCCCCTGGGAGAAATCTGGGGGGGGGGGAAATCACCCAATTTTTGTTTACAGCCTGGGTAGAAAATTTGGAGATGCTGTTTATACCCAACTCTACTTCATAGCCTCAAGGTATGTTCTTCCTTTCTAATCAAGGCTTCTGCTGGAACGAGGAATGAGAGGAAAAATGTGTTCTCTGACATTTGAACGTTTTAAGTAAAAATCTCAAGTTTGTGCAAGAACCGTCTTTCAACATGTTGAGCCAACGAATAAAAAAGAGTTGATATCTGAGAAACAAAAGAGCCAAATAGACAAAAAGAGGCAGGATTTCATATATATTTTTTTTTCAACTGGGACCTTGTTTAAAAAAGATACTTTCCCTCCTCCTCTGCTTTCATGCCCATTGGCAAAATACATTGTCAGTACAATATTCAGCCATTGTTTTATATCCATATATTAGAAAAGAGGGAATCTGTGGCACAATAGCATATAATAATACATGCAACGTTATCCACATTTTGATAGTGAGGGAGAGTGGAGCTGCATATAACAACTCAACACAATAATGCAGAATTATTGCTCATTTTCCTGTATGGTGTTTTTTTTCCAAGAAAGTGCACAAGGCTGTCAAATTGATTTTAGCTATATTAAGATCCTTGCAGTCCACAACCATGCATAATTACACACTGCTCATTCAGTTTTCTTATCCAGGCATTCTGCTTCATCTTATCTTGGGCATTTTATTTTACAGACTCCAATCTCTGTCTTCAAGCCATTTGGTTGGATTGCATCCCTTTTATGATCCTCAAGAAGGGTGGGATGAGGATCACACAGAGCTTCCTCTGGCAGTGCACCTCTTTGACTACTTCTATGCTTAGCTTTCCCTCAATCAAGTTTTGGCTGAATGCTTATGCTCTCCAACTGAAAGAATTCTTTGCCTTTTTAATTTTGGGCCAGATGATGCTGCCATATCTATCGGTCAGATCCCATGCCTGTAGTTGGGTTAAATTCTTTTGGCTAACTCCTTATAAATTGTAACAATCATGCTATGTTATTTCATACCATTTTGCCTTCTTTAACTTTGGTAACTGCTACAATTAGACACATGAAGACAATAGCATCGGCCTGACGTGCTCTTCTTGTTCATTATTGAGCAGCTTCAATCCCCTCCCTTTATTTGCCCTGTCCAGTTGCTAAACCTGCAATTTGTAGAGGATGTTCATTAGAAATAAGTAGAACAGGGAACACTGAGTGTAGCTAATTGTATATAATTATGTATCCCAATCCTCTTGTTATTCTATGTCTCCTTCTGTTTACATGCCAATTACCCAGTAGATAGTATGCAATTAAAGCAATTTACTTCAAAGGACCATCCATGCACTTCCCCTGCGCTAACCTCTTGGTAGAAATGCCATCTTAATGTGAGTTTTCTCAGCAGGGACAGTGGAGATCAAAACTATTTTTAAAAGATTTTGAGAACTTTTCCAGGTATGATTTGTATTGCTTAATCTTAAAATAATGCTAGAGAGCCAGGCTGGTGTAGTGATTAGGGAATCAGGCTAGAAACCAAGAGACCATGACTTCTAGTCACACTGGATAACCTTGAACTAGTAACTCTCTCAGTCCAAGAAAGGAGGCAATGGCAAACCATGTATGAAAAACCTTGCTGAGAAAGTGGCAGGGAGTAGGAGTTGAACAAACAAACAAACAAATGAAAACAAGACAGCAGGTTAAAAGAAAATCCCACTTTTCTGATCTCTTCGATAGAACCCTCCAGTTTAATTCTGTTTATCTCTTTGCTGTCAGCTTGTAGAAGCAACACATTCTTACACAGGGAGGAAATACTGAGAAATCAGGCACATGGATTAGAAATGCTTCTTGATTTTCTTGGACTTTCAGTTAGAAGTTGTGATCAGTTCCTTCGTGCAATTAAATTCATTGGCTGTGATGATTTCTCAGCCAGGTGGACCTCATCAAAGTGACCTCACCTACAGTAAGTTACAAGGATTATTGCAATTCACATTGTGAAACAGTCATTTCATATTGTGGGAAGTCAGCTCCCCAGAGAAGGAAATATTAAAAGGGCAGAAAAATATATTTCCTAAAAAGATATTGAAGAACCAGGAAAGCATGCTCAGTTTTCTTAATAGTCCCAGGACTCCTTCCCCCAAGCAGAGACCAGTTCTATAGACATGCAAATGTAAACCATCAGGAAGGTTGGAGCTAGAGGTTTAGGAAGACAAAGACCTAAAATCTACATACCCCAGCCCCAGGGAAGCAGGATGTGGCCCTTGGAGATAGTAGGATTGACCCACCACCATCAAGAATATCAGAAAGGCACACCCAGACTCAGGTCAGAATACATGACACAGGAAATACAAAGCCTGAAACAGGGAATAACTCAAAACAAAAGACTCCAGGGGGTATAAAAACCCACTCCCTACATGTGCTCAGTCCTCAGTCGCCATGTTGTTTATCCCTGGCTTGGACTGAAGCATGATGAAGACTTTTCTTCCAATAATATGGTACAAAATGTAGTAGGCAGGTCGGTAAAGGGTTCCATTCGTCAGTTGTCTTCTAGTCTCAGTTCAAGGTGTTGACTCTAAACATTAAAGCTTTAAGTGGAAGTATAGAGAGTTTTTTTTAAATATTCCTTTATTTGCAAGGCTCTCTTCAAATATGAATATTTCCCAGTGTCTTACAAAAGCTTAAAAAAATTCACATCCATACACAATTAAATATATACCGCAATATATAAATAATGAAAGCATAGAAGCATACAGATCAATCAACCAATCACAACATTCCATTGTAATAAATAATGTTGAAACTTTATTTCTTTTATTATGTTTATTTATGTTCTGGCTTTTATCCAGGAGCTCAAAACTGCATATATTTATTTATTTTTATTTATTTTTATTTAATTTAATTTCTATACCGCCCTTCTCCCAAAGGACTCAGGGTGGTATACAGGGCAAATACCATAAAAATACTATATACAAAAGTTAAAAAAATTAAATAATACAGCCCAATTCCAATAAAATTAATACAATAATATTAAAATACCCCAAACCCATCAGACCAGGCCGGACTGTTCAAATAAGTATGTTTTTAGGTCACGTCGGAAGGAGCGAAGGTTGGGAGCCATCCGGAGCTCCACCGGTAAACGGTTCCAAAGGTCTGCCGCACCCACAGAGAACGCCCTCCCCCTGGGGGTCGCCAGTTGACACTCTTTGACTGATGGCACCCTAAGGAGGCCCTCTCTGTGGGAGCACACTGGACGAAGGGAAGTTGATGCCGGCAGCAGGTGCTCCCGTAAGTAATCCGGACCCATGCCATTTAGGGCTTTATAGGTCATTACCAGCACTTGAATCTTACCCGGAGGGCAACTGGAAGCCAATACAGCTTGCGGAGCAGAAGTGTTACATGTGAGTATTGGGAAGCCCCCACCACCACTTGTGCGGCTACATTCTGCACCAGCTGAAGCCTCCGAGTAGTCCTCAAGGGCAGCCCCATGTAGAAAGCATTGCAGTAGTCCAAACGGGAGGTCATGAGCACATGAGTGACTGTGTGCAAGGCATCTCGGTCCAGATAGGGCCGCAACTGGCGCACCAGGCGAACGTGGGCAAAGGCCCCCCTAGTCACAGCTCCTATATGATCTTCCAAGGAGAGCTGTGAGTCTAGGAGGACACCCAAGTTACGAGCCCTATCTACGGGGGGTAATATCTCACCCCCCATGGTTAGAGATGGAATAATCTGAATTTCCCGAGATGCCGGCATACACAGCCACTCAGTCTTGTCAGGGTTGAGCCGAAGCCTGTTCCTCCCCATCCAGACCCGAACCGCCTCCAGGCATCAGGACATCACATCGAGGGCATCACTGGGGTGGTTTGGGGTAGAAATAAAAAGCTGGGCATCATCAGCATATTGATGATACCCAACCCCCAAACCATGAATGATCTCACCCAGCAGCTTCATATAGATGTTGAACAGGAGAGGCAAGAGGACCGACCCCTGAGGAACTCCACAAATGAGAGGCCTTGAGGCTGACCTCTGCCCTCCTGCCAACACCGACTGCGAACGTCCCAGGAGGTAGGAGGAGAACCACCATAAGACGGTGCCTCCCACTCCCAACCCCCTGAGACACCGCAGTAAGATACTATGGTCGATGGTATCAAAAGCTGCTGAGTGGTCTAATAGGACTAGGACAGAGGAACAACCCCTGTCCCGAGCCCGCCAGAGATCATTCACCAGTGCGACCAATACTGTCTCCGTGCTGTACCCAGGCCTGAAGCCTGATTGGTACGGGTCCAGATAATCAGCTTCCTCCATGAACAAAGGAAGCTGATGCGCCACCACGCTCTCAACAACCTTCGCAAGAAAGCGAAGGTTGGAGACCGGACGATAGTTGTTTAAAACAGCTGGGTCCAGGACAGGCTTCTTGAGTAGGGGTCTCACCACCGCCTCCTTCAAAGCGGCAGGAAAACTACCCTCACTCAAAGAAGCAGTTATCACTGCCTGAAACCAGCCTCGTGTCCCCTCCCGAGCCGAATAAACCAGCCAGGAGGAGCATGGGTCCAATAAACACGTGGTGGAGCTCAGCCTCCCCATAATCCTGTCCACCTCTTCCAGAGTCACAGGATCAAACTCTTCCCAGATGACATTGCCAAGACCACCCATGTCCTTACCGTCAGACTCTGCCCAGTTGGAGTCCAAACTGGCCTGGATCCGAGCGATTTTGTCCAACAGATTTTGTCCAACCCTGCGATTTTGTCCAACCCTGCAAGGGCTCCTCCCTCACCTCCTGATTAAGAAGGGAGCGAGTCACCCTAAACAGGGCGGCCGGGCAATTATCTGCGGACGTGATGAGGGTAGCAAAGTAGTTAGACCTTGCTGTCCTCATCGCCGCGAGATAAGACCTCGTAAAGGACCTTAGTTGCAATCGGTCTCTTCATTGTAGAGGTCTCTTCATTTTATCCCTTTAACATTTTATCCCTATAACAAAAATCCTGTGACAGAAAATGAGATTGGTCCAAAGTCACCCATTGTATTTCTACTGAGAGTGTACTTAAAGCAAAAATCCTAGGACATCTACAACACAGAACATCCTGCATGTCCAAATACCATTCCACAATGGAAAGATGAGGTACATATTTATTTTTAAGAAAAACAAAAGCAGTCATTCTGGGGAAATGTAATGTCATCCAGGAGATGATCAATGACAGAAAAGTTGCTTAGTTATCTGGAACTGAAGAATAGCTGTCTGATTAAATTAAAGTATCATTTATGAATCTTCAAGATAAGGTTGGATAGCCATTTGTCCGGGGCACAATAAGGTTTCCTGCCTTGGACAAGGGGTCAGACTAGAAGACCTCTAAGAGTCTTTCCAGCCCTATGTCTAATGGAGATTCTCAGTCATCCAGGTTATAGTTGTCACAAAGATGCTGTTCAAAAAGGCAGCTGGACTTTCTTGGATTTTTCCTTGAAAATGTTTTTCTTCTCAACCCAGAAACTTCTTCCTTTGAAACTGTGATACTATGAAACATTACAATCTGCTTACCAGTTCTCACACATTTTTGCACTTGTATGTACAGTATTTCACTTGCCTTCACTGATTGTATTATATTCTATTTATATTTCATGAGTGTCATTATACTGTACTCCATTTGAACCATTATTATTTTTTTTGCCTCACTATCCTTATGACAAATGATTAACCAGCTTCCAGAATTCTGCCACCAGCATTTTATGGCTTCTGTTTATGTGATTGCATACAGTAATTAGACAGGATATAACTGTTTGCTACTCTGAGATCTTGAACTGTGTGAGTAATTCCTAGACTATTGTTTAACTTGTTAAGGCATTTGAAACAATGTTCTCAAAGAAGGGGAAAAAAACTGCTTTGAATCACATTATATGTTACCAAAAGGCACATTGTTTGTTAGCTGAAGAAGATGATGCTATTATGCTGGTATCAACTTAATATTCCAAAGTGAATTCATTACAAATAGAAGGTGCATTTTTTAATTGTTGTATTACTTTCAGAGATAAAAAGATAGAGGGCGAAAAATCACCATCAAGATAGATTAGCAGGGAGAGGAACAAAAAGTAACATTATCTTCCTTATAGGAAATAATTCAGGCTAATTTTTAAACACGTCATTAAGCTACATGGAATAATATTGATCAGCCTTCCTGTTACATCAGTAAAGAGCTTATTCATAAACAGAAAGCAAACACATGTTGCTGTTGCAAGATTTAAAAGTGGAGTCAGGCTGTCAGACATCAAGTAGAATAATCTTTTTTGTCTGGGTTTCCCTATGCTTCATCAAGTCTCCATATATTGAAAGGTTCCAAATTAGAAAATTCCAACACTTTGTATGTCACTCAAATGATTAGATTTCATAACACTACAGTAACAAATGTATGAGTATTAAATCCAAATGGAGCAAAAGTGGGACAAGCTTATAATATGCAAAGAAATATCGCCTCACCCATCCTATATTTCCATTATAATGATGTTGAAAACTAATCATTTTAAACATTCCCTGAGGTTTCCAGTAATTTAAAAAGGAATAGTCTGTTGAAATATTCCATCTTAAGATCATAAGAAACTTACACCATATTTTAAGACAATTAGAGATTGATTCCCCTTCATGGATTACTGCCTTGTCGTGGCGAAGGGGCTTGCATAATTCAATGAAGCTATGAGCTATGCCGTGCAGGGCCACCCAAGACAGAAAGGTCATAGCAGAGACTTCTGACAAAACGTGATCCACTGGAGAAGGAAATGGCAACCCACTCCAGTATCTTTGCCATGAAAACCCAATGGACAGTACCAAAAGGAAAAAAAGATATGACGCTGGAATATGAGCCCCTCAGGTCGGAAGACATCCAATATGCTACTGGGGAAGAGCAGAGGGCTAGTACTAGTAGCGCCAGAAAGAATGAAGCGACTGGGCCAAAGCCGAAAGGACGCTCAGCTGTGGATATGTCTGGTGGTGAAAGGAAAGTCCGATGCTGTAAAGATTTTTTCTCCATAGGAACCTGGAATGTAAGATCCATGAATCAAGGAAAGCTGGATGTGGTCAAAAAAGAGATGACAAGACTGAACATCGACATCTTAGGTATCAGTAAACTAAAATGGACAGGAATGGGTGAATTTAATTCGGATGACCATCAGGTATACTACTGCGGGCAAGAATCCCTCAGAAGAAATGGAGTAGCCTTCATAGTCAATAAAAGAGTAGGAAAAGCAATACTGGGATACAATCCCCAAAATGACAAAATGATCTCGGTTCGAATCCAAGGGAAACCATTCAGTATCACAGTAGTCCAAGTCTATGCCCCAACCACCAGTGCTGAAGAGGATGAAATTGACCAGTTCTATGAAGCCCTACAGCACCTTATAGAACTAACACCAAAAAATGATGTCCTTATCATCATGGGGGATTGGAATGCTAAAGTAGGAAGCCAACAGATAACCGGAATAACAGGCAACTTTGGCCTTGGAGTACAAAATGAAGCAGGGCACAGGCTGATAGAATTTCGTCAAGAGAATACGTTGGTCATAGCAAACACTCTTTTCCAACAACCCGAGACAGCTCTACACATGGACATCACCAGACGGTCAACACAGAAATCAGATTGACTATATGCTCTGCAGCCAAAGGTGGAGAAGCCCTATAGTCTATACAGTCAGTAAAAACAAGACCAGGAGCTGACTGTGACTCAGACCATGAGCTTCTCGTTGCAAAGTTTAGGCTTCAACTGAAGAAAGTAGGAAAAAGCACTAGGCCATTCAGGTATGAATTAAATCATATCCCTGTTCAATATACAGTAGAGGTGACAAATAGATTTAAGGAATTAGATCTGATAGACAGAGTGCCTGAAGAACTATGGACAGAGGTTCGCAACATTGTACAAGAGGTAGCAACCAAAACCATCCCAAAGAAAAAGAAATGCAAGAAAGCAAAATGGCTGTCTGAGCAAGCTTTGCAAATAGCTGAGGAAAGGAGGGAAGCAAAAGACACGGGAGAAAAAGAAAGATACGCCCAATTGAATGCAGAATTCCAGAGAATAGCTAGAAGAGATAAGAATGCCTTCTTAAATGAACAGTGCAAAGAAATAGAAGAAAACAATAGAATAGGGAGGACCAGAGATCTTTTCAAGAAAATTGGAGAGATGAAGGGAACGTTTCATGCAAAAATGGGCATGATAAAGGACCAAAATGGCAGGGACCTAACAGAGGCAGAAGAGATTAAGAAGAGGTGGCAAAATTACACAGAAGAACTATACAAGAATGAGCTTAATGTCCCTGATAATCACAATGAGGTGGTTACTGACCGCGAGCCAGACATCCTAGAATGTGAAGTGAAGTGGGCCTTAGAAAAGCTGAGCAACAACAAAGCTAGTGGAGGTGACAGTATTCCAGCTGAGCTATTCAAAATCTTAAAAGATGATGCAGTAAAAGTGCTACACTCAATTTGCCAGCAAATTTGGAAAACTCAACAGTGGCCACAGGATTGGAAAAGATCAGTGTACATTCCAATTCCAAAGAAAGGCAGTGCCAAAGAATGTTCAAACTACCGCACCATTGCACTCATTTCTCATGCTAGTAAAGTTATGCTTAAAATCCTACAAGCTAGACTCCAGCAGTATGTGGACCGAGAACTACCAGAAGTACAGGCAGGATTTCGAAGAGGCAGAGGAACTAGAGATCAAATTGCCAACATACGTTGGATCATGGACAAAGCTAGGGAGTTCCAGAAAAACATCTACTTCTGCTTCATTGACTATGCTAAAGCCTTTGATTGTGTGGATCATAACAAACTGTGGCAAGTTCTTAAAGAGATGGGAGTACCAGACCATCTTATTTGTCTCTTGAGAAACCTATATGTGGGCCAAAAGCAACAGTGAGAACGGGACACGGAACCACTGATTGGTTCAAAATTGGGAAAGGAGTCCGGCAAGGCTGTATACTGTCGCCCTGCCTATTTAACTTATATGCAGAGCACATCATAAGAAAGGCAGGGTTAGAGGAATCAAAAGTTGGAATTAAGATTACTGGAAGAAATATCAACAACCTAAGATATGCAGATGATACCACTCTAATGGCAGAAAGTGAAGAAGAACTAAAGAGCCTCTTGTTGCGGGTGAAGAAGGAGAGTGCAAAACTTGGGTTGAAACTTAACATTAAGTAAACCAACATCATGGCATCCGGCCCTCTCAATCCCTGGCAAATAGATGAGGAAGAAATGGAGGTAGTGACAGATTTTATTTTCCTGGGCTCCAAGATCACTGCAGATAGGGACTGTAGCCAAGAAATTAAAAGATGCTTGCTCCTGGGGAGGAAAGCAATGGCAAATCTAGACAGCACACTAAAAAGCAGAGACATCACCCTGTCAACAAAAGTGCGTATAGTCAAGGCTATGGTCTTCCCAGTTGCAATGTATGGCAGTAAAAGCTGGACCATAAAAAAGGCTGAGCGCCAAAGAATTGAGGCCTTTGAACTGTGGTGCTGGAGAAGACTCCTGCAAGTCCCTTGGACTGCAAGGCGATCAAACCGATCAATCCTGACTGCTCTTTAGAAGGCCATATCCTGAAGCTAAAACTCAAATACTTTGGCCACCTAATGAGAAGGAAGGACTCACTGGAGAAGAGCCTAATGCTGGGAAAGATTGAGGGCAATAGAAGAAGGGGACAACAGAGAATGAGGTGGCTGGATGGAGTCACTGAAGCAGTAGGCGTCAGCTTAAATGGACTCCAGAAGATGGTAGAGGACAGGAAGGCCTGGAGGAACGTTGTCCATAGGGTCGCGATGAGTCGGACACGACTTTGCAGCTACCAACAACAACAGAGATTGATTTTTTGTTACAGAATATCGCAACTATTTATTCCAGCATTCTTGTAAATAAATAAGGGTCTCAGCTGCCACTTTATGCTTGCTTGTGCTTCTCTGCTATGCAGTGACAGACTGCCATGAACTTTGGGGAGGTGGGAATTAAGGGAGGGAATGATTGGGAAAACAAAAGTAAGTTATATCTCCTTGAGACGCTGCCTCAAAGTCACCCAGCTGGAAGAAGGAGGAGCCACATACCAAACTACACTTGGACTGATCACTAAGAAAGCATCTTGATTGAACTTGATTTGTTACACAGGGTGGGTGATGAGAGAGAGCTAAGGGAGGACAGAGTTGAACTAATGGGTTTTAGTGCACAGTTTTCAGTTCTGGCTTTGCATTATTGCAATACACTTGACTTCTAATAAAACTATGCTTTTCTCAACTGATGAACCCAAGGATCATGTCTATTTAGAGGTTTAAATTGTGGCAGGTCTGACAAAGGGTTACTTTAACAAAATCATTTAATTATTGACAAAATACAACTAACTAGATTCTAACATTTACTTCAGTAATGATAGTAATTTTGAAGTTGAGACAGTGCTAATAGATCCAGATGACATAAAATGAAGTGGATGAAGTAAAGGGAGATTGTGCACACAATATGAAGGGAAGAGACACTGAAAAAGACTCTGATCCCTGGAAAAAGTGAATGCAGTGGAAAAAACCCCTGATGCAAGACAAAATAGCAAGTTACTGTCACTAATGACATAAGCATGGAGAGAGGGGGGGGAGGGAGGGAGGGAGGGGACAGGCATTACTGACAGACATTTCTAACAAAATAACATCCACTGGGCTACAAAGAAGTGATTGAACAACTAAGCAACAACTAATTTCAGGGGTGTCAAACTGGTGGCCCATGGGCTGGATGTGTCATGCGCAGGCCACACCCATCCTGGCTCCACAAAGGCAAAAAATGTTATGATACATCACGATACATCACGTGACATGATCGAGTTTGACACCCATGAACTATTGCAATGAATTTGGATTCTAGTGTGGAATCAAGAGATACTTTTAATATATTTCATTTTACATTTTTACATAATTCAACTTCTTCCTGCACAAATATATTAAAACTTGGTTAACAATAAGCTAAACCTAAGTAGCAATATTCCAATTTGCCCATGATTTTCAGAGAGAGAGAGAGAGAGAGAGAGATCTTCAGTTTTTAAAATTGGGTTTATCCCAGAGAACACAGTTGTCATGAAAATAAGAGTTGCAATTGTGTTTCTGTCATATCATCTTCCACATCTGTCTTACAGCCTTTAATGCAAGAATTATAGTAAAGCTATGGCTAAAATTCAAGTGAAGGATCTGCCAAGTTGTCAAAGAAATCACATAATATTTTCTAAATGTGCCCATATTGTGGCTTGATGATGACTATTCCATTGAAAAATTAAAGGAAAAATTTAAGTTCACTGAAAATCAGGTAGGTTAAATCAAATGGATTAACTTCTCCTATGCATTTTAGATTTTTTTAAAAAAATTATGGATTTGTCATTCCTATAAAAACAACTTTAATAACTTACCACTCTGCCTAAAATAAGTTAAATAAAATAGTAATATGCTAAATAAGTAAATCAGTCTGAACTAATGTTCATTTTACATTTATTTTCACTGTAAACTCAGTGGGATTTTAAACCAACTATTAAACAAATATTTTAAACTGAGGTTTCTTAAAAAAGATATGTACATCTATACATGTACAGAAAAAATTCTTAGAATCTTAGAATGGTTATTCCCAGATATTTAAAAACGATTTCAAAGAACATATAAATGTTAGAACTATAGGAAACATATAATATTACTTTTAGTGAAACAAATAATGTGAAATTTTACCAAACTGTTGTGAAAAATCAATATATATTGGCATAGAAAGTACAAAATTTGGTATGAAAATACAAAATTATCAATAACTAAATGTTTACACTCAACTCCAGGGACTATTATGCTCAAAATGTCCCCTATTTCACTGATAAAGCAAGCTAATGGTTCTAATCTTAAATAAATTACAGGAGATAAAGCACATCCATGACATTTTTACGTGAAACATCTTGATAGACCAAGAGATAATCCCACTTATAAGTAACATTAACAAAGGGAGTAGAGTATCAAAGGCTAATAAAAAGACATACATAATTAACAAGATTTGTTTCAAAAATTCAGTTGGATCATATAAAAAAATCATTCAAATATCCAATGAAATCAGCACTGGATATTTTCTTCCAGGTGAGTAATCAAATATTACCAGATACTTGATGACCTTTATAATGCCAGATTATTCTGGGTCTGCTGTCAGTGTTTCTGTGTCAGTGTTTTGCATCAGGATAAGATCTTTTCCAGCCTTCAAAACACACACCCAGCATGATTTTTTCCAGCCTTCAAAACATGTTTATGTAAGTATCATTGAAAGAGAATTTTTTTAGAAAGTCACCATTTTAGACCTACCATACTATTAGGGCACTATACTATTGATAAATGTCATTTATCAGTCAGTGGAACAACCATTTGTACCAGAAGCTTTTCCTGCATTCAATCATTTAGTGATATGTAACAATAGAATAGAATAGAATAGAATAGAATAGAATAGAATAGAATAGAATAGAATAGAATAGAATAGAATAGAATAGAATAGAATAGAATAGAATAGAATAGAATAGAATAGAATAGAATAGAATAGCAGAGTTGGAAGGAAACTTCCCCTGCTCAGTCAGAAAACCCTATACCATTTTAGACAAATGGTTGCCCAATCTCTTCTTAAAAACTTCCAGGGTTTGAGCATTCACAACTTCTAGAGGCAAGTTGTTCTGTCAGTAAATTTCTTCTTAGTTCTAGGTTCCTTCTCTCCTTGATTAGTTTCCATCTGTTGCTTCTTGTCCTGCCCTCTTCTTTGTTCTATTCCTTGGAAAGATAAAAGGTGGAGCTAAATAAACAGTGTGATCATGCACAGTTTGAGTAACAGCTATATTAGAGCTTATATAGAAATTGATTTCTATCTGAAGTTACATTTAACTCTGTATGATACAGTCGAGATTAAACATTTCAAAAGCTGAGTTACTGAACCAGACCCATGTATCTTTTTTTTATTAAAGAGTTTTACAAAAACAAGATTTTACAATACATCCCAAAATCCCACCCACCCCAAACCACCCCCCTTCCCCCCCCCTTCCCAGAGCTAAATACAGGGTATAGTTATAATAATCATATTCTAGCTAAACATTATCCATAATATAAAATTAACCAAATTCATAATGTGCTTTAACTCCCCTTTAACATAAATACATACAAAGTACTAACACTAAAATTAATAACAATATCCCTCTAAAATCTACTCATAAGCTAAATGGAACTTTTTAGTCCCATATTTATTCTGAATATAATCTATCCATCTCCTCCAAACTGAAATATATCTTTCTTGTGAATGATCCTTCAAATAAGCAGAAATCTTAGACAAGATTCGAAACTTTAAACACCCATTCTTCTATTGTAGGCAAACTATCCTTCTTCCAGTATTGTCCCACCAGTAACCGTGCTGCTGTTATCAAATTCAACATCAAATTGGTTTCTTTAACATCACAATCTACTACAATACCCAATAGAAACAATTGCGCCCATGTATCTTACTGGAAAGTGATTTCAGCTGAGCAACTTATGGTTTACCCTTACAAATAGGAAAAACAATGTAAAGGGCTCTTCCTTTTATGAAGCAAACATACCTTTGAATGAGGAGTATTTTGCTTGGCTTTTTCTGCCAGCTTTTCTGCCTTTCTCTATTTATTCCCTTACTTGGAATATCTGGCCTCATTTCAGGTTCTATTATATTTTTTTGCAACTGAGACTTCAGTAAAATAGCTGCTATTCAGGCTTCAGATCAGCATTATTGTCAGGAGGACAGTTTTAAACCCTTCAGATAATGGTTTCCACCTCCCTTTAAATGGCTTTTAGGATTTCTGGGGAATGAACATTATTCTTTAATGTAAAAGGAATAAATAACCAAACACAAAGCCTGTCTGTCTAATTTAATAAGAGAGTAGGATTCTGTAGCAAGCACAATCACTGCAGGAATGGGAATTGGGCCTTTGTGCTGTGTCCTCTTGACTCATTGGTCCATGAATAATTATCTGAGGTCCTTTCTGGACTTGGCCCTGAGGTCTAGCCTCATCACAGTACTCTTTGGAGTCTAGGCTACCATTTGCCATCAGATGATCAGGGAATAATTATCTTATTTCTGAATGCTTGGTCAAAAGCTGAAAGATCACAGAGAAGTCTCTGCTATTACATGATTGGCAGTGAAATCCTTTGTGTTTCCCTCTCTGTGGAAAAAGAGAAGATAATAACTTTGATCCTCTTTCCTTTTCTTTCTCCTTAGATGTCTAAGGAACAATCTTTTCTGCTTTGTCCATAGACTGTAGTGCAGGGGTGTCAAACTCAATTTCATTGAGGGCCGTATCAGCATTGCGGTTGCCCTCAAGGGGCCAGGTGGGTATGGCCAGGGTGGGCGTGGCCTACTGGGTGGGCATGGCTAGAGTGCATATGGCCTACTGGGTGGGCGTGGCCAGCTCTACATCATTTGCATCAAGGGTGCCTATGGGGGCCTGGGCAGGAGTTGGGCAGATCTGAGGGTCTCTGGTAGAAGGAGGGTCTCTGGGCCAGGGCCAAGGCAATGGGGGCCATTCCCTAACTGTTTCCAGGATGGCTTCGTGGGCCACATGAACCACTTCGTGGGCCGGATCTGGCCCCTGGGCCTTGTGTTTGACATGTCTGCTGTAGTGCAAAAAATATATATCCCCATCTCCACTATTATCTCAATGATAATGGTTAGAAATTACACACTGGCTGATCTGAATGTTCTTCTGGCCATGTACATGGGGTACATGTGGGAGGTTATCTCTTTGAAAAATAATAGATGGGTCCAGAACAAAAACAAAACTTTTATTTTTTAAAAAATCTATTCTCCCCAGGTTTAATTTTCTCCCTAGTGTTGATGTATGGCCATTTACTTCCTCATCTTTCTCAATTTCAAATGAAACTGAAAACATTTTCAAAGCTAAAAAATAAACATTGAAAGGTATGTTCTAGAATCAGTATCACCTAAAAATGTAGGCATTACTGCATGGATTCAGACAGTGACTAATCTGAAGTCATGCATAGACCTAGAACGAAGACAGTTCTGCCAAATAAAGAAATGCTCCCCATGTTTTTAATGTTTTCCTTTATGAAGACTATTGTGGGAAGTCAGGCCCCCATCCCCCCACAAAGAAATATTTTGGGAAATATTAAAGAGGCAGAATTTTATATTTTCCCAAAGGAATAATGGAGAAGATCTTTAAAAGGCAGAAATCACCACCCCCTCAAGTCTCTCTGCCCCAAGCAGAGGCCAGGTCTGTAGAAATGCAGATTTGATAATTCTTTCAGAAAGACTGGAGCTAGGAAGCTTGGAGCTGATGGGATTAGAAAGACAAATATCCCTAGAATCAGCAACTCCTCACCCATCCAACATGGGACAAAGCCATCAGCCACAGCCCCAGGGAAGCAGGACACGTCCTTTAGGACATAATATGATTAACCCACCATCATTAGAATACCAGAAGGGCACACTGAACCTTTGATATTCAGGATGGTCAAAACAATTAGGCATGGTTTTCAAACCCTCAAATGATGTTCATCCCTTGCAACATACAATTATATGAATAGCAATAGCACTTGGACTTTTCTACCTCTTCACAGTGCTTTACAGCCCTCTCTAAGTGGTTTAAAGAGTCAGCATATTGTCCCCAACAATCTGGCTCTTCATTTTATTGATCTTGGAAAGATGGAAGGCTGAGTCAACTTTGAATACATTTAAACATCACCTCAAAATTAGGATATATGTATAGATATTCTCATATTTACCAGTTCTATAATATAAAACAGCTAATAATAAATACAAATATAAATGTCATAACCATTTAGAATATATCAGAATGACTTCTACAATTGAATGAAGCTGTGATGAATTGTGCCTACGAAAGGGAAATGATGTGATGGATCACAGTGAAGTAGAAGTTCACCAGGAAGGAGAGAACACATTCCAAGGGTGGATGTAGAGACCAAATACTAGGCTGTCTAGAGCTGGATCAGAGATAGAGGAAGACATTTAGAATGGTCACTCCCTAGAATCTCTTAGGGAAAACTGTTAGGGGGAGACTAGTATACTGTAGTTCCTGTTTAGGCGAGAGTCTGTCTATATCCTGTGAGCAAATAAGAGCTGGACTTAAGCTGGATTGTTCTATATTGTTCTTGAACTGGGCTTGGCAGAAATGGTTCTGTTTAGAAAATATTAGACCAATTTCCATCCCATCCAGTCTTCCTTTCTCCTTCCCAAATAATTGGTCTCTGTTACTATTGAGCGTAGTTAGGTTTGAGATTCTTTTAGAAAGTATTTCTGTGGGCTTCATTGTGGGCCGTTTTGGTACTTGAAATTAATTTCTTTTTTTTCTGATTATCTGCCAGTTTAAAATGTGTCATCTGTTCTTCTTAGCCAGCACCACTATCTCTTTCAAGCAGCAGTAAGATTACTGCCAAGAAAAGCATCTGCAATTACCAACACCATACATGTTTTGTTAGTTTTAAGCCTACTCTGTTTTAACTGCTTTGATGTACACTTCTGAGCATCGTAGAAAATAGCTCCCATTGAGTCTAAATAAATGGCATTTTGATTTGCTAAATACTTGCTGTTTCATCTTTTTCTTTTGGTTTACACCCACATTTTAAATCTTAAAAACCAGTCTTCAAATAAAATTATTTCGGATGGACCTCTCTGTTTCTCCTACAGAATTGTCATCAAATCAAGAAAAAGATAAAATTATGGTACATTAAAAATGACTAATACTATTTGAAGATAACCTTCAGTATTTGTATTTGTTCTTCTAGGTAGATAGGTACTCTCAGCTGGGTTGAAATATTTGTTACATTCAGTGTTTACAATTAATAATCTCCCCCTCTTAGTAGTAACATGCAGTATGGACCAGCTCATGATTATTTTTTTAGATTCCCCAAATATCAAGTATTTCACAAAATTTTTCATATAGTTCATTGATCATATATCATAAAACATTTGATAAGCAGTTATGAATTCCATTTTGAATGGCTCCTACAATATTTCAACTCATCTACATTTAGATAAAGACTCCTGTCTCTTTTATTAGAAACCATTCAGAGTCACTCATACAGTGATATGGGCAGTGTATATATTTAATAATAAATAAATAAAGATCAAGATCAGCACTTAGTCACCAAAGGCAACCGGGAGGCAAGCAAACATTTTTAAGCAAATGTGCAGTCAGCACTTAAGGAGCATTCAGCAATTTGCAATATGTTCCCATAAATAAATGATAAAATATTCCCCAAACAATGGACATGTGCTGAAAAATCTGTTCATGGATAATTACCAACCAGAAATAGAGAGAACACAGCTATCTGGCATTCCACTATTTGTGAGATTATATGCGATGACTTCAACTAGATTAAAAAAAAATTCTGATAAAAGGTCCAATTTAGAATGTTAGATATATCAGTCATCAGTGTTCTATATATTTTCTCAGATTTTGAATATTCACTGTAAAAGCCTGGTATTTGAAAATTATAATACTTGGGAATAATTTAATTTGTAATGAGGAATGAAAAGAAAGGGAGTGGCCTCTTTAAAAAAAAGGTTTAGAATCAAAGCCACATTTTTTCTCTCTCTTATTTTATCATTCCTAAAAAGTACTAAGTATCTGTTCAGTTTGCAAACAAAGCAGCAAGTATTAAAGATTACTGCAAATAATCATAACTTGCATGGTTGAAAACTGAGTTGACTAATTGGAATGGCCAATGGGAAGTCAAAATATGACTTTACTCAAATAATTTTTCCATTAAGTCTTTTTATTATTATTATTCCTCAATTTAATTTCTATATCCCTTTTGGAAACCATGCATGTTTTTCTTGGTGAGAAAGTTTAATATAGGACAACAGGAGACTGTTTTTGGTTGTTCAGCTGATGTTCTATCTATGACATATTCCAATAACATAGTGGGATGTTCCACCAAGAGTATGCCACCAAGTCTTTCACCTAATAAATGCTGAGTATAAAATTGTGGTCCAGACTGAAACAAAGAATACAGAATACAAAGAAAAAATGTATGTGATTATGTAGAGTCATAGATTGTACATCCCAATATTTTCTGCCAAATTAATGGAAGAATTCAGTAATTAAATATACTTTTATACAAATTAATTGCTTTCTTTCTTTCTTTCTTTTTTGTTATTCATCAAGATCTATATAAATCAACAGCCCTTAGAAACCTATTCCCCCCAAAAAGCTAATTTGTGAAAAGTTAGCATATAACATTCAGGGTAGATCCAGAGCTAAACAACATTTAGCCACTTATCAGCCAATCATCTTCCTATGCGCTTTAAAAAGAAAAATTGTATTTTGTTTAGAAAACAAATCAAATACAGAGTAAAGGATATAGAATAATTTTTGTATGTACTGGGGTAAGCAAAAATAATTTGTCTACTACATTTTGTAAAAAGGATACTTCCCCCCCCACACACACACAAATTAAATCAAAGGTAACTTTTCTAGCATATCCCACTATTTTCCATCTTTAATACATCAATTTTTCCATAACAATAACCTTCCATAATTTTCATACCAGAAATCTAATTATGGAGCTTTGTATCTTTGTAATGGAATGTATGGATGAGTTTGTAGAATGAGGGGAAAAGATGCTGCGTAGGAAACAATAAAGCAAAGAGGTATTTATTTTATTTATTTATTTATTAGATTTATATACCGCCCTTCTCCCGAGGGACTCAGGGCGGTGTACAGGGCAATTAAAATATAACATACAAAAGTTAAAAATAAATTAAATTAAATTTAGCCCCAAACAAAATAAATTAACTTATGAAAATTTAAAACCCCAATCCCTCAGTCCAGGGCTGCAAGCTCGAATAACCAGGTTTTCAGGTCACGGCGAAAAGAGCGAAGGTCGGGAGCCATCCGGAGCTCCACAGGCAGCTGATTCCAGACGGCAGGCGTGCCCACAGAGAATGCTCTCCCCCTGGGGGCCACCAGCCGGCACTCCCTGACCGACGGCACCCTGAGGAGACCCTCTCTGTGGGAGCTCACAGGGCGATGGGAAGTTGACGCCAGCAGCAGGTGCTCCCGTAAATAATCCGGACCCATGCCATTTAGGGCTTTATAGGTCATCACCAGCACCTTGAATCTCACCCGGAAGACAACTGGGAGCCAATGCAGCTCGCGGAGAAGAGGTGTTACATGGGAGTATCGGGAGACCCCCATCACAACTCGCGTGGCCGCATTCTGTACCAGCTAAAGCCTCCGAATGGTCCTCAAGGACAGCCCCATGTAGAGAGCGTTGCAGTAGTCTATTTGAGAGGTCACGAGCACATGTGTGACTGTACGTAGGGCATCTCGGTCCAGATAGGGCCGCAACTGGCGCACCAGGCGAACCTGGGCAAAAGCCCCCCTGGCCACAGCTCCTATGTGATCTTCCAAACTTCCCATTAGAAAAAATATTAAATCTTATTAAATATTACAAACACTGACCACATTTGGTTGGTTTTCCCCTTGATGCATACAATGCCTTTGATCAGTTAGAATGATCGCATTTGGAATACTGATCACACCCAGACCACACCTGGAATACTGCAGCCAATTTTGGTCACCGTATCACAAAAAAGATGTTGAGAGTTTGTAAAAAAAATTCAGACAAGAGAAACTAAGGTGATCAAAGGCCTGGAAACTAAAATATACAAAGAACGGCTACGGGATTTGGGTTTGGCTAGTCCAGGGGTGTCAAACTCAATTTCATTGAGGGCCACATCAGCATTGCAGTTGCCCTCAGGGGGCCGGTTGGGTATGGCCAGGGTGGGCGTGGCCTACTGGGTGGGCGTGGCTAGAGTGTGTATGGCCTACTGGGTGGGCGTGGCCAGCTCTACATCGTTCGCATCAAGGGTGTCTATGGGGGCCTGGGCAGGAGTGGGACAGATCTGAGGGTCTCTGGCAGAAGGAGGGTCTCTGGGCCAGGGCCAAGGCAGTGGGGGCCATTCCCTCACTGTTTCCAGGATGGCTTCGCGGGCCACATGAAACCACTTCGCGGGCCGGATCCGGCCCCCGGGCCTTGTGTTTGACATGTCTGGGCTAGTCTAAAGAAAAGAAGAAATAGGGGAGACATGATAGCATTGTTCCAGTATCTGAAGGGTTTTCACAGGGCAGAGGGGGCCAGGTTGTTCACCAGAGCACCAGAGGGCAGGACAAGAAACAATGGTTGGAAACTGATCAAAGAGAGAAGCAACCTGGAACTAAGGAGAAACTTCCTGACAGTGAGGACAATCAACCAGTGGAACAGCTTACCCCCAGAAATTGCAAGCCACTGCAAGGACTAATAATTCAGAGTCAGAAATGTCCCAGATATATAAAGGGGCAAGACAAGTCTTCCCTCCTAACAATATCTGTAGAGCCAGTATTATGGAGAATCCAAAACAATCAGAATTGTTTGTTTCTGTGAATTTTTATGCAAACCTGATCTGAATGCATATGCTAATAATATTGCACTATTCTTATCTAACTCAACCAAAGAGCTACCAATTATTATCCAAGAAATAAATAATTCTGAAAAATTAGCAGGATTGAAAATTAACAAAAACCAGAAATACGTTTTATAAATATAAGCTCCAGATCCAGAAAGAAATTTAGAAGATATATGACATTAATATCTGTCAAAAGTCAATAAATATTCAAAAAAAATCTCAGTAAATTAAGTGTGCTAAATTATAAACCATTGTTGCAAGTAATAAAAAAGTAGAAAATTGTTTTTTTTTAATTTATGTATTTTGGGCAAAAATTATTATTTTTATTTAACCTATATTGGGTAAAATAACTGTCTTAAAATTATACATTTTTTGAAAATTGCTTTATTATTTCCAAATTATACAGTATATTTGAATTCTAAGATTTTGAAATCTTGACAACAAATGTTTATAAAATTTGAATTTAATAGAAAAAGACCAAAAATAACAACAACCCTCCTGTTATTTCTGAAAATTTAAAAAGAAGGTTGGCTCTTCTTCCTAACCATTGTCAATATGAAATATTATATAGGATGTTTCCATTTAAGGAAGCTGAATTATAAATGAATATTTGACATTTTAATTCTTTCTGGGTTTTTAACAATTTTTTTATTTAACAATTTAACAATTTTCTTATTCTGCTTTGTTCATTAAAATATGTCAGAAGTTTTAGTTGTTTATTTGGGTTTTATTGTGGTTTTTCCTGATTTTAAATAAATCAATATTTGGACAGGCAAATTATGTAAAGTTATGAACACCATAAATTAATCAGTGCTCTAGTTCTTTCTAAGCTGTCCCAGTTATTGGTATAATCCTGTAGAAAACCATGGAGAGAGAGCTTTGAACCAGGTGTTCGCAAAAGAAGGGAAAATATTTGGGGAGAAATTCTCCAGGAAAAGCATTACCAAGAGATTCAAATCTCTCTCCCTCTTCATTCCCAAATTTCCAGGCTGTCAGCTTGGTATGCACTAGTCCTGTTGGGATGTTCAAAGATTAGAATACTCTATAAGAGAGTTGCTCATAAAAGTATAACATGATATAGATTAAAATTTCATGTGGTTTCCAGTAGTTATATGCAACGGTAAGCAAATATATTCCATAAGTAGGTCACCATTCTACTTCACAGTAGAGTTTTCCCAGACTTTTGACAAGAAAGATTCTGACTATAGCCAGATTTTTGAGTTGGTGACTGTTTGTTGAGTCATTTAAGACATCTTTGCTCTATAGGTTTGTTTAATTATTTTTATGGCTAGTTTTACAAAAGATGATTCCTTCCTTTTCTTTCCATGAATATTCTTTCTAAGTTTGTAGTGATGGGTGCAATGATTCAAATAATCAAATGCAGTAGAAAACAGCCAAAAATATTATTGTCAGGTCCCCAAACCCTTATTCTTTACCTTGCATATATACTCTACTTTTGGGGCTTGCCATTCTACTGGGGGAAGGGGGAGCTTTGCATTAGCTTGTGATGACTTTTGCTTTCTACTCTCTCCTCCTGCCTCCATCCCTTTGAGAAAGGAATGTGTCTCCCTTATCAGGGAGACGGTTACAGAGAAACAAAACTGGAGAAGACCTTGAGATGTGCACCAACTGTGCCAGTTAACCACTCTTCAGACCACCTGTGGATTGGCTGGATTTCAAATGGACATTATGACTCTGGTGGGAGGAGGAATATTGCTTGCTTAACTATACTGTTTCAGCGAGCTTTTCCCCAGATCTCGCCTTGACTTCCTACTGTCACTGACCCCTAATAAAAGTATCCTTTTGAGACAATGCCTGTTTCAAGAGTTCTGCTTTCTTGAGTAGTTGGTTGAAGTGGGTCCTTACAATTATATCTATTTGGTTACATTTTTATAGTCAATGTAATATAATATCCTTACATCTCTTGTAAACCAGTTGACAATAGTACAGATGTCTATGTTGTTCCTTAGAATAAGGGGGGTCAAAAATTTGACATGGTGGTTTTGATCGTATGGTCATCTTACCTTTTCAGCCATCTCCGCCCTCTGCCATAGGTGCACTAATTAATGAGAACCATTAATTAGTTTCAGAACCATGAAAAATAATCTCTCCCAGTGAAGGTATCCTACCTACATTGGGCACCAACAGTAACAATACAGTCAGTGCTCTACCCATAAATCATAACAAACATAGGTTTGTTGGGAAAAACAAGAATTAGCTTTAAAATTCGATAGATCAGCTTTTAAACTTGTATGAGATAGAAACCTCTGTCTGTGCTATTAGGCAGAGTGAAAACACAGCAATAATAGAAAGATTAAAAATTCATTGGCACTTTCCATAACTATAAAAAAGGTCCAGTGGGACATTGATTTGAATGCTTTTCAAGCCACAGAGCATCTCTAATCTAAAAGTAAACTGGCGATATAGGGTCTAGCAAGAAAAGCTTGGCAGCTACATATGCTAAATTTTACTGAATTTCCCTCTGGTCATAAGTTTTCTCTCTTTTTTCCTTGCTGCAAAAAAACCAGAGAAAGATAGACAGACTTTGTTACTTAACCCTTTGAGTCCAGTTTATTCTTGACAAAACTGCCCATATTCAGTATTTCAAGTACATTTTAGAATAGCTGGAGTGTTTTAGGTTGCGAAAAATTATATGTTCCAGCTGCTCTTCTATGTCACTTTGTTAACCAGTTGACAATAATACAGATGTTAACCAAACCAGAACCAGTTTGTTAATCTGACTGCATAGGTGGAGTAGGCATAAGATATTTCTGTGAATGTAGTTGACAATTTGCTCTTTTCCATTTAGTTCACAGCTTACAATTGTCCATTTCTTTTCTACTTCTCCGATTGCTTTATAAAAATAAGATAGTTATCTACATTGTGATCCTAATTTTGTGAAACTTGACCAATAAACTATTGCATGTATTTTATAGAAGCCTAATATGTACCTTTTTCATATGTATTTGGTATGCCCTAAGTTCTCACTTGTCACTCAAATCAGAATTTTATTAGCAAACTCCCTGGAAATAGAATCCCTCTCTGGATATTGTGCTAGTGGAGAAGGTAAGGAGCCATCTGCAGAGGTAACTAATCTACAACCCATCTGTTGGTAAAAAGAGGCTGCTTGCCTTATCTTCTTTGCAGATGCAAAGCATTTCAGATATCATTGCAACAAGCAAAAAAACTTTTCATTTTATTCCAATGGATCTTAAGATGTTGAAGTGATATGTGCGACAATAATTGCTGATAGATTAAAAATTTACTTAAACCAATTCATACATACAGACCAGAATGGGTTCCTTCCCACTAGACAAATAAAGGATAATCTCAGAATTATATTAAATGTTCTGGAGTATTATGAAAGCCGACCAGATAAACAATTAGCTTTAATATTTATCGATGCTCTAAAAGCATTCGATAGGGTTAATTGGGATTTCCTAATGTGTCAGTTGGAACATATGGAGTTTGGGCCTAAATTCCGTAATATGATTAAAGCAATCTATACTAAGCAGGAAGCGAGATTGTTGATAAATGGGAATTTAACTGACAAATTTGATATCTGTAAGGGCACTAGGCAGGGTTGTCCACTCTCCCCACTTTTATTTATTCTAACGTTAGAACCCCTATTGAGAATAATAAGGAAAGATGAGGAGATTACTGGGCTTCAGATAAGAGACCAAATTTATAAACTGCAGGCGTTTGCAGATGATATGGTCTTCGTTTTGGAAAACCCTCTGGAATCCAGCATGGAATTACTAAAAAGGATTGAGGAATTTGGAAACGTGGCTGGTCTACAAGTAAATAAAGATAAGACAAATATATTGACGAAAAATCTTTCAAATAGATGTTAGAGGACATTACAGGGTTTAAAATTGTGAAGAAGGTGAAATACTTAGGAATTTGGTTGATGGGAAGATGTTCAAGTATTAGGGAGGATAATTATTCTAAATTACTGATACAAACAAAAATGGACCTGGGAAAATGGGGTAGGATACAGTTGTCATTATTAGGAAGGGTAGCCACGGTGAAATCTTATGTTTTGCTGAAATGGAATTTTCTTTTCCAGACAGCACCGGTTAAACGTTCGATGAAATTTTTAAAAGAGTTAGAGGGGGTAGTTTCTAGATTCATATGGCAGGGGAAACGGCCCAGGATTGGGAAAAAAATGATGCAAGAAATTAAGGAAAGAGGGGGCCTTGGCCTACCGAATTGGGAACTTTACTATCAGGCTGCCCTCTTAGTTTGGGACAAGGAATGGATACGTTTAAGGAATAATCGATTGTTGAGTTTGGAAGGATTTGATTTGCTGCAGGGATGGCATGCAACTCTTTGGTGGGAGCTGGGTTGCCGACCCGTGGTCTAGCCGGAGGGAGATGCCGTCTCCTGCGGCTCCCAGTCGCCCGGTGCGTGCGCACCACTCCGAACGGGAGGAGGTGTGCGCGCACCACTCCAAAGGTTTGGAGAGGTGCGCACGCACCTCTTGGAATGGGCAGCGGCGGTACCCGTTTGGAGACCTGCTGGTGCCGGTTTGGAAAGCTGCCGCGGCCCGCCGCAGCTTTCTAAACCGGCACCAGCAGGTCTCCAAACGGGTGTTCGGGCGGAGGTGCACACGCACCTCCGCCCGAACACCTGTTTGGAGACCTGCTGGTGTTCGGGCGGAGGTGCAGTTTGGAGACCTGCTGGTGCCGGTTTAGAAAGCTGCCGCGGCCGTAGCAGCTTTCTAAACCGGCACCAGCAGGTCTCCAAACGGGTGTTTGGGAGGAAGTTTGGAGGTCCCAGGGGTGGCTCCGGCGACGCCCGGGCTGAAGGCAGCGCCGCAACCCAGTGCCCCTCACCACGGAGACCTGTAGCCGCTGGCGTGCAGGTGCGTCCACATAAAAAAAGTGGAACCGCGCGTGTGTATCCACGCACGCGCATGCGCAAAAAACAAAACGTTTTGCGCATGCACAAAACATTTTGTTTTATGTGCATGCGCGTGCGTGGATGCACGCGCGCGGCTCCCACTTTTTTATGTGTGATGGAACCGGTTCCCAGTGGCTCTTTTGCTTTTTCAGGTTGCCGACCCCTGGGCTAGACTTTCCAAAATGTTCCCTGGACTGTCGGCCGATTGTTGGAAATGTGGTAAAGGGATTGGCACATATTATCACTTATGGTGGACATGTCCGGAAGTGGTTAGATATTGGACGAGGATCCAAAAATGGATAGAGGAAATCACAGGGTGTTTAGTTGATCTTAAACCAGAGACGTATCTGCTTGGCTCCAGGCCTGGAAATGTTAAGAAGGAAATATGGTATTTGATTTTACATATCTTAACGGCGGCGAGGATGGGGTATGCTCAATTTTGGAAGGCAAATCATACCCTGCCGGATGAAGTTATAATTAGGAGAATACTTGATTGTGCAGAAGCAGACACATTGACCAAGAAGTTGAAGGGTAAAGAAGAGACACCAGCATTTCTATCATGGAATAAATGGTATATTTGGATGGATAAAAGATTAAAGAAATGAGGGTGGCTTGGAGGTTGGTCAAAAATGAAGTGATATAGTTTTTGTTAATGAATAAGCTTTGGAGTTGGATGGTTATAAGAGACTTAATGAGTGGAATATAATTGTTAGTTTAGAAGTAGATATAATTTGAAATTTTTGAAATGGTTTTCAATTTTTTGATTTTTTTGTTTTCTGTATATTGTAAATGTTTTTTTTCTGTCTTTGTTGGTGTATGGTGTGTTTTTAACACGAAATGTAAATAAAGATTTATTTTTTTTAAAAAAAGATGTTGAAATGAGATCTTTCAACTTGAGTACTTCATCTCTGATGTTTGGCATTTTCTCCTAACTAAAAGGAAAGAGTAATTTACAGATTATACATTCAACTGAGTAGTTATAACCTATCAAAGGCAAAAGATTATGGGCTATGGAAAATTAAATTTATTTTATATATTTATGACTATTGATTATACATATAATATGACAGAATATGGTTTAACCGAAGTGATTGATTAGATGTATAATATAACAGAATATGGTTTAACCAAAGTGATTGAAAAGTATGGTCCTACGCATATGAAAAATATGGCTGTTTTTTATTCCACCTGAGTAGCTCACTTTCAGCAACAATGATCACTTCATTCATTCCCTAATTTCCCTTTTCTCATTTCCCATCCAACTTTTATCATGGGAAAGCATTGTATATTCAAGCCTAACAGGAATTAAACCATGTGCAAATACATCTCAACTGGTTTTTCCTTAATGCCATGCTTTACACAACAGAGCTATCACTATTTAATTCAATTTCTTTAGCAATCACTGGATCTCGACATAGGCCTTGGGCCTTTCAGGGACTTCCTCTAGCACTTCCAGAAGGATGAAATGTGACTGCTGGAAATGACAGGAGTAGTTCAAAGAGCAGCACAGAGGCTGCAGGAAGGGAGGCATGTTGCTTCATGAAGTAGCTTTGGCGAGAGAGCTTATAGTGTAGTCCAAATGGAGCATTCTTCAAAGGTTTGCACTGCTTTTCTGTATCTAAAGGGACATTTATATTCCATTCATGGAATATTAAACATATAGATGAAAGGCAGAGTATTCTGGGGACATGATATTCTCTAGATTTTTGGCAAGAAAGTGTCCTTGTGACCTGCTCTACAATCCCTGTAGCTATATAAAAATTGAAAGCATCTACTTAAGGGACATATTCTAATCTCTGAATGAGAAGATGCCCTACTTATTCAGAATACCAAAAGGGTAACAGATATTTCAGGAAATGTGGTTTCGTAAATTTGTTGTAGCTGCAAAATATCAGGGACACACACTCGGCAAAGCTAACAGACTGTGTTCCCCTGGGTGGCTGATTCTTTGGTCACTGAGCTGTTGAGTAAGTCTTTGAGAGAGCTTATGTTTTATTATTCAGCGTTCTGAAACATTTGCCTGCTCTGCCTTATTTCCTTGCAGAGTTTTGAATCTGCCACCATCCCTAAGCAATAATTTCATTAACTAAATTTCCTGTCTTTAATGACCATATTACTCTATGAAATTAGTATATATTTTCACAGGAGATTGCATGCTGTTCCCTCATCTCAATAGGTAATTCAGTTAACAAGTCTATCTGGAAACTGCAGAAAGTAAATCACTTTGTGGGATCATGGAAGAATGTGGTAGGAAATGCAGGATCCTTATATGAATGATCCTTACTGGATGTCAAAGGAAAGTAAATGCCCCCTTTTTTTCCTCCCCCTGGTTTGGCTTCCAAATAAAGCTGAAACAAGCTCTTTAGACAAATCTCTTGTTCTTAAATCAATGATTCTCAACATTGGCTATGTGATCTAGAATTTATGGCAATTCCACAACAGACTAGTGAAGTGCTTACTTAAATGTGTCTTCTTTCCCGGTGCTTGCTTCCTCTTTCTCTTGCTTCCTATCCACATACATTATAACTCGCATGTACGAAACTACAGTACATAGAATATGGGGCTGGGAACATCATCTTTATAATCTATTTATGAATCTGCTGCCCTGAAGATTGTTCTCTATCAATATTATTATGGCTTTCTGTGCATGGTATCTTTCTTTTTTGTGTAGCAGTAAGGACCTACCTCAGCTAAGCCACCCAAGAAAGCAGAACTCTTGAAACAGACAAAATGAACTTTTATTAGGGGCTAGTGATAGAATGGCAGGCCACAAAGAAAGGCTACAGAAGTCGAAAAGAGGCAAAAGGGTTAAAATACATTACTCTGGGGACCTAACAATAGAGAGGGTTTCCATTTCCATACTTAAACTTTTGCCTCAGTGAAAACCTGGGATTGTTTCCCCTATATGGAACCCCTTGAACTGGGGCTGCAAGCTGGCTGGGAAGGATTATAACAGTAAATTATAGAATTTACTATATTTCCTTGGTACTTTTGTATTGAGGCATATGTGAAAAAGCATTGGCCAAAATATCCCCCCCCCGGTATATAACAGAGATTGAAATTAATCAATTGAAATATTGACCCCCACCTTACCTGTTTAGGGGACAATTTTCTTGGGGTCTTTAAAGACTCTAAGTTGTTATAATCCATCCACACTTCAAATGGGACTTTACTACCCACTAAAAACTGTCTCCACACTAAAAACTGTCCTCCAGAGGAGGACGGCAAAGGGCTCCTTTTCCCACACAGCACACTGTCTCTCAATGTCTGATAACTTTCAAGAGGTGTAAGCACATGGTTGTAGCTCTCCCTTCTTGTTTTTTTTTTTATAACACTGCCCCCACTGTCACATCACTTGCATCTACTTGCTTGTCTGTGTCTGGGTGTCTTAATAGTTTTTCAAATGCCTCTTGACATCTACATTATTATTTTTTTCTTTCCTCTCCGTTTGAAACTTGATGAATTCCACTGAAACTTTGCAGTTTGTCTGTTTAAGTGATACCACACCCTATAAGGATATCTTTCATCAAACTACAGGATGCCTTCCATGGCCTTTCTTTACTGCTGATGTACCAATCTTCAGGGATTCTGGCTGAATCCATATTAAAAAAAAGCTGTCAAAGGTAGCAGCACACCGGAAAAGAAAATAACATTGCTGGGACTTGATCTCTATTTTATTTCCTGTGAGGTGATGAATTCTCTTGTGAAAGCTGAGGCATTTGCAAAGGAGAGAAAAGAGTTGTTATTCATTTTTTTACTCAATGTCTGAACTCCCTGCTCAACAGTTTTTGCTGTGTTCTTAGATGTTCCATTGATTTAAAACGGCATTGAGGTATCAATCAATACAGTGTTCCTGAATGCTGCACAATGTCTCACAACCCAACCCAAAATGCTATGAGCACTATCCAGGCACACCGGCTGTTTGGTTTTCAAATTACTGAGAAGGAACAGTCTTTCCTTTAGGACACACAAGGGATATTGCTTCACATTTCCAGCATCAGGTTGCTACCATATTTTTCCATGTATAAGATGCTATTTTTTCCTGCAAACACCCTGTTCAAAAATCAGATGTATCTTATACAAGTCCAGCGTCTTATACCCGAAAAAATAATGGTAACCTCTACAGCCCAGAGCATGCCTGTGTGGGTTCTTTACATGAAGCTGCCATGCTACTGCCATGCCGCCTGGTGCAGGTGTCAAGCCCCTGTGGGCTTGCCATTAACGGGACAGGGGAGGGGGCAAGATCGTTGGATGGTGGCATCCAGAGGCAGAGGATGGGACCAACAGCATGGATGGCAGTGACAGCCCTTTCCCTCCCTTGTACCTGTATGCTGGATGGGGACCCTGTGGAACGCAGCTGTGAGGCCGTCCTGCTCAATAATAGTGGCCGGCCGAACTTCTGGATTTGCCAGCTCAGCTGTTTGGCAGAGCGTGTGGAGAAACGGCGGGGAGTTTAAAACCTGCCTTAGCTTCCCTTGCCTTGCTGTCATGGTGGTGCTCACGGCATTTTGTTTACCAGGGTTGGAAGGCTGCTGCTATGAACTGACTATGCATGCTCATCGTGACAGATGCTGGTTCAGTGGGTGGGGGGTGGTGCCAGCCGTCAGGCATCTATTTAGAGTGCTGGGAAGCAGTTGCTCCCAGCACTGACTTTGTTTGCTGTAAGCTTGGAACTCGCATGCCAGAGCATCTTATACATGGAAAAATACACTAAATAGGCAATGGCTGATTCATTCAACATATAGGAGCAAACAGAAAGTAAAATATAAGGTTATGAGACTTATGTGGAAGTGAATTAAGGCTGATCTGTATATGGTATGAAATATATATGCATAGATGGATAATGTAGAGGAGGAGTCCCCAACCTTTGTGGCTTGGTGGCTTGGCTGGGGGTGGGGATGGGGAACTGGGCTGTATGAGCAGAGGACTGGCATGCATGCATGCAGCTCTACTTGCAAGAGCGGTGGGCTGGCACACACATGTGCAATTGCCCACTGGTTGAATGCTTGTGCAAGTTGATCTGTCCACATGCACATATCCGCACACACTGGCCAGCCACTTGCTCAGCCCAATTCCAAATAGGCCGCAGCCTGGTAGTGGGCTACAGCCCAAAGGTTGGGAATCCCTGGTGTAGAGAACATTTCCTTGCCCTATGAATGATGCACAGCTAAAAATCTATGCACATATTCTTTCTCTTTCCCTTCATGCTTGAATAACTGGTATTTGTAAAATCTCTCTTTTGCCAGACTTTCAAGTGATATGTTGGTAGTGGGGTTGAGTGAAATGTTGGTGGGGCTCTTCTGAAATGTTATGTTGCATTATAATTACATCACTGAACTTTTTAAAGTTGCTTTTCATCTGATGCAGACTATTTCATATTACGCCAAAGGAAACACAATCCTATCTGTGTAGCCAAAACCATGTTACAAATGTTTTGTCATGGTGGTGCGGTATTTCAGGCTAACTCACTGCTCACTGCCAAGAGTTCAATTCTGATTGTCTTAAGGTTGACTTAGTCTTTCATTGTTCCGAGGCTGGTAAAATGACAGATTATTGGGAGCAATATGCAGACTCTGTAAACCACTTAGAAAAGGATGTAAAGCATCATGAAGCATTATATAAATCTAAGTGCTATTGCTATGTCTAACTGGAAGTTAGCAAGTAAGTCATATACATGTAGTGAACTTTGTGAACTGTCATCTATAGAAGAGGGCAATTCACCATGAAATATATCATTGGAGATGCCTTATATTTGAGCGTTTGATTATATTTGACTGATTGACTGATCTGGAAGAACTTTATTCAGATATTCACATCATTTCTTACCTAGATGGAGATGTCCAAGGTTTTGTGCTTTCAATGCAATATAAACCAGGAAGCCAAAACAAGCTGAATTTTGATTTTAATGTGACAGGGAAGCTCAGGTCTTGTGGTTATAAGCCATGATTTCTAGCTTAGCAGTCTATTGGATGACTGTTAAAACTGCCTTGGTTTGTACATTGGGCTAAATCAAACAAGCTATTTTTATTTATATTTTTAAAATATTGTTTACATTTATTTATTCAATAAACATGAATTATTGAATAAACTACAACTGAGAAGCTTTGCACAACTCATTAAGTTTTAAATTACTTGATGCACAGAAGATTTGAAGCTAAGATAAATAAATCATATTATGGCTTAATATTTTCTGTGGAACCCAATGACACATGTGTAGTTGTCATTCCAGAAGAAAGAAACTGTGATATGAAACAACTGAACTATATCATCAAAAGATTCAAATAAATCTTGTACAAAGAAGAGTTTATTCTTCATGGATATTATACTTTTTATAAGGATGAAAATACAGTGGAAAAGTTTATGGGTCAAGAGGAAGAGGAAGACTAAAAATGTCATGATTGGTTGGAGTTGATGAAATCCAAAAGATGGATGTAAGATATTTTTTAAAAAAGAAAAGAAAAGAAAGTGCATGAATCAATGTGATAAAAGAAAAGTTGGTTTGCAAGGAGAAAAAGGTATAGAGCAATTTAGTGAATGTCATTTATATAAATTTAATTTAATTCTATTTCTTAACCTATGTCTTAATTTATTTGGCTTACTATTTCTTTCTTACTTTCTGGGCTTTGTATTATTCTGGTTACCCTGAAAGGCATTACTGTAGCATGATACTAGGTATAAGTTAACTTAGGTTAACTCAATTGATTTGTACTTCGTAGAAAGAACAAAACAGTGATCATGGTTAAACTAGAGGGGGATATTTCTCCTCCCAACAGGAGTTATTTTGATTGGTATCTCTTACTAGAGGAACACTTTTAATTTTCACTCAGCCTAATTGTGCTGAAAATATTGCAAAAGTGGGCCACAGTGGACAGATATCTTCCCATGTAAAGTTATCTTTGGAGCAGAGAATTTTCATCAGATGAGGTTGAAATATGTCTGCTGATGAATGCAGAGTGAATAGGGAACAATGAAAAAAGGATTCATGAAATAAAAATGGTGGCTATCAATTCACACAAAGATGGATATGCCCTCAGTGGTCTTACAAGGCTCAATTTACCATTAGTGGCCTGGAGTTGGGGATCCCCACCCCACACTTTTTCTCTTGCAAACTCTTTTCCTAAAATTGCTAGATTGCTGCAGCACAACTGCCTTTCTTGCATCCAGAGAAAGATGGTGAATCTTCTGATTCACTAAGAAATTCTTTGCCATTTATAAGTTAATGACTTTTGTGATTTTGTTTTTCTATCTGTATTTTCTATATCTACTGAAAATCTCTCTCTCTCTCTCTCTCTCTCTCTCTCTCTCTCTCTCTCTCTCTCTCTCTCTCTCTCTCTCTCTCTCTCTCTCTCAGAGCTAGGTCTTTGCCCATATCTGAACTACCAATAATATGAACCTAGTTTGTGCTTCAAGAGAGAATTTTGAGTTAGATGACTGAAAATTAATGCTTAATTTTATTTAAAAAATTAATAAAATTAACTGCTGATTTCATGATTTATTGATTTAAAGATTTATGTATGGAAAGAAGATAACTATGATATACAAGGAAGGTAGAGATGGTAATTGCTGTTTGTAATTGCTGCAAGGAAAAAAAGTTGCTTTTTCAGATATCCTTTTTATTATTCTTCATTTTTTATTTCACTCTTATAATTGCTTTCCTTTTCTATTTCTTCTATGTTTCAGTATTTTTTAACTCTTTGTAAAATCCCATTTTAATAAAAAAATATTTAAAATGGTGAGAATTTGGGTTTTATTTTTGTAAAATTATACATTTATTTATGGAATGTTATCAGTAACTGCATGTATATCCCAAGAGGTTATTTCATTCAGTACTTATTAGTACTTAAGAAACAAACAAGTACGTTTGCCAAAATGCAAGTATCACTGGACCAAGTCTAACCTTTAGTGATTAGGCAAAAGGCTTAAATGGTGCAAATCCAGAATATTTTAAGTATCATTTTATATCCACATTTTACGGTTATGTTGGTTTTTTTTACAAAAACAACATTCTGCATGTTGAAGATAAAGCAGATAGACAGAATTCTCTTTTTTTCTCTGGCATTGACCTTGATACATGGCAAACGCTCTGGGACAGAAATAAAAGAATAACATTGGCTTCATCTTACAAAGAAAATCTATTCAAAATGTTCTATCGATGGCATCTTCCTCCAGCACGTTTAGCCAAAATGTATAAGACAGTATCTCCCAAATGTTGGAAGTGCTCCAAAGAACTAGGTACATACTTTCATATGTAGTGGTCCTGTAGCAAGTCACAAAGATATTGGCAAATGATTTGGGCATGGCTAAAAGAAATATTAAGACAAGAAGTTGAGTTCAGTCCAGAATTTTTCCTATTGGGCATAACAAAAGAGAAATACCCTAAAGACGAGTTGTATCTGATGATTCACATTATTACAGCAGCAAGAATGTCATTTGCCCAGAATTGGAAAAGGAGTGAAATCCCAGTAGAAAACGAGGTAATAAGGAAAATTTGGGAATGCGCAGAAATGGATAAATTAACTTTGGAAATTAAAAATAAAGACCAATCAGGTTACTACAAAATTTGGAATAAATTTTATCTTTGGCGGGAACAAAAGGAAGGTCTCTATTAGAACTTATAGATTGGCTGATTGTTCTAAGTATTGTATTATATTTAATTGATTTGTATCTTAAGTGTATTTTATGTGTACATATATATATATGAATATTGTAGACAAGAAGGTATGTCAGTCCGTTTGTACCGTGTCCAATGTTTTAAATAATAAATTTAATAAAGATTTTTTTAAAAAAGAATTCTCTTTTTTTCTCTTTCTCATAATGCCATCCCCTTTGTTCATTGAACAATTAAATAATAATGCACTGCCCTCAAAGTTACTGATTATTTCAGATATAGATATCCTTCTGGAGAATAATGATGGAAAAGGATTGTTGCCAACGTGCTGTTGCCTTCTCAAAGGCAATTCCATAAAATGGATGCTGGACTAGAAAACCCTTTGCTTTGATCCAGTAGGCTTCTTTTACTGTATATTTTTGTTTTATTGGCCAATTCATTCAGTCTTCTCCAGAGTGAAAAACATGAGTTCACCTCGTGCCACTTGCGGGCAGATTTCTGTTCCAGCATGTTGATTAGCCTCTTTAATACATGCAGCTGTGGAGCTTATATGAGTAATTAACACAAGTAATTAATGAGTGGCATCCCATAAGGAATGCAATACACATTGACTTTACACAGCAAGGAAGCATTTACCTATATGTCTTTTGTATAAATAAATATATGGATGTTTAATGATCTTATGGCAGCCTTATCTTAATGCCCTCCAGAAGTGTGGCAACTCCAGTTTTCAAAAAAATTCCAGCTAGCCTAGGCAATAGGCTTACTGTGTGGAAAGGCTGAGATTTGTAGTTCTGAAAACATTTATAGGGCAAGCATGATGTAAGGTTAGCCTTTAATGTAGGTTAAATTCTGCAGATTTTACTGATTGGAGGCAATGTTCTGAAATTACAGGAAATCTAAAAATGTAGATATAGCAATACTGAATATTGAATGCATTGCACATGTATCTAGGGTTTTGTAATGATTTTAGTGCCACAATGAAAGCATTTTTTTTCTTAGAAAATAGTTTTATATTTTATATTTTTCACTGGCATTTTAAGCTTTCTGAGTCCAGCCATCCAAAGCAATCTCACTACGTTATCTTGTAGACCAAGATGCATTTAACATAACATAACTTCAATTGTGAGAACCATTTTGGTGCAGTACTTAAAGTATAAGAATAGAAACCATGAAACCATGGGTTCTAGTCCTGCCTTGAGTATGAAACCAGCTGGATGACCTTGGGCCAGTCACTTTCTCTTAGTCCTAGGGAGGAAACAATGGCAAGCCACTTCTAAAAAAACCTTTTCATGAAAATTGCAGAGACAATTGAACAAAATAAAAAACCTTTCAGTTCAATATGTTCCCTTCTAAGTTAGAGGCATAAATGCTTTAAGAGTGCATTCTTATACTTTTATATATGGGAATAAACACCACAGTTCAATGACAATTCTTGTATTAAAGTTTTATAATTCTGTTTTATACTTTATAATCAAATAATACTTTGTTATTACAGTTGACAATCTTTGGGTAATATTCTCATTATCCATGTAAAAGGAGATGCCTCAGAGGTATAATATGTCCTATACCTTATTTTATTTGCAGTATTAGTTATACTTACATGAATAAAATCCATGGATGTGAGTGGGATAATGTTGTCATTTTTTAGGAGATTAGTTTTGTACTTTCCTAGAAAAGGTAGCATAATTTGCCAAACTTCTCTAGCTGGGGAGAGGCAGAAAATGAAGCAAGGCAACATAATATGTCTACATGATGGCTAAGGAAGACAACAGGGACAGAAGAAAAGTAATCATTTGAAAGGCATTGTATTTAATGAGTTTCTTTCATACTGGTTAGGGATAACAGGAATTATAATCAAACTCAGCCACAGAACATCAGTTGCTGAAGGTGAAAAATGGTAAATGTAATGGTCACCTACTGTCAATCTTTATATTCTTCAACAAAAGAAGACTGGATCATGATTTATGAACCAAATTAATGGAACAAAATGTTATATTCAATACCTTTCCATCTATCAAGTCTGAGAACTTTAAAAACAACTAAACAAGCTCATCGCCATTCTGTATCAGAATTCTGAAACCGAAGATATAATCTCAAAAGATTTAATTGTCATGACTTCAAAAAAAATTCCTGCCTTCCCGAAGCAATTTGAGGTGATTACAGTACATCCATGTATGATAGCCATGTATGTGATCCTGACCCAAATTTACATACTTGTTGATAAACTCCATGTGCTTAGTCAGGGGTAGGAAATATGTTGGTGAAAACCCCATTGAACAGGCAGCAGTGATGTATAGTGGGTAGAGCTGGAATGTTCAGATTTGTTGCTTCAGATTTTTTTTTAAAAAATATACCCACTTTCTTTGATTTTTTTTATTTAATTTTTTTATTGTTTATTTTTTTATTTTTTATTTTTTTTTATTTAAAAAGTTTTACAATACATTTTGACTTTAATCCCCCCCTCCCCCACCCCTATCCCTCTCCCCCACTCCCTCCTCCCCCCCCCCGACTTCCCAGAGCTAAATACAGGGCATAAAATCAAAAAACAAACATAAACACCCCTATGTTATCAACAATAAACTATAAATTCTATCTCTCTCTAGCTCATATAAAATGAGTACAAACAATATTAATATTACAAATAAAGTAGAAAAGAAAAAGAGGAAAACAGAAAAAGATCTTTACTCAAAATAAATTTTCTTAATCCCAGTCCTTATTCATATTAATTTCAAAAAAAAAAGGAAAGAAAAAAAAACTTTCACCTGCTATTTGCATTCTCCCACCTTTCTCTAATTTCCAAACAAATTCTCAGTTACGCACCAAAAGCGCTTATCTCTGTTAATCTTAATAATCTCCAACCAAACTAAACTATAATCAAAAATAGTTCTTGCATGTATCACGCCAAATGTCTCACAGTTCCAAATCATCCTTAAGTTCAAATAAAAGTTCAGATAAAGTATATATAAAAAAAATTTAGGCAATCTCTAAGACAACTTGTTGTTAATTAGGAGCTTACATACCCACTCTTAGTTCAACACATACTTTAAGTCCATAACCCTAATATACTTTTCTAGCAAGCAAATAACATCAATCTTAAATTGTGTAAAATATTAAAAATCTTAACGCCCCAAAACTTTTGGAGCACCTCTGTCATGACCCCCAAAACTTCTTTAGACCGCTCTCCTCCTACATCTTCACTGTAAGCACACTTTGAAGATTCCATAACTTTCTGCTGGTCTTGCTCTTGCTCTCGTCTCGCTCTTCTTAGGGCGGCACGCGTCATCTTCTGGCCTCCTGCAGCAACCGATGAAACTGTAGCTTGATCCCCTCCAACACCATTGTCCTCTGTCTGTCTATCTGCAACATCTTGAAACTTTCCCACACCGTATCCTTTTGCAGCTTCCAAAAATGATAGGGGGGTTGCTTTTAACACATTACTATAAAAATCACGTGCCTGAGCCACAGTAACCAAACGATGTCTTTTACCTTCGTGCGTCGCCACCAACCCAACTGGAATCTCCCATCTGAACTTAATATCACGTTTCTTAAGTTCCTGTACTAGAAATGCAAAATCTTTCCTTCTCCTTAGGATCTTCGGAGGGATCTCTTTTAAAACCAAAACTTCTTGCTCAGCCACTACCAAATTAGTATCATAAGCAGCTTGAATGACTTCATCTCTAATTACTCTCTTTGTAAAATAGACCACCACATCTCTGGGTAGCTTCCTCTGTCTTGCAATCCATGAATTTACACGAAAAACTTTGTCCATATTTCCCTCAATTTCAGATGCTGACTGGCCCAGTACCCCTTCCAGAGCCTCAGAAATCAGCTGCTTTAAATCTTCTTTACCATTCTCCTTTAAACCCCTAATTCTAATAGCATACTGCATCTGATTATACTGAACAAGGCTCAATTCATCGTCCATTTTATCCCTTATATTTTCATTTTCTAATACCTTTGCTTCTAATATAGAGTTCTTTTGACTGAGATCCTCCACTTTTATATCCAGCTGTAGCACACATTCAGCTACGGATTCAACCTTAGACAAGATGTCCACCCTCATTGCTCTCAGCTTCTCTTCCATCTTCTTCTCCAATTTCTCCATTTTCTCCTCCAATTTCTCCTCCAGCTTTTTCAACTTTTCATCCATCATATCAGACATCAGTTGTGCATGCTTTCCAAGAGTGTCTTGTAAATCCTTAAGCGTCAATACCGGGGGAGATGCAGGAGGAAGCAAAGCTTGCAGTGAGGTCTCTTGCACCAGGGAAGACCCCGCATTCCGAAGAGCTTTAGAAGTTTTAGCCGCCATCTTCCCCCACTTTCACTTATTACGCACTTTCACTTTAAAGCTATAAAATCCATTGAGCTAGAGAGTAAAAATAAAGAGTCCACTTCACCTTGACCTCCTGTACCGCTCTGCCTGCATCTTGATAATCAAAAGTATTTCCTTTTGGCAGGGGTGGTTGCTAACGCCTGGCTCTGCTCCAAGAATCCCAGAGCAGAGGCGCTGCGCAGCTCGGAGCAACCCAGGCTTCGGGGGGGCTCATCCTTCAGCCGCCCAAGCTCTCAGCTCAGGCAGCCCCGGAGAGCTCAACCCCTACCTGGGGCCTCACCCCCTCCTCTTCTCCCGAGGAGGGGGCTTCAAATCCATCTAAACAGCTGATCGGCGCTGTTTACAATGGAAAAACACAGCTGTGGAGCGGGCAGCCCGAAAACGGCTGTCTTTCGACGTCGCGTCGCCACCGGAAGTCTTTCTTTGATTTTTTTAAGAGATATACTAACATTACAGTTCTGGGTCTTTCCTTCCTCAAAAAAAATGGGAAGTTTGAGTTATTTTGTATGGAAGGAGAATGGGAGGCTACAAAAAGGAGCTGAGGCTGTAAGTATCACTAGGACTTAAAGTTACAAATGTAGCCTAGAAGACTACATGTGTAAGTTACAAATGTAACCTAAGAGACTATATGGATGTTTCATATATAACTGCAATTACAGTTCATTAATAATCTTATAAATTTCAGTTCAAAATGGAACAATGGTAGGGCAAGCATACATCATATAAGTAGTCTGAAAATTGCCTCCAGGTTATGCCTCCAGCAATGATTGAGTAGCCAACTTACATTAAACATACTCTGAGATATAAATACAAAATAATGTTTCTGTATTAGTTAGGTACAGCCAAGGAGATATTCAAATCCCTCATCAAGGCTGGAATTCCTAAATTGCAGACACATGGGCATCAAACAGCGATATTACAAGTGTTTAAGCTGAATAAACTGCTATTAAGCAATGTTGGTGCCACGTTGAGAGGATTTATGGATTAAATCAGAAATAAAAGCCTATGCATATCTCTCATACTGATAGAAAAGAATTATTCAGGAATTTACCTATATTACAGTTACAATACAGGATATGCTTTTTAAGATATCATTGATTCATGACTTTAATCATCCATCAATATACAAAAGTCAGTCAGTTATTCCAATTCTATCTCTAACCAGTGCAGCAATCAGAAATACACTAACGAGAGTGATATGACAACAGCAATTCCTATGTAATGCAAAGTATAATAAATGTACCTAATGCAAATGGGTAAATGTATAGGAGTTTCTACAGACTGCCCTTATGTCAGCTAGCTTCTCATGGTTTTCAGCAGAGAGACATACAATATATTCTGTTTAATATGGAAAATAAATGCCTTTTCAGTGTTGCTATCTGGATTTTAACAGGAATGGGCTTTTTTTCAGTCTATCACTCCCTTCTGAAACAAAGATCAGACAATATATTTCAATAATTACAAAAGACAACAATTACAAAAGACAACAGCAACCCTCATTTCCACATAGATATGTATTATTATTTTTTGCTCCTAACCATTAAACCTCAGACATCATTTCTTTCCATTTTAGAAAAGATGGTTATTTATCTCAGCCAGCTATAGTAATTTCATGCTGGATACACCTAATCTTAGGCCTTTACAGAATTGACCAAATTCTGTATTTAGATGGACTACTTTCCCCAGTACATATAATTACTAGCAGCAGTAATTGCAAAAGTGAAAAAAGTAATTCTGAAAATAACCTTTTCTTTCTATTGAAGTAATACACTGCAGGTTGCCTAGCCATCTGATGTCTCATTTTATAGATATATTTTAAAAAAAAAACATGAAGACTTGTAGATATAATTACCTATTTGCAGTAGGCTTGAAAGAAGAGGTATGGTTAAACTTCCAGCAGTGCTTTTGGGGGGGCGCAGGGGGGAAGGAAGCCCTTAATTGTTCATCCATCAAAGAGATGCAGTGTCTTTTTTCTTTTTTGTTTCAAGTTCCATTCAGGTATATTCTTTGAAATCAAAATCAGGCAAGTATATTTATTGCATGCCTTGAATGCAACGTTGAATGCTTCCCAATTTAAAAATTAAGAGTTCAAACATACATTATTACACACACAAAATGTGTTCAATTCAATGAGGCTTACTCCTAGGTAATGGTAGTATGCATAGAATTTCAGTCAAGTCACCAATTGGAGCATGCACAATAGGAAAAAAAATTGCACTGGACTTGGGACTTTATTTCTACTGTAATATTTTTGCCAGCTGTGCTTTGCTAAAAGTTTGAATGTTTTTAAATAGAATGAGATTAACAAGAAATCTTAGACCTATAGTAGTTGAGGTTTGCTAAAGCCTCAAAGAAAGCTAAAATTGAAGAGACACCAAATCCTATGACATCTGAATGAATTAAAGATCAAGACTGTTAGAAATAAAAGGAAAGAATATAAAGAATATAAAGCTGACCAAGGTTAAAATAAGACATGTTTCTATAAATTTCAGCTAACCCTTTATGGCTTTTTTACTGAAACTAGGACTGAAAAGTTGGTGATTTATGGATTTGCACATAGACAAGTAATGGTTATGTAAAGAAGGACTAATTGTTTGTAGTCTTATAGTGAGTGAAGAGTTACCAAATTTCTTTATACTTGTTGCGATGAAGATCTGAGGTCACTTTAAATATTTTTTCTTTTTTCTTTTTTCTTTTCCTTTCTTTGGATTTTTTATTCTATTTCTTCCTTTCTCTGAGTTTACTTTGTGTTTGTTTTATTATATCAACTAAAATATTCAGTATTTTTTTTTTAAAAAAAGCATTCATACATCACATTTGCACCAAGAATACCTGTGGAAAAAGCTGAGCAACTAAAATACATAATAATAATTGCCTCTGTGAATGTCAGAGGGAAGACTGGCTCAGATAGCAGGTGCTACTACTGAAAAGGCCTGCTTACAAGTAACAGCAAATTGGTGAAATCTATAAGGTCATGCATCAGGTCTTCCTCTGATCATCTAGGTCAGTGGCATCCTCAGTATAAAGAAATTTTGAACTACTTCTGCTTCCCAAGTCAACTGAATGAATGAAGAATCTGACTGTATTTCTAGTTTATGTGTGTGAGTATTTCATCAGAGTGAATAGTTAAGCACTTAGATTTAGATTTATATACTGCTTCACTGTGCTTTACAGCACTCTCTAAGTGGTTTACAGAGTCAGTATATTGCCCCCAACAATATGGGTCCTCATTTTACCAACCTCGGAAGGATGGAAGGCTGAGTCAACCTTAAGCCGGTGAGAATTGAACTGCCAAACCTCTGGCAGTCGGCAGTCAGCAGAAGTAGCCTGCAGTACTGCATTCTAACCACTACACCACCCTGGCTCTTAAGAACACGTATATGTATATATTCTTCATTATAAATTTCATGAATTGCTGAAATAAAAAGTTTAAATATGGGTGGAGGCAGATGTTTTCTGGACCAGAAGGAGCTTTCACCTAATTGTACTAAACAATTGTTCTGCTTTATTTTCTATTGGTTCACCTCCATTTTGAGTTCTGTGTCCCATTCTGAGCATCCCAATTTTAAAAAGGTTAAGACAGGGTCAAATTGAAAAAAGAGCAGCAACACAGTTGATCTGGGTACTCAAACCCAAATGTTGTGAAGATCAAATTGAAGTTATTTGGAAATGTTTAACCACAAGAAAAGAAAACTGAGAGGGAACATAATCACACTCTTTAAATTTGCCAAAGGATGTCAATCACAAAATATTTAAGCTTTAAATAAATGAAAATAAATAAAACGTATTCTCCATTGCCCCAGAGTGTAGAATTTAAATTGCAGAGAGGCTAACTAAATGTTAAGACCAAAAAAAAAAGCAGTTTAACAGAGGAACCAGTTACCAGATATATTAAAGCAGAGGCTGAATAACCATCTGTCAAAGATGCTTCGGAGAGGGGGGATTTGCAAGGAGAGTCAACAAAACAGCATGTATGAGCTGGCAAAGCCCCACCGTTTTTGAACATGCATCACCTACACTGCACACAAACAAAAGGGTGGAACTTCTTACACATTTTCAATTGTTATAACTTTATTCTTCCCTGCTTGCAATTTCAGTTGCTTTCTTTTTTAAAGATAAATCTTAATGTATGTCTGTGTCTTATATTCTTGCCCATAAACAATGTTCCAAGTATCATATTTGGGCTCTGAGTTTTATGTTCATATATGCTGACATGTTTGTATATATGTATATATTCCACTACACACATACATACACACGTTAACTAATACTTTTTGTCTCTCCTAATAGCTTTGTGCATATTTCATTACTTACCAGATCAAAGAGCCATGCCTCCCATTTTTAATCTTTCTGTTCATAAAATCCTGTTTATATGCATGTGTGTACTGTAATCCTTTCCCTAGATAAACTAGGAAAACATTATAACTAGCTGCCAGACCCCAGCAATCCTGTTATAATAATTTCATATAATGCCTTTTCATTGTATTAATAGAATACTAATATAGAGATACAGTATAGAGAGATGAAAGTAAGATATCATACTACATTCAGATCCTAGAGTCTTCATAAATATATTCATTTAGTTTTCTTGATAGCATTACTATAGTAATAGCTTGCCATTGCCCTCTCCTGAGATTTTTTTTAAAACTTCCTGGTCTAGTCTGGAGCTCCTAGAGACCTCCCATCTTAGTAGAGTAGAGTGCTGGTACTCTCTTGGATGTTTCCAATCCAACTGCTTAGGCCCATCTCCACTTAGCTTCAGAAAAGAGATGCTGTAATCTGCTCAGAATATTTTTCCTCTGCTTTTCTAAGTCTTACCCTGGAATCGGGGAGCTAGTCAGATGGAATTAACTTAAGGCAACATAGGATAATTAGACAATTTCCAACACTATACATCATGTCCTCAGTGTGTGGATTGGATACCTTTTTCCCCTAGCAGGCAAAATTATGGATAGTAACATGAAACTCTGATTGCTGCACCTGGAGCTCTTGACTGAATATGGATAAGAAGTCTGGTACCTTCTTCCTACAATCCGTTCATTATTCGTAAGCTTTTACTAGTCAGTTATATTGAGCTAATGGAGACAGATAAAATGCTCATATGATCATGAAGGTAACAAAAGGAAGGGCAGAAATGTTTTCAATTGATGTAATTTTTAATCAGATTCCACTTCACTTGAATGCAAGTGAGAATTCCCTGATGTCTATAACTGGATGATAGAACTCACAATTATATTTTTTGGATTCAACTTCTATCTTTAGGAACCTGATGTTCTTAAACAGCCCTTGGAAAAGCTTATCACCATAATTGCCGATATCTTCATTACAAGAGTGATTTCATACAGGATCTCAGCCTTTAGAGCTGTCCAAATTCAAAAGTTAAGAATAAGAACAGTTTAGAAGAGAGGCCCTATCTTCAGTTAAAGGTCTATTGTGCCCTCTGCTGGAAAGCCATTTAAAAACCCAGGCAGTGTTATTGTAAAATTCAAGATAAAAAGCCATGCAAGTTAATAAAAAGTCACATCTGAAAGAGTCACAAAAGTTTGGGGGAGGGGCAGTTTACTATTGCAAGGCTAGAATGCCTTGTCAACAACTTATATTCCTTCAGCCTCTTTTGAAAGGCAGAATTGGTGATCCAACGAATTTGATCAATCTAGGTAATTTCCATTTTTATTCTAACTCTAGATGTGATCTTTGCTGATAAGTCAGAAAAATAAAGAACCAATCCCTAACTCTGTAAGAGAATCAATGTTCAAGAAAACCAAATAAGTAACTTCTTAAACTGAAATATTTTGCAAAAAGTTATAATAAAAATCACCCCAAGAGGACAGGCCTGCCTCAATCATGCCGGCAGAGAAGGCATGCTGCAGATACTGTGGGTTAAGGAATTCCAGCTGGCAGGATTCAAGAGCGTTCTCTTCCTTTTGGAACATCTTTCTCCTTGAGTGAAATTGGCTCCCAGCCTCCTGATCTTCTGTAAGAGCCTCAAGTCCCGGCTCTGCCAGTTGGCCTGGAGCCCCAGTGGTGTAATATCACACTGGAAGTGGTTGATGGACTGTAGCAGATTCCACCTCCCCACCGCTGTACTTTCTGCTCCCTCCTTTCCCCTGTCAAATTAATCATAATTTGTATTTTAATTATTATATATGTCTATATATGAGGGATGCGGTGGCTCAGTGGGTTAGGACGCTGAGCTTGTCGATCAAATGGTCGGCAGTTTGGCGGGTCAAATCCTGAGTGCCGCATAACAGAGTGAGCACCTGTTACTCGTCCCAGCTTCTGCCAACCTAGCAGCTCGAAAGCATGTAAAAATGCAAGTAGAAAAATAGGAACCACTACGGTGGGAAGGTAACAGCGTTCCATGCGCCTTTGGCGTCTAGTCATTTATTTATTATTTATTTATGGGATTTATATCCCGCCTTTTCTCCCGAGGGACTCAGGGCGGCTAACAACAACAGAACTTAAAGGTCTCTGTACAGTAAATTAAAAATAAAAATTTGAAATAAATTAAAATAAATTAAAGAATAGAGTTAGAGTTGTAAACATAATTAAAATCCCTGTCAGTCTAGGTCAGCCAGGTGGAAAAGGAGTGTTTTGAGGCCGCGGCGAAAGGACTGGAGATCTTGGACCATCCGAAGCTCAGGGGGGAGCTGGTTCCACAGGGCTGGCACTCCCACAGAGAAGGCTCTTCCCCTGGGGGTCGCAAGCCGGCATTGTCTAGCCGACGGTACCCTGAGGAGGCCTTCTCTGTGTGAGCGTACTGGGCGATGGGAAGTCGTTCCCGGTAGCAGATGGTCCTGCAAATATCCCGGGCCTAAGCCATGTAGGGCTTTAAAGGTAAGAACCAGCACCTTAAATCTCACCCGGAGGGCAACCGGTAGCCAATGCAGCTCACGTAGTAAGGGTGTAATATGGGAGTATCGGGTTGCTCCCATCACTACCCGTGCAGCTGCACTCTGCACCAGCTGAAGCCTCCAGGTGGTCTTCAAGGGCAGCCCCATGTAGAGAGCATTACAGTAGTCTATACGGGAGGTAACGAGTGCGTGGGTGACTGTACGTAGGGCATCTCGGTCCAGAAAGGGGCACAACTGGTGTACCAGGCGAATCTGGGCAAATGCCTCCCTAGCCACGACTCCAATATGATCTTCAAAACTGAGTTGTGAATCCAGGAGGACGCCCAGGTTGCGTGCTCTATCAATGGGAGGTAATATCTCTCCTCCTATAATCAAAGATGGAACCTCTTGGACTAAACGAGATGTCGGTATGTAAAGCCACTCAGTTTTGGCCGGGTTGAGTCGGAGCCGGCCACATGACCACGGAGACGTCCTCGGACAAGCGCTGGCTCTTAGGCTTTGAAACGGAGATGAGCACCGGCCCCTAGAGTCAGAAACGACTAGCACGCATGTGCGGGGGAACCTTTACCTTTACCTTTATATGTCTATATAAAATGTTGCTTAACATTCTTCTTTAAAACACAGCAAGATAATATCAGTGATAAGAAATATTATGAGGACAACCTCATAGCAATTGTAATAAAATCAACTTTCTCTTTATAGATATTCTGCAAATATTGATATCCAGTAAACATATTTTTTTTCAAATGAAATAAATCTTCCAGAAATTTGATTATGCAGTGGAAGGATATAGCTGCATCCCTAAATTGGAAAGGGGAAAAAAATCTATCTATAATGTTTGTAAGCCTCTAGAGTTGCTTCTAGATGAGATGGATGATACACAAATCTAATGACTGACTGATTGACTGACTAACACTGTTGATATGATGAAACCTAGAAGGATTCCTGGGCCAGATGGAGTTTGTATCGAGTAGTACAAAAACATTTAAGGAAAGAGAAGTTGTTATATTATTGGAGATAAATGAAAACGAGGTCCTGACAGCTTCATATTATGAAACTAATACATAATTGTAATTTGAAAAATTGGTATGAACCTGTGACTTACATTGTGAAATTTATATTAATCTGTCCAGTAATATTACTTATGTTGGCAAGGTTACAGAAAGCACCGGTATTACCCACAATTCATCCAGCATAATCTTGTTTTGTGAAGGGGTGACAAGCCTCATATAATGTTAGGTTCTCATTTGTTGTAATAGCTTAGTATGCTGATAAGAGTGACTCAGTGGTATTTGCATTGCTGGATGCAAGAAAAGTCTTTGACATGATTCAAATTGTTTGGTTCAAGTGCTGGGGAAATTTACATTTCTTATAGTATGTGTTTCCTGAAAAACAATTTCAGCCTCTAAATCTTCTGGATGAATTATTACTGATGTAATTGTCTCACCATTAATTAAAATGCAACACAGAATGTGTCAAGAATGTTTTTTTTTTCTTCTTAATTTTCATTTTGATGTTGGAACCCTTCATAAAGGGTTCCCACGCATTCCCTGAATATCACCCATAAATTGGTGATACTGAGGCAGTGTGTATAGTAAGGCATTGCAGAGGCCTTGTTGAAGCAACACAAAGGGACAAGAGTTTCCTTGGTCAAGTACACTTCAGCTGTAGAAAGATGCCAAAGGTCATTTGGGGGCAGAGGGATTGGAAGTGGTGGAGTGTAGGGCAACCAAAAAGGAAATGATAGGAGAGAGATAGGTAGGCCTGGCAGGGCAATAGAGCCTTGCTAGTCAAAGGGTTTGCTGGGCTCAGATGGGGCCAGCAGTTTTTACAGGACAAGAGATATGTGATACCCCACCTAATGACAGCATGGTCCTCACCTAACAACCGGAATTGGGACTACTGGAACTACTTCCATTTAAGGGTGAGGCAATATGATGTTTCATTTAATGACTGCTTCACTTAACAATGAAAATTCCAGTCCCAATTAATGTTATTAAGTGAGGACCATCTGTATTGAGGTCAAACAGGCCATTGGACACAAGCAGAATTGGGGAGTTATGAGCAAAAAAACAAATGCATCTCACTGTGCATTTCATCCCTATAGTGATATTGATAGATTATACCTGTTATGCACAAATGGAAGCAGAGGTTTAGTTCAAGTCAAACCAGCTGTCAAAGAAGAAAAAAAACACCACATTGACTGATTATGTAAAAGACAGCCAGGAACAAGCATTGATACACGTTAAAAAATTGGGACTTACTGAATATACGAGAAACAAACGATGAATATCAAAATTATTATATTTAAATATATTTAAATTTGAATCTTTCTATACCAGTCACACAATTAGTTTTTTCAGGTCTCAAATGTTAATTACTGGGCTATATTTATTGTTTTAAAGTTCTATATTAGCCATCCAGGTTTGTCCTATGATATTAAATAAACAATTTGTCTTAAGAGCTTGATTGTTGTGGGTCTAGCATCCACTGTATCTCTCCAAAGGAAAACAATCTTGAATTTAAGATAATCTTGTTCTCAAAATGAAAATGAGAACAGTTCATCTGCCTGTATTATTATATTAACCAATATAATTCTATATTAAAATAAATTTGCAAGGAAAAAACCCCCTACTCTCACTCAGTTAAATATATTAATATTCATATTGTACACTGCCTAAATCCTTGAAACACGTCAATCAAATGTCGCAAGAAAGCCCCAGCAAGCAGACCATCATTATCTGCTGAAATGTGATTCTGTTGCAAGCTGCATCCAACCCCAAAGGTGAAGCTCTCCAAGGCAGACTGAAAGGAGATGCAACCATGAAAGGGAAGTGTGGATGAAGTGCAGAAAAGGAGAAGCACCAAATGGGATGGAATGAAAAAACAAAAACCACTGGTCCTGTTATACATATGAAAAGCACAAAGTCCAACAGGATGCAAAATAAATTCAAAAAAAGGAAAAGGGCCTTCAATGCAAAATCAATAGAACTAGGAAGGAACCTCAAGAAGTTTCAGGATCCAAACCTAACTTTTTTTCAACAGTCTAGACGCAAGTGTTACCAAACCTAAGTCATCAAGGATGCAGACATAACAAAAGAACTCTCGATTATCCTCTTTGGATATTTAATGGGAAAACTTAACACCAGGGGAATATTTTACACAGAAATCTCATTGAATCTGACAATGTATAAGCACTATGTGCTTAGAGCTCAGAGCATTGTTAAGAGACCCCACATACCCAGTTTACGGTCTGTTTCTGTTGCTCCCATCTGGGAGGAGGTTTCGAAGTATTTCTAGCAGGGCTACCTGATTCTGTAACAGCTTTGTTCCCTATGCCACAGGTCCCCAATCTTTTGGGCACCAGGGACTGGTTCTGGGGTGAAAGGTTTTTCTGCGGACTGGAGAATGTGTGGTTTTGTGTGCTGCCTGCATCCCACGGATGGGGCTTTGCTTGTTTGTGCAGACCGGTTGCTGGCATGCCACGGACCGGTGGGGCTGGGGACCTCTGTCCTATGCCATCCATCTGGTAAACTCGCAAGATTCATTTTTCTCGCCATGCACATGTATACATAATCTGAAATAGACTGTGTTGCTTCTCTGTGTCATATAATGTATGTGGCATATTCATATATATATATATATGAATATATATGAATATATATGAATATATATATATATATATATATATATATATATATATATATATGAATATCTCTCTCTCTCTCTATATATATATATATATATACATACAGTATATATTCATATTTACGTAGTGTACTGTATATTGGAGGTAGTGACCTTTTGAGAACCGTATGCAACAAAATTTCATTTTAATGTATGCCAATTAGTGTACATTCAAAGTGACAATGAAGTAATTCTATTCTATTCTATTCTAAATTTCTATTGCTATTGCTATTTCTATTTCAATAACATCTGCTGTATTCCAGAACTACTCTTCCCTGCAATCCTATACTTTTTGGCCAAGCAAAAATCTATAACTTTTATGTTAAGATAAGCAATGGGGAAAGATTGGCATTTGTGTTCCTAAATTCAGTAAATGAGGTAGTATATGAACACAACAGGAAAAAAATTGCAACAATGTACATTAATGCTGATGTGCTTCTATACAACTACTCTCATGACCTAAGTTTAGTTACCTTTGTTAAGTTCTTAATATGTAACAAGATTTCAGAATATTTTGAAAATCTTTCATCTTCTGCTAGCGTTTTATTTAAAAAAAAGATAAATCTACTTGGATTTAATCCTCATTCATTTGGATGGCATTGTGCAGATTAGTACAAAGAGAGATGCAGTTTAAATAACTATGTGGCTTAGTGTTAACATAAAGCATTAGATATTAATGTTGCACCATATCTCATATATTAACAATGCATATGTAGCTATAACTCACCAGATGTTCTATTTTATTAGCTAGTTTGAAAATGAATGAATAAACACCAAATTAAACATCACTGGCATAAACTATGACTATAGATGAATTTTTAACATTTTTTCCTTACCAAATGTCCTGAATTGCTAATTATTATTTTAATTTAAATCTGTGTACCAGCAATGGCATATAAGAAATAAAAATTAACTTTTAATAGTTTATGTTGCAGAATTGCTAATGTATCACAATAAGTCTTACAAAGGTTATTGTTTGATTAAACCTAATCCACAGTGTGTCAGTTAATTTTCTTGGCTATTTAGATTGCTAACAGTTTAAGACCACTTATTAAGCTTTTATGTTGCTTGGTGAGATTATTAAAATAGATGATCAGAGACCAGATTATTCGTTTTAAAAAATGACAGCATAAAGACCTAATATATAGTGAGAGTTTGAAATAGACTGCATGTTAATTACCAAATTTTAATGGGTATTGAGCTTTTTCTATGTTCTCATTCATTATGAGATTTACATTAAGAGTGTCCCAATGAAGAGTAAGCTAAAGTTTAAGTTCAGTCCAAGACAATTTATCAAACTTACAGTATGCAGTCTTTAGATGCTTCCAGTACTGCATACCAAATTATATAGATCAGACATGTCAAATTCACAACGTCAAGTGATGTCACATGATGTATTGGAGCTTTTACCCCATTGCCAGCAATGGGGTGGGTGCGGTTTCTTCATGATGCGTCTGGCCTGCGGGCCGGCAGTTTGACACCCCTGATATTGATGATCACAATTTTGGCAGTTAACAAAATCAGTTAATCAAAATAGCCCAAACACACACTGAAAATTATTCCATCCCATAGAAAAATATTGTATTACGGTTCATCTTTGAATAATATAATGAATACTATACAATAAAAGACTGAATTTGTACTTCACGATCAAATCATGCTTAATTCACACTCATTCTTTTTTTCTTAGATGGTCATTTCATGTCATTATCCAAGCCTATGGTCTTAGGGCAGGGGTCGGCAACCTGAAAAAGGAAAAGAGCCACTGGGAACCGGTTCCATCACACATAAAAAAAAGTGGGAGCCGCGTGTGTGCGTCCATGCACGTGCAGAAAATGTTTTGCACATGCGCAAAATGTTTTTTCTTGCGCATGCGCGGAGGCGCACAGTTGCCATTTTTTTAATGTATGATGGAACCGGTTGCGCGACGGCGACGGCCCGTTTGCAGAGCTACCGCCTTCGGAGGAAGGCGGCAGCTCTGCAAACGGGCCGCGGCAGCTTTCCCAACAAGCGGCGCCACTGCCCATTCCGAGAGGTGCGCGCGCACCTCTCTGAACGAGTGGAGGTGCGCGCGCACCTCTCCAAACCTTTGGAGAGGTGCACGCGCACCTCTCGGAATGGGCAGCGGCGCCGCTTTTTGGGAAAGCTGCCGGGGACGTGCTGCAGCAGCTTTCCCAAAGAGCAGCGCCGCTGCCCGTTTGGGCGAAGGTGCGCGCACACCTCTCCAAAGGTTTGGAGAGGTGCACGCGCACCTCCGCTCGTTCTGAGAGGTGCACGCGCACCTCTCGGAACGGGCGGTGCCACTCTCCATTTGGAGAGGTGCGCGCGCACCACTGCCCGTTCGGGAGTTAGGGAGTTCCAGAAAAACATCTAGGGAGTTCCAGAAAAACATCTACTTCTGCTTCATTGACTATGCTAAAGCCTTTGATTGTGTGGATCATAACAAACTGTGGCAAGTTCTTAAAGAGATGGGAGTACCAGACCATCTTATTTGTCTCTTGAGAAACCTATATGCGGGTCAAGAAGCAACAGTGAGAACTGGACACGGAACCACTGATTGGTTCAAAATTGGGAAAGGAGTCCGGCAAGGCTGTATACCGTCGCCCTGCCTATTTAACTTATATGCAGAGCACATCATAAGAAAGGCAGGGTTAGAGGAATCAAAAGTTGGAATTAAGATTGCTGGAAGAAATATCAACAACCTAAGATATGCAGATGATACCACTCTAATGGCAGAAAGTGAAGAAGAACTAAAGAGCCTCTTGTTGCAGGTGAAGAAGGAGAGTGCAAAACCTGGGTTGAAACTTAACATTAAGAAAACCAAGATCATGGCATCTGGCCCTCTCAATTCCTGGCAAATAGATGGGGAAGAAATGGAGGTAGTGGCAGATTTTATTTTCCTGGGCTCCAAGATCACTGCAGATGGGGACTGTAGCCAAGAAATTAAAAGACGCTTGCTCCTGGGTAGGAAAGCCATGGCAAATCTAGACAGCATACTAAAAAGCAGAGACATCACCCTGTCAACAAAAGTGCATATAGTCAAGGCTATGGTCTTCCCAGTTGCAATGTATGGCAGTGAAAGTTGGACCATAAGAAAGGCTGAGCGCCAAAGAATTGAGGCCTTTGAACTGTGGTGCTGGAGAAGACTCCTGCGAGTCCCTTGGACTGCAAGGCGATCAAACCGGTCAGTCCTAGAGATCAATCCTGTCTGCTCTTTAGAAGGCCAGATCCTGAAGCTAAAACTCAAGTACTTTGGCCACCTAATGAGAAGGAAGGACTCACTGGAGAAGAGCCTAATGCTGGGAAAGGTTGAGGGCAATAGAAGAAGGGGACGACAGAGAATGAGGTGGCTGGATGGAGTCACTGAAGCAGTAGTCGTGAGCTTAAATGGACTCCAGAAGATGGTAGAGGACAGGAAGGCCTGGAGGAATGTTGTCCATAGGGTCGCGATGGGTCGGACACGACTTTGCAGCTAACAACATACATAGATATATATAGATATACATAGATATATCTAGATAGATAGATAGATATCTATATCTATAGATATATCTATATATATATAGATATATATAGGTGTATATATATCTATATAGATAGATATACTGTACTGTTTATATATCCCTGTTATGCTGCATGAACGTAGGACAATCCATTGGTCCTTTAAGTCAGTACAGTATTGTCAACAAGAGTTTTCTGGCAATTGTGGCAGATGCCTTGTCAAGAAACACTAGGACAAAACTTGCTTTGTTCGGTATGCCAAATCCTGAGAACTACTATTCCTCCCCGCTGGGTTGCATAGCCTGACCCCAGCGTTATGTATCCGACCTCGTGTATATTTATTTATATATAGCCTTATTAGCACTCCCACGCAAACATGAGTAACTCCAGCGCACTAGATGAACGGGGAATTACTTCTAGGAGTTATCTTTTTTTGCTGAAATGCCAGTCGTTTGATCCTTCGCGCCGTGTACGTCAGCGCAAGTTCAAAATCAAAACGGGAGGGAGAAAAGGCAAATAAACCGGAATTCCCGATTCCCAAAGTCGGCAGGTAAAGGCCGAAAACAAACAGGGATCGCCTTCCTGGAAAGCGAGCGCCGTTAAGACTTACTTCCAAGTAAAGGCGCACGGAATGAAGCTGCACCCCTTTACGAGAAAGCCCGGACGCGCCAACCGCCACCAAGGCTTACGTTTGGGGGAGACAGCAAAAAAATCAGATTAGATTTCAATAAATATATATATATCGAAATATATATATATCGAAATATATATATATATATATATTAAATAGGTACAGGTTGCCGGTGTGCTCGCATTTGCTGCGGACGCTGCGCTATTTCTGGGTCAGATCCTTTCTCTGTTGCCGCGGGAGAAACCCGAGAATGGCGGGGAGAAAAACGGGGGCGTGGGGCTTGCTGGCGAAGGAGCCAGTGGAAAAATAGAGGGGCCAAGGCGGAGCATTTGGGGAGGGGGGGGCGACTCCCTGGCCGCCGAGGCTGGGCCTGCAAGCCATCCGCCCGCCAGCCCCGCCGCTTCCCCTCCTCCTCCGGGTTCGGGGGGTCCCCGGGCTCAGCCCCCGAACGCCCCTCTCTTCCGTTCGCCATGTCATTTCCTGTGCTAATAAGATGGTGGTCACGGCCGGGAGGGAGGGAGCCGCCGCAGCTGCCGCCTCCTCCTCCTCTGCCACCGCGCCCGGCCCGGCCCCGGGACCCGTCCTCGCCTGGGACTAACGAGCCAGGCTGGACTGGCCGGGCCGGCGCCGCAGGAGGAGGAGGAGGGGGAGGAAGAGGAGGAAGGCGACGACGGGGGTGGCAGAGCGGGTGGTCGCCAGGAAAGCTGGGCTGCCCCCGGACGACGAGCCAGGGCCCCGCAGTGCCGAGGTGAGTCAGCCCTTCGGTAGCCAAGGTGGCGACGAAAATGGCTGCGGAGCGCAGACGGGGGTGGGGGGGGCGGGGTTGAAGGAAGCTGGGCAAGCGCTGGCTCGGGGTCTGGGGGCCGTTGCGGGCGGAGGGACCGTTTGCTACGGAGGGGCTTGCTCGGCAGTCCTCGCCCAGCAGCGGCGGCGGCGGCGGCGGAGGGCGCGGCCAGGCAGGTAAATAGCTGCCTCGATTTCCCTCTTCCCTTGTGGGGCGAGCGCTGAGATCGGCGCAGCCCGGCCCCTTCCTCCCCTCCTGCCGCTGCTGCCGCCACCGTCTTCTCTGCTCCTCTCCTTCTCCCCGCTTTCCCTGTTACACTACATCCGGTGAGTGACGTGGACGCGCTCCAATGGGCGGCCGAGGAAACCAGTTCGCGCTCCCAGAGGGAACGTGTGGGCGGGGTCCCGAAGCGACTGGGTGACTTTGGAAGCGCCGCGGGAGGAGGAGGAGGTGCCCCAAGTCGAGGGCTGGGCTCGTTTGCTCTACTTCCCTTGGAGTAAATGTCCCACTCGGAGAAGTGAAGTTGGCTGCTGCGTAAACTGATTTTAGACTCCATGCAAAAAAAAAAGTGGATTTTGGCTTCCGTGCAAAAAGGGTCAAGGACTGTGCAGTAGTCATTCCTATAGGCCAGGGGTCTTCAAACTTGGCCCTTTTATGACTTGTGGACTTCAACTCCCAGAATTCCTCAGCCAGCCTGGCTGGCTGAGGAATTCTGGGAGTTGAAGTCCACAAGTCATAAAAGGGCCAAGTTTGAAGACCCCTGCTATAGGCCGTTGGCTCGGCGATGAGGCAGATGGATTTGGTTTGGACTAAAAAAATAGGATTTGCGTGGGCAGAAATCTCTTGCTACCGTTTCGGAATGTCGTATAGTCCACGAGACGGGCAAATGCCGTGTTGGCGAATTTTAGGAACGGAAAATAAAACTGCCAGTATGTTGTGCATCGTTCAGGTCACCCACTGGAGCGATCGAAGTCAACAAAATGAACTGAAAGACAGAAAGGATGCCATACTCAGAAAAAACGATAACTTGGGGCTTGGTTTAGTTTGAGGGGAGTGTGATTGTACAAAGCTATGCATTATGTAGAAACATACGTTCTTCACTTACATTAAAACCTTGCATCATCCAGAAAGGTTGTACGGCCAGAGAGTAATGACTGATAAAAGAAGAGCTTGTGGCTAAATTTAGTCATTTAGATACAGCAAGAGCTACAAACGAGTTTTAAATGGGTTTTTAAAAACATTCAATTAATGGATGAAAAAGCTACCAGTGTCTCCTGGTTATGATGGTAAATAAGCCTTTTTTCAGAAACAAAACTAGAGGGTGATAATATCTTCTTTTTTGCTTGCAGACTTATATTAACCACTTTGGGAGTGACTATGGACCAGATGGATCTCTTGTTTGATCTGATGTAGATCTGTTTATGTTATTCTTTCTTGCAGTCTTACTAAAAGCCAATCAGCCATTCCTATGGCCTGAACATTATTATTAATGAACTCCTTATTAGTAAATAAATTACCATATTATTTAAACTATCCATTTTATTCATTATAAATATAACCATGAAGGAGTAGACTACCTTGATACTGCTACAATATTTGTGTCTATTTCAAGGTTCTAGAGTCTCGGGTTTCTTCCCGCGTTCCTTTCATCTTCAGAAAGTTGTGGCGACGTTTCGACGAAATCCCATCCGTCATCATCAGGCCGGAGTGTTTCTCCTGCTGCTACCAGCAGGAGAAACACTCCAGCAGGAGAAACACTCCGGCCTGATGAGGACGGATGGGATTTCGTCGAAACGTCGCCACAACTTTCTGAAGATGAAAGGAACGCGGGAAGAAACCCGAGACTCTAGATCTACACATACAAACACCCGCGAGAATCTACGAAAACATATATATATATATATATATATATATATATATATATATATATATATATATATATATATATATATATATATATATATATAAATAATTAATGGCCCCTGTAGAATAAATTAAAATTAAAATAAGTTAAAAATTACAGTTAAAAATTAAAAACATAATTAAAATCCCTGTCAGTCCAGGTCAGCCAGGTGGAAAAGGAGTGTTTTGAGGCTGCGGCGAAAGGACTGGAGATCTGGGGCCATCTGAAGTTCAGGGGGGAGCTGGTTCCATAGGGCTGGCGCTCCCACAGAGAAGGCCCTCCCCCTGGGGGTCGTTAGCCGACATTGTCTAGCCGACGGTACCCTGAGGAGGCCTTCTCTGTGTGAGCGCACTGGGCGATGGGAAGTCGTTCCCGGCAGCAGATGGTCCTGCAAGTATCCCGGGCCTAAGCCATGTAGGGCTTTAAAGGTAAGTACCAGCACCTTAAATCTCACCCGGAGGACAACCGGTAACCAATGCAGCTCACGCAGGAGGGGTGTAATATGGGATTATCGGGGTGCTCCCATCACTACCCACGCGGCCGCACTCTGCACCAACTGAAGCCTCCGGGTGGTCTTCAAGGGCAGCCCCATGTAGAGAGCATTACAGTAATCTATACGGGAGGTAACGAGTGCGTGGGTGACTGTACGTAGGGCATCTCGGTCCAGAAAGGGGCGCAACTGGCATACCAGGCTAACCTGGGCAAATACCCCCCTAGCCACGACTCCATATACCCGGGCCTGAAACCCGATTGGTATAATATTGCATGTTATGAATTGTGTATTAAATAAAATTACATATAAATGGCCTATTAGCTATAAGCCACATTAATTAAGATCAAGTCTGCACAGCACTGAAACTGACGCAGATAGTTTCTCATCAAGAAGATAGCTATCCCTAGGTAGACATAAATAGGCTGTCTTACAGTTTCAGTAACTTCATTGAGAGCCAGAATATTTTTCCCCTGATTTTTTTTCTTCGTTAAAATATTCCCTCCTATTTAAATCAGTGAGAGGAAATTCCAATACCAGCATGAAGTTAACATAGTTGCTCTTGTTTCCAGAGCATTCAATTTTGGAATTTACTATCGATGGGAACATTTTGAAGCATTTCAAAGTAGTGGAATTAGTTGATAGCAGTACTTTTAAAAATCCTTAAGCTATATTTTTTTTAAAAGCTGCCTTCAATCAAAGAAGTGAAACCTGACTAATGTACTCTAAACCTAATGAATCACTACTACCATATTTTTATTATTAGTCATTAAGAGAAGATTATGCCTGATTTTGCAACTCCTATAATTTTATGAATTCAGGAAAATGAAGGCTAATGTATCTAGAGATTCCCAGGTAGAGTAAAGCCATGTACCAAATGTATTATTTTTCCATAAACCCCATAGTGCCCATAAACCCCACAGTTGTTGAGTACATAGTACATTTCACAGCAATTTAGATCAGGGAGATCCTCTAAAAAATAGTAGCATTTTTATTACAGGCTTTTCAAAGCCTGGGAGTATTAGAATATGTAATTGAAAGAGACTTTATTAAAATATTCTGCATGCATTGTTGTATGTGTAGTCCAAGTCTCCATGAAACTAATTTTTCTTATATTTTTTCTTCTGTATTGATACCATATTTCTGTACACCATTTAGCACTAAGTAAATCTTGGGTTTCTTTCTCAGAATGCTTAAGGTACATCCTGGAATTCAGATGACAGCTGCTAGTTCTAACAGGAAATATTTGAATATCTTGGGGTATTTGTGTGGGGGCAATGCCAATCATGGAGGGGTAAACATAACATCTAACAGGATTTCATACTGTAGCCCCTGCTCCCTCGTTAACCTCTTGCAAAGGGCAGATAAGAATGTCACACTGATAAGTTAATGATCCTTAGGCAAGCATTACAGTTATTTTAATTTTCATCAATCTGGTTTATAAACTAAATTTAGAATTGAAACGCCTCTCAGAGCTATCAAGAGTTTTCAGATTAAGGATTTAATAAAGAGTTGTACCAACTCTCATTTCGTTTAGTCTTTTTGTTCCTTGGATACTTGATCATGGGGCATTAGCAAGGGCAGGACATTGTGGTTTTTTATAGAATGGTAAATTTCTTTGATATATGGCCTTTCTCATCCTGGATATCTCCTGCTGTATTGTACTTCATTTTCCAGATTTCATAAAATGATTCTTCAAGTTGTAACTGAAGACAGTAACTGTGTTCATGCAACCCTCATAACATGTTAATGAATTAATTCCCCTTTTAAGATGTCTTTCACAACACTATAGGCCAAACAAAAAAGAACCCTAGTCAGTGTTAAGATTATTTCATTGACATGCTGAATGAATGTATTCAGCTAGAGAGCATCAGGTTGGAACCCACTAGAATAAAATGATGTGAAATAGGCTTAATGCAGCATTTTTTAATTGCTTTTATGAAAACATATATTTAAACAAAAAATACATATAAAAAACAAGACATAACATAAACAATACAATCAACAAAAATACAAAAAGAATACTTAACTTCCATTATTCTTAATCTTTCTAATCATTTTCAGGTGACTTCCTCAAGTCCCCCCTATCTGCGTTTCATCGTAAATCATCATTAGCAATTTCCATTTCATAATTTTAAATCATATTTAATGTCTATATTTAATTTCTTATCATTTAACAATCATTCTTCCATATTATCCTTAATACTAAACATTAAACTCTAAAACTGCAACCTATAAGCACTTCCAAGTCCATTTCAAACTAATTAATATGACAATATTTCTTCAAATAGTCCTTGAATTTCTTCTAATCTTCTTCCACCGACTCTTCTCCCTGGTCACGGATTCTCCCGGTCAGCTCAGCGAGTTCCATATAGTCCATCATTTTCGTCTGCCATTCTTCCACTGTTGGTATTTCTTGTGTCTTCCAATTCTTGGCTATCAAAATTCTCGCACTATTTTAATATAAGAAAAATATCTTGTTTTTGCTTTTGTTTTCCAATATAATGAAAAATATAGTCATTTTTCTAGTATTGGATGTAGTTAGAATTTTCTATTCTTCCTCACATCGGCGACATCTTTAATATATAAAGACATCTTAAAACTTTGGGGAAGATTATACAGACTGCATAATCTCTGGTTTGTAAGAGCTGTCCTTGCAATGCCCAAGTAATTGTCAAATAGTAATTATTGTGCCAGTAAGACACATTTTTAAAAAATTTTGACTAACTTTGATATTTGGGTTCTGATCCCATGTATTATAGATTCTTACATAAGGCTTGCTGCAGTCCTTGATACAGAAAGGTTTCCATACCTCTCTTGTATTAAAATGTATGACAAAATTTGGCAAAGTAAAACTATAGAAGACTTGTCTGTTAATAGTTCTTCAAAAGAATGTTCAAGAGTCCCCAAAGTGGTCTATACAGTAAGAATATTGAAGAGAGGGATAGCAATCGCCTTTAAGACTTATATACTGCTTCACAGCCGACCTTGGAAAGATGGAAGGCTGAGTCAACCTTGAGCCCGTGAGACTCTAACTGCCAAACTGCTGGTAGCCAGGATGCAGCATTTCTTTTTGTAGAAGTGGCAGGACTGAAATTCCCAGGAATCTTAACAGGCACTGTCTTCTAATTCCATGGACAGTAAATACATATGGGAAGTAGAATGTTTGCAAAGCAACTGGCAAGTGTATAATTTGAATCCTTGTCTTTTTTCCTACCTTATTTCAGGCTCAGTTTAACAGTGATTAATATTAGGAAAGTATAGTATACCACAAGTGGCTGTTTTGCTAATATTCTCTGGGATATGATGAAGCTTCTATAAATATGATCACAAAACATGACAAAGAGTCTTGGCACTGTACATAGTGCTTATTTGCAGTCAGCATTGCTTTTTATCACTGCTATGCTCTGTGCTATCAATCCTTTGCATACCTTCTTAGGAGATAGTGTCAGTCACTATCTCCGGGGAAATGTAATCCAACTATTGGATATTGTCTTCACTAGATAAATTACAGCATATCTTTTGATACACTGATTTTATTTTTCCTTTATAGAGTGTGCAGCGTCTTCGGCATTTGCCCACAAAATATTTACACTATTATTTTTTATAAATAGATGGGAAACTAAAATAATAATAATAATAAAGATGCATGTATACCCTGTTCTAAATACTGTAGCAAGGTTGGAAAATTTAAAGTTTTGCAACAAGTAAGAATAACCACAAATAAAGCTATGTGTCATGCCAAAATCAATGCAGTATTATAATAGACCAGACATGTCAAACACAAGGCCCGGGGGCCGGATGTGGCCCGCGAAGTGGTTTCATGTGGCCCGCGAAGCCATCCTGGAAACAGTGAGGGAACAGCCCTCACTGCCTTGGCCCTGGCCCAGAGACCCTCCTTCTGCCAGAGACCCTCAGATCTGTCCCACTCCTGCCCAGGCCCCCATAGGCACCCTTGATGTGAACGATGTAGAGCTGGCCATGCTCACCCAGTAGGCCATACGCACTCTAGTCACACCCACCCAGTAGGCCACGCCCACCCTGGCCATACCCCCCCGGCCCCCTGAGGGCAACCGCAACGCTGATGCGGCCCTCAATGAAATTGAGTTTGACACCCCTGTAATAGACTTTTTATTCTATTATCTTTAATGCTTACTAAAGTAATTTGTAATTCTCAGATGCACCAAACCTGAATGAGATAGGATTTTTGAAAGTGTAAAACCAGCACCTTCTATTAACATCTTGAAATAATTTCTTACAAATTCTTTCTGAACCTCATAGCAGGATTCTAGGCAGGGTTGCCCAGTTAAGTGAGCAAGAAGCTTAGAGGAGAATTTGCCCCTACATTAAAAATACTGTCTGTCATGCTTACTTATGAGTAAGGACTGTCATCTAAGGTTGGAGAGCACTAAGCTGTCAGATGGATGTATTGTTTTATCAAGGATTGCATGTGTCTTTAACTATTTAGCCACAACCTTTGGACCTCAAGGTGGGAGAGGGAATTGACAGAGTGCAAAAATTAGTTAACCAATCTTTAATAACAGAGATATTCCACTCTACTTGAGAGCTGAAAAAGAGCTTTTTGGATCCTGACAGGCTGGATAATTATTCTTGTCTCTGTTTTTTCCTGGGTAAAACCATAAAGTGCATGGTGGTATCATAATTCCCGAGAAAAAGATTATCTGGATTTACTTCAGTCAGGTTTCAGACCTTGGGTCAGTACCAAAATGGCCATGGCCACTTTGTTTGATAGATGTGTAGAAAGAATTAGATATTAGATGTGAATGCACCCATGTGAATGCACTGTCAATATGACTGATCAGACAGGTTAGGAGAAGCATCATTTTAAGAGGTTCAGATACTTATCTGTTAGCAGCCCTGATCAGTATCATTTGGTGTAACTAATTCTATCCTGTTTAATATTTACATAAAGAATTTAAAAATGTTATCATGGAATATAATATGGAGTGTCATCAGTATGCAGATGATGCATAGCTGTAAATCTCAATCCAGCTACAGCTGGTATGTCTATAGATGTCTTGTCTGATTTGAATGAGATTTAATAAGCCAAAATGATTGTGAAAGAACTACTCTTGAAAAATAGCAAGGCTGATCCAGACCTTAGTATTTATTTAGATTTAAATATGGTCCTCAACACGGGTTTGCTATTTGGTGCACAGATACGAGCTTTAGCACCAGAAACATTCTTTCAACTTTGACTGATTGTAACTATTTCTGTATAGCCTAATGATGTTCCCAGAGTGATCCATCTTCTTGTTATTATAAATTATGGTACTGTGTTTTCCCAAAAGTAAGCCCTACCTCAAAAATAAGCCTTAGTTTTGGGGTGAGGTGCACATCTAAAAATCAAGCTTGGGGGGGTGGGGGTGGAGCTGCCCCAAGCACTCTGCACTTGCTTATCATTGTAGCTAGGCCTCCCATCAATCAACACTTGCCTCACTTCACTGGTCCACTTCTTCTGCGGCACCCCCTGGTCTGCATTTTGCCATCAGAGACCTTCTTGAAAGGCGTCTGCAGCTGAGAACTGAGCTATGGATTGAATCTGTAGCTCACTTCTCGGCTGCAGAGGCCTTTCCAGAAGGGCTCTGATGGCAAAATGCAGACTGGAGCTCCATTCTCAGCTGCAGAGGCATTTCCTTTGGCCGCAGAAGAAGTGGGCTGGCTGGGCGGGACTGTCAGTGCCACTGCTGCGAGGTGTAACTGTGGAAAAGACCCCCCCCCCAAAATAAGACTTGTGACTCTTTTGGAGGCAAAAAAATAAATAAAATAAGACTGGATTTTATTTTGGGGTAAACACAGTAATAGTCTCTATGTGGAACTGCTTTACAGATAATTTTGAAGTTACAATTTGGTCTAAAATATTGCATTTGGATCTTGACTGACTCTAAAGGACAGCATATTTTTTAATTGCACTGGTTATTAGTTGGTTTCCAGATCTAACTTTGTATTTTCAAGGAGCTAGTTTTACATGTTAAATGCCTAAATGGCTTAAGACCAAAGTACATGAAAACTCTAGTTTATGTGAATACTATATGCCCAGTTTGTAAGGCAGCTAGAAACTTTTTCCTTCAAGTTCTGTTCCCTATCACTAATGAAGCTGTTCAACTGTCCACACAGAATGAGCTCTTTTTCATGGGCCAGTTACATTTTAATGGAATTCAGCTCAATCTGAAGTTTGTTCTTCTTGCTCTCTTCCAGGTGTAAACTGGAAAGATGAACTTTTTCCTCCTTTGGCTTTTGTTTTATTTAGTTGTGCAATTAATTGGTTCATACTAACCTTCTGATTGATATTTTGACTGTATGTAGTATATTTTTAATTATGATTTTAAATATAGATAGCATCTAAATTCTTGTTTTAGTTATTAACTCTGTTTGTGTTTTAGTCAAAAAGGAGAATTAAAACACTTTAATTAATGAATTACTCTACCAAGATAAAATACTCTTTTCAAATCCAGTCATAACATTTCTTACTTTCTAACCTCTTTTTTCTCAGTTTCTGAAAGTTACCAAAGTTATGGTACTGTGAGAACTCAAGAGAAAACCTTTTTTTTTAATCATTTAGAATTTTAGGGCCATGAGTGAGTAAATGAGAGAAGGAGCTTATAGTAGCAATATTCCAGTCATCAAGTCCTTTGTTTTTACCAGCTTTTTCTATATTAAAATGGGCATAATATATCTAACTTTGTGTACTCTCTGGGGAAATTTAGAATGATGAATGTTGACATTTAGCATGCCTGGTGGAATTAGCAAAAGATTAGTGAACACACCAGGAATTACAAAGACTGATTTCAGTGCAAAGCAATAGGATTAGAATTCATGAAGATAAAATATTTTTCTGAGATTGTGGAAGGACTACAAATTCTTATCTAACTATATGTGTTAATTACAAAGCAGGAGAATGTCTCTATCAAACACTGCTGTTTTGTTTATAGATAATCCACATTATCTTTCATTTCTTTTTTAACTATTTCTTCCCCTCTTCCTCTCCACAACTCATTCACTCTCTCTCATTGTCTTCCTTCCTCTCTCCCTCCCTCCCTCCCTCCCTCCCTCCCTCCCTCTCTCTCTCTCTCTCTCTCTCTCTCTCTCTCTCTCTCTCTCTCTCTCATGCAGGCAGATGATGAAGTCTGATGAAGTAAACTCTGAATTGTGAAAGCTTGCACTGTTTAATTATCAAAAGGCTCTTCATTATTATTAATAGACGTGGTACTCTCAGTAGACATTCAAAACAATTTTATTGAATATTTATTTTTACTATTAAAACATAAACTAATACATGCAACAATGGCAATTAAAACAAAATTGGATCAAAGTAAAAAAAAATGAATAGTTCACATAATATGGTTTTTTACTTTGATGGAATGTAGTTCAGAGTTGCCGGAGGGAGGGGCTCTTTCCCAGAGGGTAAATGAGACGGTAGATCTTTGAAGGTTGGTCAGCAGAAAGAAAGTTAAAAGAGCTCCTCTCTAGCAGTTCATAGAGTATAGGCAGATAATTGCCTTAGCCTGGCAAAGTTTCTGTTTGTAGGTGAACAACAATAAAGAACTATTCAGAAGTAACCCTACCTCTTGTTCTTGGTTCTTTGGGACTGACATTTACAGCATTATGAAATTAACATTTTAATTGTGAACCAGGAAGGGACATAGATGTTGAGGTATAAATTAATGATTCATAACTCAGCCCCAGGCTTAACAGCGAATGTAATACTTGTAGTCCTCAATATGCAACCACAATTGGGACTGCAACTTGTGTTGCTAAGCGTTGGGGTCGCTAAATGAGTTGTACCTAATTTTACAACGTTTTTGACATGGTCATTAACCAAATCACTGCAATAAAAGGGTTGTTAAACAAATCCAGTTCCTTCATTGACTTTGTTCTGGGAAGCTGTCAAGGGAAGGTTGTAAATGGAGATCACATGACCCCTGGATGCTGCAACTACAAGCCAATTGCCAAGTGCCCAATTTTTGATCATGTGACTGCAGCGATGCAGACTCTTTATTATGGCAAACCTACAAAGTAGAATCACTGGGGTACCTGTGATCCCATCATTGGGTGGGAATGATGATCAAGGTGGATGAAACCAGAATTTCCTTCCCTTGATTTCTTTTGGAGGGGTAGGGCAGCACGTTTGGGAGTTTATATTACATGTCTTTCTCTTAATCCCTTCTCAGATAGAAGTAACATATCAAACAGTTTGAACTAACTGGTCAGATATGATTTCTGGGGAACAAAAATGGGGTGTTGACTATCCCTGAGCTTGAATAAACAAAGAAGGCATAAAGATTTTGGGAAAAGAGAAAAAGGCAGCCTTGAGATTAAGGCTAAGAGCTTCAAGGCTAAGTTGGGTTGTTGTATTCTAAGAGCCTCTGCAAATGTCTTTGACTTAAAAGAGTTACTGAAATGTTTGTTTGGGGTGCTTTTTATGGGTGCAATAAATATATTGACCTGAAAGTAAAATTAAGTCTTTAAGAAGCTTGCTGTCGCTTCACAAAAAAGTCAGTAATGAAACAAAACATCCCCCTGCCCCCAAATTAAAGTTGAGGAATCATCATAATTCAGTGTGATCTTCCTTTCTGCTGTAGTGCAATTTTTTTAAAAATTGTACTGCGTTTAGTGTTATGTTCCTAAGGAATTCAAACCCAATCTTCTCTTGCTGTATATGGAAGAGAAGCAGCTCTAAAAATAAAGAGGTTCAGGAATCCAATGGATAATTCTGGTTTTATTATTTGTTTTGTTTGTTTGTTTTTTTGCAGATTGAATACTATGGAAATATTTAGACTAGAGAAGATAAGTTAAAAGTGTTCCAACCATGTAGACATATTCGCAAGTCCTTGAAAAATGTCAGTTGTATAATGGAAGTGTTAAAAGCTTACAAGAAATCAGACATCAGGAGCTGCAGCGGCTCCTACGCTGCTTAAGATAATATAAAAAAAAATTACCAAAAATTTGATATGAAGCCTGAATAAAATAGCAAAACTGAGCAGGGAATTTGTGTTGATTCTTGGTCCTTTTTGATGCATATACCATTACTGTGAGAGAAGTGTTTTTAAAAGACAAAGGAACAGATTTTCTGAATGCTAATATCTAATGTCATATCAGCTGGAGAATCAGTTTCTTTCAGGATCTGTTTAGGAAAAACATTGTTTTGAAATGCACATTTATATTTTTACCTTTACTTTTTTTTTTTATAGAACATGACTGAAAAACTAAAGGATTGCTTGGGAGAAATGGTAACAATCAAGACAGAACCATGTTCTCCGTGCCAGGAAGAAGAATATGGACAATTTGGGTAAGAGCCTTTGGGTTTCTAATTTTCACCATCAATATAAGAATCCCGTGCAAAACCGCAAAGACAAATAAGGGTGATAAATGCATTGTAATGTTACAGTGTAAATATTGACCTTTCATATTTGTGCCCCAGCTTCAGTCATAAGTAGTTCCCAACACTGGACACGAGTGTAAGTCACATCATGGCATTTATTTGTTGGATTTTTATGTACCACCTTTATTTTTTTTGTCTAATCAAGGCAAAATACACATAATGCTTCTGCCTTCTACTTTCCACCAAAATAGCAACCCTGTCCCTGTAAAAGCATTTTGGAAATTATGTTCAAGCTGTTTAAGATATTAACATTTATTATAAGATTGTCAGTGCTTTGAAAACATCTTTTTCCCCCTATATCCCTGTGGCTTGTTCAGCATCTGGTACTAAAGCTATTTATTTCTTCCCAACCTGATATAGCAACTTGGGTTAAGGGGAATAATATATCTTCTTGTACAGAGAAAGAATAGAACACCTGTTCATGGCAGACTGTGTGGAAAATGTGACTGGGATAAATACCTCTTTGTATTTCTGTAAGAGAGGGATTCAGCATAGGGCAGAGTTGAGAAGAAGGCCTGATGTTGAATGACTGATGGCTTGGTTCATAGTTGAGTACTAAATCATGGTTTTTGGTGAAGGCTGTCTATTGTTAAATGATTATAATAAATGTGGCAACAAAGCCTTCTTCTGAGATAGTCTTCTTCCCTTTCCTTTATTGTCTCTATATATCCCACACTATGAGAAATTGCCCACCCATGCTGTAAGGAATTAAAATAGCAAGTCAGAATAAATGCAGGACAATAGAAAAACATGTTTGCTGGTGTTGAGGTTTTTTTGTTGCTTAAGAAGCAAAAGGGAAGCAAAGCCATTTGAAAATAGTTAAATGTACTGAAGTTTTGGCATCAAGTCTACAAATTTCCTTCAGAAATTTGGGCAAATGTGTAGACCTGGTGCCAGGACTCCAGTACATCTAATTGATTTGATAGTTTGCTCAAGAGAAGTTCCAAGGAATGAGAATTCAAAAATATTTTCAAATAGGTAGTGACTAAATTGGCACAAAAAATTAAAAGCCAAGCAGGAAATTAATTTTAATCTCAGGGTTAAAACAATATATATTTTTTCTTTTAACGATCCTGTAATCCCTTGCATCAGGCTATAGTCAGGGCAACTGAATGGAGCTGAACGTTTACTGGCTGGATGCCCTTCCTGATTCCTACATGGAGCTAATAGTAGATATTTTCTCTTTGTGCCGAAGAGAGAAATATCTGCCGCTACCTAGGATTACCGGTAAATGCACAATCTCCAGATTGTGAGACGAGAACTCCACTTCTAGGCCAACCAGCCACTCTAAAACAAAAACATATACTTGTTCTAATTTCTATTACTTCATTTTCTATAGTAGAATATCACATGTCTTCTCTTGTTTTGTCAGCTCTCAAAAGCTTGACTCTCACTCTGTGGATGTGGAGCCTAAAAAGCTAAAAGGAAAGCAGGAGTTGGTCATGTCCAAAAGTTTTCAGCAGGTAGATTTCTGGTGTAAGTATCTTATTGGTGATCTAACCATTCTAGTATTAAACTTTTAGAATAGAAAATACAGTCAGTAGAAAGGTCACAGTTGCTAAACGACAATAGTAAAACTAAAGTAGGATTGTGTGGCATTTTGTCCATATTTCTCCTCTTAGGATTCTACGATTAGTTTTTTCTACAATTAATTTTTAAAAAGCTATATTTTTTCCAAATTTGCCAAACTTTATAAGATGTTGACTGTCTCACATGAAAACTCATAAATAGTTCAAGCAAATATTCATAATGCTCATGATATTTGATTACTTGGAAAGATTCAGGCTATTTCAAAATTAATTTTTAAAATATTTATTTGATGCCACAATACTGTAATTAATTATATGATGGCAACAGCATCTGAAAAGGTTTCTAACCCTAAAGTTAAAAGTTTCATATTTTTAACTATTAAATAATATAGCTTATATCCAAGAGGCAATTTTATATTCAGCATGCCTTAAATCCATAAAATTAGCTAAGATATAAGAAAATTTGAAGGACAGAGTTTTCAAAAGACTCAGCAAGACAGTCTTTGTCTGCCATACATGTAGATATCAGAGGAAACATGGCAAACTTTCTCAGACAGATTTGACTTTAATTTTCAAATTATTATTGTCCATAATGCTGGCTGACGTGACTTTTTTATGTTTAATCTGCAAAGCCCTTAGTGCTCTCTATGCTTGGTTGCAAATGTTTCTTTCCAGAGTAGAAGAGACAGATCATAAAAGAGCTAATTTTATTTTTTTTTATCAAGAGGGACATAAGTAATGTGGCTTGTTTTTATTTAAATTTACATCCTTGCTCTTCATCTTAGTTTTTTTTTAAAAAAAAAAAATCACAAGAATCCTATGGCAAGAATGTAGCAAAATATTAAATTTACTAAAAAAGAAACAGAAAAAAACTTTTGTGACCAAACAGTTATTTCAATTTAATAGATTTAGTATGGGAAAAGTCAACCAGAAAAAAAAATTCCTCACCATTCCTAAGGTTGTTTGTCAGTATGACCCTACACAGTATATGAAGTCCAATAGAGATGTGCAAAATGTTTGTTACAGCTGTTTTAGGCTTGTCCATGCCTAAAATGAAACATATATATTTGGGATAGTTACATCCATGTATGGAACTGGGAAAAAGCCAAGGGCATAAAAAATTGGAGGTAAGCAACCTGTTGTCCTGAAAGTTTAGCAGCAACTGAGGGAAGGAGAGAAGGTGGTAGAAATATGGGCAAACTTGTGGAATGTTCTATGCCGGGAATACTGAAGGAGCAGAGAGGATGATAACACATCAAATTTTTCTTCTCCAGATTTTATTTACTCTGCAGCCTAACACATTCTAGGTTTACTTCTGTCTGGCCTGAAATGATTGAGCAGAACCTCCAGAATGCAGTGATTTTGTCCAACATTTGAAACAAAACATTTTCTCCATTTTGTGCCACAGAATTATACTGTAAGCCTAAAGCATGCAGTAAAGAATTTTTTTTAAAGAAAAAACATTTTTGTTTTATGATCTCCAAGTTGTCCGACATTCTATTTCTGGTTTCGGCAACATCTATAAAATTTCCCATATGGGAACCATTAAATGTGTGCTGCTTGCTCTCTTTTCTTTCCTTTGAGTTCCGAGCAGGATCATATTAACACTTTTAGTAATTATTTTGTAATGAGAATGGGCATACTTAAGATTTTAAAGCAAATGTTCATGTGATTCTTCTACTGAAACAGAAAGAAGTAGAGAATCTTTATCTCACTTGGGTAATAATTGGGGTTCCAATTTAGAAAGCATTAAATATATCTCTTCACGTTTATGCTCAAATTTACATTTAAACAAAACTTGGCATTGTTCTGAGACAATATGCAAAGAAAATTATATTGATTCCTCCATAGTATTGCTTTGAATTCTTGTTTTGATTCAAAAAGTTATAATCAATGTCACTGTTCTTATATGATTCCCACAGTGCTGATCTTGCCAGAATAGCTACCTCTTTATTTACATATATGTGTTATCTCCAATTTTATATTGACAAGGGTATGAAGTTGCAATAAAATAAGAGATAAGAAGTACTTCAGAGCCACTAGTAAATTTCTTCAGTTGCAGTCTGGCAAAGCTGCTTTTTGCATTTCCATAAAAGAGATTTTTAAAAATCAAGCCTTGGAGCTATTGAAAAACCTCAGAAAATTATGAAAGGAATGCAGTACTAATGGATTAATTGCAAACCTTGGCCTGATATGTAATTATGAAAAAGAGATAATTCATACACAGAAAATTTACTTACAAGTTATGATGTAAATGTGAACTATTGGGACTAATTCTCATGTGTTTCCATCTTTTAAATATAAATAAATATTCATTGGGCCAGGAATAATCTCTGCTTCAAAGAGCCTCCACAGCAACCACGATACACATTTTCCTGCCTTAACTCATACTATACTATTTCCTTACTTTTGGCTGTGGAGTAAGGGTGATACAAACATAGTAGTTGTGGTAAACTACAGTTGTTTGCTTCTGCTTCTAGGAATGGTTGGATTAAAAGATATCTGATTCTTTTAGGCAAGTTTTTGTGAATTATACCTTCATTCAGGAAGCAAACATTTGCTTTCCTATTGCAATGAGCTGAAATCCTTGCTGAATACATAACCTTTGACTCAAAAAGATGTACCTATCTGGCTGGGAATTACTTTTTACTAGAAAAAAAAATCCCTAGATATTTTTGGTAATTTGTTTACAATTTTGATCAAAGCATGAGAAAGTTTAATTTGAAAATTAAAATTAAATTCAAAATACTTTACTGGCATCCTTAGCAAGATTAGGAGGGCTGGACTCATTCTTGTCATTTCCTCTTTCTATAGTTTGTGAGTCGTGCCAGGAGTACTTTGTAGATGAATGTCCAAATCATGGCCCACCAATGTTTGTGTCTGATGCTCCAGTACCCATTGGCATCCCTGAACGAGCTGTGCTCACGATCCCTCCTGGCATGGAAGTGATCAAAGAGCCAAATGGGGAACGAGATGTGCGCTGCGTAAGTGACATTATTCCCAAAGGTCGCATCTTTGGACCATATGAAGGGAAGCTGTCTAGTCAGGACAAGTCAGCAGGATTTTTCTCTTGGCTGGTGAGTATTCTCAGCTAGGTGATTATTTAAGGAATCAGTGAGATTAACATCTGAAACATATTTGTTTAAAAAAAAAACGAGTGCCTATAGTTTAGCTATAAGAAGACCGTGTGTAATTAAGAAGCTCCTCATACAATTAATCTTCAGGCAAAGATTAAAGTGTAAAGAACAAAGTAAAACCTGGAAGTCAGGAGTAAGGTTTTCATACAAGAAAACATAGTTCTGCAGGCTGCAAAGCCCAGCTGTCTTCCAGATGAATTTTTTTTGGTGAGCTCCAAGAAACAAATAGGTAATATTGTACAAAGAATGAAAAATTAAAAGATTACACTTATTTAATTACCTTATTCTGTATGATCCTAACTTTGTTATAAATGTATGTGGTTTTTTTTCAGATTGTTGATAAGAACAACCACTATAAATCCATAGATGGAACAGATGAGACTACCTCAAACTGGATGAGGTAAGTCTGTTTCCTATATATAATTTCCCCTGTGTGTTTTTAATTTGCATCTGTAAAAAGAAAGAATACACTTCCCCGTTTTCAGTTTTTGAAAATGAATTGATTATGTATGACTTGATTTTTAATTTCATTGATAAATTTTCTTTCAAATATTCTGTTTATCTTTTGTACAAAAGAGCAGAGTTTTATAGGGGACAAAAAGAGACCTTGATCATTCTAAATCATTGCAGTGATTTACAAGTGATTTCTATATTTTGGTTATATTTACCTTTTATGTGTATTAAAATAAATTTAAAAACATTTGCTAGTAGATCAGAACAGAAATGGAAAAAATTCTGTCATAGGAAACTTGTTTGGTCCTTTTTGTTAGGATTATTGGCTATTTTATGTTTGTTCTTAATGGCACAGTGGGACAAGTAGAGCAGATGTATCATTTCTGCAACTTAAAACACATCCACAAATTTCAGTTTGATAACTCTCCTATTACCTCTCATTGATTTTTACAAAAACATCTAACTATTCCTACTTTAAGTAAAGTATTTCACAACTCTGCTCATGAAGAACAGAACAAACTGGTCAGGAATGTGCTGTCATTGTTTTATTCCCTAAATTAGTCTTGATATATACCTAGTTCTTGTGGTTGGATTGGTGTGTACAATTGTGCTACAGATTATTTCAAATGGTAGATGGCTCATGGCAAAATACAAAACACTTTGAAGATACTATACTGCTGAAAAAAATAAAGGGAACACTTAAACAACACAATGTACTGTATTTAATAGTAGGATGTCTTATTTTCTGTTCCCTTTATTTTTTGAGCAGTATATATTCAAACTAATGACCTTTTAATTAATTTAACAATGATATGGATAAAAATTATTGTATCTATATTGTAAGCATTGGGGAAATTTGATTTATAACTTCCAGCTGTCCCTACGAGGAAGACATATATCAGAAATGTATTCATGTATTTCTTGAAGATGTATTGTAATAGATGAAGTGGCACACTAATATGAAATATCAGATTAACACCTGTTATTTTTAAACCAACCAAAACATTTCCTTCTATATAGAAATTTACAATATTATTTTGATTTACTTCGATAGAAATCATATCGAACTTAGTGTTTGTGAGTAAGCATGCCTGCATATAATTGGAGTGCAAATATAATAATAGTAAAAGTGGAATACAGAAGAAGCTAAGTAGCCAATCAAAAGTATTTATCAGATTTTTAAAAATAAGAAATTAAGGCAAATATCTATGTATCTATATTGATATTAGACTTTACTTGTGAGACTTGTAAGTGTTATTGTATATTCCAACCACTTGGACATATACTATACTGTAATCTAGGATTTTTCATGTCAGTTTTCTCTTCTCCCTCCTTTTTTTTTTCTTTTCACATAAAATCAGTATACTGAGGCTACTAATAATAATAATTAATCTTCATTTACAGTGGCCATTTTTAAATGTCTTTCCACAGTGTTAAAAGAATATCCAATTGAATAGCCTGGCTCCAACAAAACATAGTGGAAATAGTGGAGCTGTTTATAGGTTACCCTCTCAAGTTTGTTGAGTTCTGTAACACTTGTCGGCGCTAACAATTTGTTGGTATAATGTTGATTGAAATTTGCAGTCGAATGGGAAACAGTTTTATTCTAGCTTTTTAGTTTGCTACCTTTCTACTTTATTTCAAATATCTTCAAGTTGTAATAGGCTTGCAGAACATTGTGTCTTATTTTCTAAAAATGCTTGTGTCACATTATTAAAAATAGGTAACATGATAGGTAAAGGAAGCTACTGGATTTTTAAACTGCAATATTAGGTAGGGAAATATGCTACTACTAAAGAGAAATATGGATTACCTTCTCTCATTGGAATATGATAACAAATTTATGGTTACTGATGATGTTGACAGGAACATAAACGTAGAAGGGAACCGTTTTTAAAAAAAAGATATTGCCTGGATTTGAAATTGTAATGCTAGAACAGCTTTTTTTATGGCTTCTGCTGCCTCAGGATGGTCAAAGTATTCAAAAGCATGGATTTCCTTCCTTTCTTACATTTTATTTTGCTAAATTAAAAATTGAAATATTAGGATATACATCTTCTACCTCTGTGAAGATCTGACCTGGAAAGTTAACACAACCCAGGTGGCTAGAAAGGCCCAACAGAGGCTTCACTTTCTTAGGGTCTTGCGGAACAACAGGGTAGAACAACGGCTAATGACCCTCTTTTACCGGTCTACTATAGAGAGCGTCCTCTCGTATGGTATTGTGGTTTGGTATGCTGGTCTGACAGCCGTGGACAGGAAAGTATTACAGAGGGTAGTGAGCACAGCACAAGACATTGTGGGCTGTTCCCTGACACCACTGGATGACATCACCAGGGCTCGTTGCCTTGGAAGAGTGAGGAAGATTCTCAGGGATGACTCACACCCTGGACGGTATCTCTTTACTCTCCTACCATCCGGTAGGAGATATAGGAGTATAGCCAGCCGTACCAACAGGCTGAAAAATAGCTTTTATCCGTGGGCTGTTAGGCTTTTAAATGGGATATAATCTCTGTGAACCTATGCAGAATTGACTTGGGAGGCCGGTGTGTGGTGTAGTTGGTTCACATGGTGTGGTAGGATGGAGGGTTTGTTGTCACTGTGTGTTGGGGGGAGAGAGCACGGGGGGAAGCTCAACTAATCTCAATGTACACATGTACTTTGACAATAAAGGTTTATTATTATTTATTATTTGAGTTTCACGGTCTCTTTGGATACTGCAGATAATGACAGTAAAATTGATGAGTCCTACCTCGTGGCACTTGCAATTATGGTCAAATTAGAACTGCCCAAGCCTTCTAAAATACCGTAAGTTCCTGAAGAAGTCATTACTAAAATGTAATTTATTTCTGAGTAAACTAACTTAGCTTTGAATGAAGGTCTGGTGTGATGGAAAAAAAATGGTTATAATGGATATAAATTTCAACAAAAATGCAGTATTTTGACAAAATACAATATGGTACTTTCTGAATTATTCTGGGGCTCCTAGAGCACATGTTGATATAATTTAAGCTGCTTGGCGTTTATCGTGGGATAAGTGTATTCTGTGCTAGTTTATCTGCTTATTTGTGGGGAATGGTTATATGTTATTAAAATGTCACATTTTTGAGCAATACAACATTGCATTTTTCATAAATATGGAAAGAGTCTTTTCTGGTTAAATATTTGTCATAGACATGTGATAAACATTATGGTTGGATCAAGAAGACTTTTTAGCAAACTACTGTATTTGTGAGTTATAGGATATTTGCTAAATTTGTCTAGTATGAAATGTCAGTCAAAGCCCAATGAATTTATATCAGATTACAAAACACTATGTATTTGCTGTGTGAATATTTCTTGCAGATAATATCACAAGTTCTCAGATTTTCCCCGTTTCCCAAACAGAGTTGTAAATTTTGAAAGTAGCCATGGTTCTTCTTAGCATCTCAATTTTCTTTTGTCTGTTAGAAACTGCTTGCAATATCAGGTGAACATTGATTAATCTATTTAACAGAAAGACACTTCATTGTTTTCCATGAAAGAAGCAAACATCATTTAATCAAGGAGGAGAAACAGTTGCTAATCTTGGAAAATTCTCAGTGTGGAAAATTCAGAATACCCTTGCTGGTTTTATTTATTTATTTGGTGTTATGTGTTTAATCGATTTGGTCTCTTGAGTCATTGCCCTGTGGTAAATATCTTCAGGGTCCATTTTTACATGAATCAGTAAATGTAATTTTTAGCCCCTAGAATTGTTGTTGGTTGTTTTTTTATCAGAATATTTGGCAGTTGTTTCATTTCTTGCCAAAGATAATTAAATTTCTCCAAGAACAAACAAAGCCTCCAAATACCTGTTCATTTACATGCAAAGATTGCACAAAATATGATGCATGTGATCTTTGTTCCGCACCAACTTAAGAGGACTGCTGTTTTACAAACAAAATATCTTCTGACTTTCTATGCTTGTGTAAGAGTGGAAGGCATTATCTTGAGAGGAAGCTCATCAAGCTTGGATATTAATGTACAGTGGGACATGTTTCTTGTTTTTAGTGGCCTGAGTATATCACATTGATTTCCTTTTACCATTTATCCTTTGTGGGATATTGAACCCAAGGAGCATGACTGTACGAAAGACGAAGCCCAAGTTCTCCAGGGAAGAACTGGACATTCTGGTCACTGAAGTGACTCGGAACGAAGCCAGGCTGTTTGGAAGGGAGACAATACGCCTATCTTATGTAGACAGGGACAAGATCTGGGAAATAATAGCCAGAAAAATCACATCAGTGAGCCATGTTCCCAGATCTGTAAAAGATGTTAAGCACAGATGGGATGACATGAAAAGAAGGACCAAAGACAAATTGGCATTCATGCGGAGGTCCATTTCTAGTCCCAGAAGCCCAGGGAGGCCCTCGGCCATTGTCCTGACCGCCCACGAGAGAGCCATCAAGTCGACGCTGCATTCGTCATGCCAGATGCACGGCTTCCAGAGAGCGGATCTGGACGTGGTTGACAGCCCATCAACCAGTTGTAAGTATTATCTCTTGTCTGTTCCCTGCTGTACAGCTTGGTTCTGACAAAGAATTGTATTATACAAAAGATAATGCTTTCCTTTTAGGTGAAGCACAACTTCTAGTTCATGTTTCCTAAAGCATTTAATACTTCCTCTTCTGGATACTTTCCTCATTATTGACTCATGAAGCTGTATTTTGAATAAACTGATACAGTCTGTGTACCTCATTATTCAGGTTAGCATAAAGGATGGACAGTATGTTACTGCCCCATCTATAGAATGATATGTGTGATATATACCATATGCATGGATGCAACAAGGGACAGAAGTAATAAAAATTGTGAATCATATCATCATTAATAAATCTTATATAAATACCAGCTATTTTTATTATTAATAGACTGCATATTTGCTTACTCAAAAAATGTATTTGTAACTGCAAAATCAATACTAGTGGCATTTATTCACAGTCATGCAGAGGGGCAAAACATTAGTACCACCATACTTTTAGCATTTGCTAATTTGGCAGTTGTGGCAGTTGTAACTACTGCAGAGAACAAGAATTGCCTCTGTATCCCCTCCATAGATACAGAAATAGTCCAAAAGAGACTGGTGATGCAGTTGATTATTTGTATATAATCCATATTGGTGTTATCATTACTTCCATGATATTTTCTGATATTGCGCCAATACTGTACAGGTTAATGTACTTGACTTGTACTCTATTATCCCTGTATCTACTATTTCCCCCTACCATCAAGAATGTCAGCATTTATTCATATGTGGATATTTCCTGATTTATACATATACATTTTACATATTCAAAATGGGATTCTGCTACTCAGTTTATCTTAGCTGGCATCTGTGATTCAAGCAGTCCCTAGATTAAGAACAAGTTCCATTCCCCAATTCTGTCTTTAATCCAAATTTGTATTTAAATTGGAACATCTACTTACCAATGGGCTGCCTATTAGTAAAAAATGGCAGACCGTGTTGTCCTTCCATGAACCAGTAAAGCCCTGAAGCTACACAATGCTTTTAGGAACCAATAAAAACTGCTGAAAACATGTTGTAAAATAAAAACACATAGTTTCAATAGTTCCTGAAAGAATTGCCCGGCTTCAGTGTTTTGTCAGTTCTGAAAAGGGCAATATTTTTGTCCTTTTTGCCTATAGGCAGCCTGTTCGTATCTAGGATTGCCCTTAAGTTGAACTTACTTAACCTGGGAACTGCCTGTATTCAGGATAAGTATCATAAATAAATAATTATTTTCATTGCTCTTGTGGATACAGATGATATAGTGGAGTAAACGTAATGAAAATTCCAGAAACAATTGCTGTACTATCAGTATTTTTCTTTCATAGTTCTTGTTGATTTAGAGGACACACTGAGATTTGTGATTTGAAAACTAAGTTACACACAAGGAGGATAGCATTGCAATAAGACAAAGGAAAGAAAAAAATTATGTCCCACCAGCTTGTATTTGGATCTCAGCTACAATTTTAGATACAATTCTATGGGTAAAATTATATAATAGTTTATTAAAATTATTTCTATGAACAACCCAACAAAGTTTATTAAGTTCATCTTTGAAGTCTTTTTAAAAGCTATGTGCTAGTGTTGAACTTGATGAGCTTTCTTATTTGAAGTGATACAGCCTCGTTCATTTTATAGTTATACAGCCTCTTTATTAAAGAAGGAGGAATAGGAGTGTGCATGTAAATGGTATAGCCATACCTGAGTTACTTTTTCTTCCATGCCTTCAGTGGCTTATGGCACACTAAGGAATTGCCTTATTATTGATTCATATATAGGTTCAGACTGCAGCAGTTAGTGATTCCCTAAGATCTCAACCAGTGGTCCCTTTTTGCCTTACTACTGCAATATCTGGGACTTCCTAGCTGGAAAATCCTAGCTCTACTGATGAGCTGTGGCTTGGTTTAGGAACTCTTAAAATTACTGTCCAAGATTGGTCAGTGATGCAAATCTCTCTATTACAAAAGGCATAAAGACAAGAAATGATTCCATGGAGTTAGTGCTATTTTTACTGACCTCAGAGTTTTTGGTATATAATTATCAGTATTTCATTAGAATAGTAAATTAATACTGCTTCATTTCTATGTATACTATGATGACTGTAGAAGGTCACTATAGGTCATGTTTCATTCATCAGTGTTGTGTGTGTGTATGTGTATGTGTGAGTCTTGACTCCTGGCAACTGCCTAGACAGGTCTCTGCAATTTTCTTGGCAAGATTTAAGAAGTGATTTGCCATTACTTGCTTCCTAGAGTTCAGAGACAATGATTGGCCCAAGGTCATCCAATTGGCTTCATAGCCAAGTCAGGAGTGGAACTCACAGTCTCCCGCATTCTGTAGTCTGATGCCTTAACCATTACACCGAACCAGCTTTCTATTTAATTTAGTGATAACAAAATAATTTTTGTGCAAAGTCATTTCAATCTAATACAGTGATCTGCAAGTGGACATGTTATTAAACTATATCAGGAGGGCAGAGTATAAAAGAGCAATTTTTGTTTTTAGCTTTTGTAATCTGGCTTGGTGAAATCAGATGTTCCGGTCTAATATGTCGTCTGTTCAACCAGATTGGCTTCTCATGTATTTTTAAAGCAGATACTGTTTTACAAAAGAAATTATTTAAATAATTTTTTCTCAATAATATAGAAAGGCTCTTAGATTTCACTGAATCCCAGTTTTAAGTTTTGGCTTCTTCTGAACTTCTTGAAGTAGAGTTTGGCAATGCAAAGCCTTCATGCAAATAATCTGGTCTCCTCTCTCTCTTTTTTCCCTCCTGTTTTTGTTTCAAGCTGATGAAGGAGAAGAAGTGGCAGGCCCCTCACAGCAGCATCACTTTTCCTCACAAAGGGGTTCTGAAGAAACCAATGCCCTCTCCATGCCATCTTTCCTTCCTTCATCATGTTTGTCAGTTCATTCAAATATTCCAAGGCAAAGGGAAGAAATAATGCACCTAAATTCATGTCCTGAGTTTTCCATTAGGCCCCCTCAACCTCTTGTCCAAAATCCAGCTATTTCTGGCTTTGACCATCAGCTCTTTGATTCCCACATTCAACAGATGGAAGTATTCAGACAATTCTGTCAAGAGCTGGTGATAATCCATAGAGATGTGGCAAGCAACATGCACACAATTAGACAGAAGATGTCTGACCTGAGTGGAAAAATCACCCAAATGTGCCAATCTTTAATTAAAATGAAAGATGAGCTTCAAACTTTGAACAAGAATCATATCTCTAATGCTAGCCAAGAAATAGACGTGCAGAGAATTGGATCAAAGAGCTCCATTGAAACAAAAACAGATATTAACCAAAATCAGCCCAAGGCGACTCCTGTTACTCAGATTACTAGGTCACGGAAGAGAAAACAATATTTCTAGATTTCCACAATATTATATTAAAAAATGTAGCTGATGTTGGTTTAACAAGTGCTTCTTAGCATAAACATTGGGTAAAGTTAATGAAAATTTTCTCTTAAGAATATTATAATTATAGCAACTTACGCTATAAACTTTGGAACTTCTTAGCTGGAAGTAAGCTTTGCTTGATGTACTTGAAAACAGTACTTGTATGGTAAAACGATGCAGTAGAGCGTATGTAGTCCTCTTGAATAAAAATATATAGTATAAGAGTCATAAAGAACTTAGTGATCTACAAATCCAAGGTTCATATAGATTTGATCTTGACAATCTTTTGAGCTCAGGAAACATTCTGGTAATGTTACTAGATATTTAGTTTTAGGTAAATATATTATTATGGTAAATGGAAATGCACAGTTTTCTTCGTTGTCTTTATTTTACTATTGCATGTGGCACTATGTAGACGTCATCAAGGATCTAGGTTTGGAAAGGGAAACTGGTTTGTAGCCTTCACAGTTGGGTCTGAATTTTTTTTCTGTTTTGGAGCATTTGAAAGGGTTTTAAGGGGTTTACGAATTAGGAGTTTTAAATCTTGCATTTGTATAAGGCATCCTTAAATCTATGTCCCCCCAAAAAATAATAATAATAATAATTTTCTGTTTGGGGTGGGTGAAATAAATATTTTATTGGTGCAAATTTAAAGCACTAATTTTAAGCACGCCTAGTTTTCCATCTTCTTCCCTAAAAGACCTGAAAGATTTGGTCTTGCCCATTCTAGTAATTTGTTTGATAAACCTTGATCCCAAGGCGGGATAAAAAGTCATGGGGCAGTTCCCAGACTGAAAAAGTTGTAGAACTGAAGGTAACTGTGAATTGTTATTTTTTTTTCACCACTGTGAAGAAACAGACTGTTAGATTAAATAGCACTTTGGTCTCATGTAACAGTCCCATGCCTAATTTTTTTTGGCTTAGTTATTAACTACTGATGTTTGGAAATGGGGTATTAAATCAGAATAGATACCAACAAAAGGAGGAAACTGCAGCAATGTAGGCAGTATCTCTCTATTTCCAAGCCTGTAAATAATTACACAATATATTGTTTTTTATCACTAATTTCATGGCAAAAGCAATACTAATAATGATTAAATTGTACAAGATTGCAAGCATTTTACAATACTGCACAATATAAAAACAGATTGATAAGTATAAAGAAGTTGCACTGAAATGAAATGGTTAACATTTGTAAGAAACAAATGAGTTAGCATTGGCCAGTCCAATGACTTTTGTAGGTAGCATGCGTGCCACTGGTGGCATTCAGAGCCCTCTCTGTGGGCACGCGCACCATTGCCCCAGTCCTAGGCCTTCAGCTGGGTTTTATAAAACCTTTTCGCTTTAGGCCTCTGCCACCATGTGCAAAAAAAAAAAAGGTTCAATCAATCAATTTCAACTTCTTGCAGGGAAAAAAAAGATCTCGCAAAGTTGGAATTGATTGATTGAACTTTTTAGTCCCACACTGTCTGCCTTTACCACCGCAGCCACGCCCAGTCAATGGGCCACACCCACCCAGCATAGGACGATACATAAGTGGGTTTTGAGTTGCAGTTTGGGCACTCGGTCTCTAAAAGGTTTGCCATCACTGTTCTAGGATAATCTTTCCCAACTAATTTCTTCTGGAGTATAAGGTTAGTTTAGGTGGGCACATGAGGTCTCTGGTGTTTAGTAGGATGTTGTTGTTAGTTGCGAAGTCGTGTCCGACCCATCGCGACCCTATGGACAATGTTCCTCCAGGCCTTCCTGTCCTCTACCATCTTCTGGAGTCCATTTAAGCTCACGCCTACTGCTTCAGTGACTCCATCCAGCCACCTCATTCTCTGTCGTCCCCTTCTTCTATTGCCCTCAATCTTTCCCAGCATTAGGCTCTTCTCCAGTGAGTCCTTCCTTCTCATTAGATGGCCAAAGTATTTGAGTTTTAGCTTCAGGATCTGGCCTTCTAAAGAGCAGTCAGGGTTGATCTCCTCTAGGACTGACCGGTTTGATCGCCTTGCAGTCCAAGGGACTCGCAGGAGTCTTCTCCAGCACCATAGTTCAAAGGCTTCAATTCTTTGGCGCTCAGCCTTTCTTATGGTCCAGCTTTCACTGCCATACATTGCAACTGGGGTTTAGTAGGATAAGAAGCCAAAAACCAGATATGAGAAATGTGATTCTTCTGTTTTGATATACTAATTTACCTATGTTAATTATATCGCTTACGGTATACTATTTTGTTGAGACGTTAGGAAGAACGAATGTGAAATGCTTTCTTTTATCATCCCATAAGGGATGCTTTCTTGTAAGTGAGGGTTGAAACCTGTTCTTCTGATGGGAATTTGTGATTATTTTTGTTAACAATAAAGATATAATATTTAAAATTCAGATTAAGATGCTCTTACATGTTTATGTGTTTCTGAAGTTGTGCTCAAGACAACTTCAAAGTCTTTGATGTTTAATTCCATATAAGGCACATAATAGTTCCAGGTTTCCTATTTTCTTTACCTGCAGTACCTGCAAGTAATACATGTCTGTCAATATGTCTCTTTTGCTAGAATTTGTTAACAAGATTTAGAAGTGTGTGCCCATCAACAATTCAGCAATGAGTTTGGTTTGAAATATGAAAGTTTCTGCATACATCTAAAGTATATTTTATGTGCAAAAAACATGGATGCATCTATTTCATTGTTATTTTTAAATAAGGTTTAAAGTAGCCACTTTCTAAGTTACATACTTACAAACCATATTGTGATAGCAGTGCAATTAATTATGTAAAATATAATTCACAGTTTTCTGAACTGGCACTTTCTAGTTGTATAAATTGTAATGCCCAACATTTTAGGGTAGCCTATGACTTGGAATTCATGATATTATAATACAGCAAAGATGCTAGAATAGAGGAGAGTGGGCTAATAGGAATACTAACTATAGTCTATAATGAATTTATCTTTGAAATAATCATGCAAATGTAAAGCTCTTGTTTTATATCATAGGTTCTTGGATTTATTTCCAATTTTTGAAATACTTTGCAGAGCAGTATGAATGCCCATGCAATTGTGCACATGAACACACATGTACATGATCCAGAGTGAATAGTTTCAAATAAATTACTACAATCCCTTCAGAGCCACCAGAATATTGTCCACCACTGCCTTACTAAGAAATCTGGAGAAAGAATAGATATTCATTTAAAGATATGTAGAATTGCTTGGTTTACTATTTGTGAAATATTGTACATTTGGAGAGCTACTTAATTGTTTCATGTTTTCAAACTAATTTGGAAAATGAAACTTTTCTTTTAGAAACCCCTTTTGGATTAAGCCAATTCTTTTGTTCTGTTTTTCAGGGAAACATTCTCATTCTTTCTATTTCTATAACAATAGGACAGTAGAAGGAAGGAAGGAAGGAAGGAAGGAAGGAAGGAAGGAAGAAAGATAGGGAAGAAAGAAGGACTTTTGATTTACTAAGAATCAGAAGATCCCAGGAATTTCAGCTATAGCATTTTTCCACTGCAAGAAGCTTCCATTGCCATCTTGTCACACATGCCTTGTGGCCATGCAGACAAGATTCAGGATGCAGAAAACACAGGTGTGAAGAAAATTAGTAATGTTTTTCCAGTCACAATATGAGCAGCCATTGAGAAGATCCAGACATAATTTTTCAAGCTTGGAACTAGGAATTTGGCCTCTAGAACATCTTTCTCTTCCTCCATGAAATTGCATCAGCAATAATGAATCACCCCAAACATGAGAAGGAAAAGAAAGGCCATGCATATGAGTCAAAAGACTCATCTGACCTAAATCATGGTCTTTGTGTTCAAGGCAAGAAGGATCCGCAAACCATTACAGGCCCTCTTTCATGAATCATGGTCATATGTAAGGGGATTTGCCATATGTTCTAAGCCAAATCCTGGCCTATAAATTAGGAAGCAAGATTATTTGTGGCACACCCTCCCTACAAGAAATGGCAGACTGCTTGCCATTAAGGGCGAGAGAACTTTTCCACTTTTACAAATAAAGCATAGTTCTCTTCACTATTCTCTTCATCATAACTCCATAGTGGTAAGAAATATGGTGGACTATTACTTCCAGGATGCCATAGAGAAAAACTAGAAGGGAGAACAGAACATCCAGCAGCAACAATGTTGTAAGTGTAGCATCACAAATGCATTGAACCTGAAGTTATTTCTCATGTGGGTCCCAAATGGGAGGTACCCAGTCTTTTGAATAAAAAAAAGAATGCAAGTTATCTGGGTAAATGATATCTGCATCCATACCAAGACATTGCAATTTCATTAAATTGGAATTTTACCCAGCTCTAGAATAGGCAGCTTTTAATGCAAGAGATCTCAGAACTTCACTAGATAAGCAATGATTTTAATTTGGACAATGAAAAGTTTGTAGAGCTAATCAGTTGCAGAATTCCCCAGTTCTTGCTTGAAAAAAAAACACGAAAAGCTATCATTGTTTACTAAGAGCTGTATTTGCTCTTTTCTTATCCATATGATTCCAACCTAATACCTAAGTCAGTCATGTACAGAAACAAGGAAGGTATCTCAAACAGATCCACACTAACAGAAAATTAGGAGCAAAAATATGTACAGAAGGCAATTGCACTAGCATTCCAGTGTACAGCAAAATTCAATTATGATCAGAATCTCAGTTTTGGACTTGCTTCTTTCTCCCTGATATCTCAGTTGACACAATACAAATGAAAGTGAGCAACTTGCCAAGAGTTCATGAGTTCTAACTCTTTGATGGAATGCCTTTAATTCTGTACTAGGGCTAGAGCATTCGTACACATCAATCTGCTAGGAACTTTGCCTCACAGGATCTTTGGTTCAAGCACTTGAAGGAGTTTGTTAATCCAAAACCAGTTTGCTATCCAAGCCCTTTCCTGGAAGAAAAACAGTTTTATAAATCTCTTGTATCCATCCTGATTAATAGCAAGGAGAAAAACAAGTCTGGGCCCATGGCTTCTAAATGCACAAGATCAGAACAGGAAATACGTTTTTGCATCCATCTTATAGTTGAAATTTAACTTCTTTCTGCTTTCAGGAAAAGTGCAATGGATATCTCTGGCCCTTCTCCCACCAATCATTGAGGCATAGTCTCTAAGGTTAAATGATCTTTAGTAAAACCAAATGCAAAAAAATGGGTGCATGTGGGAATTCAGTGAGTGTTAGAAACAGTCCATTTTGGATGTGATTTGGAATTTCATGAAAAATAAAATCAAGAATCAACTACCCATCCTCATAACTTAAAAACAAGGTAAAGCATTTCAGGGTGCTTTAAAGAAATAAATATATTTTAGAGACCATTGCCACACAGAGTGTGCCCTCAGAAAAGTGAGTCTGGAAAATTAACCTTACATATGCAGTCCTTAGAGTCTTATGGTTTTTTTAAAATCTAGTAGGATTGAACACTGGGTGCCCATGGTCTCCTATCCTAGAGGCCACTTTTATACCAGGCCTTGACTACTTTCACTCTACATATGGAAATTGAAGAGGAACAGTTCAAGACTTGGGATCTGTTTATACTAGCTGTTTATTGTTTAGGTATGCAGCTTCCGCAAAAAAAAGAAAGAAAATGAAAAAGAAATCTAGACAAACCAGCAGGGCTTCTAGATGTATTACAAAGGCATGTGTAAAGGCAGGTTTAATTTTTCGTTTAAGTCATACAGGTGGCTACTAGTTAACATTATGAAGACAGGCAATCACATTGCTTCTCCAGGACGTTAGAAAATACCCCACCTTTTCAGCCATCTTAGCTACCTTAGTGATAGTACTCATCTCTTAAGAGTATTCCAGAGGATCCATTCTTTCTATGTGGCACTTTCCACTTAAAATTGATTCTCCCGGCACTAACACATTCCACTTGAACCTAACAGACAGGGTCCAGTTACAATTTTGATCAGGAGAATTATTTATTAATGCTTCTTTATTAAGGGCCATTAAGGGAGGACTTGTGTATTTTCTACTAAGGCAGGATGTCTTACAAATGGATTGCTGCTTTATCTGTAAGCAACAACAACAACAGCAAAAAACCTTTCAATGATCCCAGCAAAACATTTGACCATACTTTTTTTAGCCATACTCATTGCATGCAGGAAGTATACTAGGCACAGCTGGACATATTCAGCACACTTAGATTTTACTTAAACTCAATTAGAATTTTGCCAGAGACCCCTGTATATTTATTTATTTATTTATTTTATTAAACTTATATACCGATATCTTGTAAAGTGGGGAATGAAGGAAAAAGGCTCCTCTTAACCAGTTAGGAAATGCAACTATAATATACTCAACAAAAGGCAAATAGATTTTCCAAAGAAGCATGGTCTGTTCAATTTTGAAAGGAACAGTACTGATAACCTTGAAAGCAGAGTTATCTCTGATATACACCTATGATGCAATTGCTTGGACCAACCTTTCTACTTTAATTTGGCACTACAACATAGCTCTGCCTGTCCTTGATTATACAACTGCGCAGAAAGTGTTTTGAGGATTACCAAGCTCACCCTGTAGGGCATGCTTTTTGTGTGCCTTCCATCATTCCAAAGGCCAAGAGACTAATACTTGAGTGCTCCATGTGGTATCTTCCTAGTCGAGCAGATGATAGAACTGGGGAAGAAGCTAGCATCTTATCTACCAGATATATTTAGGCTATTTAGTTATGCATCTCTTTATTTTAATGTAACTTTTTGTTGTTTCTATTCTACTAGTTTCAGTTTGTTGATTGCAAGTACAAATAGGAATGGCCAAAATGAGGCGTTCAGCAATGAAACATATTGCTTTTCTCCTGAAACATTTTTTCTACCCAAATGCCCTGATCTGCACATTCTGGGGCTGATTAGTGCAACTCCAGAAGCATATTGGCCAGAACAGAAAGTGGTTTTTTGTCTAAGAGTATTTTGGCATGTCCCCGGTAATGTAAAAAGTAAAGTCAGTTTCGGTGATTGAAGGAGATTGTCCAGAGCAAAGGAAGGAAGTTCTTTAAGGGCCATCCCTTCCGATTTGAGGAGATGTAAACTCATTATTACTGGGTCCATTCTTGGTGACTGGAAGGATACCTCATGGTAAGTCCAAGACAGTACCATTCTTGGGTAAGGGAAGGGTCAATGAAGCTTTTAAAAACAGAACTATTACAAAATCATTAATTCAGACTATGAACTATAATGTACCATGATTTTATTGCTTAACAATTTTGGAAAATTTTCAATCAGGTGGTAATGAAGTAAAAGCAAGCACAAAGTATTTGGGTGAAGGAATGGTTTGATTTCTTGAAGACATTCCTGAGTATCTGCCAGCTTACATAAGGATTTTCTTTTTAATAGTAAAAAGCCACAAAAACTCAGACAATCTGAAAAGAGACGTAATACTAGTTCAAATGAAGCTCAAGTGAAGCCATCTTCTGGGCATCTTTTTGCTCCCGCCTAGCAATCTATGATGATTAAACTAAATTAGGAGTGAGTCTATTTTTTGTAGCTTGTTTTGTAGTACAGTATCTCTATGTATCTCTCTAAGACCCAACTGTGGAATTAGTTATTAGCATTTCAATGGTTACTAGTATTATTGACTTGATGTCTGTGTTTTTTTATCAATAAAAATATGGTGAAAATATACTAAAATGTGTGAACTGTATGTTATATAATAAATCATATAATATACTGAAGAAGTAGACAACAGATTTGTATTAGGTGATTTAGTACAGCCTAGTTGTGCAAATATTTCTATAATATGTCTGGTCTTTCTGATTGGGAATCAACATCATTTAACTGCACATTTCCAGCACTGCATTCGATTACAAAATAAATTCTATTATATTATAGGTTTGATGCAAATATTATTTATTTATTTTATTTTATTTTAATTCCATTTATATCCCGCCCTTCTCCGAAGACTCAGGGCGGCTTACAAGCTTAGCAGTAGCCTTCATTCTATGTATATGCCTGCTTATTAGGGCTTTCACACACACCCCAAGCGGCATTATTACAAAGCCAGCTTAATTGCCCCCAACAATCTGGGTCCTCATTTTACCTACCTCGGAAGGATGGAAGGCTGAGTCAACCTTGAGCCTGGTGGGATGCGAACCTGCACTAATTGCAGGCAGCTGGTGTTACTTAAGGAGGCATTAGCCCACTGCTCCACCAAGGCACCAAGGCATATTAGGAGAATATTTGCCTTTATGTAACCAACCAATATGGGATGTAAAAGATCTTGTTGCTGATATGGATTAATTCTCTTTTTGTTGTTAAAATGGATTATTCTTGTTCTCATAGAATATTGTACAACTGTGGTTCTTCTAATTCCAACTTGCTGGTTCTACAACACAGATGTAAAACTTAAGTCTGCAACAACCATAACTAAAGTTAGTTACCGGTAAATCTGAACCAGGACTGTCTTACAAATCCTGCAACATACTCTTATTTCAACGATCTTTAATTGATGATAATAGTAGACACAGAAATTTGGAAATTAGGTATTTTCCTGAACAGGAACAATAGGGCATATATTTATCTCAAGAAGTTATTTAATATTCTTTAAGGGTGCCTATTATTTTCTTATAGTTCTTTTTCTTCACATGTCATGCCATCCAATGCTGTGTTTCCATGTCTCTCTTTGAAGGTCACTTCTGCTACAATTGTGACTTAAGGTAGTATTCAACCTGTTTATAAATCAAAACCTGCCTCATCCTTGTCCTTAGGTATGTGGCCATATCTCGAGAGGAGAGAGAGCAGAACCTAATGGCATTTCAGCACAGTGAGAGGATTTATTTTCGGACTTGTCGGGACATCCGGCCAGGGGAGAAATTGAGGGTCTGGTATAGTGAAGATTACATGAAGCGGCTGCACAATATGTCTCAGGAGACCATCAACCGAAACCTCACAAGAGGTGAGATTTTTCCCCCTTTCTTTCCTTTCACTATTTATTCATGTCTTTGTTTTTCTGACCCAGTTACCAGGCAGTTCTTGCAAAATCAAGTATATGAAGAAATCAACAAATAAAAAATCATCAATGTAAAATAATACATAGTGTAAAATAATAACTATGTATTAGTTGCTAACACAGATAATGCAGCTGAAATGGATCCATCAAATAAAATATATAAGGGATATGGAGAGAATTTCATTTAATATATACTGAAAACTAAGAAGCATTGTCTTGAAGGAGATATTTTTGGCTTGATTTTGGGGAGGGGAGGGGGGTAAATAGGGCAGATACAGTGGCTGTGGTACAGTTGTAATGTCCTTTTCAGTTTGCAAAATACCTGTGTCTTTCTTGCAAACACAATGGCTATCATGATGTTTAAATCTGACAATGAGGTATTCAACAAATATACCTGACTAGCTTTATATACCAAATACTGATGAGTGCTGGAGAATGAATGATTCTTCCACTGACAGAGATCAAAACTTAAATATTCAGAACTAATTGGGAACTTCCCAAATATATCCAGACATTAGGACAAAGATATCCTGGTCTCTGGATATGCACCATTATGGGTTTTGCTTCCTTCTTAGTTTAGGGGTCCACTCTCAAAAGTACTTTAAAAGGGAGCTTCCCATAGTTAATAGCAGATAGCTGATTAAAGTTGATGGTTGACAGAAAGGAAGAAGAGGATCCACATGAAATTATTTTCCCTGTTATTTTTCTGAACACTATCATGTCCAATTTATTTATGTATGAAGCTGTATGTTGTCCTTAAACTTGAAGCAAACATGGAAGAGGTAGATCCTGGATAAAAAAAATACTGTTTTTCATGTAATATCCCCCAATTTTCTTTCTACTAATTGGACCTCCTATATGCTTTAAAACTTATTCTCTCCAAGTGCTGAGAGAGATGCTGATAATTGGGTCATAATTAGCTGGTGCTCAATGTGTGCAAGTAGGCTTATGTAAATACACACTTTCTTCATTACAGAACTGTAGAAATGACTATATTTATGAAAAGGTTATTGTTTTTAGTTTTATTTTTTGAGTAGCCACAATCTTGGTTAAAGTTAAAGGTAGTTTTCTTACATTTCTAAGCATTTTGATTTAAAAATGTGGTATCAATTGGAATAAAAAATGATAAGAGGTTAAAAAAACCCTGAAAAGTTTAAAAATCAGCATGCCACAAACTCCAGGCACTCAGTATTCAAAGTGGTGGCTATCCAAACTGTATTTCCTTATTTCCTGACCTGAGTGTATGTGTATGTGTGTGTGCGTGTGTTTCTGGAGTAGTACATGAGTTCAGTTCATAAGATCATTAGGAACAACAACAAAAGCTCAAAATACCAGTTGCTCATAGACGGAGCAGTTACCCAAGACTCAAGGTCTAGACAGACCAATCTGAGCACAGCCTGGATTGACTACAGGAAAACCTACGGCTCAGTGCCACTCACATGGATCTCTGACTGCCTACACTATACAAAGTGATCAGGACACTAAGGACCTTCCTCAAGAACTCAATGAAACATTGGAAGATAGCACTGAAAGTCAACACAAGGCAGCTCACACAACTGGCCATCAAGTGCAGTATATACCAAGGTAATGCACTGTTCCCTCTGCTGTTCTGTAAAGGCTTTGATCTCCTCAGCCAGATATTCACAAGAACTGGATATAGATACAAGTTCAAGAGTATAACTACCCCCAGCTGTCTCCTCTAAATGGATAAAATCAACTTTTATGTTAAGAATGAACTTGCTGATCTACCTGACAAATCTGCAGTGAAGAATGTGGCCAAGATAATAGTCAAAAGTGAGAAAGTAGTTAAGACTGATGAGGTGCAACTACCAGTGGGCCACATATCAAACATAGAGCTTAGTTACAAGTATATCAGTATCCCACAATCACATAGAAACAACAGTGGGAGATGCTAGGAAGACAGCAACATCAAAAGGTAAGTCAGCTCAATGGGAAGGACAAAATCCATGCCATTAAGATATATTCCCTGCCAGCCTTAAGATATCTGCTGGTACAATGAGCTGGTCAAAGCAGGACATGGAAGCTGCTGATGTGAAGACCTGATCCAACGAAGCAGGTGTCTACTATACTAGGCAGAACCCAAGGTGCAGACTATGCAGAGAGGCCTCACAGACAATCCAAGGTATAAGATGCAGACAGAAACACATTCACTGAAATAGCTGGCATCGTGTACAGGAATACCTGCACAGTGTATGGGTTAGATCTTCCCAAGTCCAGATGTATGTATGTATATGTATGCATGCACACATGTATTGTAAGCAAATCCTTAAACAGAAAAGGGCCAGATGCAGAAAATTTGCTGGAAGCAAAGTTCCTTCTTCTGCCTCCCTCTAGTTCAGGATTAAGATTGTGAAACAGTTAAAAGTTATGGCTAGCTGTTCTTGAATTGGCTTATGAAAACATACCAGGTCAGTGGAAGCAAATTCTATATAATATAAAATAATAATTAGGCAATTGAAGATATTGTTTAAAAAAAACATTATCTTAGCATTAAGATAGTAGTGAGTAATGGTCTGAGGAATGAAGCAGTTCTATTATATATCCTCCATATATTACATATCCTCCAAGGATCATACTGCTGAGATTTGTCACAAACGGTTGATGTTTGGTTTTGTAATTTTTCTTTTTAAAACATACACTATACATAAACACCCATACACCCATACGCACCCTTCTAGACTCCCCTGGAGCCTAAACAAATCATAATAAATATGCAGTCCCTAGCTGCAAAAATAGTACTATCCTTGTCTTAAGAATGATGCAACTAGCTCTGTTCTACCAGCTCCTGAAATCTCAGAGAAGAAACTACCCTTGCATACTCTCATTCTGGCAGTACTGGATGTTGTTCACCTGGAACTGGAGAGTTTGAGATGGGAACATGGCTAATAATGCTTAAAATATTTTGTGTATCTTGAATGTGGAAGTGGATTTTGAATCTTCTATTTTGCCTCATCCTGAAGAACCCAGAAACTGAAAATTTAGAGATGATCAATGAGATCTAAACACTTATACATACCCAGTAATCTACCATCCATACTATTTGTATGTATATTTAAAGAATAATTGTATGTGATAAATATTATTGATATTGTAAATGGATGAAGACTCTTAACAAATTAAAATTCTCATGAGTTGTGACGTTAAAGCTCTTTTCTTTCCCTCTTGTATGTTAAATTGAATTGCTCACAGTTACTTCTGGGAAGGACTCCCTGAGCATCATATATAGTAAGATATGGTATATAAATCATGTAAACTAAACCTGATATTAAACCATAAAAGGAAGAGAAAGTCCCTGTTTTACTGCAGGGAAATAAAACAGTTGATGGCAGTCTATTCATGACAGGGAAAACTCCTGTAGTGAAGGAAAATACCTTTAATATTTATAGTTGGCAACTAAATACATTTATTGTTTCTGCTTTTTTTTAGTGAAAATTATGCAAAGTCACTGTGAATTGGCTAGCAGCTAAATTTAAATAAATAAACAGACCAGATGTCCAAGAGAAGATTTGGATGGAACCTATAGACCAGGGGTGTCAAACTGCCGGCCCATGGGCCGGACGCATCACCTGGAAGCCATGCTCACCCCATTGCCAGCAATGGCAAAACTGTCTTGATACGTTGCGTGATGTCATGTGACGTTGCGAGTTTAACATGTCTGCTATAGACAAAGGTTCCTATACTGCTTGAGATATAATAGGAGAGGGCCCACATTATGCAAGCTCCATATCTTCTCGGAGGCACACCAATTCTGGGTTGCACAACCAGGATTACACCACATTTTAGTAAAATGTTAAAGTTTTGTTGCCATCCTGGTCCTCCAGATTTTTGCAGCCCAGGTCTGGTAATCCTGCCTTCTCGTATATATTGTCCCTGATTCTGAATTAATCATTCACTTAAGAACTTCATTATTGTAATAAGTCTCCATCTTAGTCAAAGTCCATGAAAAATGTTTCGTATGACATCTCTCAGATATGTTCCTTTTAATCTATTACAAAAGTATGTGTTATACCTATTAATTACTATTTTAAAGGAAAGCCTTCTTTAAAAATAAGCTTAACTAAAACAGCTGCATAAAATACTTAATAGTGATAGTGGGCATCAGTAGCATACAGTAACATCCAGGTCTTCACAGACATTTGAAAAATAGCAATAGCAATAGCACTTAGACTTCTACACCACTTCACAGTGTCCTCTCTAAGCAGTTTACAGAGTCAGCATATTGCTTCCAACAATCTAGGTCCTCATTTTACTGACCACAGAAGGATGGAAGGCTGAGTCAACCTTGAGCCAGTGAGACTCGAACTGCCAAACTGCTGGGAGTCAGCAGTACTACATTCTAACCACTGCCCACCAGGGCTCTGTGTCAGAGTGTCACTCACACATCCCATGGTATACCAGAAAGACATTTTTAATATAATAATTTAGAGTAATTTGACCGACAGAGATTACTATAGAAAAGGCGTCTGTGGAGATTCTCAGTCATCTAGGTCATGGTTGTCCCAAAGGTGCTTTTTTTCCAAAGGCAATTGGACTTTCTTTGCTTTTCTTTGAAGATGTTTCACTTCTTATCCAAGAAGTTTCTTCAGTTCTTCAGAAGAACTGACGAACTGAAGTTTCTTGGATGAGAAGTGAGTCTTGAAGGAAAAACAAAGGAAGTCCAGTTACCTTTTGATAAAGCACCTTTGGGACTATAGAAAAGGCGTGTTTTTCCCCTCTACTGATTATAAGTATCAAACAAGATAATAATTAACTCAAAAGCTGATTGCATCTTCTAACACAAAGCCCTACGAACAGTCAGACAAAATTGTAAAAAAATAAAACAAATAATTGGATCAAATTACATCATTTCTACCAAGCATCAGGAATAGGCGAATTATTAGCAGAAGTAGAATTCCAATTAGCTAGAGCAGGAGTCCTCGGCATCAGTCCATGGCATGCCAGAGACAGGTCCGTGCGAACAAGCAAACTCCCATCTGTGGAATGGAGGCAGCATGTAAAACTACGCCCCCTCCAGTCCACAGAAAAACCTCTCTCCTTGGAACCAGTCACTGGTGCCCAAAAGGTTGGTGGCCGCCGAGCTAGAGAATATAGGATTGCAGAAAGCTGAGGTGTTAGACTATGAAAAGGACAATAAAGAAAATAAATATGTTTTTTTTTTACTTTGTACAAGTATTGGTTTATTCATTTATCAATCAATACACTTACTAAAACCATTATTTATTTATTTATTTTGTCTATACCTGATTCATAATCTCACAGTACTCTCAACAGTTTATAGAAGTAGAAAAAATTAAAAACATACATATTGAAAACAAAAAGCACCGCAAACAAGCTAAAATCTTGGCTTCACAATCCCAATCCCACATTGGAGGAGCTCCGTTTTTAGTTCTTTCAGAAGGTAATTTAAATGGGAGCTAACCATCTTTAGTGAGAAGCCATTCCAGACAGCTCCACTGCTGCTCCAGGTTTTGCTCCTTCCTTCGTCACCAGAATGTAGGAAACCACCAGATGCTCTTCTTGACAAGATTGCTTTGATTGGGCTGATTCTAATAGGCAGCTACCTTACTGAAAGTAATTTGATACAGGGCATAAGGCACTTTATAGTAAAGGCTACAACAGTCCTTTCAGTTGCAACCAGAAGTATATGGGAAGCTACTGCAGGACCCACTGCAGAAGTTTATTATGTTTCCATCTGCAAGGGCTGGATAGTACTCAGGCCACTGCATTTTCAGCCAACTGAAGTTTCCAATTTATCTTTCTTCAAAGGAAGCTCCACAGAGAACATTTTGCAGTAATTCAAATGAGTGGTGATGAAGGCACAAGTCACTATAGTAAGGTAGTGTTGCCCCAGATAGGACACAACTAATACAACTGAAGCTGATAAAGGGCTACAGCTTCCTATTGTTCTAGCAGGACCACAAATCCAAGAGGGCCTCCAAGCTATGGATATGCTTTTTTCAGGAACAGTGCTTTCTAACCCAGAAGTACCACTGGAGCCACCAGAGAATCCCAAAAAATTACAAACAGTAATTTTCCTTTAAAATGACTAGAAATGTCCTCATCTGCAATGAGACTTCAACTACGTCTCCCAGATCCAAGTAACTACTCTGCCTGTGGCAGTCCAAGGTCTCAGGAGAGGCAAGGATCCAACTCCACATGGCAGAAGAGGATTTCTTAGAGAGCACCCAAACTATTTTCTCAGAAGCCACAATCAAAAGAATCCCTCCAAACATGGCAATATTATGTTTTGGTCAAAACTCTAGGCTCTGCTCAGAATAGAACAACTCTGATAAACTTATTGACAAAATGTTGTGCTAATTTGTCACATTTCTGGGGGCTCTGAGAAGACCAAAGGGTCATTCAGAATTGGTTGACAGAGAGGTTACTCAGGATGATTCATGATTTTTTTCAAAGGCATGTTGCCAACAGCAAACCAGGCCTTTGACTGATTCACCTGTCAGATTGTCAAGGAAATTCCAAGCATCCATTGAAATCCATGTGGTACTTGGGGTGGACCATCTGAATGGGTTGAGCCCTATGACGATAACACAGCCATCAGTCACATCTGGACCAGGAAGTGATCTAACCACAACAAAAAGCTGATGGTAACAGTCTTTATAACAAAGTCACATTATAGAGATTCTGAAGTAAATACAAGGTCTAATCCATGTCAGTTCCGTGATTTCCTGAGGAAAATCCATGGTTACCATGGAGATCATGAACTGCCAGCCTCTGCCATATGAGGTATAAATCCCTCATTGTTAGAAGAGGGGAGGGACTCAACTACCATCCTGACAGATCCAGAAGCTCAGAAAGGCTCCTGATGGATGTCAATGATGCTTTTTGCCTCCAATCCAAATTTGCTCACTCCTTTCATCTGCCAGTACTCCTAACCAGTGGTGGATTCAAATATGTGAACAACTGGTTCTCTGTATGGATGCCACTTCTGGAAGTCCATTCTGGGCCTGTGCAACAAAAAATTAGGTACCAGTTCTGCCAAATGGGTGCAAACTGGCTGAATCCCACTGCTCCTAACCACTCACAAATCAAACAGCTATTTCCAGAAACTTGGTGAATCTTTCTGCATCAAGGCCCTTAAAATGTTCTAGACTGATCTTCCAGACTGATCCTTCCTCATACATACCAAATCTCCAAATATATTCATATTTCTATTTCTCCTCCAAGTCCATACTGCATCCTTCACTCTGTTTGACATCATCTTGAAAACAGCAATCTATTAATGAGCTTTGCTATTTTGAAGCAACTCTCAGGTGATTCAGTCAAACTGATCTTATTAGCATAATTTAGTCAACTTCCTTGTTTTGATTAGTTTTTGTAGCCTCAGGGTACATGCCATCACCACCACCATTGTGGCTGCTAGAAATCTTAACATGTTCCCTATGCTTAGAAGCAGGGCTTTCAAGCCTATTTTTACATCCACGGTGTTGGAAGCATGCTATTTTTAAAAAAACTGTGTTTGCCTGGTAGATATCTACAAGTGGAACAAAATGACAGTGTATATGAGGTGATTTCATCATGTAAATATTGCAATTTACATACTTGCACCAGGTGTAATATTAAGGTCACTGGTTTGTTATGGACACAACGGTTTTTAATTCCAAATATTACTAATCATGGTTAAGATGGAATAGATTTTTTTTTTACAAAATGTGAATTATCCTGTCAAGCCTTAAAGAAATATTCAGACAGAAAGGTGTCATATCTGCCACTTCATAACTAACCCACCAGTTAATGTCATACTCTAAAACTAAGTAGGATATAGAATTGACTGAAGTCTTGCATTTTTTCTGTATGATTTTTTAAATGTATGAATCAAAATAAATCCTATGCAAATTGATACATGCCTACAATAGATTGGTATTGGTTAGAAGTTCCAATGCAGCATCACAAAACCTGGAGTTGCAATACTTGCGTAGCAGTTTTTACCTAGTGTCACAAGTAGATAAAACTATCTCAGTTAACTGATGACTATGGTGCTAGGATTTGATGAACCACTTCTACACTAAAGTTGTTACATAAGTACAAGTGTGTTTCTTAAATGTAATATAACAACATTAAGCAGCGCCTTGTTTGGAAAACAACCAAGTATTGATGCTTGGAATTATTTACAAGACAGAAGAAAGATAGAATCAAATTCATCATCTTCTGAATTTCCAGGTAAGGATATATGACTATTTTTTCTAATCTGCTAGCATCTCTGCTTTTTGGTAAATTTTGCTTAAATTCACACATTTAGCAATGTATTACAACAAGCTATAGATCTCAGTTTTGTGTATCACTGAGCTGGTTCTAATTGACTGTGATAAATAGCGATATGGGAAATGAGATTGTAATTCGTGTGTATTCTCATGTCTCATGTCACTCTATTATACAGTGGAAAGGTCTATCAGGTTTACTGGTTCAACATGGAAACTTCATAGTATTGATATGATGCCTTTTACCAAGTCAAAGTTATCACTACATTTTGAGCAATCAGAAACGTCCATATTTTATTTTAATTTCAATTACAGGTTAGCTACCTGTAGACCAACTGCCTATTCTTTGAAGCATATTGAAGCATACCTCTGTATATTACCTAGATATTGTTTGATTTTCAATATTGCCCATCATTAGGGTGCCTAAGCATTTATTCCAGTAAATGTATTAATTGGTTATGCAACATATGAAAAGTTTGCCCTACCTTTTTGCTTTAGCTTTTGTGTCAGGAATGTTGTAGTTTCCCATGAATAATCATCTCCTTGTTTTTTTTTAGGGGACAGAAGATTACTAAGAGAAAAGACAGAAAGAACTATGGGAAGCCAAGAAGATGTGATCTATCCCCTTGAGCTCACTATATCAAAACCAGGGAAGAGTCCTTACAAACGTAGCTTTGAAGAAGGGATACCTCAACCCCAAACCAAGAAAAAGAAAATAGACCTCATCTTCAAAGATGTCCTAGAGGCTTCTCTGGAATCAACTAAGGTAGAAGATCATAAGTTCACCAAAAATTCTACCCCTTCCACTCGAAAATCCTTGAGGTTCCAAGTTCAAGATGTCTCAGAAAAATGTGGGACTAGTGTTCAAGACAGTTCTCCTAATCACAGTAGACATAGAAATGAGGGTGAGTGGAAGGTCCCTCACGGTTCTCCCTTTACCATGTCCAAAGAAATTGGCTTGCTGGAAGAGGAAGGTGAAGAACCTTTGTCGTTTAAAGTGAACAGCCTCACTGATCTGTCTCTGGTGTCAAGTCAAGATGATGCTCTCGAAATCCCAACAACTTCCTTGTGTCCCAATTGCATCCGGCTGAAAAAAAAGATTCGGGAATTGCAGGCTGAGCTAAATCTGCTAAGATCTGGCAAGTTAGCTGAGCCATCTCTACTACCTCCTCAGGTACCTGAGTATCAAGCTTTTTCATATCCCACTGGTAAGTTACACAAAACAAAAATGCTCCTTAAACATTATACTAGGAGACCTTACATTTCTGAGGTCTTGTGGTTGGGTTTTATGAAGCACAGATTTAGTCCTCTGAGCAAACACTTTGGGGTATAATTATAATCATAATTATAATTTGTAATTATAAATTATCATCTTTCTTTTTTACTGTAATATGTTCATTTTCAATAAAAGCATTGCAGCAAATTGGTTTGCTATGTTCTTCATACATTGCAGGAGAAAGAATTGTAGGTTGTCATTCTGAATCCAGTTTAGGAAGTATGTTTGGTTTTCTATGCGCTATGTCACTTATACTGGTTCATATGGATGCAAAATACATAAAACAAAGTTTACATTTTGTGCAGAAACCTATTCTTAACTTGGTTGACTTGTGTTTGTTTTTGTTCATTTCCCTCAATAATTCTTGTTATAATATAATAATAGCTAGAGTACTGCTGAGGTTACTTTTTACAATTGCTTAGACTTTAGGAAATTAGGACTTAAAAAAGGATTTATAATTCAATATTACTTCAAATAACATATTCATTTTCATTGAAAACAGGGGACATGTGTAGATATGGATGAAGTGTTGTGGAATTACCGTACTGTTTTATGTTGTTTTCTAGAACTTTGTCTGGAATTTTCTGTAATTCTTTTTTTTTTTTTTTGGGCAGCTTCAGAAAGCATCATGTCTGTTCCTACCATAATGGAAGATGATGATCAGGAAGTAGATTCAGCAGATGAATCCGTTTCCAATGACATAATTACAGCCACAGATGAGCCCTCCAAAATGTCTGCTGTCACCAGGAGGATTCGGCGCTTCAAGCAAGAGTGGCTAAAAAAATTTTGGTTTCTGCGGTACTCTCCGACGTTGAATGAAATGTGGTGTCATGTCTGTCGGCAGTACACAGTACAGTCTTCTCGAACTTCAGCCTTCATCATTGGCTCAAAGCAATTCAAAATCCACACTATAAAACTTCATAGCCAGAGTAATCTCCACAAGAAGTGCCTGCAGCTCTACCGGCTCAGGATGCACCCAGAGAAGACAGAAGAGATGTGTCGAAATATGACTTTATTGTTCAATACAGCCTATCATTTAGCTATGGAAGGCCGGCCGTATTGTGACTTTCGACCTCTTGCAGAACTACTGAGAAAGTGTGAACTCAAAGTGGTGGATCAGTACATGAATGAGGGAGACTGTCAAATCTTAATCCACCATATTGCTAGAGCTCTTAGAGAAGACCTCATTGAACGAGTGAGGCAGTCTCCTTTCCTCAGCATCATTTTAGATGGGCAGAGTGATGACTTACTTGCTGATACTGTTGCAGTTTATGTGCAGTATGTCAGCAGCGATGGACCTCCTGCCACGGAATTCCTTTCTCTCCAGGAACTGGGATTTTCTACAACAGATAGTTATGTTCAAGCGTTAGATCGGGCTTTTTCATCTCTGGGAATCAGGCTGCAAGATGAAAAGCCAAGTGTTGGTTTGGGAATAGATGGTGCTAACATTACTGCCAGTCTAAGAGCTAACATATATATGACAATCAGGAAAACTCTACCTTGGTTGCTCTGCTTACCTCTAATGGTATACAAGCCGCACTTGGAAATATTGGATGCAATTAGTGGAAAAGAACTACCCTGCCTTGAGGAGCTAGAGAACAACCTGAAGCAGCTACTCAGCTTTTACCGTTATTCTCCCAGGCTGATGTGTGAGCTAAGGGTCACTGCTGCTACTCTCTGTGAAGAGACTGAGTTCTTGGGAGATATTCGAGCAATCAAATGGATCATTGGGGAACAAAATGTCCTCAATGCTCTCATCAAGGACTACCTGGAAGTAGTGGCCCATCTGAAAGATGTCAGTGGCCAAACACAAAGAGCAGATGCTTCTGCTATTGCCTTGGCTCTCTTGCAATTTCTTATGGACTATCAATCCATTAAATTGATATATTTTTTGCTTGATGTCATTGCAGTCCTTTCACGACTTGCCTTCATTTTTCAAGGTGAATACCTCCTTATCTCCCAAGTGGATGATAAAATAGAGGAGGCCATCCAAGAAATTAGCAGACTGGCAGACTCTCCTGGGGAATATCTACAGGAATTTGAGGAGAACTTCCGTGAAAGCTTTAATGGTGTTGCTGTGAAAAACCTACGGGTGGCTGAAGCCAAATTCCAGTCAATTCGAGAAAAAATATGCCAGAAGACCCAAGTGATTCTGGCTCAAAGATTTGAACTTCGCAGTCGGGCATTTGTGAAAGCCTGCCAGGTTTTTGATCTTGCAGCTTGGCCCAGAAGTGCAGAAGAGCTTATGAGCTATGGCAGGGAAGATATGATGCAAATATTTGAACATCTGGAGGCAGTGCCATCTTTTTGCACAGAAATCAGCAGAGAAGGCATAGACACCAGAGCGAGTTTGCTCATGGAATGGCGAGAACTCAAGGTGGATTATTATACCAAAAATGGCTTTAAAGATTTAATCAGTCATATTTGTAAATATAGACAGAGATTTCCTCTTTTAAATAAAATAATCCAGATCCTCAAAGTCCTTCCCACTTCCACAGCATGCTGCGAAAAGGGAAGAAATGCTCTTCAGAGAGTGCGCAAAAACAATCGTTCCCGACTTACTCTGGAACAACTCAGCGATCTTTTGACAATTGCTGTAAATGGACCACCTATTTCCAACTTTGAAGCTAAACGGGCACTAGACAGTTGGTTTGAGGAGAAATCTAGCAATAGTTATGCACTGTCTGCAGAAATGTTAAGCAGGATGTCCACCCTGGATCAGAAACCTGTGCTGCAAAGCATGGACCATGGATCGGAATTTTATCCTGATATTTAGCAAGGAATGCCTCTTGTTTAGAGAGCTGGTGATTTTTTTTTAATCAATACTCTAAGCTTTGATATATTACACAGACACCCACGCACACACAGATGCACATGTATGACGTAAACTCACACTGAAAATGTAAGCGGATCTCATGGAAGCTAAGAGAAATACAGCAACATTTAATATGTACTGACATCTTCAACAGTGGCAGCTGCAATGTAGGTGGCAACCTTTCATTTTTCAGAAACATGTACTGGGGCCATAGTCTGCATTATCAACCTGACTCAATTGATAAGCTAGACATGGCAGGCCAATGTCATCCTACGTCTCTCTATGCTTTCATGTGTATGTCTGTTTTTTATCTCTCTCGTATTTTCCTTTTGTTAGTCAGCTATTGAGCCATTTTAGCCCTTTGCTTATCATCATTGGGATTTCTGAGCCCTGTGTGCACATCTTGGAATTTGTTTCTAGCTTCTCCAGGTCATCTAGGTTAGATTGGATCCTTCTGGTAATCTGGTTAATTTTCATGCTATTGTCAATTAGCTAGAATAATTTTTTTTTAGCATGACACATCAGTGGGCAGTTCCGGTGTTAGGCAAAATGTCCTGTGAAAACTCTACTAACAAGTTCATATATCTTCGTACAATATTGATAGCATGTTCCTGTGAAAAATAGCATAATTCAGATTAGGGAAATGGGGAATGTTTTTGCATTTATATTTTTATATAGCGGGGATAAGAAAATTAATTACAATTCTTTACTGAAAACCCAGGCTGCTGTGGAAGCTAGATAGCCAATGAGTCAAATCCTTTAAGAGGATATAGACTCCAGGGCTTAAAAATATACATATGCTAATTTTATGTTATTTATACTTGGTCTTTATAATCAGAAATTGATTGTGTTTTCTGTTTGTTTGTTTGTTTGTTTGTTTTTAATAAGTGAAAGAAATACCTGCCGTCTTTGTGTGGCAGGATATATCAATGCAAAATCCATCTTTATTGCTTAACAAATCTCAAGGTCCTTTGCCTGGTTCACATATCTTTCTTTTACTAACATTTAAAGTTCCAATAAGTGGCTAAAAGAAAAAACAGAATATTGTGCATATACCTGTGAACTTCTTTCAAAGAGCGCATAGTCTAATAGATATGTGGACTATGAAATTGGGAGATCCATGCATTCTGAAGAACATTTTTTTAGCTTAATAAAAAAAGGATTGTTTAGGATAAACAAGCCTAAACAAGCCTCCACATTTGTTTGTGCCATACCCTTCTGGTATATCATAAAGCAGTATTGGGAAGTTTTGGCTGTACTAGATGCTCACAGGAATAAATAAAAATAATTTTGGCTGGAGGATTTACTAGGGTAGCATGTTTCCAGAGGGACTAAACTCATGCCAGTTTGCATTTTTTAAAAATACAGTAAAATGATGTCAGTTACACTGAACCTATCCATTTTCCTTCCCTCCATTCCCATTTTCTCCATCTTCTTCTGGTTAGTCTTGGTGCTAAATTTCTCTGGAACCGTTGCTGCTAGTAGGTAGTTTTTCATTTATCTAATGATATATTGCATTATTTTTAAACAATATGTTTTCAGTGATAATGTAGCATGTGGTTAAAACAGTCTTTCTCAGGACATATCTACACCGGCATCTTTTCCAGTATCGTTTTTGTTTGTTCAATTTTAATTTGTCTTATTCATTGTTCCTGTAATCATCCTGTCTTAATTTTTATAAGTACATTATCATTATTTGTAAGACTAAGCTTTTTTTAAATAATAATGTTGACATAGGGTATAAAAGAAGAGGGCATAATGCCTCCATACCACCTCCTAGGATTTGCAAATCGGTTGTAGTTTTCAAGAAAACCTGTCCAAGTCATCCCCAGGCAGAAGAGGGAAAAATATCTGAGGTCTTTATAATAAATGTACAACATTAGTATAAGACTTTAAAAATAAATAAATAAGGAAATAAAGGAGGAGTGGGGATGGCAGGTAGAAATTGGGATTTGGAATGGAACAATCCTTTGTCCAATCTAACTTCAAAAAAGTTAGCCCTTTGCTAAGGTGGTTACCAACCTCAGTCTGGGAGAAAGAAAGAGGAAGTGAATGATTAATTGAATCAATCACAGACAGGAAAGGGCATGGAGTTCAACACCTTTAGTCACTTCCCCTGCTGAAGGCTCATCTGCTGCCTTCTCATTCTATGCACTCTTTCTTTCTGCTTAACAGTGAAGCCCATAAATTTGCCCCTGGTTCATTAGTTAATTTGCAGGTGACATTTAATATTGGATTTCAGCGATTCCCTTTCTTCAATGTTATATATTCGGTGATAACAAATACTGAAATTGATGAGATATCAAAGCCACGGGGCTTTGACCCCTCGATTGTATTTATGAACACTAGTAATATCAATGGAGCTACAATTATATATATATATATATATATATATATATATATATATATATATATATATATATATATATATATATATGATTTTTCTAAGCATTGGGACAACACATGGTTCAGAAAGCATTGCTATGACCAAAAGCGCTTATATGGATAGGCAGTAAGAGAAAATCCTTGTATTCCATGGTTTATACCATTAAGAAAACCATTAACCCTGTTTTTTCCTTGAAAATGTTTCACTTCTTGGATGAGAAGTGAAATGTTTTCAAGGAGAAAAGTAAGAAAGTCCAGTTGCCTTTTGGAAAGCACCTTTGGGACAACCATGACCTGGATGATTGAGAATCTCCATAGACATTCACCCTGGTATCTTCAGTTATACTTACTCCAATTGAACTATTGCCACTTATTGAAACAAAATACTTCTTGTTGGATGATCTTTACTTTTACTGTTGTCAATGTTTTAGCCTCTGGCCCATTTACCCCATGCAGTTGATTAAAAAGAAATCTTTTGACACTGATTTTTGGAAAGAATTAATATAAGAGAACCTTTCAAGCAAGTGAACTATGTTGACAATTTCCAGGATTTAGAAGAGAATTTGTGCTTTGCAGCACTTCTTCCCTTTGTGTGCCTGTGTTATAATAGCATGAATATATTAAATAGAGGGAACCCAACCTATGATTTACATAGATGCAGCAAATTTTAAAACACGGCAAGTATAATACAGTTTTTTAAACATTAAAGATTAAACTTACAGATGCTTTCTAACATTGCAATATTTTAAAGTTACTTCCTGTTCATATATAATTAGTTAATATAATGTGGGGTCAAAAATTGGATCATCTTATATTTTTCTTTTCAGCTATACCAGTACTTTTTATGCTACAAAAAGGGTTTCCATAGCTGGGCTCAGGAATTTGTCAGTTTCTCTTATATTCAAAGTCCAGGTTCTTAGCATTTGAAGAAATTGTATGCAGTGTTCCACTTCTGATGTTGTGTTACTTCCAAAATGTAAACATAAGTATGACAGCATCATTAAATTTCTATACACCTGTTGATATCAGGTGAATGATAGATAATTATTTTGGCTAATTAAGTTGATAAAAGAATTTCCTAAAATAAAATAATGGTTCAATTTCAATCAATTCTATCTCACCGCAGTCATATATAAGATTTAGTAGATGCACCAAAATAAAAGATTCCTTTTTTGTCATATTATAATTGAAAGTATAATTATTTGGCAAATGTTCTAGTGGAGAAGGATAATATAAAGGATTATTGATTTGTGTGGTGAAACGTGATATGAGGAAGTAATAATCTATCTTTAACCCTAGATGATAGGAAAAAAACCCCTCTATTTAGAATTATTAGGGAGGTGGGGGCAAGGGGGTTTTCAGGATTATCTTTTCATTAAAAAGTTGACCATGCTATTATAAAAATGTGTATGGTCATATTCTCAAATACAAGCTGAATTAATTAAAGTGAGAAAAAAGGACACTAGAGGGCATCCACAGTTAATAGATCAGTCCTTGTCTATTGCAACTGCTTTACCTATTAATTACGAAAACTACAGTTAGTGTTATTAAAAGTACTTTTTTTAGTTTTTTCCCTGGAATGAGGAGATAAAGGGGTCAAGCTCAGAAGATCTAGTTCTGAAATCTAAATAGATCTAATAACCTCTTTCATTTAAGCAAGGAACTACTTTTGTGAGGGTGTGATCTTTACATGGCAAAAAGATCAACATGTGATGAATTATTTGTAATCTACTTAGTGCCTGTGACCATCTTGACAAGTAGGGTCTGGTTTCAGATTTTGCAATTATCAGTCAACTCAGGCTTTTACAGGTGTGATTCCATTTGGCACAAGCATAGTAAACACACATTGATTTGATGCTAAATCCAACCTGGTAGTGTATAAAATCTCTATAACCATCAGGCCTGGCACAGCACTAATTATAAAAATGAATTCAGGCAACAAACTTTCTTCCAATTTTATCAAAAGCACAATGAACATGCATGGGTGATGTGAGCTTGTACTCTAAAGAGAGATGATTCTGCCATCCTGATTTTTGTACTGAAGTGCCTGTTTCTTGCACTTTTTGCCAGTACTGGTTCATAAAGAACATTTATATATTGAGACCATAGCACATATGTGCCCATAACAAAGTATTTCAGGTTATACAGTATTTCTACTACTACTGTTTCTACTAGTAAGTTACTGTCAAACTTGCATAGCAGAGTGAAAACGCTCAGTTAGAATCCTTCCTCAGTTTAATAAAATTCTTCTTAAGCACTAGAAATCTGTTCCATAGCCATCATATCTCACTGCACTAAAATCTATGCAATTCTTATCACCCCTTGCAGGCAAGTAAAATGCATATGCATGAAACTTGGTATATGTCTACACTATCAATTTGTGTGAGGTGCAATCTAAATATATTATATTGGTGGGACCTGAGCTTTGAAAATGCTCTTCTTTTGAGTGGGAATTCAGCACACTCTTTTCCCTCCTAGATTGCACTCATTGGCCATGCTCTGGATAATCAAGCACTTTAACATTGTATTGATCTCAGTGGAAAATTTAAGAATAAGTCTTATAATTATTTGGTTCCCCCCACTGAAATCAGTTAAATAAAAGACTTCAACTTTAGCTAGATTAGGACAATACTCTATAAGGCTTACCCATTGTAACAATCAATGTAAGAAACAAACTCACATGCTTATATATCACTATATAAATATTCTTTCTCATTCATATGCACACATGCATATCAATGAGAATAGTTTGTGTGTGTTTGTGGAAGTATATAAAAACAAATTTTAGAGAGAGAAGCAACTGTTCTATCATAAACAGGTCCTGAGTTTATGTGAGGAATACAGCACTGATTATCACTGTTCTCGGTCTTAGCATATCTATATTTGTTTATAGTCTTATTTTGGGCGTCTGTTTCTCTTGGGATAACTATTGATTAGAAAACATTGCTATGGCCAAGAAAGGGATATATATTTTTTGCTAGCATAACTGATCATATGCTAAAGTTCATATAACAGTATTGGGACCATCTTATAATGAATGAAAATGAACCTTACCTCTCCTTGTTACATAGAGTGTACATCCCGGTACCTATGTTCTCACTTTGGCAAATATATATATATATTATATATGATTTATTTGTGCACTTTCCCCTCTGCTTACCTTGACTTAATGAGTGCAAACTGCAGGTTATTGCTCCCTGGTTGATAAAGCATGATTGTTCATTAAATTTGAAATATGATCCTTGGATTTATCATGCCAAGCCAAATTACATTGATTTCAGTGGTTCATGCTCAGGCAACTTAGGACAAGAACACAGCATTTGTTACCCAAGGACAAGAGAAGAGTAAGAACTGTACGGAGAAGGGATATAGCATGAAAGAAAAGCTTAAGTAGAAAGGCAGGGAATAAATAGGTAAATAAAGCTCTTGAACAGAAAGGTGAATTGGGAGCGTGTGTGAGATGGGCACACGTTATCTTGATGAGGCACTGTGCACTGAGGAAAAGCCACTTTGCTTCAGAAAGATTAGTTTCTGCACATAGGGTGCACCGGCACAGAAGGTGTTTCGCATTGAACCAAGTGGCACGGTAGCACTTAGAAGTGGGGGACCATTTCTCTTTGTAAGAGTGTTTCAATTGAAGCAAAGTACCTCTTTGGGGCTTTGCGTGGCTCTATAAAATAAGCAAATATACTTAGCTGAGGAGTCGTGCTAAAGGTCTTCCCAGTACAGGCGATTGCATTACTGTTCCTCAGCTACCTACTTCCATTCTTTTGGGTTATTTTTCAAAGCGCAGCTAATTTCTCACTGTTTATTGAGCAATCTCAGTTGATCATGTAAGGGGTTTTCAGGATGGTCAGTAGGTATGGTTCATCAGACACAGAATACTGTATCCTGAACACTGTATTAATTTAGTAATGTTGGCTTAAGGCATTATGATTGAACCACTCCAGTAATATAATGTTAATATGACTATATTCTTTTTGGTATGAATGGGAAATAAGGGGGGGATGTTGGCAGAGGTATGCCATAGTTTTCTTCATTAATGTTTGTGAAACATATGCTCAGAGCTTTATGAGCTACATATCCTCTTTTCTTTCTCAGACATGAACAAAGCCATTTGGATTTTTGCAGCTGAAAATCCATTTCTGCTGATAAGGCAGGTATCCTAAGCATTAGTGACTAAGTTGCCACATTGAAAGAATGGGGGAATTTAAGATTTGGACTTCCAATCGTACTGGCACTATATATTATCTTATGCAAGTTTTATTAGTAGCATTATTAGTATTATTATTATTATTAGGGGCTGGAAGGGAGAATGTGGGAATCGCTTTTTTCTCCACCATGTGACTGCTTGCACTGGCGTTACGCAGCTTTGTGGTTGAGCGAGCTTGTGCTGAACACATCTGCTGATAAAGTTTTGTTACCTTCTTGTACTATGCCACACAACTCTGGAAACTCACCTCAGTTACAAACCTGGCTGACCTGAAACTCCTGAAGTTTCAGAATAATGGCTACCTAAAATCTTTTCCTCAGGACTGAATCTCATGGATAGTTATATTTTCATGGCTATTGGACTTTCTTCCAGCCCATGTGCTGCCAACAAAGCACCCTCACTCTACACCAAAATCTCTCTACACCGCACTTCTTCCCAGCTGATTCAAGAGAAGTGCATCACCCAAACGGTTGACTGTTATGGAAGTACAACAAGGAGGTCTGCCAGATCTCTCTCTTGCAGGCATTCCCACACAATTCACTTTACAGATACAAGTGGGGGTGGGGTGTGCCTCAGACCTCCTCCTATTTGCCTTTGTCCCTCTTCCCCTCACAGACTCAATTCCAAACTGCTTGATCATGCACATGTATAAATGATGGGAGGGGGAGAAACAAACTAGAAATCTATTACGTATGTATTAAAAATGTTACTATCACACCTTTTCTGACAATGTTTTTAAAAATGTCATTACTTTGCAGACTATGCTTTATAGTACCTGTGTGAGAGGGGCTAGGACACTGGATACGACTAGAGCTATGTTGATATATAATAGTATGTACACAAGAACTTTCATTTTGTCATACATTATACTTGTAATGTAATATGATTAATTAAAAACACTTCTGTTTATTAAAGTGAGTCAGAATATCTATTATATGAAGACATGGGCGGAAGCTTATTGCATGTTAATTGTTGTTAGTCTTTAAAGCGTCGGAATAGTCCTTATTGTTTTATAACATGTTTGATAAACTCTCCATTAAAATGGAAACAACGTGCATTGGAAAGAGATGGCTTCAATGGAGATTGTCTGTTGTTTGCCCTTATAAATCACTGCTTCTCAGTTGGGGTTTCAGTAGAGGCACCTCACTTCTACTCATCTGCTCTCCAGACTGGCCATTTTTAGCCAGTTGATAGCCATGGCAAATGTCAAACATATTTTCTCAAACTTATTTTCTCAAATTGCACTTTGCAATTTTTGTCTCCTGCTTTGAACATAGGTAAAGGTAAAGGTTCCCTCGCACATGCGTGCTAGTCGTTTCCTACTCTAGGGGCCGGTGCTCATCTCCGTTTCAAAGCCGAAGAGCCAGCGCTTGTCCGAGGACGTTTCCGTGGTTATGTGACCAGCATGACTAGACGCCAAAGGTGCACAGAATGCTGTTACCTTCCCACCGTAGTGGTCCCTATTTTTCTACTTGCATTTTTACGTGCTTTCGAACTGCTAGGTTGGCAGAAGCTGGGACGAGTAACGGGCGCTCACTCTGTTACGCGGCACTCGGGATTCGACCCGCCAAACTGCCGACCTTCTGATCGACAAGCTCAGCGTCCTAACCCACTGAGCCACCACTTTGAACATAAACATCATTTAAGATTTTGAAGACCATGTCAAACTTTCCATAGTGGACTGAGGATTGGGAAGGGAAGAAGAGAACTCTTCTCTTCTCAATACTAGAGACTACCCACTCACTAAGAATGTCACAAGTGACTAAGACTATATTGACCACTTTCTGAGAAAGCTTTGACCTACAGAGCTTTTCTAGACATACTCTCTCTCCTCAAGAGTCAGATGAAGTGTTTCGACCTCACCAGATTTTAGCAGTCTAGCAGTTTAACCTTGACAGAAATACTAAACCTGCATGAATTTTCAGTCTCTTTACATTACATTACATTAATCAGGCATGAGGATGACAACATTTGGCATTAATAATATGTTCCCCCCCATTCATATTAGTTATGTTGACTACAATGTTACAGTAATTAAGGCTAGATAGCCAAGCAATTCACAAAAATAACATTAGAATATAATCAGATAGTTAACACTCACTCTCTAGATAACTGCACTCCATAATGTCATGCTGGCCAGATGACCATGGAAATGTCTTCGGACAGTGCTGGCTCAATGGCCTTGAAATGGAAATGATCACTGCCCCCTATAATCAGCAATGACTAGTGAAGTAAAATCTGCAAGGACTCCTTTACCTTTTTTTACCTAAAGAAAAACCTCCTATTGGTAGCATCAGCCATGTTACCATGGCTGTCTTTATTGCAAAAGGTGGGAATAGGAGACAGATGTTCTTCAAAGATTTTTTTCCAGAAGAAAAGGAATAGATGCTTATGTCCTTGTGAAAAATCATTGTCCCTGTGACCCTATCTGCTCATACCTATATGCACGTGCAAAAATGTGTGATTTACGTACCAATTTGATATTGTTTTATGATTTAAAAACAAATACACAACTACATGTGTATTTCTAGCAGACATATTTCCTAAAGAAAATATAAGGAAAAGTCTCCTTTGAGCCAAGCTGGACTCCATATGACAAATATGTTTTGTTGGTTTTGATTTTTTTTCCCAGAACATAAAAGTGGTTTTCCACTGCTGCATTCTAGAGTCTTATTTTTACCTCTCAGGGCAAACTACACCCTTAGATTTCCCCAACCAAGTGCTAACCAAGTTTCACTCTGCTTAGTGATATAAAAACAAATGTTGAGACACTCAAAAGACTACAGAGAAGAGCAACAGAGATGATTAGGGGACTGGAGGATAAAGCGTTATGAAGAATAGTTGCAGGAATTGAGCATATCTAGTTCAGTGAAAAGAAGGACTAGGGGTGAAATGATAGCAGTCTTCCAATATCTCAGGGGCTGCCACAAAGAAGAGGGGGTCACCTTATTCTCCAAAGCACCTGAAGGCAGAACAAAAAGCAATGGATGGAAACTAGTCAAGGAGACAATCAAACTAGATTAGAACTAAGGAGAAGTTTCCCGACAGAACAATTCATCAGTGGAATGACTTGCCTCCAGAAGTTGTGGGTGCTCCATCAATGGAGGTTTTTAAGAAGAGATTGGACAACCATTTGTCTGAAATGTTACAGGATTTCCTGCTTGAGCTGAGGATTGGACTAAAAGACCTCCATGTTTCCTCCAACTTTGTTATTTTGTTATTTTGTTTAGCATATTACAAATATTTGTATTCTTGATCATGCAAACTAGCTATCTGTCCAGTGAGAAGCAGAACCACAAGGAATATATATGTAACTTCTTGCCAGCCAAGGGCTTCTTTTCCATTCAACAATTCATCTATCTGATCCTCCCTTTGCTTCTGCTTAAATGCTGCCGACCGTACCAGAGATAAATTACAGCAGAATCTCATTTATTTGCTCTCCTCCTGCTCCCATCTTTTATTCCATCAAAGCATTTTGCCTCCTTCTCGTGAAAGTGTGACAGAAACTGTCTGATACATAGAAACAGCTTTTTGATTGCATGATGCTAGATCTTCCAGCTCACTCTAATTATGAGCAAATGGCCTTATGCTGAAGCTGCCTTGAAAGGCCATGTTCTCTGAAGGAATAAAATAATCCTTTTCTCCTGTTCAAAGTCCCATTATGTGTGCCTGATGTGTAAAACATAATGAAAAAGAAACTGGCATTGGACTTTAATCAAGTGAGAGTAGCAGCTTTTCTGGTTTGGTTTGGTTTTTTTCCCCCCTTCAGTATCAGCACTCCAGTAATGGAAAAGAGGATATGCATATAAAAAGCAAAAATATTTCTGCTCTGAAATGGATTTTCCTCATCAATTTTTATTCACATACACTGGTCTCTGAAACCATATAGTCGTATTCATAATATCCCAGGAAGAGACATGGTTTCTGCTGATATTTTCAAGGGAGGTGAGGAAAAATGATTCAAAAGTATGAATTTTCTGATATTGCTGACTGGTTTCCATGGAGATATTTGCCATCTTATCCATCTCTATTTCCCCACCTCCACTACTTTTTCTGAAATCCCAGAAAGATGAGTGAGACAACAGTAAAAGGGTAAAGCAGATTCTAGCATATTAAACCTTAAACCTTTGCAAGCAAAGCAAACATCTTTGACAGGCTGTCATTTCAGGAATGTCCATCAACTGTCACTGACCATTTATCTATTTTTTAAATTAAAAAATACAAAATGTAGACAAAACAAATAAATAGGATAATCCTTACACTTTAAAAAAAAGATGAAGGGAAGAAAAAAACAAATGAAAACATTTATCTCATACATGTTTACATATCAATATCCACTGGTTTAACAATATAGTACAATAGTATAATCAAATACAAAATATTATTTTAAAATATAAAAGCTCTGCTAGAATTAAAATTAGGCTATAATTTTAGACATAGAAACTAAAATGTGGATGCTGCACAAATCCATATATTAAATTATGACCCCAAAATGGTTTTCAATTAGAATTAAATTCTGCAGCAGATTTGCTTTTTAAATGTAAGGCTATTCTGAACATTGAGATGTGATCCCACCATTTAGTTAGCCATTTATTTAAAGAAGGAAGTACTGAATAATGGGGGAGGCTACTTCAGACATGTCTGGCCCCAGTCCAGGGCTACTCTGTTTCAGGACTATTTACCTATTGGAAGCTTACATCCCCATTAAGATGGAACCTCGTTACCTTCCCCCCCTAAAATTACATCATTCTGCAATGTTTTTGTTTTCTTCCTTTAACTGAAAAAGTAGTCAGCCTTCAGCCATTGTTTTGCAGGTGCAGTCCTTTTGATCTCTTTTGGCTTGAACTGTCAGTTGTCCAGAATTTTCATAAAGTAATCTTATACACGCCTTAAAATCCAGAAACCACTTCCAATTCAAGACTGTACAAGACATGCTCCAAATCTCTAAAGCTGCAAAGCAAGCTGGTCATTTGCCTGAAAAGAGTGTGTGTGGGGGGGGGGGAGTGAAATACCTCTTTCAAAGCCCTATCTTGGTATTCTCCTAGCTCAGGGGTAGGCAACCTCAGCTCTTTTATGACTCATGGACTTCAACTCCCAGAATTCCTGAGTCAGCTATGCTGACTCAGGAATTCTGGGAGTTGAAGTCCATGAGTCATAAAAGAGCCGAGGTTGCCTACCCCTGTCCTAGCTGCTTCTTCTCCTAGTCCTGTTGTGTCTCAAGACAGGTTGCTACTTTTACTGATTTGAGAATCAATGGAATTATATTTCTGATGTTTTTTTCCGTTGGACCACTTCTGCAGCATGTGCAAACCTCTCAGTAATCTCTGGAAATGTAATTTGACTGAAAACTGCTCCCACCTGCATATTAAAAGACAGATATTGCTTTTAGAATGGGTTGCTGTCCAGAGCAGAGTCTAGAGTGAAAGTAGCACTTTAACAAGCCTATAAGTATATCCCAGCAAATTCTGAAAGTATTGCATGCAGCAAATCCTATGAGAATATTATAAAAGCAAAATTGCATTACAGGTCTTTCAACTCAAGCTAGGCCAAATGAATAGTTAGACTGAATTGTCTATTTTCAGCTGGGAGATAGTGAAAATAGAAGGCAATTTCTCCAGTGGGATAACAGATACCTCCAACGGGAAGGATTTTGGGGAAATGTGGCTTTCATCTATAACCGCAAAAGGGGAAAAATGATAACATATATTTTGGAGTTAGTGAGGAATCAAGAGTTTGGGAATTTGCATCAAGTCAGTGGTGATTTGTAGACAATCCACTGGGATGCATTCAGCCTAAGATGTAGGGAAAACTAGGACTGAAAATTCTCATTGAATGAATATGGAATGCACAGTGAGAAAATTATGTCACAGATATGAGATATTGGCTAGGGACAATTTGTACAAAGAGAAAGGAAATGATAAGAAATAACAATATACTTTCTTAACCGTAGCAAATCTTTGCCAACAGTTTTTAATATTTATATATGAATATATAAATCACCTCAATCAGCTGATTCTAAATGGTGTAAAAGAGAAACAACCAACAATAAATTAATATAAAAGTAAAGGTAAAGGTTCCCCCACACGTGCGTGCTAGTCGTTTCTGACTCTAGGGGCCGGTGCTCATCTCCGTTTCAAAGCCGAAGAGTCAGCACTTGTCCGAGGATGTCTCCGTGGTCATGTGGCCGGCATGACTAGACGCCAAAGGCACACGGAACGCTGTTACCTTCCCACCATAGTGCTCCCTATTTTTCTACTTGCATTTTTACGTGCTTTCGAACTGCTAGGTTGGCAGAAGCTGGGACGAGTAACAGGCGCTCACTCTGTTATGCAGCACTCGGGATTCGACCTGCCAAACTGCCGACCTTCTGATCGACAAGCTCAGCGTCCTAACCCACTGAGCCACCGCGTCCCTTTAAATTAATTAATTAATATACTGCACAATAAAATTTAATACAACATACAGTAACAATTCCATTGCTGGTGTTAGGATTTCCCGTACATCACATCTTTCGTATAACCCAGAGTTCTGATGATACCTAACCCCAACTGATGAATTATCTCCAAGTACTAAGCAGGATGGAGGAACAGACGGAAACTGTTTTCCCCTGTGACAATCAACTGGAGCTGCCCAGTCGGGAAGAACAGAACCAGAGACTGTGTCAAATCTTGTATGCACTCCATAGATTGACAATATCAAAGTTATTAAGAAGTCTAGCAAGATAAGGCTTCACATACTTATTTTATCCAAATTGTGCCAGAAGTCATCCATGATGGTCTCAGCCCAGACATGGATTTTGCCACATATCCAGAACCAATCTTCCAGGGTTCTCTGTAATAGTTGTCTCTCCAAAAAGGGGTGCTAGATTTGGAATGATACTGTAGTTCTCACATAGAAACAGATCCAAGGCAGGATTGGATGATAGGGTGAACCAATGCTTCTTTCATGGAATTAATCTCTTTTAATGACTTTTGCCTGGCTCTATTCCCTAACTCTTGCTTGGCTGCTTCAGCTAACTAGGAAATGCAGGATTTAAGTCCACAGATGGCACAGTTAACATTAGGTAGAACCCCATTTATTACTTTGGGGTTTCAAGGCTCTAAAACTCCTAAGGAAGTGGCACTCCCATCTCATTGGATATTGGATCTTCACAGAACTGTGAATAAATTGAGAAGACAACAGATAGATAGCTTCAGGAAAGGAAGATCACAAATCAACTTGCTCTCTTAAGTGACATGGAGTTGGGGAGGAAGATCCCTCTTTTTGAAGTGTTGAAAACAAGAAGGAAGAAACCCTGTTTGCAGACTTGGTAAAAAATCAGGTGAGAAAGTGAAGGGAGGGAAGGGGTGAACAGAGATCAGTGTTGACAGGTTGACACGAAAGGGCTGTTCTATTCTTGGGAAAGAGTGGGTTAAGGCATTTTTATCTGTGAATGTGGCTACCAGATATCATGAAACTGAAATGTGTGAGACCCTCTGGCTGACTGCAAGAATAGATGGAGAGTAGGGCAACGCTAGTGAAAAGCAGAAGACAGTAGGGCAGAAGATATGAGATATTGGAGATTTGGTGCCAATCTCTACTTCAGCAATAGCACCCCTTCGCCATCTCACTTTATGAACCAGGTTGTCTATTAGGCATCTTAGCTCAACACTGGAAGTTTTTAAGAAGAGACTGGACAGCCATTTGTCTGAAATGGTATAGTGTTTCCTGCCTGAGCAGGGGGTTAGACTAGATGACCTCCAAGGTCCCTTCCAACTTTATTATTATCATTGTAACTATCCTTTCTTTTAAAATGAACATTTTGCTGTCTAAAATTATTCTTTTTTATTTATTCCAGAAACTTCTCCAGTTGTTTTTAAACACTGGGTTCTATGTGTAATAAAACTAACCTTTACGTGTTTTACAATTTTTCTTATCACCTAAGGTAAGAAGTATTTTGTTACCTGTTCCCAGATAACTTATTTAGTCTATTTTAGAGCTGGAAATGAAACCTTGTTACCTCAAGGGACTGGAAAAAGAGTAAAACCCTTAAATGTATCTCTTTTTAAAAAAAAGGCTCAGGAATAATGCTAGCCATTAAGAAAATAAAAAGGGCATTTTTTTAAAGCACTTAAGATGGCTTTCAAACCAACAATCTACTCAATGTTAACTTAAGATCTTAAAACAATATGCTATTTTAGCTATACCAGTAAAATGAGCTTTATTACAATGAATGTTGAAAAGAAGTGGGTGGAGAAATGATGCTTGTTATGCCTTGTTAAAGCATTTTGATGTTTTAACCTTGCAGAAATAAATGTACTGATGATGTTACCTAGTTTGGTAATGAAACACCTTCAACAGAACAGACAAGCAGAAAGCATCAACATTTGCATCAATAAATGTAATTTATGTGTTTATGTATAAGGTAAATTCATTTGTAAATGTAACTCAATTTTGAGTACGTAAATACTGAGCTATATCATTGGCAACCATTTTACTGAAAGAAAAACATGGAGAGCATAACAATAGGAGAATTGTACAATGGGCAATATGATAGCCTGCACTCCACACTTAATATGATGAAAGCAATTGCCAAAGTTTTTCAATCTGGACACTTTAAAAATCAAGCTGACACGGGCAAGAACAGAAAGCTTAAATGGTATGCCCTCAGTGGTGGAACTGAAGTTCTAATTCAATTATTGAAAGTTGATCTAGTATCATTTATATGAGACATTTCAGTGAATTACATTTTATGATCTTTGGCCATAAAATGAAATGATTATCAAGTGCCTTATTAAAATGTAGTTTTTCCAATTTAAAACAAATGCGGTATAATTGGGACAACATCCAAATAAGCAATACAATTCAATCTGTATTTTATTGATTAATAGTAGCTTTATTTTGGTATGTGCCATGATAGTAAATACCAAGTCTTATATTTTTATTTTGTGCTTTAAACAGTAGTCACAACAACAACACATACTTCATTTAGTACAATAACAATAGTATTTTAAAATATTAAGTCAAAATGAAATATTGCTTCTGAGCCACTCTAATACATATTTCTCTACTATTTTCTTAGCTTGAGGCTTTGAGATATGTATCAAGGATTATGTACCTTTTAAAATAATCAATTCTTCATGCTTCTTTAATAGTTTTTTTTAAAAAAACAGATGATATATGTTTCCTCAAAATTCTGAAGTCAGATATCTTCAGACATCCCCCAGTCAAAAATGTATATCAGCAATGTCACCTTCGGCCTTAATAAAAGTAACCTGGACTGATAATATGATCAAACTGGCCTTTTCTTTCTTCTATAGATTCCAACTGTTCTCTATGTCTCTTCCTTGTTGCTACAGCAGCATATTCTGCATCAGGCCCTGATTGTCATGGATGGAAATAAACTTATTACTGTGTACAATACAGGAAGAGAACGAGTACCTAATTTTAAAACCACAAACACAAGAGACTTCACTACGGCAGATGACTTCAAATGGTCTTATAGAAGTCATACCATAAATGTTGGCTGTAAATCTGATCACTATCAATAATCAGAGCAAGCAGTTTGCCAGGGAAGGAAGGAAGTTCTTAGCTAGAACAGAATACGACAAAGTATTAAATAAGGAGCATATAGTCAGAAGCTCTCAGCAGTAAACTGTAAAACTGTTTGCCATGAAAGGAATGCATAATAAATTTTATCAAAGAGCTCATAGCTTGCATTCAAAGTGCTAAGGTCATTTAAAGAACTCAGAAGGAAGTGGGTGGTGGAAATACTGTATACCCATGTTTTGGTAACTGTTTCAGATGTTCCTAAAATTAGCCCTTTGCTAGCTTTTCAGCAATAAATTCCCCTTTCATTCCCTAATGATAATATTCCACTTTTGAAAACGTCATTGAATTTCTTTTAAGAATATTATAGAACTTGCTGTGGAAAATAACACCACAAGTAATGATGCTAGATTGCTGTCATTATCTAAAAAAAATGCAAGATTTATGTAAGCAATAGCAATAGCCCTTGGCAGTTTTGCTGTTATATGAATTTGACACAATTTTACTTAGTTGCTCCAGCACAGCAATTATGATAACTGTAAAAGGCTATGCGATACAAATTAATGTAATTGAGAGAGAACTTTAATTGTGACTAGATAACCCATGATTCATTGAGTCAGTGTTTTCAGAGATATTTCCTTACCTAAGCAGGCAAACAGGACCACGGGTGGACAAATAATGTAATCAGAATGACTTCTTGTTGGTTTCAACATTGAGTTTCTTTGTGGGGAGCTGGCAGTGAAGATCAGAAATCTTCTTTCCCTTCTCCCTTCTTCTCCCTCTTCCTGCTTTCCTTCTTTCCTGTTCTTTCCTTCTTCCCTCCCTCCCTCCCTTCCTTCCCTGTCTCCCTCCCTTATTTTTTTTTCCTTCTTTCCTTCTTTGTGTTGCTTCCCTCTCTCCCTCCCCGTTCCTTCCCTTCCCATAGACAGGTTAGTTGCAAGGCAACATACAAGTGGCCAATGCAGTGCAAGTGGATGTTGCACCATTTCTCTATTGACTTTCTCCCTACAAACTTCCCACAAGCAAATACTTTGCTAGTTGGAAGGTGGCCAGGAACATCAGTAATGATATCAGTTGCTTCTGGGTTCCCCCATTGACTTGTGGAAACTGTCACGGAATGTTAAAAATGAGAAACATGTGACCACAGGTGACTATGGCAATGTGGTGGTGGCACTGAACATCAGCAGCCCAACAGGACTGAAAATGGCAAAAAAAATCCCCAAATTTCATTCTTTCCGATATAATGGGCACCGGCATTCTGTAAATTAATCCATTTGAGATACTTTCGTTGATAAACCTTTGCCCTGTAATGCAGCATTTCACACAAATAAAGATTATAAAGTATCAAACAGAGTTTTAGTAATATGTAGATTATGGGGTCAAGATGTTTTCCTAAACATCCCTTAATAATGGTCTGTCGGACAATTTTACAATGAAATTTCCTACCAGAATGAAGCAGATGAGTAGAATTAAAAAAAAATTCATTTGCTTTCTTAATTCCCTACCCCCTACCAGATTATTTTTGCACTTTCAAATCCAGTCACAGCCTGTTCTTTTTTGGTAAAGATGTCTAGACTTTATCTTATTTCTTCAACTCAGAATCTTTTACAGCGTACTGAGTTACATAACTGATCTGTGGTTTGTTTTTTTAAGAAATTAAAAGGCAAAAAACAAATCCAGCTATCTGGGCTCAATTCCATATTCATCTTTTTGAGGGAATGTTTTATACATTTCTTCTTGAAATCAGCTTAATGAGGCCAATTAATCTTTTGTTTTAATGTTCCCAGCTAAAACAACAAAGAGTTGGTACAGTATCATTATACAGCATTATTAAGTGAAGAATTTACTGTATGCAGCATCAAACTCCCAGAGGAGCAACTCAATCAGGCAAGAATATATAAATAGGGACACTAAGCCTTAATAAGCCTTACCAAATTATATGGGTTATCCATTTTTTTCTTGGTTTTACTCCTTATTGAAAGGATCAAAGCTCCAGTGAAAGCTGCTGTGGCATTGTTTATGTCTTCAAATTAGTTCCCAGCAGCTCCTACTTCTTAGAATTCTGTAATAAATGAGCAACTTTTTAATCCATAGTTCTACTAGAATGCAAATTAAAGCATAACTCCATTGGAATTGGTGACTGCAATTAACTAGTGTTATTTTTTTAATATAAACATGCAGAATAAAGAAAAGGAATGAGGCGTTTCCTCCATCCACATAGGCAAGTGGTCAAATGATGATTAACTGTAGAAGAAATAACATATGGATGTAGGCTTTCACGACTGGTCTCTATGAAGCAGGAATGCTTCACAGCATTCTTTGGGAAAAATGGTCATAATTTAGGGTGTGTGTGTGTGTGTGTGTGTGTGTGTGTGTGTGTGTGTGTTTCACCAGCAGCTTTGGCTGGCATCTGCAGAGGCAGAGTGAGCTGCTTTGTTATGTACCTCACAAGCAACTGAAGAAGGGCTGACAACTCTGTATGTACTGTACTGTATGTCGTCTCGGGAAGCTGATTTCTAACTGGTCCATGCCACAGGAATTCCATGCCAGGAATCAGTTTCTTTGGACTCCCTTGGCACAGACCAATCTGAGATCATCTTGCCAGGTTCAAATGCAAGAGCCCAGGCCACCCAGTTCAATTGCCTGTGAGATGCCAAGAGGTACATTACAAAGCAGCTCACTTGCTTTGTAGAGCAAGTTGTTTGTTTTACAGCAGATTTTGCTTGTGCATGCCTGAGAGTATATGTATGCACAATATTCACAAATTCTCTCATAGGTCACTTCATGGTGGTATAAATGATACCGTTAACTTACTATTAATGATAGCATGTTATTTATAATTAATATTATAAATATGTATGTGCACACACCACAAATACATAGGTACATGTCCTGAAAAAACAATTAAAAGAAGTATGGCAAAAAATTATATGTGTATCTTCAACCATTGCAGCAAACACTCAGGAATATTTCACAGATATAACTAATATGAACAGCCTATATGTTATACTTTCCCTCCTTGACACATTTTTTTTCACTCATCAAATCCTAGATTCTAGTCCCGTTCACAGGAAATGAATTATTCAGCTATCCCTTCAGAGTCATTTGATGCACTTTGTTCACAGCCACATACAACACAGCTGGCTGGACTGCTATTTATGGCTTACCTTTACAGTTCTCCTGAAGAGGAAGAGACCATAACAGCTAGCATGAAGAAGTCTGGGAGGCCATCATTTTTTGTACTATTCCCCTCCCCCTCCTTTATTTCCAAAAACACTGAAAAAGAAAACTACAGCACACAATAAAGGACAGCAGATTTAGGAGAACTGTAGCCACCTGGTTGGCATCTGCCTTATCTTCTGAGGGATTGGGCTGGAATAGAACAGTGACAGATGCAATGTTCCTATAGCATCCCCATTTCCATAGAGTGGCTCTAGTATATTATTTAAATCTTGGGGGAAAGGAGGTCATTGAAAATTCCAAGCAGCAATTCAGATGATGTCATTGACCAGGGAGATTTAATTTAACAACATTTCCCTGAGTGTCTTTTGGGTGCAATTTAGCTTCTGATCTTGGCTTTTGTTAACATGTCATTAAGCGCAACACCCTTAGAAAATTGGAATTCAGTATTGTAAAAATGCAGCAAATCATTAGTTTACTATTAAAGACCTAAAAAAGCTAATGTGGTATAAATTAGTTAAATTATTTTTTTAAAAAAGTAAAAGTAAAGGTTTTCAACTGAGTCATGTCCAACTCTAGGGAATGGTGCTTATCTCGGTTTCTTGGATGAGGAAGTCAGCGTTGTCCGAAGACAATTTCTGTGGTCATATGGCCAACATGGCTACACACTTAAGGTGCATGGAACATTGTTACCACAGAAGGGTACCTATTAATCTACTTGCATTTGCATGCTTTCAAACTTCTAGGTGGCAGAAGCTGGGGCAAGTAACAGGAGCTCACCCTGTTACACAGATCTTGGGTCTTGAACCCTGGCTGTCAGTTCTCCAGTTGACAAACTCAGTGTCTTTAACCACTGAGCCATCATGCCCCCCTAAAATTTACTCAGAAGCATGACTTAAATCTGTATCCACCCACTGCACTTTGAATATCAGGAAAGAAGCGGGGAGGGGATTTTATGCCAAAGATGGCAAAATAGTGTGTTTATTATTGGGAATGATACTACACACTAATTAGGAGAGGGGGACACCATTTGCTACTTACCTCAAGGAGAGAGAATGCCCTGCTGAGAGATTCCATTGAAATGCAAATTCAGATTTTGAAGGGGTTTTTTTGTTGAAATTCTTCAGGAAGAGGAATAATTCAATAATTCAATTCCACCCATTATTCCATTGAGGTTCAAGGCTATTCTAGCTATGTCAACAGCAACCAAGGAAAGCACTGAACCATGCTTCCTATTTGGGTACCAGAAATGACCAAATTAATGTAATTTAATATCACATCTAATCGGACCTTGTTTATCAGTAATTTGCATTCTAATTACCTCTTATTAACTCTTCTGTTTAGCTCTTATAATATCCCTCCCCCTGGGTTTTTTTTTTTTTTGGTCTTGTCTCTGCCTGTAGACTGTAAATAGATTTTGGGGGGAAATTGTCCTCTTTTTCTTAGCCACATATATAGATGACATGGTATACATATCCCTGTATATATTAACAACCAAAAAATTAAAAATAGAGGTAGACATCTGCTGATTGTACAAGATACAAATTGCTAGGTAAATAATATCATAGTTTTTCAGAGCTTTCCAAGGTTATCAGATAGCTGCAATTGGAATGACAATACTGGGCCCAACACAATTGGGGCTTGTGTTCTTAAAGTGTTGAATGAAATTACTTATTATATCTGATAATATTGATTAGATACTAAGTAGTGAAAAATAAAATTAATCTTTTGTGCATGGCCAGAAATAGAAGCTGAAGAAATGATCCCACAAGCCCATCATTATCACTGCTCAATGAACTATTTGCCATTTTGACTAGCCCATTTCAACAATATTTATTTAATAAAAAACAATTATGAACAGTATTAATAAACAAGACTTGTGCTTGATCACGTGAATGGATTCAATTCATGATATGTGCGTGTTTAGGATGTTGAAACAGATTTTTTTCTGAGACCAGGTTACTGGACATGAGAGGATCACCATTTCTACCTTGTTATCTACATGTGAAGTTGGTGCCACATAGCAATCTGCCTCCTGGGGTTCCTCAGCATCTCTTCCCAGTGGTTCCTCTCGGTTCCCGCAGCATGCAGACCAAGGCTACACTTGCCCAGTAAGCGGTTCTGCCCATCAGTATCCTGGCTTAGCATCTCCAGCTCTATACTTGAAGCACAGAGCAGATCATGGGGCACCTCAAACATGATCATCTCATTCCATACTGGGTTGATCTTGTGTTTTGCATGCTTTGTCTGCTTCTTTTTCAGTTTCAATGCCTGGTGCTTCAGTGTCACTTTGACAGATATATCTGCAGGGATAGGGATAAGATTTGGTCATATGAAATCAGTCTTGAGGTGTCAGTATTTTCTATCTTCCTCCTGACGACTAATAACTTGAGAAATTCTTGAAAATGTCAACTATCACCAAGGACCAAACTATTCATGAGACATGGGAAGAGGACTAAGAATCTACTGAGAAGAGACAGCTCTATTTAGCTTCTTCCCACATCGAATGTCCTCACAGGTGGTCACAGATAGCTCCCACAGAATTTCAGGTGCTTAGCTGCACATTGTGAAAATGGATAGCATAGTTTTCTGTTACAATTTGACAATATCATTTTATAGCCTGACGTGCTTTCTTTTTGAGGCATTTCTTACATGAAATGTCTTTTCATTGTTGTTTATTATTTATCATATTTATCACCCTCCCCCCCCCCCAAAAAAAAATTGGGCCAACCTAAATTCTCCAAAATTGAAGCCGAGGGAGGGAGAAAAAAAACTTTGATTTTTGTTTTTTAACCATTTAGCAATCCATAAAAGGGCCAGTCCCCTAATCCCACATCTACTAAGTTTACTCTAGAGCAGAGGGTGTGAAAATTTGGGTTTAGAAGTTTCAAAATTATAGTGTATATGCATAATTCATTGTCGTTATTTCAAACTTTTGTAAGGGGTGCGAGAATATATCAGAAGCGTTCTAGGGGTGCGGGATATAGAAAAGGTTGGGAATCACTGCTCTAGGGTTTCTGATATAGAACTTAACGAAATGTTTGCTGAAAATTTATCATATCGTATCATAGAATCATATCTACTGATACTCTCAAAATCCAGAATGTTGGTAAGGCAGGATTTATCTTTGTTGAAGGCTAGTTGATTTTCCTTCCTCAAAGCTTGCTATTTTTTAATTATTGATTCTACCCATTTTACTTTTGATACCTTTAAGAATTCTTGAATGGACCCCATCAGAGACTTTACATATAAATTCTATGTAAGCTTTGAATTATTTACATAACACCATGAAAAAATACATTAAATAGATACATGCAATCCACACATATTCAAATATCCACACATAATCTTTTATCATACACCACAGTTTATATTTCTAAAAACCCTGCCCATTCAGCATCTGTTCCATTCATTTTGTGGCTCATATTAATCATGTCACCCAAATCTGTACATACCAACAGTGATTAAGTGCATCAATCTGTTGGATACTTTTAAAGGCATTAATCATTCTTAACATTTAGCTGAAGGAGGAATGGGCAGCCTTTTTTACCATGAGGCCTGCATGTGGCAATTGATAAAGGGTGTAGGATTATTATTTCATGGTGGATTAAGAGTGGATTGATCCTGAGCCAGCAGTGGCCAAGTTTCCTATAAACACATCTGACATAATACATAAACATAATCACTTGTGCTATTTACACATATATACTATGCGTCTTCAGTCATGTAAGCTTCAAAATTCATAGGCAAATGGGAGTCACTTCTCCATTCCTTCTCCATGGTAGTCTCATATTTTTTTGAATGTGAGTACAGCTCTCTACCTGATCTAGGAAATTAGTAAATCAGTCAGCTGTTCAACTGAAGGTAGTCCAACTCTTTCAGAAAATAATTGAAAATGTGGCCCTCAGATAGAGTAGTAATGGTAAGCCTAGCTTATATGTTTATCCATTCCCCATTTTCAAGCGCTCATGCTTAACAGTGTTAACACCTGAAAAAGTTCTTTCTTTCTTTCTTTCTTTCTTTCTTTCTTTCTTTCTTTCTTTCTTTCTTTCTTTCTTTCTTTCTTTCTTTCTTTCTTTTTCTTTCTTTCTTTCTTTCTTTCTTTCTTTCTTTCTCTCTCTCTCTCTCTCTCTCTCTCTCTCTCTCTCTCTCTCTCTCTCTCTCTCTCTCTCTCTCTTTCTTTCTTTCTTTCTTTCTTTCTTTCCTGTACATGCATATGCACCCAGGCCCACAAATGAATTCCCTAGATTGTGAATCTTTCCCCCTGTGCTCATTACACATACCCACTTGCCAAGCTGACAGGTGCTGTGAACAGCTAAGAATTGTGCCTTTTCATTTTGTTCAGAACACATAGTTTAAAAAAGGGAGACTAAATGGCACTGTGTCTGTCCTCACAGTTTAAATTGTATATTCCCTGCTTACCAACAATTGTTCAACAATATGAATAAGTATTGTTTGTTTGTCTGTTTATTATTTGTATATCACATCTGTCTCTAAAGCTGGGGAGCAGAATCTGTAGCCCTCTCAAGCCTTGGATGAAGTTCCTGCAGTCCCTTCAAAAATAGCTACTGAATTATAGCTTTTAAAATGCTAAAAGGAAAAATTATTCAATATTGGTGAACAAATCATACTGAGTATATCTTAAAAACTTTAATTTAAATATGTATAGGTTTATTCCTAAATCAACCAGGTGAGATAGCTGTCAAATTCAGTTGAGAGACAGATGGGCCCAGAGTTACACTGTCAGTACTGTGGTCAAATGGGAGCTTCAGTATGGGTCTCCTTGGTTCTGTTCCAACATCTAAGCATTGTAATTTATGGTACCCATTTCTCAATTGTGATGGAAAGAAATCAACAGCTGTTTGACTGAGGGCATGCCTAGATGGGTGACATGATGGTATAATCCCTCCCCTCTTTCAGTCACTTCCCCATCTCATTTACTCATCCTTCATCTGTCATGGATCTTCCATGACCAAGGCTGGCTTCAAAAGCACCCAAGACCTGAAAAACTGGTTTCACAGAGGGAGGAGTACATTTCCATTTAAAATACAACTGGCTGTGTTGCCAGTGTTGAATGAGTTTGTCCACAGGCCAAGTCATATCACCTCTACTCTAGACTGAGCCACAAATTCTAGGTCAATTTAGTGCAATGTCCAGGCAATGATTCAGGATAGCATTTGCACAATCTCATGAAACTTGACCAGTTAGGACAATATTATTGCTTCAAAATGACAGATGGAGACTGAGGCTCAAATACTTTCTTAAAGTCCAGCTATTGAATCTTAGCAGAAGCTCAGAGCCTCCTTACATGACTTAATGAAAATATATGCATTTTATTAAATTTATACAGCTGCCCATTTCACATATGCCTAAATACTATACTTAGCATAAAATAATTAAAATATTTTATTTGGTGGCAGTTCGTCAGCAGACTTTTATTTCTCCCATACCTTTTCCAATGAGTTCTTTCAGCTGTTTGGAATGGAGATTCTTGGCTTTTATAAGCACCACAAGCAGGCGATTTGCTGCAGGCAAATAGCTGATAGAAAGCAGAACTTCCCCATAGCCTGAGTCTGGTTCCTGCAGTTCATGGAGACAAACAGAAAAGGAATGCACACTTTATTTCTTACCTTTGTCTACACAAAGAAGATGACTGACAACCACAGAATAAGGTAGGTACTGTATGTGGAAAAGACAAAGATCCGTACAGCAGAATATAAAGGGTGAACACACTCACACCTTTGTTTTGCATTATGATGTAAAGTTCAATACACGTTTCATCTTTCTTCCAATATGGGCTTCTGCATTTTTGTTTACATTAGGCTGTGGGGAGATTTAAACAGGGTATCTGCAGAACTAAAGTAAATGCAAAGATAACAGTGGTTGTAAAGCATGCTACAAAGCTACAAACTCTGGGTTATCTTTCACTAGCCTCTTCAAGGTGTTTTAAAGATATGAAAGCCACAGATGTGCAACTACCTATTAACTCTGGATGCATGTTTCCTAGCAACCAGGTGGAAAGGGAGCTTTCCTTCTGAAGTTCATAGGAGATAAGAAGAGAGACATTTCTTACTAGTGGTATTTCTCTGGTCTGCTCTTTTATTAGATAAAGTCGTGAAGTGTCATTCTATGTGAAGTGTCATTCTGCAGTGGGGCTACAATTTTATTCAATCTACTGATTAAAGTTTTGATATTAAAGTTTTTGAAAATATGAGAGTAGTACAGAGAGAAATATTGTCCTTTGCTTATTATGTTCTCTTTCTTTCTTTCTTTCTTTCTTTCTTTCTTTCTTTCTTTCTTTCTTTCTTTCTTTCTTTCTTTCTTTCTTTCTTCTTTCTTTCTTTCTTTCTTTCTTTCTTTCTTTCTTTCTTTCTTTCTTTCTTTCTTTCTTATAGTGCTTCATCAGAAAAAAAAATGTTTTGGACAATTTTATTACGTGGGTTAAACTATTTCTTGTTATCCATTTCTAAAAGCCCTAAAATATTCTTACAGTATTGAAGCAAATGCTTTCATAATACACCCACTTCTAAACCATTGCCTCTAATTGGGCTCTGTCCTTAAAATGAATGATAAATTCATGCTGAAATCACACTACAAGGCTTTGATTCTAAGCTAGTTGGTGGAATGCAGGAGATACAGTTTTATATTTTTGTGATACCAGCAGGTACTGTGATGTGATACTTCTTTTTGGAAATCAATGAATTACCCGAGCCCATTTTAAAATCTACAGGACAGAATTACAATGAAGAAGAATCTGGCATTTTTCAGTGAAACTGTTGAAAAGACATGGAAAACTTTCAGCAGGCTATTCAATTCATCCAAAATCCATTCTGAATTATCAGTTTGAATCAATTTGGCTAGTCAAATTGATTGAATATTAATCATATATTTGATTGGATGAAAGGTATGTTTCTGTATATAGAAAGGTCAAATCAGTTCAAAGTCACCCAATTTGATTGGATGCATCAATTTGATTCAGCAATTAGAAGGGGATTCAACTGAATCACTTTCCAATCAAAGCTTGAAACTGGCATTATCATACAACCCTAGCTTTCAATAAACCTAATAAGCTCATCGTGGAAATACAGTACCAAAAATACTGTATTGCCTCTTTTCCTCCTGCTCTTTTTTTTAAAGTTTCTTTTCTGCCTAGCATCTAATTAATGATTCAGGACTTCTTTCTCGGTTCACAGTGTAATAGCTGCCATTCTGAGGTCCCCTGTGAGGTACTCTTTCTTTCCATATGGTTAAACTGCAAAATGAGGACACAATTCCAAGCCTGTTAATCTGCTCTTTTCAGGTTTGGGACAGCATTTCTACTTTGTTACAACCTCAGAGGCTGTCTGAAAAAGGCCAATTAATGAGAAATACGACTGTCAGTTGCTAAATATAACTGGATAGTATATCTTGCACTTATTATGTACGAACAGTTTCTTGGCATTCTTGGTATTGTATGTTCCTGGAGACCATCTGTAAGTTGACTGACTGAGGCCATCTGCTTGAGAGGTGTAATTAGCCACCTGCTAGGGTTCTCCTGGGTTCAGAATTATTATTTATTATTTGTAGAATAGTGACACTAGTAGCAACACCTCAACTTTAGCACCTCTAAACATCTTCTGAAAAGTCATAGTGCTTGCCCTCTGGAATAAAACCCAAAATAAAACACCACCCTGTTGGTGTTCTGAACAGCTGTAAAGATCCATTTGGTCTCGTTGGGCTAAGGTGATTGATTTTCCTTTTCTTGGGCATCAGCTAGTAGTTGCATGTTTTGGAATTTGGTGGGTTCATCATATTTGCGTGGAGTAACTGGTTCAGAAAAGGGATGCGGTGGCTCAGTGGGTTAGGACGCTGAGCTTGTCGATCAGAAGGTCGGCAGTTTGGTGGGTCGAATCCCGAGTGCCGCGTAACAGAGTGAGCGCCTGTTACTCGTCCCAGCTTCTGCCAACCTAGCAGTTCGAAAGCACGTAAAAATGTGAGTAGAAAAATAGGGACCACTACGGTGGGAAGGTAACAGCGTTCCGTGCGCCTTTGGCGTCTAGTCATGCCGGCCACATGACCACGGAGACGTCCTCGGACAAGCGCTGGCTCTTCGGCTTTGAAACGGAGATGAGCACCGGCCCCTAGAGTCGGAAACGACTAGCACGCGTGTGCGGGGGAACCTTTACCTTTTTAACTGGTTCAGGGGACAATGTATCTCTCTCTCTCTCTCTCTCTCACACACACACACACACACACACACAACTGTTAATGCATTCCAAGACTGTATTACAATTACCATAATTGTTTTTGTCCAGTGATGGTCCTCTAGGATTGCCAGAAGCTTCTCCCACAAAATTCAAACCAAGATAGATTTTTCCCAGTATTTCTACATTTGATTTTTCTTGCTTAGCTGCTGAACATTACATACCTCATCACTGAACATTATTCTTTTGAATTTGGCTTAAACCTTGCAAGGTAACTTTAAATCTTGATGCTGTTCTTTAATGAGGTGGTTCTTAACTAATGTGCCATGTGTCATAGGCTTGTTTCTAGTGTACCATGTTATTTTTTTTCTTATGTTATTTTTTTGTTATTGTTTGCATTAGGTATATACTATATAATATGTATATTCAATACAATGCAGATATCTAAAAAAATCATAACATCCCCTCAAAGCATGAGTTATATATTTAAAAATAAGTATATAAGATTAACAATTTTTGGTGTGCTACAGAATTGCTACTATATTCAATATTGTGCACCCGATTAAAAAAAGGTTGAGAACCACTGCTTTAAATTATTAGCCAATTCTGTAGCTTAGTATCACAGTATCAGCCTTTCTATCCCTTCCATTTCATCTGTGTATCATTCATTAAAACATTGACTAGCACTGGGCCAAGAATGGAATCCAAGGGGGATCATATTCAAAATTTCTGTATATGCTAATGGAGAAACATTCAAAGAATCTAATAACAATGTTGTCATTGTGACCATGGGATAAAGTGAATTACATCTCAGAAGTTTAGGAACACTGACATGCAGCATTCTACATCCCAACAGGAGAATATAACATGCAGTAATATACTATAAGTGAATTGATAGAATACCTTGTCAAGGACTTTCACTTTCTCAGACTGTATTGGTCCATATTGCTCCCCTACAGAAGCCAGATTTGGTTTAATTTCACCAATAATGCTGTGTCTAGAGAACTTGTCACAGTTCCTCAAGGTGAGAGTCAATGTCCCCTCTGGTAGCTCCTTCTCCTTGACCAGAAACAATAGAGCTTCCTCCCAGACAATGTGGGCTTGCTTCTTCTTCATCACAGTCTGGGCTTCTATAGTTCCAGAGTTGCTCACCAAAGTGCCTAAGATGTAGCAATCACTTCCACTGTTTTGGTCTCCTGCTGTCGTTCCATATAAAACTAGTAGAGGCAGAGTGAAGGGGAAAATTCAGATAACATTTAGCATTTAAATCCTGTGCTAAAGTATTTTCAAGAGACCACTTCAATTTGATTTGGCTTGATTTAGAGCAAAGTCAAGGCTTTGATGTAATGCAAAAAAGCACATTTCTGTCTCTGCAAGCTTAATTGGACATGGGTCAAACTACAGGCTTCTGTCACCTGTCATCCTGATTATACATAGATTGCGTAGGACAGAGTTGTATTCTGACATAAATTAAGGGCAGCAGAAAACATAGCTGTTTTCCTTTCATTGTAATTAATGCCATTCACATCTTGGTTTTATGGTGATTTAGAAATATCTAAAGAAAAAGAAAATAAGAGAGGAGCAATGTAATCTGGTGAACTCTGTTATGTTTCATTTTTGAATTAATATCATAGATGATTTATGCCCACATATGTAGTCGTCTTGAACCTGTTAATTGTCACAGTGGGGAGGAGTGTTGGGATTGAGGGGGGGACATCCAGAGGTCTCTAAATGATAATTCAATAGTCCTAGCCAGCATGGCCAAGAGTGAGAGATATAATAGTTTAGCAATGCCTAGAGGCCCACAGAAATACTGGTTTTGTTTTGTTTTTTTAATCAAGAGTGACCAACATTCTTCTGCATTATCCTCCATTATCTCCTAATTCAGATATCATACAAAACCAGTAAAGCTTTTCAAAAGTCAGCTGTATGAGAAGAGAAGGGCAAAGAACTAATAGATGGAGCCATGGCTTATTACTAGGGTAAATTAAACTATAATTTATCGGATAAGGATAGTTATGCCTTTATTGGACCTTTATGTGACCTAATCAATTACTTATTCTCTTCTGTTATGTTTGCCATATGCAAAAAATAATTTAATTTTGTGTTTAGAATAAAGTAAAATGATGAGAAATGTGAGACATTAAAGTTATGTATTTGATTGCCCCCCCACCCCACTAGCTATGAGGATGCAAATCACTGCTTGGAAAGTAACTTATATGAATATTTTTTATAGCTTTTAATGTTTTTTCTTTGCTTTCTTATCTTTATACCTTTAAATCCAGCCCTGAATCCTGGTGACTGTGTGGATAAGTCCCTGCAGTTTTCTAGGCAACATTTTTCGGAAGTGGTTTTGCCTCATCCTTCTTACTGGGGATGAGAAAAAAGACTGGCCCAAGGTCACCCAGCTGACTTTGTACCTGAGGCCAGACTTGAAATCACAATTGCCCAGTTTCTACTGATTGATGCCTTTAACCACTACACCAGACTGACTCTCTCTATAAATGTCTTTTCTTAAAGTCTTAAAGGCAAGACACCAGATTATAAACTGACAGCAAACAGCACTCTTTACTAGCACTGATGATGTTACCTAGTTAGGGTAATGAAACGTCTGCAACAAAACAAGCAAGCTCAGAGAGCACCAAGGACCCCTCCTAAAGTCTCATTTGTTTGGAATAATCCTATGATTACTCTGATGTTGCCAGGGCTTTTTTTGTCATAGAACGCTCAGAACGGAGTTCCGGCACCTTTTTTGGATGGAACCTTGTAGGGTAGGCAAGGTGGGTTGTATGACATGTGTGAGTTCCGGCACCTTTTTTTTTTTACAAAAAAAGCACTGGATGTTGCTAAGAAGAGCCATGAAGACCTGGCTTTTCACTCAGGATGTTGACAAGGGAGAATGGTACTTCTTGTTTCATCAAATTAGCCATCATGTATTTTTATTTTTATTTTTATTTTACATTTTATTGAATGCATTGTAATTTCTTTGACTGTTAGCTGCCTAGAGACATTAAGAATCAGGTGACATACACATTTAATAAATTATAACTATCAGATATTTTCAATCACCAACTTGCAAAACTGGAGGTCTTTACCTTCTAGGAAAGCAACGGACAGAGCCTCTTTCTGTCGGTTGTAGCCCAGACAATAATGAAGTTCTGGGACTTGATTGAAGGCTGCAGCATTTTCAGGACTCAGGCGTTCAGTGACACAAACATCCTTCACCCCACCTGAAACTCAAAAGAATGTTAATTAGAAATTGTGCCCTATTCCAGATAAGATGACCATTACCACTTGAAGCCATGATATAAAATGAATGGAAATTGTACTTCAGTGATGGCAAAACCAAGTGCCCAAAATACAACCCCAAATCCACTTACTGTATGTATCACTGGGTGCCGGGTGGGCAACTTGGTGGGTGTGGCCAGGATGGGCATGGACACCTCTATGTTGCTCCTGGGGAGGGATGCCTATGGGGGCCGGGCATGGTTGGGGGAGATCCTGAGGGTCTCTGGCAGGTGGGGCAGTGGGCAGGAGGCTCATCCTCCAGGGTGAGGGGAGGGGAGGGAGGGGGCAGGGAGGGGGTTGCCATTGCTGCAGGGCAAGGCAAGGCGAGGCAGAGGCCGGGGTGGGGGCTGGTTGCAGACAAAGGGGGGCTCTGGTGAGGAGGAGGAGGAGGTGGAGGAAGAGGGTTTAAGCAAGCTTAGCAACCGGAGTGGGGATCCCCCCCAAAACAAACTTGCTTCATGGGTAACCTCAAAGCACAACAGAAGAGACCAAAACCTGCTGCAACTACCCAGCAGATGGGAGGGGAATAACAACCAAACAGCCACCCCCCACCAATCCTCAACAGAAATGGTCACAGCAAGGAAAGCCTCAGAAAAGGGGGAAAGTGTGGGCAGGTGGGTGTCTTGCTCAGCTGATGGCTGAAGGGGGAAAAAAAGAGGGCAGCTACACTCCCTCCCAAACACTGCCCTCTCATGAAAGCAGGATGAAAACTCCAAAAAGCAACAAGGGAAAAAAATTAAAACAGAAGAATGTCTCAGAACACCTGTATTAGCAGATGCAACTGATACAAAATCTGGATGAAGAATGTTCAATAAAGCATTCTTGGTTGTCTATTTTATCTTTCCTAATAAGCTGTAACCAACATCCTCTCTTCACTTTGCAAAACCTGTGGGTCCCACGCCATCCCACATACCTGCAAGAAAGCAGCTGCAATCGGAGTACTCTAATTGTAACTTTGAAATGTGGCACCACTGATTTAACTGCTGTCACACTGCAAGTACAGTTGGAGTTTACAGTACTGATTTATCCAGCATGTGTTATTTATTTTATCTTTCTTCTCCTTATACAGCCCTCCTCTCTAAGCTGGAGGGCTAACTTTGGCTGCCCCTTCGGCCCCCTGAGACAAGCCGGGCCTCCCCTTCCCCCAGCTGCCCAAGCCAAAGTGCCCCTTAGCTAAGGGGAGATGGGAAGGTGGAGGGGAGCAGCCATTCTCACAAAGGCACCACAAATCCGCGTGAAGAGAACTCAGCCCTTTGGTGAGTTTTGTCCCACTGCAGCACTAAAACCTGGGGAGCGCCCAAACTCACTTGCAAGTCTGGGGCACTGGAGTTTCCTTGTGTACCTGTGCCAAGCCATGCTGCCAGGCTTCCCAGTGGCCAGCAGAAGGGAGACTGTGGCAAGAGCGATCTTTTTCCCCATTCCCTCCCCGGCCCTTGAGCTCGTCTCAACACCTCTTTCTCTGCGCCGCTTCTGGTTTCTCCCCTCTCTCCGCCCAGCTCTTGCAGCTGCTCCCTGACTCCCAGTGTAGAGAAAGAAAGAGAGCGAGAGCACTGGTGCACATGGAGAGGGGGAGAGAAGCAGCCTGGCCCCGCGTCCCTCTGGGGTGATGGCTCACGTGCCCACAGAGACAGCTCTGCATGCAGCCTGTGGCACGGGTGCCATAGGTTCGCCACCATGGCTGTACTTCATGGAAATAGAATCAAGACAAAGAATCAGGGTCAGAGCAAAATTTGATTTGATCAAAGTTAAACAAATTAGAGTTAATATGAAAAAATGTCCCTAGGTATAGTAATTTTCCTCTTTTATGACATCAAAACGCACTTTTGACAATTTTTGGAGCCATATCAAAAGATTTTGTTGAAGAAAAGTGCAAAAGCCCTACAGCAGGGGTGTCAAACTGCTGGCTTGCGGGCCGGATGCGTCACGAAGAAACTGCGCCCACCGCATTGCCGGCAATGGGGAAAAAGCTCCGAAACATTGTGCAACATCACATGATGTCGCGAGTTTGACATATCTGCCCTACAGTCTTACTTCTCCCTCTTCAATAAAATTACCTAACCTATCTGTAACTCAAAGTTTTATGATATTTTGAAAATTTGGACATTTCTGGTAGCATAAATGTTGATGAACGTCTTAACAATTGCTGTGTAAATGGCCCCTTTCAAGGAAGTAATTGCTTTTGTAAATAAGTGATACAGTTGATTTTCTTCTGATTTCATTGCTTATATTGTGCAACCTCAAATTTGGATTTCCATATATACACAGTCACACACGAATCACAGGAATTTTATCATGTATGTATGTATGTTCCTCTCAGGAAAAGGACTCAGGCAGTCACAAAAAGGGTCAGAACCTGGCCAGTGGGTGCTCTCAGTCAGTTGCAGGACTGCTTTGAAACCACTGACTGGAGTGTATTTGAAGAACAAGATCTAAATTCATATACAGATGCCGTACTCTCTTATATTAGAACATGCACTGACAGTGTAACAACGGATAAGTGCATTAGAGTTTATGGGAACTGTAAACCCTGGATGACTGCAGAGATACGAACACTCCTGAGAGCCCGGAATTCTGCCTTTAAGGCAGGGGACAGGGATGCATACAGAGAGGCCAGGGCAAATCTCAGAAGAGGCATTAGGATGGCAAAACAACAATACAAACAAAAGGTGGAGAACCATTTAGCAAACAACGATCCGAGGCAAGTATGGCAGGGACTGCAGCACTTAACCAACTATAAGGGCAGCACGAGGAGCATGGCAAACACCGATGCCTCGTTGGCTGAGGAGCTGAATATCTTCTTCGCCCACTATGAGGTTAAAAGACCAGACCCTGTAGCCTCTGCTGGCCGGCCTTCTGACTCTCAGCCACTCACCCTGTGTGAACACCAAGTGAGAGCTGTATTGAAGGCTGTGAATCCCAGCAAAGCCGCAGGCCTAGATGGGGTGCTGGGGATAGTGGTCAGGAATTGTGCTGATCAATTAGCAGGGGTCCTGACAAGGATTTTTAACATCTCCTTGCAAACGGCTTGTGTACCATCATGCTTGAAGGCAGCTACCATTGTCCCAGTCCCCAAGAAAACTGCAGTTGAGTGCCTGAATGACTACAGACCTATTGCATTAACGTCTGTAGTCATGAAATGCTTTGAAAGATTGGTTCTCCAACATCTTAGGACATGCCTCCCACTGGACTTTGATAAACATCAATTTGCCTACAGGGGAAATAGGTCGACAGACGATGCCATAGCTACTGCTTTACACTCTGTAGCAAGTCATCTCAAGAAACCTGGAAGTTACGTCAGGATGCTTTTTGTTGACTACAGCTCGGCTTTCAACACCATTTTGCCGAGCATTCTCATCAAGAAGCTGACTGACTTGAAATTCTCCCCCGCTATCTGCGATTGGATTCAAGACTTTCTTAGGGATCGGGTACAAACAGTGAGGGTCAGGTCTGCTTTGTCCACCCCCCTGAAGCTTTGCACCGGCACGCCACAGGGCTGTGTGCTTAGCCCCTACCTGTACTCTTTATACACTTATGATTGTGTATCATCTGACCCATCCACTGCGATAATCAAGTTCGCAGATGATACAACTGTGGTGGGTCTTATTACAGGTGGGGATGAGACAGCATATAGGCCGGAGGTACAAAAACTATCCATATGGTGTAGTAACAACTTGCACCTAAACATCGGCAAGACGAAAGAGATGGTGTTAGACTTCCGGAGAAAAAAGGAGGAACCTGCCCCACTTTACATCGGGGAGGACTGGGTAGAGAGAGTTTCCTACTTTAAATTTCTGGGAGTCTACCTCTGTGAAGATCTGACCTGGAAAGTTAACACAACCCAGGTGGCTAGAAAGGCCCAACAGAGGCTTCACTTTCTTAGGATCTTGCAGAAGAACAGGGTACAACAACAGCTAATGACCCTCTTTTACCGGTCTACCATAGAGAGCGTCCTCTCGTATGGTATTGTGGTTTGGTATGCTGGTCTGACAGCCGCGGACAGGAAAGTATTACATAGGGTAGTGGGCACAGCACAAGACATTGTGGGCTGTTCCCTGACACCACTGGATGACATCGCCAGGGCTCGTTGCCTTGGAAGAGTGAGGAAGATTCTCAGGGATGACTCACACCCTGGATGGTATCTCTTTACTCTACTACCATCCGGTAGGAGATACAGGAATATAGCCAGCCGTACCAACAGGCTGAAAAATAGCTTTTATCCGTGGGCTGTTAGGCTTTTAAATGGGACATAATCTTATGCAGAATTGACTTGGGAGACCGGTGTGTGGTGTAGTTGGTTCACATGGTGTGGTAGGATGGAGGGTTTGTTGTCACTGTGTGTTGGGGGGAGAGAGCACGGGGGGAGGCTCAGTTAATCTCAATGTACACATGTTGTACTTTGACAATAAAGGTTTATATATGAAATCAAAGATGATGGTATACTAGGGAGCCAAGAATATAGGTATTGGTTGAAGTAGTGCTGTGGGTTTCTTGGACATATCCTTGGCCTGATGGCAAATAGGATAGGTCGAGAGTAGACCTTGGTCTTTCTACAAGGCCACCAGAAATCCCAGGTGACCAGCTTAAGTCCCCTACCCATGGGCATTTTGTGAGCTAGGCATAATATTTACTTTTGAAATTCAATCATGTGCACATAAAACTGGTTTCATTGTTATAGCTGTATATTTTGGACATTAAACAGGGAGATTATGGATTGGCCTATGCTTGCCCAGAATTTCTTGGGTTGGCCCTGCATATATTGGACATTTCTCTATAAGTTTTGAAAGCATGCCATCAAAGAGTAGGTGGAGAGAGCCATGGAGATGAACTTGAGGAAACTAAGCAGAAGCAGTTGTTATATATAGGAAAGCATTCTTTAAAGCCAAAGAACAGCAAAAATAGGAAAAGAAACTCAGACTGACTTCTCCCTAATTCAGAATACGATAAGAGGGAGGGAAGAACTCATGCAGCCTTTCACCAGCCTTTGTTACTATAATCTATAACCAGGGCTTTTTTTGCCATAGAACGCTCAGAATGGAGTTTCGGCACCTTTTTGGGATGGAACCTTGTAGGGTAGGCAAGGCGGGCTGTATGACATGTGTGAGTTCCGGCACCTTTTTCTTTTACAAAAAAAGCATCGTCTATAACTATAATCTGTATTTATAAAATGTAGTTCCCTAAAGACCTCCATTTCCAGCTCAGAAAGAACATACGGTTGAATCCTTGGAATTGTTCTCAGAATCAGGTATATAATAGTCATAAGGGCAATGTGGAAGAAGGCCATCAGTTTCATCAAATACACCCTGGAATGGAAATTTATTTATTTATTTATTTATTTATTTATTTATTTATTTATTTATTGTATTTTTATACCGCCCTTCTCCCAAACGACTCAGGGCGGTGTACAGGGCAATAAATACAAAACAGGATACAAAAGTTAAAAGCAATTAAATAAATGCCCAAGGTTAAAACAATAATTAAAACGTATTTAAAACCCCAACCCTAACCCATCAGACCAGGTCAGACTGCTCGAATAGATACATTTTTAGATCGCGCCAGAAGGAGCGAAGGTCGGGGGCTGTCCGGAGCTCAACCGGCAAGCGGTTCCATAGGTCTGGCGTGCCCACAGAGAACGCCCTCCCCCTGGGGGCCACCAATCGACATTCTTTGATCGGAGGCACCCTGAGGAGGCCCTCTCTGTGGGAGCGCACTGGACGGAGGGAAGTTGATGCCGGCCGCAGGTGTTGCCGTAGGTAATCTGGACCCATGCCATGTAGGGCTTTGTAAGTCATTACTAACAGGAACTGATCAGCTTGTTGTTGGTTAAGAACAATGCTTGGGTGACCTGCAGTGTTTCCAGATCTTCCCGACACTGATCTTAAAAAGATGAGTTTGCCTTTGGATCAAATAATCAGCATATCATGAGCCTGGAAGCATGAAAAACCCAGAACTAATTGAAACTGGATAGCCAGAGTAACCACAGGGACTTGGCCTGTTCTTGATGTTGTTTGTACTTGCAGGATCAAAAAGCTCAGTAATTTTATTCACATATCCAATATAGTTAAGTGCTCCAAGGATGAAGAAGGATATTCTTGATGCTGTATTTGAATCACAGTAAAGATTTGGAACAAGCCAAGACCACCTGCTGCCATTGTCAACCTCCCACCGCCCGGTTCGCTCCCACAGAGTCAGCCACCTCAGAGTTCCGTCGGTTAAGCAATGCCGGCTGGCGACCCCCAGGGAGAGAGCCTTCTCTGTGGGTGCACCGACCCTCTGGAATGAGTTGCCTCTGGAGCTGCGGATGGCCCCTGACCTTCGGTCCTTCTGCCGTGACCTGAAGACATGGATGTTTCAACAATCGGGCCTGGACTGACTATGGTTTTAAATTTGGCTTTATGGGGTTAAATTACTATGTATTGAACATATCTACTGTTTAATTCTTTTTTAATTTTTGTATTTTCACGTTCTTTTTTAGTTTTTATTGTTGTGAGCCGCCCTGAGTCCTTAGGGAGAAGGGCGGCATATAAATATAATAATAATAAATCAAATAAAAAAAATGCAGTTGGATTCTGAATTGCAGAGAAAGAAGTTGGATGCCAACATTGCTTCCAATAGCTGTGGAACAGAAGTGCCTGAGTTTAATTACTTTTTCAGCTGGATGTGTTCATCTGCTATGCCATTGCAACAGCTGGTGCTAGTAATAAGGCTGTGAGCTATATCAGGGCATGGTGTCTTCCTTCTGGGACAGTCTGCTGGGCCATTTGACAATCTGCTGGACCACATCTTTTAGAAACTGAGCAGTGTCCCAGCAGTCCTAGAACCAGGAAAAGAGAGTCCCTTCACAGCATCCTTCATACTCAATCAATCTCAGTCAATCTCTTCCCATATGCAGAGACCAAATCTACCTCATGACAATGACAATATCTAGAAGGCACCATTTATGTCTGTTTCTGCCCATAATTTTAGGGTAATCTTTCTGTTCTTGGTGCAAAGATTCATTTCTTGATTCAGCTCAAGATAGTTTTACTTACATGTTTATCACAAGACAGCTTGTCATGTCTTCTTACAAAATAGCTACAATAAGAAGTTTGCCTATCTGCAACATGGTTGCCATGGTAGACCTAAGCAACCACAAACATAGAAGGAGAGTGGGTGACACTGTTCCTCATATCTTTCTTCATTTCGCTGAAGTTCTTTGTGTTTATCCTTGATATTAGAAGGGGAGATATATAGACATTCCAAGCAAAACACTGGGTGAAAGCCATTGGCTTTTGAATTTCCCAGGAAGATGTTTTGGCCATGTGATGATTTCAGAAGTTTTCTTAAAGAATGTATAATATGTCTATCTGTCTGGCTCTCTATGAAAAGGAATAGAGCCAGGACATCTCCCAAAATCACTGAACGGCTCATTGCTGGAGATAAAATCTGAGAAGCCAGAGAAAATGATCCATCTGAAACTCTAAAATTAAAACTGGACAAACCCTTTAAGATATTAGAATCCTCTTCCACTTCATTCCTAGGAGCATTTCCAATTTGCCATCTGACATGAATCTTTTAAGGTTTTTCTTTCTTGTCTTTCTTTATTCACAACCATTGCAGTGCGTGCATCCATGAACAAGGCATCACTATTCTTTAAAAGGATAAATTGTAATAGCAAGCTAAAATTAATTGTAATAGCAAGCTAAATGTAATAGCAAGCTAAATAACCTCCGCACATTTCGCCGGGACCTGAAAACCTGGCTCTTTGAGCTCTCCGGCCCAGGCTGAGAATTTTTAACTGGGTTTTTTAATTCTAGGGATTTTAATTTGTTTTTAACTTTTGTATTGGTTGTTTTAAATGCCCTGTAAACCGCCCTGAGTCCTTCGGGAAAGGGCGGTATATAAATTTAATAAAATAAAATAAAAATAAAATAAATTGTTTAAAGGTAATAAATGCATCAGTTTAATTTCTGTGTGAAACATTCAGAAAAACAGAAGTGGATTTTTATTTATTGTCATTAAAACCAGCTTAATAATATATATTAAGACATTCACAACGCCATATTGAGCTGTCGACCTCTGTTGTGCATTCAAGGGTTTTTCTACGTAAGCCTTTCCCATGGTGCTCTCCGATTGTGTTGAATTATAAGTTAAGTGCATCTGCTCTCTGGAAAAATCTGCATCTTAATATCTGTAAGGTGTCTATACTGTTATAGCTTTCAGGTGCTTGTTGAATCTCTTCACCCAACAAATGGCTCAGTTTTATTTTTCTTATCCTACAACATTTGGAATTATTTATTTTTAAAAATGATTATAACAATTTTTTTTCATGTACGGTTGTTATACTTTAATTTAAATCACTTTGAAATGCAGTTGCGTAAGAAATCATTTAAAAATAACATAAATAAATTAAATTATCTTCAGTCACTATGGCTATTGATCACACTATCTGAGGATGATATAGACTACAAAATGGGAAGCTGCCCTATTAATATCCAAATGAAATCTCCTAGCTTGCCTGAAATAATGTTTCTTTTATTCTTTTAGCGGTATAATAGGCAGAGCTCTCTATCCCCAAGGCATTGAAAATAACTGAGTGCAAATGATTTTTCCACTCAGAATGCATTTCTTTATATGCTTCTGGAAGCTTTATCATGCCTGATAGCAAATCCGCTAGAAAATTGAATATCCACTACCATCCTAAGAATAAAATGAGTTTTTTTTTATAAAATGATGTTATAAAAAGGAGAAAACCAATAAGGGCATTGAACAATAGGATGAAATTTGCCAGATGGGAACAATTACATAGATAATTTACTCAAAGCTGAGATAATGTAGATTAAGTTTGTTTAAAGCCTTGGTGCATTTCACCTTTGATATGGTACATTATTGTACAGTGTAAGTCTAACCCTTAACTGTATACTTTTACTATGCTGGTCATATGCTCTCGGACTCATCATTAAAAATAAAACTCATTATGTTTTCTCATTTAAAGAAGAAGCAATCATAAGCAATTTAACAAAGGCCCTACCATTTTGAGGGAGAAGAAATAGCTCTTCATTGACTTGTATGGTCATTCTTTTCTTATCCAGGGCTTCAGGTTTTCCCTTGCACGGTTCTTCTACTGTCTTCAAATTGTAATCTACATAGTTAACAATTTCTGAGGTGGTAACAACAGGCTTTGGGCCATAGATGTGAGGAAAGCCGAGGATTGTCCGGGGTTGTACTGGTTCTGCTGTCTTCTCAACATTAAACTGAAACAAAAAGACCCCAGACTTTATTTTAATTGCATTCATTTAGACTTTATTGTAGCAAAATATGCCCCTTTGACTGTGAACGTACATGAGAGGAATGACACATTACTATGCATCATATTTTGGAAATCAAGGAATTTTCTTCCTAAAGAAACACGCTAGAATCTATTTTTAATTAGTCATCCCAGTCCCTACTCCTAATTCTCTTGTAATTCTTTCCTTCTCCTTTTCTATATACCATGTCGATTAGAAATCATTTAAGCAGAAAATGCAATTGCTTCCATATTTTGTGGTACATACATGAAGGTCCCTAGAGTAAATAACAGGAAAGGGTTGCAATGATTTCCCTCCCAGCCCCAACAATCATGCTTTATATATAAACCTTGAATTCCTAATAGATATGTCAAGCTTTCCAGAAATAAATGCAGATTTATTCACATTGCATATATTTATGTTCTGAAAATATTTTTCCTGGGTGTGCACAGGAATGAATGGGAACAAGTGGGAATGAATGAATGGGTAAAATGGGAAGTCTTGATAAATTTAAAAGGTATTTTCTTCCCTCTCAAATGTTTCTAAATAAATTCCAAAATGCTGAGGGCTGCCCTTTTCTTGTGAAAAAGCTAAGCCTACTGACCACACTCCAGTAGCCAAAGCAGAGAGAATTAAAGCATATGCAGAAGTGTAATTAATGTTTTTCATTCTTTTTTAAAAAAATTCTTGCCTTGTTATTAATGCATGTAGGCCACATCCCAAAGGAAATATTCAGGGCAGCCAAGTCCTTCCCTTGCCAGTCGGCTTGTCTGTGGGGAAGCTCTCTGATTCGTAATGTACTGTATTGTAGCATCTTTTGCAGCCACGATCAGCTCCAGATCCTACAGTTCTAAACATAGCCAAGTATAGCCAAGAATAAAGATGACGGGAGATGTAGCCAAACAGCTATGAAAGGCTGGATAGTATTGTGTTCAAAGCAGTATTTTAGTTTATTCCTTGTACGCTATTTGCAAGACCACAAATTAAGAACCTGCCTAAATTAAGTTAAATAATTATTATTTAAGGAAATAATAACTGGCTATTTACTTCATTAGAAAAACCTAACTAAGAATTATAGGGACATAATCCTTCTGTTCTTTTTTCTTTTGTTTTGCTTTTCATTCTATGCTTCCATCCTATAAGGTCCTACATTGCACTTGAAGCACATATAATTTGCTTACACTGGCTCTTTTAATTGAACTTTATAGCATATACAGTATATATATATATATATATATATATATATATATATATATATATATATATATATATATATATATATATATATATATATATATATATATATATATATATATATATATATATATATATATATATATATATATATATATATATATATATATATATATATGTTTTCTGAGGTTTTCACGGGTATTTGTATGTGGATCTTTGGTTATTCGGGTTTTTCCCCGCGTAGAACTAAAGTTGTAGGCGCAACGTTTCGACGGAATCCCATCCGTCATCATCAGGCTGGTGGCTTTAGCTTCCTTCTTCAGGGAGAAGCATGTGGCTGTTTGTTCCTCTTTTTTAAACTGCCAGAGGGGGTGTGTTCTGTGGAGGTGTGCTCTGATCCAAACCCACAATGATAACGAGGCACAACCACAAAACAGAAACCTAACTACAGCTGCAACATCAGCCACTTTAAACCCCTCCAAACCACACAATAAGCAAACTGACACCCACTATAAAAACATGGCACCACCACAAACACGAAGCCGAACAAAAGCAGCACAACTCACCAGCTCAGGTCTGGAGCTGGCAGCTGAGACCAGCCCATCCACTCAGAACACACCCCCACCCAATCAGAACACACCCACCATTCAAAACACACTCCCACCCAATCAGAACACACTTGGTCCCCCACCCAATCAGAGCACACCTCCACAGAACACACCCCCTCTGGCAGTTTAAAAAAGAGGAACAAACAGCCACATGCTTCTCCCAGAAGAAGGAAGCTAAAGCCACCAGCCTGATGATGACGGATGGGATTCCGTCGAAACGTTGCGCCTACAACTTTAGTTCTACGCGGGGAAAAACCCGAATAACCAAAGATCCATATATATATATATATATATATATATATATATATATATATATATATATATGTGTGTGTGTGTGTGTGTGTGTTTGTGTGTGTGTGTGTGTGTGTGTGTGTGTGTGTGTGTGTAATTTTTTTTGGATTGCTAACAAAGAATTAAATACTTAACAAACATTTAACATATATATATGTATATATATGTAAATGGGGAGCTATAAATAAATGGTAATAGTCCTAGTATTATTGCCCATGTTTTAAAACAAAGCATAAGATTGACACATATTTTAAAAGTAACATGTCCTTCAACCCTTAGGATAAAAAAAACGAAAGGGAAGAGTACCTAATAATAAATATGAGAGGCCATAATACAATTAATCCCATGAACAAACAGAATGTCTGTCTGTCTGTCTATCTATTATCTCTCTAAAACTGAGTTGTTAACCTTAAAGGGGTTGTTGTTAAACTAGCTCTCTATATACAGTATAGGTATCATGGATGCCTATGTATGAAATTATTTAATTTCTCCTTTCTTTGGAGGACAGAGTTCTCCTTGGAGGGAGAAATCAGAAATTTTGGTTCCTTCTTCTTGTCTGTCTTCCAGCCTCTGCAAACCAGGATTTTTCCAGAATCTTCCAGAATTTCCAAAGAGGACCAGAAAGAATTTTTTAGGGCAGTGGGATAGAAAAGAAGCAGTGAAGACTGTAATGATCCAAAGAATTGTACTGTAATCACAGTCACTCCCCATTTGGTATTAAGCAATCACACCTCCCATTATAGGTAATAAAATGATACTCTTTAGGGGAAAAAATAGCTCATCTAGGTAGCATGAAATTGACTGGGCCAGAGCATCTTATCTCAGAATACAGTACACTGATTGCTGCTCAGAATTGTCCTGTCCATAAAATACCATTTGAACAAGGTTTTGCATATGAACAAAACTTCACTGCTGATATGTATTTCTACACTATCCTTACTCAATGCCCAAATGGGTATTTTAGGCCATCGCAAAGCCTATGCATATATTATGGAGTATTTTCTCTTACTTAAGTAACAGTGGATTTATAAATATGAGGCACTTTATTGAAGCCATCATGCCAAAGCCAGACACTCTAGTGGCATTCTGTCATCATGTAACAAGAGACCGTCCTTTTGGGAGCCATATACAGCTACAGCGGGAAAGGATCCATCTGTTCCTGTTTACTGTGTATACTTTTTCATACTCTGTCAGTCATGAAAAAGTGATCCCCACTACCTTTTGTGCTAAATAAAATTATCTGAAATAAAAGTTTGAATAAGAACAATCTGTAAAATACTGAGGCTTTAAATAACACTTTGGATATTTTTCCCCCCCTTTGGCATGAGTAAAATTGGCAATAAATCACTGCTAGGCTGAACAAACACCAGCTGCTGGCTTAGAGTAGAGGAAAGGATTCTGCTGTAAGGCAGACCCATCACAAATTAAAAATATGCAAATAAAAATATGCTTAGGTTTTAGATCTAGTTTGACTGCATTTATTAACTAGATGATAATTAACTGCTAGTTTATTAACTGCATCCCCAACTTGATTGCTTCCATTTGGGTTTAGGATTATACAAGTTTAAGACCAATACATTTGGAAAGCATCAGTTTGAGAAAGATTTTAGGCACTTCAAATGCAGATGGGCAATAATAATGCATGGCAATATTTGTGGTTCATACTACTGTAAGCCATGCTTACTGGAGATTGAGTAAACCACAATTGGCCAAACACACTTGACTGTGTTTTACAAAGTACAAAGATGGCTTCACATAACAAGCCAAACCCAATTCAAGCAAACCGAATTATGGCATGTTAATTCCCTCCAGAATGTCACGGCTATTAATTCAAACATGAACCTATGTGCTTGACATAATGATATTTTTTAAAGGGATGAAAACCTACTGCAATTATTATACGTGCAAAGCAACTGTTATAAATGGATACAAGAGACATGAAAATATACCTCCCACACAAACAAACTAAATTAAGTTTCAGGATTGAAAGGAAGAGGCATTCCATTTTTTTTAAAGACTGAAGCAATAATCAAGATTAGGCAGGCAGGCTCCTCCTTTAATCATGTAATTATGACACCAATTCGCACGAGGTATGATAACTTGCTCATTGACTGTGTTGGTGGATAGTGAATGTGTCTAGAGAAACAGACACTACATTAGATTAGCATTCAAGGGATAGATTTCCTATCATTCCATTACAACAGAAACCCAGCAGTAAGAAGATGGATTCTGAATCGACAGAGTAGTTGTGATTATAACACAAGTAACTTCTCTTGCCCCACATTTCAGTGATGTGATCAGTTCTTTTCCTGATTTATTGGGCATTAAGTATCTCAAAAGCTATTTTGTTTAAAGCTAAAATCACAAGGCTTTCATGGAACTTCTGTAGCACAGTGAAAACAGAAAAATGAAAGCCTAAAACAGCTTGCACGTTAACATGTTCTCTATATTACAGGTAAAATCTGGCATCAGGCTAAATTCCTGAAAGCTCATTACATGGAAGGAATAGCTTGTTCAGTGCTTCTTTTAATAGAACCACCACCACCCGCCCTCCAAAGCAATCTAATTTGTGCTATGTACCATTTTTCATTATTGTCTTCTTGCTTGTGCTCTTGTTTTAAAATAACACATGTCCCACAGAGTCACTTTGGCAGTTGAGGTGGCTTATAAATGGAGAAACTAAGCTGTGTATAAATAAATAACCTGCTCAACTTTTCCAAGCAGAGATCTTTCATCTTACAGAAGAGGAGATCAAGGTCTTTTTAAAAACATGCAAGAAGTATAGTACAAATTTATTTGGATCACCTAGTTGCTAGGCAACATGAGTCAGATCTACTAATTAGGGCTGACCCCAAACGATCCTCACATAGTACTTTTTACAGCATTAAACAAATTATTCTTTCATATAAACTACCCCCACCCTTTGCCTCACTGTCATTCCAACCTATGAATCCAGTACTATCTATTTTGAGTGGTAGCAACTATCCAGGTATCCAGACAGTTATGCTATTGGAGATCCCTTTTCAATTGGTGTTATTATTGAGACTAAACCTAAGTTTCCTCCCAGTACTTCATCATCAAACTACATGCTTTCCTTTTCAAAAGCTCTTTTCCACTTATTTCCCCAGCTCCATCTGTTCTCTCCCCCCCCCCCGCCGCCTTAAAGCAATTTCAGAGGCAAGAAGGGTGAACTAACACTTATAGTAACAGTAGACTATGGAATATAATGCAATAGCAATAACTCTTTCAATCTGTGGGGTCCTTGTCAGTCTCTAAACTTGGTGGTTTTCTTGCAGACATTTCATTAGCAAATTCGGTAACTTCATCACTGCACTGATAATGTTACCTAGTTTGCTAATGAAATGTCTGCAAGAAAACCACCAAGCTCATGCAGCACAAAGACCCTGGTTCAATCCTCAGTTACAAATATTATGTTTTATTAGTATCTTTCAATCTAGATGTTCTATTAGTACATTATATTTCATAGTCTATTGTTATTATGTGCATAGATGTCCATATTCAATTGCGAAGATCACTAAATGCCCCTAGTCACATCACTCTTCTGCAGGCAAACCTAGGCTGCAGAGATGCTTAGAGCTAAAATGTTATTGCAAATTATTGTAAATCAGATTTAGTCAAGTGAGAAATCACAAGTCCCTTTGGATAGCTCTTTTGAAGTGTGAAGGATGGGAACAAATTGCAACTGGATTAATGTTCTACAGTTGTATAACTGAAATATTATTGGTATGTACCATAATCTTATCCTATGGCATAAAGGTATGTGATGAAAAGAGCCCTTAGATACAGTATGTAGCAAAAAGAGATTGTAACTAAACCACAGATGAGAGATGCTACACACACACACACACACACACACACACACACACGTAGGTTGCTCCATGATTTGGATTCAGTTTGGAAGAAATGTTAAGGAACAGGAGTGTAAATGCAGCATCTGACTGCAACTCATTAAAGCAGCTGCATCATGCAAATCCTAACATATTTGTGGATGTGCATTTTTTTCAAGAGAAAAAACAGGAAACAATTGTTACATTTGTAAGCAATATTTTAAATTCGTGGACTTGAGTTAAATATAGTTATCAATTAGCAAATTACTTTTTCTCTTTGCTGCGACCTGATATAATTCTATTAATTAAAATTATTGATTCATGATAGCTAGGGTCAACATCTTCCATTGAACAAAAAAGGGGCAAAAGTGTAGCAGGAGGCCTTTCATAGTTTTATGGTGTGAAATGGGTATCTTAAGCCTCTAAAAGGATTAAAGTATTTTCTCAACTTCACAATGTGAAAAAAAAATGGTTCAGATTCAGGAGTCCATCAATTGAGAAGCTCTGGGACTCACAAAATAAAAGCTATTAGCCTTCACACACTTTTTGCACATGCAATAAAACATGCACACACAGCACAATCCCAGAATTAGTACTTTTGTATTTATTCATGTCTTTTAATATAATAAAGAATGGTTGAAGTTTTGAACTTCACTTCTTTTAATGTCTAATTTGAATTTTGGATTCTACTTTTCTCTTAAAAGAAAACCAATGAACAGCATGATTCACCATTTTCCAAATAAATAGCTAAACTCAGGAATGAATGGATGCATTCATATGTACATAATTCTAACCAAGAATATTTTAACTGTAGTTTATTGAACTAGCTATAATGGGTAGATTCGCACATCATGTTAAAGCAAAAGCAAATAATACTTATTATGCTTTACCAGAATATATGGGTCCAGAAAATGATTTGACCATATCCATGAATGGCTAGTAGGGAATTTGAGCCCTGATCCCATACAACTGAAATCTTTTGTCTAATTAGACTTTGTCATTCTCACCCATTATTGATATGCCAACATAGCAAGCCAGAATTATATCAAAATGATGACACTACATGGTGATGTAACGGTGCAAACTCCACTTTTATTTACATAAACTGCGGGATTGTATCATGACAGGATTTTGTCACTTTCCCTCTCCCCCCTCCCTTATGAATCCTAGCTACAATAATTTTTCATATGCTCTAATGTTCAAATCCTGAAATGATACAAGAAGACTGACATACTACATCTAATCTGTATTATGCACATTTAAATGTATATTGTGCTGTAACATTAGATTCTTCTCAGGTGTCTCATCAGTAATTATCTATTGCAAGCTATCTGTTATTGTCTGTCTTAAATTTTCACCAGCATGTATTACTATACCTGACACTTGCCCAGAATTTAGCATGCTAGTTACACACAAGATGCTTTCCTGTGTTGCAAAAACATATAGACATAGGTGTTTATAGATAAATCAATGAGAATTATACCATGCTCAGACATTATTACTATCTGGCATCCAGGTTTCAGTTGTCCATCAATTATATCCTGTCCAGCTATCAGACTGACTGTGGAGTCACTGTATCTTTGTTATGCCATCTTTCTCTTTCATAAAACAAAAAGCTGTCTGGCTGTTGTTTTTGTAATCCCATGTGCCACCTGAGCCCCCTTCCTCCCTCCTTTGTACAGAAGTCATGCTACACCCTGAAATTATGCAAACACACACAATTTCTATAAATCATACATTATCCCTTACGCTAGGTGACCTTGCTCAAAATCTACACTTGTTAAACAGCAGCATCTCTAAAAGAAGAGGAGAGAACAAAATCAATATACTGCTTTACCTGATGGAGTGCCTGAAGCACGCTGGGTCTGGCATTTTCCGTCTCCAGATCCTGTTCCTTGTCAGAGGATCCTTTCCCAGGTCGCTTATATTTGCAGAAGCAGGTAAGACCACATAAGGCAAGGAGGCTGGTAGCAGTCCCCAATGTAGCTCCCAGAGCAATCACTGGGACAGACAAAACCATTATCTCAGACTGGGAAGCCACAACTTTTATTCAGCCAGTGTGATCCTCGTTCCTTGCCTTGCAGAACTGAGCCCGTTCATAGCTTTTTTTCCAAGCGTGCAGTAGATCCTCGCAAGCAGTTGATAGAGAAAGTGATTCGAAAGAAACTAATGGATCACTCCTGCTCTGTGAGATGATCCCAGACACTCACCGTCCCTCTTGACAGTGTTGCTGACTTAAAGCTCCAAGGGAGCCAAGCAGAAGCAGAGGAAATAGTAATTCAAATGCCTGCAGCCCTTTTAAGACTGCAAGCAGACAGCTTTCATTGAACTCATTCTCTAGCTCCACTGGGAAAAGTCTGATGTGCGATAGAATCAGACGTCAGCAAGAAGGGGATGGGCCATGCTGGCCAACTCACAAAAAAATATTTCCAAATCTATGAATGACCCCTTAAAGGAGCAAGCAACAAGCCAGCTTTAAAAACTGCCAAGGCTACTGTTGCTATCTTAATGTAAAATTGCATCATTACGTAACACAAAAATAACAAAGTTGTTGGATTGACACCTGTATACAGATGGCATTTTTTTTAGGCATGACTATACAAGGGAGGCCAATGTGCACATAAAATTTAACAACAATGGGATCTCTGCATATTAGGGGCATTAAAAGGACAGATGTCATTCAACATGACAAGTGTAAAAAGATGCATATGAGGGTCAAATTTTCTAACTACTCACACAACCCAATGGTGTCAGAACTCAGAATGACCAATAAGGTGTCAACGCTGCTAACATCGGATGTTCTTGCTTTGTCAACAGATGAAAATGAAGCCATTTTCTCTATGCTTTCAGAATTAGTTGGGGATTGGGATGAGAGTTCAGTTAGTCATAATAATAATAACTCTGTCATGGGAATCCAAGGACAAACTGGGTCCTGAGCTGCTTACATTTTGGCGAGCAGGAGAGCTGGAGAGAAAGCCTGCCCTTCAAGCTAATTGGGGAATGTGCTTTATGACTGTTTATTAGGGGTGGGAATTGTACTTTCTTACTTTGTATCCAGGGGTGGGAAATTTAGTTTTCTGGGTTCAACTATGTAGAGCTGATACTTTGTTTCCTGAATAAAAGTTTCTTTAAGGTAAACAACGCCTCAAAGTTCTTTTGAAGAGTTTCATCTGTCGGAACCCTGACATAAGGAGAAACATTTTGGAATAATGATAAACAGTCAGTGAAGGTGTTCCATACAGGGTGCATCCACTGTAAAAAAAACAAAAGGCCAGTAGCATGTTAGGGATAATAATAATAATAATAATAATAATAATAATAATAATAATAATAATAATAATAATAATAATAATAACAACAACAACAACAACAACAACAGCAACAACAACAACAACAATATTAATAATAATACAGTACTGGTAATAGAGATGCCAACATTATAATGATTAATATAAATCAATGGTACAACCATTTTGAAATCAATTTAATGTACTTATTTTTATCCAACCTTTATTATTTTTATAAATAACTCAAGGTGGCAAACATACCTAATACTTCCTCCTCCTCCTATTTTCCCTGCAACAACAACTTTGCAAGGTGTGTTGAGCTTGCCCCAAATCATCCAGCTGGCTTTCATGATTAAGGCAGGATTACAACTCACTGTCTCCTGGTTTCTAGACTGGTTCCTACAATCACTAGACCAAATTGGCATCTGGAATATTGTGTGCAGTTCTGGTTGCTGCACCTTAAAAGGGATATAGTGGAACTAGAGAAGCTTCCAAGGAGGGAAACTAAGAAGATGAAGTAAAGGTTGTGACATTTGGGACTTTATAGTCTAGGAAAGAGATGAATGAGAGGGATGCAATTGACATGTAGAAAATTATGGCTGATGTGGATAAAGTGGCAAGGAGAAGCTATCTTCCCATTCCCCAAATACTAAATCTAAAGGTTACCCTCTGAAATTGAATCCTGGAAGAATCAGGACAGAAAAAAATGACACAATGTATTATCAAACTTTGCTACCCTGAATTGTGGTGCTGGATACCAGCTTGGCTGACTTTCAGTTCATGGAAATCATGGGGATTAATGTCTGTTAGCCCTGAAGGCAATATGATTGCTTCTAATGTCCATCTGTTGGGAGACTAGTGGGCTTCCTTGTGCAGTTAGTTGGCTACTGTGATGGGGTAGGTTTCCAATCCAGCAGGGCACTGCTTATGTTCATAACAGAGGAAAAAATGGTATGGAATCACACTTCTTGAACATAAGCACAAAATACGGATTCAGGGAATGAGATCAGCCCGAACTGAAGCTGTTGTGAACTGTTGTCAAACTGCAACTAGTTTTCCTTTAGGATTCTGACAGTGGAATTGTGGTAGAATTGTCGATATTAAAGGAGCTGTACTTTTTCCTGGGCTTACTGAGTAAGCATGAAGAAGAAATGATGAGTTAAACTTCATCTGTCACTTCACCAATTCTCCAGGATTTCTCAAAGATAATATATAAAATATTTCTTCGATCACCAGCAAACTCTGTCCTTGCTTTAAAGGATGTGGTTCAAAGTCCTCTTTGTCAACCCCTCATGCAGCAGCTCAACACTGTTTAAACTGTCCTAGCTTAACCCCATCTCGTGTCAGAAATCCATCATCCTGATAATTCAGAACATCATTCCAGAAACAAAATATCTCTGTTGATACCACATCTAAAGACAATCATTCTCCTACTCACATATAGTTTTTCCCTATATCTGTGAATCATCAACTACCATTTCAGCTATTATTCTCTTCTTGCAAACCTCAGCTACATTCTCTCTAACCTTCAGATATCTGGTCTCTGTTTCCTGTCCCACAGAACCATCCAGCTCCTCCAGAAAGGTTTGTAACTTCTTCCAAGGCCTCCCCACTGCTCCTGAGTTTTAGACAGTGCTTTTTTTGTAAAAGAAAAAGGTGCTGGAACTCACAACCTGCCTTGCCTACCCTACAAGGTTCCATCCAAAAAAGGTGCCGGAACTCCGTTCTGAGCGTTCAATGGGAAAAAAAGCCCTGGTTTTAGAGTCACTTGTTTCAATTGTCACTTTTATTCACTGGGCTTGGTCCTTTGTTCTATCGCCTTCTGTTGTTATTCCTCCTTGGGTTGCTTTGATAAGCATTCATCTTCCCTTATGTGTTTTAGTTTGGTTCCTCCTGTTCCAATCCTCATTCCTTTCTTTAGGTACTGCTAGAAAATAGTATGCTGCAAATGTATTTCAAATACATTTCTATTCAAGGAGAAATACAGACTTACCAGACCAAAGTATTTGTCTTCATTTCTGTTTCTTAAGGCCTTACTACAGAGTTTTTTTGTTTTTTTTAATTTCCTCTATCTTCCTTTCTTAGGTTAGTCAATCTCCGTTGAGAGAGACAATTTGGTAGAAACCTATCCTTAAACTCTTCTGCCAAATTCCTCTTCTATTTAATCAATAGCGTCCTCATTAAAAATAATTAGCATGACTAGACATAAAGATGAACCAGCTACTTGTAGCTTTTAGTATGTCTCTACAAACAATTTTACAAGAGCATCTTGTCCTGCTTCTCAAACAGAGGAGGAGATGGTAAGTCTTTTGCTTGGATTTCTCATTTCAGACTGAAAGTAGAGCATATATGGTGTCATGCTCCCTCTAGTACACATGTGTCATTCCCACAACTAGAAAATAAATTTGTCAGATTTTCCTCTGATGATAGTTTTCATATGTCAAGAGATTGATTGATTGGTTGGTTGGTTGATTGGGGAAGCATTGGTTTTATATGAAACGTCACTTGCTTTCTGATGTGGGATTTCATCATTATCGTCTTCTTCTTCATCTTCATCATATTTATAATGTACCATTCAATAAGATGCATAATGAGCAATAGTTTAAAATACAGTTATGATACTGGAATATTAAAGACAATAGGTATTTACAAGTCTTCACATACTGTAATAACATTACAAAAGCAGGACAACATATTAAAAACTGATTAATAGCAATTAAAATAGCAAAGCCATTTAAGACAGATGCAGCAGCATACTGCCCCAAATTGTCAGTAAAACAATTCAATTTAACTTCTAAAATTTACATGTTATCTGATAATTAAAGATCAGATTTCCAGTATGGCTCAAGCTGCATTCAGCTTCTTCTGCACTGACAGCTGAAATATATATGTTTTAAAACAATTCTTACATATATTAAACACACACACACCACCCAGAAATAACAATCCTGTTATTCTTTTGCAAGGCACTGAAGGCTAAGCCATTTCTCCAGCCACTTGGGTCAGGGAGGTGATGAGCTCTGCTTCTATTGATGGTTACTGGGATTAACAGTTTATCCTTGGGCAGTAGGGACTTAAGTTTGGTGCTTTGTTGGTTTTAATCTAAGCTGCCCAGAGTCACTTATGTAAGATGGGTGGCTGTATAAATCACATAAATAAGTTGTCCAAAGAGTAATCAGAGGGAAGTGATCCCATAATCTAAGTGCCAGATACTAGCTCTTTGGTATGAAGAAACTCAGAGGAAAAATGCTCAAGCAAAAGTGCCAATGAGACTGGATAATTAACGCAAGGAGGAATCCCTAAAGAAATAAGAGAAAAAGGGAAGATGGAGTGTGTTGCAGAAAAGCTCTTGAGGTGACCTCAGCTCTACAACATCTACCAGACTAAGAAACCAATACCATGTAGGTCAGTACAACTTTTACCCTAACAGCTATTATAACAGAATCTTGCTAGTCTAAATAAGCTTTTCCCCACCTCTCTTTATCTTCATGTGAACTGTGGAGGGGCTTGTCTGGGTCCCTTTCTTAAGTTACTTTCTTGCCCTGGACTGAAGTTCCTCTTATCTAATTGTTGCCCTGGCAGTGGTTCCTTCTCCTGTCCTTCAAGGCCATTCTCTTTGCCCTTTACAAGAGTATACAGAAACCCTTATGACAAAATACAAAAGTGGTTTCATAAAAATCAACTTAAGCCTGAACAAGAGGAAGAATTGAGAAAGGAATTAAAGTTTTCTCCTTTCTGATTCTCTTTGGTATTGGGGAAGAGAGATCCCGTCAGGCTTTCAGGTTCTTGCCATTATTATCTTATAATCATGTTCTGAGATTCCATACCATACAAGGCATAGAAGAGAAGGTCAAAGAATATGAGGCAGACCCAGAAGAAGATTTAGACACAACATCAAAGACACACTACAACAGCATCAAATAACAATTGTTGAGGCCACCAGAAGAGCAAGAAGCAGTTTTTTTTAATCTCCCTTGACATCTGAAGCGGTAAAAGAGGAAGTAAAGAAGAAGAATCATGAAGTAAAGTTTCAATGGTTCATGTGATGCTCCCTGACTTGGCCTACCAAGAAGATTATAGAGAGGTGAAGGGCCCTATGGATATAAAAAATATTGAAAAGCTCCAGAAGACAAAGTGAATATTACTGTTCTGGACCCAGAACAAGAGGAAAAAGGCCAAAGAGGAAAGACCTGACACAGGTTCACCATTGCAGGTGCTGCTTCTGGGAATTAAAATGTTTAAAGCAGAAATTTCTGCTTTTTGGAATCTTATAGCTCAAATATCCAAGTATCCTCTATGTATTTAAAGGTCTTTCCAAATAGGTCATTGGCATTTGCATTGCCATCGGCACTACATTTTCATGAAATATTCATCTATGATAATTATCAGTCATCTGTGTAAGGCTGAAGTCAGACATTAGGAATACAAGGATGGAGTGGCACATTCAAGAACAGGAAGACAGAATAAAGATTTGAGGCAGCAACTATAAAGGTGCAATTGGAAAGAGAAGAATAAATCTACAGGTTGACAGCTGAGGGGGGAGGGAAATAATTAGGGCTGAAGCAGCTTGCTATGCCAGCAGAGAAGTTCTGCTTTTGTGTCTTTGGAGGCTAACAGAGTCAATCAATGCCAGAGTGCTTCAGATGAAGCAGTTCAGCCTATTCAAAACATTTTGCTGACTGGTGTGGAACCAAATTCGAGGGCAATTCAGAAATAAACCTCCATTTGCTTATCAATGACAGACACTCACTGTTATATATTTAGTGTTATATGTTAACCTGACAGCTCAGCCGGGCATCAGCTGTGTAACACCCGGCAACAACAGGTGGTGTCAAACTCCCGTCCTATTGGTCAGGCCATTCTGGCGGGACCCTTTAAGGATGTGGATTAGCCGCTGGCTTGCTGGCAACAGTATTTAAAGGAGCTGAGCTGTGGAGAGTCTGCTGTTGTTCCATCCACAATAAAGCTGAGCACTAACCCGATGTCCTGTCATCTGTTCCTGATCGGTCTACCCACGATACCTAACAGTGGCGACGAGGATGGGATACTGCTTTTGAGCTGAAGCGCTAGCTGAGTCACTAGAGCTGAAGCGCGAGCGAACGCGGGAAAGGAGGGAAGAGAAAATTCTCCCGACTAAATTCCTTCCCGGCAAGAGCAGTAACAGGACAGAATGACCCAAATCGGACACGTCTGCGGGTTTGATGTCCGTCACCCGGGACAATGGGAGTCCCACCTGGGACAAGTCGAGGGGTATCTCTTCGTGAACAAAATCACGGAAGATAAGGCGAAGGCAGCGGTGTTGCTATGCATCAGCGGGCCAGCCGTGTACGACGTGGCTGTCGGGCTATGCATCCCAGATCCTGTCACGCCACTACCCTACGCTGACCTCGTCAGCAAATTGAGCCACCATTTCATGCCAAAGAAATCTGAAATTTACTGGCATCTCAGATTCATCCAGAGGAATCAGCTTCCCGGAGAATCGGCAATGGATTTCGTGGCCGCCGTGCGACAAGCCGCCCAAATGTGCAGATTCCCCAACCTGGAAGATCGGATTCGGGACAGAATTGTGTTCGGCCTGAGCGACAATCACCTCCAGCAAAAAATAATCGCAAAACCAACCCTGAGCCTGTCAGAAGTCATCAACAAAATTATGGCTCAGGAGGCAATTAACGAAAAGAACGCGCTCAGACACAGTAATAACCCGAGTGGCTCCATGCATCAGGAGAATGCTGTGGACAGTGGAGAGGGGGAACAGGCCAACGAAGCAGAGATCGATGCCATTCTCCAGAGGCTGGAGAAGTTCAAGAACTGACGTGACCACATCCAGATGCAGAAGAAGCCGGTGGGGGCCAGCAGAAACTCGAGAGTCCCAAGCCGCAATTCAAGTGGGAACAGCCAAAATTGTGCAAGCTGTGGGGGCAACCACCCCAGAGCATCCTGCCGGTTCCGCAGTGCCAAATGCCATGCATGCGGTAAAATTGGCCACATCCAAACCGTATGCCGAGCCCGAAACCGCGACAACTTAAACGACATCAACGAACAGCCTGCAGGTACCAGTAACCCCCTTGAAACCCCAGGGGCCCGGGCACCCTCAGTCATAGAAAATTTGGAAGTGGCATGCCAGTCAGCAATCCACCCCCCCCACTCAAACCAAAAATCCAAATTACAATCAGTGTGGAAGGAATCCCTTGCCAAATGGAAGTGGATTCTGGCTCACCTGTTTCTTTAATTTCATTAGAGACCTATTCGTTAATTTGTTGTAAGAGCAGGCAGCGGATTTGCATAAGACCAACCAAAATTAGATTAATGGACTTCCAACGTTCCCCAATAAAACTAAGAGGACAGGCCACTGTGTCAGTCAAGTATAAGAGATTCCAGGGCCCGCTAGAAGTACTCATCACTGAGGGAAAAAGGACTAATTTAATATGCTTAGATTGGTTTGAGGACCTGGGCATATGGCTGGGGGGAGTAAACGGCGTCCAATTAAGTAGCCTAGAATCCATCTGTAGCGAATTTACAGACGTGTTCGGGGGGGAATTGGGAAAATACACCGGGCCCCCGGTAAAATTAAGACTCAATCCCGAAGTCCTGCCCATTAGAATTAAAGCTAGGAGGGTCCCATTCACTTTAAAAGAAAAAATTGAAAGCGAATTAGATAAATTAGTGAGGCAGGGAATTCTGGAACCCGTAGATGGGGGGGAATGGGAAACTCCTATTGTCACCCCCCTAAAACCGAATGGTAAAATAAGAATTTGTGCAGATTATAAGGCCTCGGTAAACCGGGCCTTGAATCTGCATGCTTACCCGGTCCCCTCGGTGAAACATGTCCTCGCAGCAATACAGTCCGGTGCCATCTTTGCGAATTCTGCTGGAACGATTTGGCGCAGGCATACCAGCAAGTTCGGGTTACCCGCAAAACAGCTGAAATTCAAACAATTGTCACACACAAGGGAGCCTTTCGAGTGAATCGCTTACAATTTGGAATCGCTGTAGCTCCGGGAATTTTCCAGGAGATAATGGAAAAAACACTCAAAGGTATCCCTGGTGTGTGCCCGTATTTTGACGATGTGCTGATAGCCGGAGCATCGGAGACACAGTTAGCTGACAGGTTGAAAGCAGTATTAAACAGATTCCGGATGGCCGGTTTGAAATTACAGAAAGACAAGTGTTGTATTGGGGTAACCTCAACCGAATTTTTAGGTTTCAGAATAGATGCACAGGGCATCCACCCCACTGACTCTAAAGTGAGAGCTATTAAGATGGCTCCAACCCCTAAGAACAGGGCAGAATTACAGGCATTCCTAGGATTGATTAATTTCTACCATTCATTTTTACCCCACAAGGCAACCATTGCAGAACCTCTGCATAGGTTGCTAGATAAAAACGCCCCTTGGGAATGGTCCACAAGGCACGACAATAGTTTCAAAACCCTAAAACAGTTGCTTTCTAGAAATTCAGCTGTCACACACTTTATTGAAGGGAAACCCTTATGCCTTGCGTGCGATGCCTCACCTTATGGTCATTTAGAAGACACCGGGGAGCAATTGCCTTTTACTCCAGGATACTTACACTAGCCGAGAGGAACTATGCGCAGATTGATAAGGAGGCGTTAGCCCTTGTGGCAGGGGTTAAAAAGTTCCACGACTACCTATATGGTAGGAAATTCACTATCTTTACTGATCAAAAACCCCTGTTGGGGTTATTCACAACCAACAAAATAACACCACAGATCCTATCCCCCAGAGTTTTAAGATGGTGTGTATTCCTGTCTGCCTATTCTTATGACTTGAGATATAAAGCTGGGAAGGAGATGGGACACATGGACGCATTAAGCAGACTGCCCCTGTCAGTTGTTGAGCCAGACCCAGCCCCAGCCTGTAACGTCATTGCCATTCAGGAGCTCCCTGACTCCCCCCTCCAAGCTAAGGATATAGCAAGCAGCACACCTGGCGATAAAATCTTAAGCAGGGTATCAGCATGGGTAGCCTCAGGGTGGCAAGCACAAAGCCCAGGGAAGGACTTCCAACCATACTTTACCAGAAGAAACGAATTGTCTTCACATGAAGGATGTCTATTATGGGGTAGTAGGGTCATAGTCCCTGACAAACTGAGAACTAAAGTTCTACAGGCATTACATGAAGGGCACCCGGGTATTGTTAGGATGAAAGCCCTGGCCCGTAGCTATGTGTGGTGGCCGGGTCTCAACAAGGAAATCGAAGGGCAGGTTGCAGGGTGCTATCAGTGTCAAAAAACCAGACCCGAACAACCTCAGTCCCCTGTGCATAAATGGGAACCAACTTATGTGCCATAGTCAAGAATCCATATTGACTATGCAGGCCCCTTTCAAGGTCACCTTTTTCTCATAGTGGTGGACAGTTATTCTAAATGGTTGGAGGTAGTGCCTGTGTCTAGCATGACCACGTCCAAAACTGTGCAGGTGCTTAGGGGGCTCTTTGCAACACATGGCCTACCAGATGTCATTGTGTCAGGCAACGGCCCACAATTTAAATCTACTGATTTTCAGGCTTTCATCAGGGCCAACGTGATTAGGCACATCACATCTGCCCCTTTTCATCCGGAGACTAATGGCCTTGCAGAACGAATGGTAAGGTCAACAAAAGACGCCCTGAAGCGAATTATTATCGGAGCCTGGCACCAGAGACTGGCACAATTCCTACTGAGTCAACATACCACTCCATCCACAACCACCGGCAAAAGCCCAGCTGAACTTCGTTGGGGTCGATGCCTCATTACTAAACTGGACAGACTGCACCCTGACCATGTGGCGGCAGAAGGGGAGCAGCGCAGGACCGTGAAGGAGCTGGCAGTGGGGGACCTTGTGTGGGCCAGGAATTATGCCGCAGGGGACTTTTGGGTACAAGGGGCAGTGATTGATAAAACAGGGCCATTGTCATATATTATTGAGGGGGAAGGGGGCCGACAGCTTAGAAGGCACTTAGATCAGTTGAGGAAACGGGCTCCAGAAAACCAACAAGGGGTAGTGACCAGTGACAGAGGGTCAACCTCAGGCCCTGCAGTCACCATAACACCTGAAAGGCCCCTGTATGTGCAAATGCCAACCACGCTTAACAGGGAGAGACCAGAGACCTTTGTGGCATCTCAGAACCCGGGGAACCAGCTGAGGGACTCCAATCCCAGACAAGGGGATAGAGGGGAAGAACTTAGCCGGTCTCCAGACAGGGTGGAGCTGCCATTAAGACATTCCAGCAGAATTCACAAGCCCCCAGCGTATCTGCAAGACTTCGTAAGGTCATAGGTCATCAACAGTGGCAAGACTGAGAGTCAAGTTAATTATTGTTATTGTTATTGTTGGGGGGGGAAAGGGAATGTTATATATTTAGTGTTATATGTTAACCTGACAGCTCAGCCGGGCATCAGCTGTGTAACACCCGGCAACAACAGGTGGCGTCAAACTCCCGTCCTATTGGTCAGGCCGTTCTGGCGGGACCCTTTAAGGATGTGGATTGGCCGCCGGCTTGCCGGCAACAGTATTTAAAGGAGCTGAGCTGTGGAGAGTCTGCTGTTGTTCCATCCACAATAAAGCTGAGCACTAACCCGATGTCCTGTCATCTGTTCCTGATCGGTCTACCCACAATACCTAACACTCATAGATACAGAATTTTTATTATACACATTAGAAAACTACAACATTACATTACTTTTTGACATAATCGCCATTCAAATTGAGGCACTTGTCATAATGTCTTACAAGTTTTGAAAATTGTTAGTAGTAGTCCCTTGGCACCAAATCTGAGCTATGGGAGGGTGAGGGGGGGTTGATAAAAAACATTCCAACAGAACTGCTTCAAAATTCCTTGGGTAGGTCTAGCTGTGTGCAGGGGAGCATTATCATGAACCAATACCACATTGGAAATCAGCATGCCCTGATCCTTGTTATGGATGGCTCGTCTGAGTTTTTGTAGACTTCTGAATTGATGGTTGAACCACACTCCATGAACTTCACTAGCAGTACTTTTTTGGCATCTTCACATTTGGTAGGATTTTATATGGCACCACTTCCCATGTGGTGTTGGTTCATGATAATGCTTGTCCAAGCACCACTAAGAATTTTTGAAGCAGTTCCACTGGGATGTTTTTGATCACACCCCCCACCCTCCATAGCCCAGATTACTCTACTATAGAGAGCGTCCTCTCGTATGGTATTGTGGTTTGGTATGCTGGTCTGACAGCTGCGGACAGGAAAGTATTACAGAGGGTAGTGAGCACAGCACAAGACATTGTGGGCTGTTCCCTGACACCACTGGATGACATTGCCAGGGCTCGTTGCCTTGGAAGAGCGAGGAAGATCCTCAGGGATGACTCACACCCTGGACGGTATCTCTTTACTCTCCTACCATCCGGTAGGAGATATAGGAGTATAGCCAGCCGTACCAACAGGCTGAAAAATAGCTTTTATCCGTGGGCTGTTAGGCTTTTAAATGGGATATAATCTCTGTGAACTTATGCAGAATTGGCTTGGGAGGCTGGTGTGTGGTGTAGTTGGTTCACGTGGTGTGGTAGGATGGAGGGTTTGTTGTCACTGTGTGTTGGGGGGAGAGAGCATGGGGGGGAGGCTCAGCTAATCTCAACGTACACATGTTGTACTTTGACAATAAAGGTTTATTTATTTATTTATTTATTTGGCCCCAAGCAACTACTACTAAGGAATTTCAAACCTTGTAAGATGTTATGACAAGTGCCTCAATTTGAATGGCAATTATGCTGAAAAGTAACGTAATGTTGTAATTTTCTAATGTGTGTAATAAAGTTTTGTATCTGTGAGTGTCTGCCATTGATAACCAAATTTTGGTTTATTTCCAAATTGCCCATATATATAACTTGCTGTATTTGTAGAAACATTTATTTGCTACCTATTAACTTCCAAATGATCTGCCAAATGAGTTTCTAACAACAGCAACAACAAAAGACAATTCAATATGGAAAAAACGGATAAAATACCAACAAAGTTATCGTCATTCAAAGTTTGGTGGAAAAGAGTTCTAATTGCCATCCCTCTAGGAACATAATAAAGGACCATCTTAACTAATCCTGAGGATTTGCTAATAGAGTTTGCCCTTTAGAAAATCTTGTCTCACAATACTCCATCTTCTTTGTGGAGAGATGTTCAGGAAGGTCTTTGATGATGATGGACAGATTCATGCAGAAGGACAGGCGCTTAAGATATACCAGTCACAAACTATTGGGGGATTGAGTTGACACTGGAAATAAACTGGAACCACTGTACTGCTGCTACAAAACTAGTATAATTTGATTAGAAAAGTAGTTGACTGGGAGTTATCATTGCTGAATATTATATCAGTTTTAGTTTCTGAAATGTACTGAAGAACAGCTACATGATAAATTGCAATAATATAATAGTAATAAAAAAGGGATGTGGTGGCTCAGTGGGTTAGGACGCTGAGCTTGTCGATCAGATGGTCAGCAGTTTGGTGGGTCGAATCCCGAGTGCCGCATAACAGAGTGAGCGCCTGTTACTCGTCCCAGCTTCTGCCAACCTAGCAGTTTGAAAGCACGTAAAAATGCAAATAGAAAAATAGGGACCACTACGGTGGGAATGTAACAGCGTTCCATGTGCCTTTGGCGTCTAGTCATGCTGGCCACATGACCACGGAGACGTCCTGGGACAAGCGCTGGCTCTTTGGCTTTGAAATGGAGATGAGCACTGGCCCCTAGAGTTGGAAATGACTAGCACGCATGTGCGGGGGAACCTTTACCTTTACCTTTACCTTAATAGTAATAAAAAGAACTAATCTGCTGTTTAAGGTGGGTGGACTAGGAGTGCGGAAATGTGAGTGCTAATCCTGCCTTACGTAGAAGGTCTGGTGATTTTGGAGTAGTCCAGGGGTAGGCAACCTTGGCTCTTTTATGACTTGTGGACTTCAACTCCCAGAATTCCTGAGCCAGCTGCGCCTACCCCTGGACTAGTCCTTCTCTCTCAGCCTTAGGAAAAAGCCAGTGGCAAGCCACTACTGAAAATGTTGCCAAGAAAACTACATCAACATTTTTATTTTGTTGTCAAGGGTCAACAATGATTTGAAGACGTGCATACACATAAATGCACACACAAATGCACACACACACACACACACATACAGAGAGGGAGACCTACACCACATGCACATCAAGGAACAGGAAAGGGAAAAAGGAAGAGAAAAGGGAAGGGAAGAGGGAAGGAGAAAAAAGGAAAGAGAAAAGAAAGGGAAAGGGAGGAATATAAAGATTCGTAACAGTCTACCAGAAATGAGACAGTTTCTTTTCCTTTCTTGTAAATCCTCCATCCTTTGTTTCCATCAGTATTCCCCAGAAAGTTACCCATCTATCAGAATTACCCCTTTCCACAGAGCATGCTTAAAATAATTGGGGAGTTTTTCTTTTCAATTCAGTTCTATTTTCCATCCCTATTTGCCATTATTTGCATTTTAAAAAAAAGTTCAGATTCTACAAACAAGATACCCAGAATTCAGTTTGAAGGTGTCCAGTACTTTGGTACTTTGGGTGCACGAGTCACAACAAGGAGGCGTGTTAGAATCTCTTGGGATCATTCCTTTCTTCACTCTTTAAGAGGAGTAAACTTTTTACCATTTAACTTTAGAACTATGGTAGAACTGTGAATCATGGAAACAGTGCAGAATCTTAAAGCCAAAAAATGTTTTCTGCTAAAGAGAGAGAGAGAGAGAGAGAGAGAGAGAGAGAGAGAGAGAGAGAGAGAGAGAGAGAGAGAGAGAGAGAGAGAGAGAGAGAGAGAGAGAGAGAGAGAGAGAGAGAGAGAGAGAAGCAGAAAAACCTCTTCTGAGCTTCCCAAGGTCAGTGGGGAGAAGTCTGAATTCATCACACATCATTGTTCTCGGCTTTCAGATATCCATTACTGCCATCTGCCTGCTGTTCATATACTTAATTCTTGAAACCATGACAGATAATCACACCCCTCCTGTCACTTCGTGGTGAACAAATAACTCCCAGAGGATTTGACCCTACTGATAAACCCTGGGAGGAAGACAAATGGAGGTATGTCACACACAGAAGGAAACACCATGCTCAAAGAAAGAAACAGCATACAACCAACAAACCCCTTCTGCCCAATCATATCCAAACAGAAGCAGCCCCATTAAAACTGAGCAATTGATTTCTCCCCTTAGATGGAAACACACAGACCCACAAGCTCCCCCTCAAAGAAAACATGCAGATACCTACCAAAGAAACAACTTCAAATATCCCTTAAAAAGTCACTTCAAATATCCCTAAAAAGTCACATCAACAAACACACCAGAGATAAACAGAAAAGCACCCCAGGCTGCAGCCCCCCAAAAAGAAAGGAGAGTATTGGTAGTAGAAGATTCTATCCTCAAAGGAACAGAATCATCCATCTGCAGATCGGACATACAATCCAGGGAGGTATGTTGTCTCCCTGGAGCAAAAATCAAAGATGTGGCTGAGAACCTAACCAAAATAATTAGGCGTAATGATTACTACCCTTTCCTCCTCCTCCACATTGGGATGAATGACAAAAACAAAGAACCTGAGTACAATAGTGAGAGATTACAAACATCTAGGCAATAAAGTTAAGAAGCTAGGAGCACAAGTAGTGTTCTCATCTGTACTCCCAATGAAAGGCCAACACCATTCAGGGGAAAAAGAATTCTAGAAATAAACCATTGGCTAAAGGATTGGTGTTACCAAGAAAACTTTGATTTCCTGGATCATGGACTGCATTTCCTACACGAAGGACTCTTGGCAAGGGATGGAATGCACCTCAAGAAAACAGGGGAAAATGTACTTGGAAAAAGACTGGCCTAGCTCATCAGGAGGGCTTTAAACTAAAATTGAGGGGGGAGGGTGACCAATCTTTAGAATCTCTAGAACCCAAAACCAATCATAAATCCCAAGAAAACAAATCAAACAATGAAGTAGGCAGAGATGAGAAAAAAAGAAAAACCCAAACATTAATCAGGAGAAGCAGGAAACATACCCGTGGACAGGCATAAAAGTCTTAAATGCTTATATACAAAAGCTCAAAGCTTGGGGAGCAAACAGGGCAATAGTACACAAGGAAGGTTATGACATAGTTGGCATTACAGAAACCTGGTGGGACAAAACCCATGATCTTGACAAACTTGAATGGACCCAATCCAACAAAATGAATTTCAATGTGGAGAAAAGCAAAGTTTTACATTTAGGCAGGAAAAATCAAAGGTATAAGTACAGATTGGGCAAGAGGTGGCTTAAAAACAGTAACTGTGAGAGGGACCTTGGTGTTCTAGTGGATGATCACTTAACCATGAACCAGCAGTGTGCTGCAGCAGCCAAAAAAGCTAATACAATCCTGGGTTATATAAATAGAGGCATAGAATCAAGATCACGTGAGGTATTAGTACTGCTTTATAAAACCCTTGTAAGACCACACCTGGAATACTGCAGCCCAATTTTGGTCACCATATCACAAAAAAGATGTTGAAAGTTTGGTTAAAATTAAGATGATCAAAAGCCTGGAGACTAAAACATACGAACAATGGCTGCAGGACTTGGGTTTGACTAGTCTAAAAAAAGAACAATACATGAAAGGGGATACATGAAAGCAGTATTGCAATATTTGAGGGGCTGCCACAAAGAAGAGGGGGTCACATTATTCACAAAAGCACCAGAGGGCAGGACAAGAATAAATGGTTGGAAACTGATCAAAGAAAGAAGCAACCTGCAAATTAAGGAGAAACTTCCTGAAAGTGAGGACAATTAAACAGTGGAATAGCTTGCCCGAGAAATTGTAGGAGCTCCATCACTGGAGATTTTTTAAAAAGAGGCTGGACAGTTACTTATCTGGGATGGTATAGGTTCTCCTACTTGAGCGGGGGGCTGGACTGGGGGACCTCCAAGGTCCCTTCCAGCTCTATTCTATTCTACCTCAACCCAGTGTCAAGTTTCCGGCGTATGGGCTTTTCAAGTGACTCTGAGGCATTGTTTACGTTAAAAGTCCTTTATTAGCCTAATACACCGGCAAATGCTTGCTCGAAGGAAGCTGGAATCTGAAATCTCCGCCCCTTGCACAATATATTAAAACACAATTCTCCACCTTTCTAATTTTGTCATTAATCATATTCTCCAATTAATTTGAAGAATCAGTTTCCCTTCTGTTAGAAGACCCGCCAAAGCCTTATCTTTTTAGTTAGAGATGGCCTTGAAAAGTGCAATCCTACTCATCCCCTCCCAACCTTAAACTAAAACAATACACAAGTCTTAAAGCAATACACAAGTTTAACATATGAAATAGCTACTTCTTCATCTCTTTTTTTTTATTGAAAAGTTTTATCATACATTTTATCTTTGACAGTCCCCCCTACCCCTCCCCTATCCCTCCCTCCTTACCCCTCCCCCCCTCCCCACCCCCCCCCCCGACTTCCCAGAGCTGAGTACAAGGTAGGACTTCCTTTCGGGCTGCCCGCGGCTCAGCTGTGTTATTTCCACCCGAAACAGCGCCGATCAGCTGTTCGGGTGGATTTGAAGCCCCCTCCTCGGGAGAAGAGGAGGGGGTGAGCCCCCAGGTAGGGGTTGAGTTCTCCGGGGCCGCCTGAGCTTAAAGCTTGGGCGGCTGAAGGATCGAACTCCCCCGTAGCCTGGGTTGCTCCCAGCTGGTCAGCGTCTCTGCTCCGTGATTTCTGGAGCGGAGCCAGGCGTTTGCGACCACCCCTGCCAGAAGGAAAGACTATGGAATAAAAGGAGCAGGCAGAGCGGTACAGGAGGAAAAGGTGAAGAGGACTTTTATTGCTGCTTTCTAGCTTAATGGATTTTATAAATTTAAAAGTGAAAGTGCGTAGTAAGTGAAAGTAAAGATGGCGGCTAAACCTCCTCCAAAAGCTCTTTGGAGTGCTGGAACTTCTCCGGTGCAACAGTCATCATTGCAAGCGTTGCTTCTTCCTGATGTATTGACACCGAAGGATTTACAAGATGCTCTTGGAAAATATGCCCAGGTAATTCTGGAAGCAATGGGTGATAAATTTGCAAAGATGGAGGAGAAATTGGAGAAATTGGAGGAGAGAATAGAAGAGAGGATGGAAGAGAAGTTCAGAGTGATGAAGGTAGACATTTTGTCTTCAGTGTATAGAGTGGCTGAATGTGTGGAAGATTTGGATGAAAAAGTGGAAGATTTGACTCAAAAAAATGCCATATTAGAAGCAAAAGTACTGGAAAATGAAGATTTAAGAGACAAAATGGACAAAGAATTGAGTCTTGCTCAATATTACCAGATGCAGTATGCTGTTAGAATCAGAGGTTTAAAAGAGAATATTAAGGAAGATCTAAAGCAGCTGATTTCTGAGGCTCTGGAAGTAGTATTGAGTCAGCCAGCATCTGAAATAAAGGGAGGCATGGATAAAGTGTTTCGTGTGAATTCATGGATTGCCAGACAGAGAAAGCTACCTAGAGATGTGGTGGTTTATTTTGTAAAGAGGGAAATTAGAGATGAAGTTATTCAAGCTGCTTATGGTACTAAAGTCATGATTGCTGATCAAGAAGTTTTGGTTCTAAAAGAAATTCCTCCAAAGATTTTAAGGAGAAGGAAGGATTTTACATTTTTAGTGCAAGAGCTCAAGCAACGAGATATAAGGTTCAGATGGGAGATTCCAGTTGGGTTGATGGTGATGTATGAAGGTAAAAGGTACCGTTTGACCACTGTGATGCAGGCGCGTGATTTTTACAATAACGTTTTAAAAGCAACCCCACTATCACTTCTGGAAGCTGCAAAGGGATCTGGAGAAGGAGAACACCAAGAGGCTGAAGATGGACAGACAGAGGAGAATGGTGCTGGAGGAGATCAAGCTACAACTTCTTTGGATGATTCTAGAGAGCAGAGGGTGACGTGTGCTGCTTTAAAACGATCAAAAAAAAAATAAAAGAACAAGATCAGCAGAAGTCTATGGAATTTCCAAAATGTACTTACAGCCAAGTAGTGGGAGGAGCACGGCCTAAAAAAGATAGTCCTGTTTAAGCAGTGCTCCAAGAGCTTTGGGATGATATGCATGGCAACTAAATTTTTAACTTGGAACGTTAATGGACTAAATTCACCACAGAAGAGGAAGAAAGTTTTTTAATATTTAAAACAATTCAAGATAGATGTTATATGGTTGCAAGAAACGCATATTAGGGTTGTGGACCAAAAGTATTTATTGAACTCAAGGTTGGGCATGCAATTTGTTGCTTCTGCAATGAATAAGAAAAATGGAGTGGTTGTTTATCTTAAAAGTGCTTTAACAGCGGACTTAATTGAAGCAGATAAGCATGGAAGATACGTTATGATAGAGTTGCTGCTAGTAGGTAAAAAGATGCTTTTAGTTGGATTATATGCTCCTAATCAACAACAAGTTGACTTTTTTTAGTTTATTTCATACAAAGCTTACCCAGTTGGATTATAAAATTTTTATTTTTATGGGGGATTGGAATGGTGTTTTGGATGTTCAGATGGACAAGGCTGGAGCTTTTAAGCGCGTCCCAAGTCATGCTAGACTGCCTAAATCCTTTTTTGAAATGAAGGATGACTTGGAACTGCGAGATATTTGGTGTGAAAGACATTCGTATGAAAAGGATTATACTTTTTTTTCTTTTTTCCTGACAGACATCAATCTTTTTTCAGGATCGATTTCATTTTGTTGATTAATGACTTTTTTTTAAGGATTAAGAAGGTGAAGATATGTGCAAGAACTATTTCTGATCATAGCCCAGTTTGGCTAGAGATTTATAAGGAGAATAAGGAGAAATTTTTTTTGTTTTTTTGTTTTTTTTTATATATTCTATATTAATAGTGTTTGTAGTTATCCTATGTGAGCTAGAGAGTGATAGATTTTAGAGTCTATGGTTGTTAGCATATGGTTGTTTATGATTCTTTTTTTCTTTTTTATACCTTGTACTCAGCTACTTCTTCATCTCTTGTCAAGCAATAGCATTCGATGTTAGCAGCAGCGTTGACACCCAGCTAATGTTAGTTTAGTCAATAAATTGTGAATAAGTCAGTCTGTGAAGCCAACAGTGACAGCATAGAGAAACTGGGCAGGGAAAGCATCTATATGGATGATTTAGGTGGGTTGTGAAGCCATTGAAATTATTCAATTGAAATAATTTAATTATTTAAGCATACAGAGTGTCTGCAACTCAATGATTCTCAAGTGGGATTATGCAAAATACTTCTTTGAACTTTTAATCTTCTAGACACAGTGCTAGATTAAATCCTTCCCCACTCCCCCTATGGGTCAGTTTACAGCTCCCATCATTTACAGCCAGCTTAGCTCTGGGGTGTGGGGGGGAATTGCAGTCTGAAACATTTGTAGGATATATGGTTGAGGAAAGGCTGGTCCGCGACATACTATGAGACATGACAAGGGATTCAACAAAAATGATCAGGGGACTGGAGGCTAAAACATATAAAGAACAGTTGTTGGAATTGGGTATGTCTAGTTTAATGAAGAGAAGGACGAGGGGTGACATGATAGCAGTGTTCCAATAGCTCAGGGGTTGCCACAAAGAAGAGGGAGTCAAGCTATTCTCCAAAGCACCTGAAAGCAGGACAAGAAGCAATGGATGGGAAATAATCAAGGAGAGAAGCAACCTAGAACTAAGGAGAAATTTCCTGACAGAACGAGTAATCAGTGAATGTTTCAACACTGGAAGTTTTTAAGAAGAGATGGGACAACCATTTGTCTGAAATGGTATAGGCTTTCCTACTTGAGCAGGGGGTTGGACTAGAAGACCTCCAAGGTCCCTTCCAACTATTCTATTCTGTTCTGTTCTGTTCTATTCTATTCTATTCTATTCTATTCTATTCTATTCTATTCTATTCTATTCTATTCTATTCTATTCTATTCTATTCTATTCTATTCTATTCTATTCTATTCTATTCTATTCTATTCTATTCTATTCTATTCTATTCTATTCTATTCAGCTGATGTCAAAGTTACAGTATACCCTCCCTATAAATGTATAGGTAGTTCTTGACTTACGATCACAACTGGGAGCAGCTTCCACATTGACTTTGCTTATTAAAAGTTGGTTGGGAAGGTCATAAGTAGTACTCACATGATGCCAGGAAGCTGCAAATGTTGTAAATACATGCCAGTTACCAGGTGCCCACATTTTGATCATGGATGCTACAATGGTTATAAATGCAAGGATTGGTTTTAAGTCATTGTTTTCAATGCTGCTATAAAAGCATCCCAAAACGGGATGTAAGTCGAGGACTACCTATATGTGCTGTAAATGCCATTCCTGTAGTTACTATTTAGCATTTGCCCAGTGATTCACAGTCTTTCTCAGCTGGTCTGTTTTTTCTCCCAAACTCACATTTCTCCCTGAAGATCCTCCCCAATCTTAGCAGCTGTGCAGGTTTACATTCAAGGAATGCCTTCAGTTCAATATTTGAATTAAGTAAAATATATCCCAATTTCTACTAAATGGGTGTTTAAAAAAATCGGTTAAAAAGAATATATCTAAATAATATTCAAGATAGTATGATTAAATAGTTAGTTTAAAGGCTGTTGCTGCTCTGAGAATATTAACAAGTTATTGTGATGCCTCTAAAAAATGTTGGAGTTGCTTTGCCCTGAAGTGAACTTATTTCAGTTTCAATCACAAGTCTGAGCAAAAGGGCTCATGCATATATATATATAACTCTAGGTGGTATTGGAATTTAAAATAGATGGGATAAACACAATGGATCCTTTAGAATGACAACACCAAATCAAAGCCACCGTGAAGTTTATTTCCATAAACATGAAATTCTAAAGATTACGGTGAATGAACATAATAACTATAAATTCCATCATCTCTGGCATAATAATAATTTTGAAAAGTTCTAAATATGCATGTGGCGACTGAGCATTCTGTCATAGGGGAAATATCTAGAAATATTCTGACTGTAATAATAATAGGCATCTCAGTCAATGAAGGCCACAATTCAGGAGGTGGGGTGTAAGCGGAGAGGCTTTAGATTAAATGCTCTTGGGGGAATTTCTCTTTTCAGTCACTCTTCTCCTTGCAATTTTTGCCTCATCCTATTTTAGGGTGGCCTCTTAAATAGAGGCCAAAAGATGATAATGATATAAAGGTTGGTTTCTTCTATTGTGCAAATAGAACATCAATCATGCTAAATGTCTATGGAGGTTCTCAGTCATCCAGGTATGGTTGTCCCAAAGATGCTTTTTTTCCCCAGGAGGCAAATGGACTTTCTTGTGTTTCTTTTGAAGACATTTCACTTCTCATCCAAGAAGCTTCTTCCTTCCACTACCTACCATCTAGTGAGAGCTGAAGAAGCTTCTTGGATGAGAAGCAAAATGTCTTCAAAAGAAACACAAGGAAGTCCAGTTTCCTCCTGAAAAAAAGCACCTTTGGATCAGTCCTGCCACTGCCCTGGTAGCTTTCACTAGGCAGATAAAACAGTGATCTAATACTGAGTTGGCAGATCTAACAGCAAAGAGAATTCCTATCCGGTTCCTTAAGATGTACACGCGCAATGTTATTACAGATAATCTTGTAAAAAGCTTCTTCTGCCATCTCTGCAAGCCAATGTCCACTTCTGGGTGAATGTTGAACAATTTTAACCTCTAGATGCTGTGGTTTGGTTTTCCTAATAGGATCCAAGTGACTTTAAACAATACTGCTGGATGACTGTTTGTAGATGTGATAAGGCTAGAACCTCTTTGCCATTCTTACTGCTATGGTAGGGGTTGTATAACTATTGTCAATTGTATTTGTTCTTCATTTTTCACCAGTGTCAATCCAGATGCTTTTATATCATTTCCTTTTCTAGGATACCCAAGTAAACAGAAGAGCGCTGACATCCCCTAAACTCTGCTGAAGATCTTACCTAGCCTGGTAACAAAATGTTCAGAAGCCACCTCACAAGCTCTCAGAACTAAACCTTCACCCTCATATCCAAGTAAATCAAGAGTTTCTTTTGGGAAGGTTGGCAATGAGAGAACAATCTCTACAGAGTGTGGCAGCACACCCAAATGCTTGATCAAGGACCAGGCACTCAAGAAAACTGCCTGCAAGGTCTTCTAGAAAACCCTCAAGGAAACTGTGGAAATCCAGAGAATCCATTAGGTACCTGGGGTAAACCATTCAAATAGGTCTGAAATCCCTATGCTTGGTCCCTTCCATGGGATCTAGAGAATAATAGGATGTCAAAGACCTGAGAGAAATGTCCTCCATCTTCAGATCAAATCTCAGTGCTTTCAAACATGTAGCCCTTTATACTATTCAGACCAATGATCACCTGCACCAACTGTGGTGTTCAGGAATTCATTAGCCATCCCCTCACATGAGCAAACAAATTGTTGTCTACCAAACCCATCAGCCCAAGAAACTCCAATACTAATCATGCAGTGAGGTCCAACAGTTCAGGCAGGATTGAAGCTTAGCAGTATGATAACCAGCACAGTGGCAATAGCTCCAACTGGTATTTTGAGCACAGTCACACAAATAAAGTCTTACATCTGGTTATCTGTGGAAAGTGTCTCCGCTCATCTTCAGAGTTTTTCAAGGACTAACTTACATTCACTCTCCATTGCTATACAATCAATGGCATCACTGATTTAGATGCTGGGAAAGATTGAAGGCAAAAAGAGAAGGGGACGGCAGAGGATGAGATGGTTAGAGAGTGTCATTGATGTAGTGGGCATAGTTTTAGTTGGAATCTGGGAACACTTGGAGGACAGAGGGGCCTGCTGTGTGCGGTGGTCCATGGGGTCACCGGGAGTCTGGCACAATTTGGCAACTGAACAACAATTTATTTGAAATCTAGGTGGGCCTCTGATCTCTCATCTTTCTCTGCCTATCATTTCTCTCCTGTCCTCTCTTCAACCCTGCTCACCCCTCAGGACAATTCATAGAGACACCTGTCTCATCCAACCTCTTATTATTCATCAGCAGCCTCTCATACTAATATTAAGGTAGAGTTTGCAACTGAAACTTTATGCTACTCTTTCTGTTATCAAAACATGGGAAAATTACTTGCTTCAGCATGTCTACAGAGAGATAAAAGCAGATGATTTTAAGGAGAGGCAGGTTCTGACAAGCCAATGTCAGAGGATTTGGTGTTTCCTGACTCCATGCAAATACCTACGTACTGCTATCTTTGGGACATGAGAATTTTTAGAAATAATTCTGTTTTTCATTTTCAAAATTTCTGCCTGTGCTCAGGCTGAAAGGCAAGCAATTTCTGAGGCTTTTAGTGATTCCCCTCATTATTATGTATTTGGACAGAAAACTCATCTAAAACTGAATTGCAAAGATGTGCAGAAACAGAAAAAGTTCAGGTACAACAATTGTTCCTGCTAAGAACATTTGCTTTTGGGCATCATTTGTCTTCTGCTGCCATCAAGAGGTGATATATGGTTACAAACCATCTAGCATTTACTTATTAGTAAGCAAATACTGAGTGGCTGAAATGACATAAAATCTTGTGGCACTTTGAAAATTAATACATGTATCATAGCATAGTTTTGGGTTGTACTTCATCAGTACAACTTGATCTCTTCCGGAGCTGAAGTGAGCTTATCCATCAAGAATGTTGGCAATATTTGAAGAATTGTGCCATTTAAAATCAAAGAAATATTACACACTAACACTATATAAAATTCCTGGTATAAAATTCCTCTAAAATCTATTGAGGCAAATGTGTGTGTGTGTGTGTGTGCATGCACAAATGTGTATAATACAAGTTTGGGTGTAGATTTTAGATGGCTTACACTATAAAAAACACAATGACAAATGATTAAAAACATAATAAAGCCCACAATGCCTGATTGAGGTTCTCCACTACAAAACCCAGTGGAAGAGCATCATTTTTATAGCTTCCCCTAATGCCAAGTGTGAGGAAAGCTTTTTCACAGTGAGGAATTTCCACCAAAGAAGCTACTCTTAACCCCACATGTTACTCCAAACTCCCAAATTTGGGCACCCACCTTGCTGTTCCCCACTAGCATACACTGAGTAGACAGATTCCACAAGAAAGAGATAGGCTAACGATAGCTGCAGATTTATAGATAACAATTGGAATTTGGAATTGGGCCAGGAAATCTTCGAACAATCATCGGAACTCCCCAAAGACAGGTGTTGTTCTGAGAAAGCTATTAGTATCAATCAACAGATGTGCAGCTATATTTTGCTCCAGCTGTGGCTTCTAGGTTGGTGTTCAAGAGCTGAACCATTTAATGGCAAATTGCTGTGGTCATTTTACTTTGAATGATTCAAAGACAATGCTAAACCTCCTTAAATAGCATGCTATTAATCAAAATCTTTCTAAACTGTATTGAGCAGCTTGTAATCAAATTACTTCCATCTATACAAATGTCCGTTTAGGTAAAAGTATTGGACATGAATATTTAAAATTGCTTATCTATCGAATTACAGCTGTATTTATAGGTAATCCCAAACTCTGTGTGTGTTTGTGTGTGTGCGTGTTTGTTTTTGTGTGGTTTCTGTTTTTAGAGATTTTTCCTCTCCGGTTCTGTTAAACATTGTAAATTTAAATGAAATTTAAAAATTAAAAAAGATGAAGGCACTTTTATATTATTGCAGTTAATGGGATTAATAATGCCCTGCTGATTATGAATATTGTTGAGCAATGAATACATTTTTCTTTCTTAGCTGGAAATAAATATTCATAAATGTATTTCTGACTATGGTTAGTATTTAATTGGATAGCTATTACATTCATTAGAATGCTAATAATTAAACCTTGCAGAAGAAACACCTCTCAAGCCATTCTAAAGATAAAACCAGAAAATAAAAATATCTGGCAAATGATTAAAAGGCAATTTATATTTTTACTGAAAAGATTCACATATTAATTGCAGCTACTTGTAAATAATCTATTCCTCCATTTCCCTGGTGTTAATTTTCCAAGCTGAACTCATGCCACCAATAATTAATGAAATTTAACTTCATGTTTAAAAAAAATTGGATTTCTGTAATCCTTAGATATTTTTTTTTGGCCTTAGGTGCACCCTCCTCTTCCCAACAAGCAATGTGCATATAATGACGTCATGGGGCCATACTTTAATTTCTGTCTCTTTCTGTGTCCCTCTGTTACTCACACATACAACCTTGTTATGTAGTTCCTTCTATTGTTCTGTAGGTTCACACACCAAATACCTGCAGTGAATGGGAATACTGTTTTGTTTCCACATAAGATAAGCATGTATTTTTGTGTACCTTTTCACATATTTTATACTAGTTTAATAATAATAATAATAGTAGCATTAATACTATAGTTTGCTATTTGAATAATTTAATGTTATGTTATTTAAAGCTGATTTAATTTTGATCAGTTTAAGATGGTGTTTTAAAGATAACAGAGATTAACATATACAGTGTATGTGTGTGTGTGTGTGTGTATATATATATATATGTTAACTCTTTCATTCCTGTTTTGGCCTATCTCAAGGCCAAAATCTCAGATAAAGGGTATGACTGACTGATGAGAACATAAAGAGTTCGAAATGGCCATCTCAGCCTCCCAAAAATTCTTTATTAGCAATTTGAATAATTTGCACAAATAATGAGCTGTCATAGTTGACTATATCCTGTGGATAAGCCTTGAGATAGGCCAAAACAGGAATGAAAGAGTTAATTAGCAAGGTGCTTTCAAAAAAAAAGCCTTGACAAATACTTAACATATATTTGCCTTGCCTTCTAGCTAATAAAAAGAGAGAAAGAACCTGTGGCTCAGCAAGTTAAAACAACTGCCTAAGATACAATCAGCCCAGGTTCGAATCTCAGATAAAGGGTATGACTGACTGATGAGAACATAAAGAGTTCGAAATGGCCATCTCAGCCTCCCAAAAATTCTTTATTAGCAATTTGAATAATTTGCATATATATATATATATATATATATATAAATCTTACCTCAGACTTGTAAATTGTTAATACATGGTGAATTATGGATTTATTGAAAAGGGAAGAGGCATTTTAAAAAGATTACTCTTCAGTGTTGGAAAGAAAGTGCAATCCCAGATTTACAACTTTGCACTTCTGGTAATTCTGCAAAGGGATCAAAACTTGGCTGTGTGGGAGTGGTGATGGGAAGTCCCTCTCTAATCCTATTTCTTTTCATCTCTCTGTCTCCTGTACCTCTTAGTGCCTAAAAGTGACAAGAAACCACACCTAATATTCCCTTCTGAAGGACCTAGCCTGGAACATCAGATATCTGCAGGACCAATACTCCAAGATGAGACAAATACTTTCCAAGAGGAAATGTATGCAATGCTCCAAAAGATTCAAATGACAATGTTTCAAACCATAGTGAGATTAAAAACCACTTTGATGACATAAATGAGCACATATTCAATTTAAAATCACAAATAAAAAATTCTCAGAAAATGACAATAAAGAATGAACAAACAAACCAGATAACAGAACACAAACTAGAAGAAAGTGACTTAAATAGGGAAGCTACAAATCAAGATAACTACAATTTAAAACAAACAGGAAAAAAAATCTACAAAATTTTGCCACGACAATGAAAATGGAAAAGTTATCTGTCAGGACTTCAAAACAAAATTGAGGATAAGAAAAAAGATCTAATAAAATGAATTATAGAGCTGCCAGGAGAATCATTAGAATATGGGAGACAAAAAGCATACATCATATACAACCTGTCTTTCTCACTCCCAATAATATTTTAAAAATACAGGAATCCCCTGGCAAGCAGAATATACTAACTTGGAAAGCTACTTGGCAAAAGAAGGCTAGAGTTAGATTCGAGAGACCTGATCCAACTTACCAGATGGAGTACTACATGATTAAACACTTGTTTGAATATGGTTAAAAGAATAGATAATTTTGGATATAAAGGAGCTATAGTAAGAGGGCTAAGAGACATAAGTAGTATAGTATTTTTATAATATATGAAATGTAAAAATATTGGGATGATGTATGTGAATGAAAAGTTAGGACATTTAAAGGTAATTAACTTTGAGAGAAGTATGACCGAGAAGAATGATTTGAAGACTGAGGGGAAACTAAAATTAAATAAGAATTTTGAAAACAGGACATATAGTGACTTAACAAGATGACTTTTACAAATATAATTGAAATGTAAGCCAACCAGAATGTGGATGCTATAAGATATATTAGTAGTATAGTATCTTTATAATATATGAAATATGAAAATATTGTATGGTATAAGTAAATGAAAAGTTTGGATATTTAAAGGTAATCAATTTTGAGAAAATTATGACTGATAAGAATGGCCTGAATATTGAGGGGAAATTAAGTATAAATAAGAATTCTGGAAACAGAATGTATAGTGATTTAATAAGATGACTTTTACAATATACAATTGAAAAAATACATCAGTCAGAAGAGATGTTATGGATGGATGTCATTGTTACTTGTACAAATACAAAAAAAAATGTCTATATCCACCTTTGTATGCATTGAAAATATTAAGAATTGTATCTGTTTAATGTTGATAAAGGAAGAAGGGAATATCAAGGAAACAAACTATTAATTAATATATTAATTATGGAATTGTAGAAATTATTATTTATTGTTTTTTAAATATATGAACCTAGACAACATGCTGTTTACTAAGCACTAAAGATTGTCATTGTAAAAAAATCAATAAAATATATATTTTTTAAAAAGAAATAGGGTTAGAGAGGGTAAGGAGAAAAGTTAGCTCTCTCTCTTTTCTATCCTTCTAGTGGTTGACAGCATCTGCTTTTTAGGATCAACTGTCAATAGTAAAGGAATAGGCAATCTAGAAATATGTCATAGATTATCACCTGGTAGAGTAGCCATAGAGGTAGTCAAATGTCACCTTGTGTTTATACCTAACAAACATCAGAACTGTGCAAGCCGTAATATTTCCTGTGCCTTTCTATGGAAGTGAAAATTGGACTTTGAAGAAAAAAGGATAGGAAGAATGTTGATGCCTTTGAACACTGGTGTTCAAGAAGACTCCTGAGAAAACCATTTTGTTTTCTATAGTGACCAACCAGATGACGCCAGGAGGCCCACCAGAATGACATGAAGACATGCTCTCTTGCCACTTCCTGCCTGCAAATAGTTTTACAGACATGCAGTCTTCAGTCCAGGGGCAATACTGAATTTCAAGATAAATTGCCCTTGAAAGATTTGTCCTCCATGACTTTATCCACTTACACTTTAAAGCTATTCAATTTAGGAGCTATTGTGTTAAGCAATTTTACAAGTTTAATATAATAAAATGTGTGGCTTTTCTTTTAATAAGCTTTGCATAAATAAACTCTTGAAATTCTTTTGAATTGTTATCTATCCAGCCATTTAATCTCAAATGTTTTGCAAGCACAGAATAGAATAAAACGTTTGATTACATAAGTAATTCAATTATTTATTAAGCTAACTACTGTATGTTGCATATAGTGTTTGATAATTTTTCACAACACACCCCACAAACTGATGTTCAGAAATTCTAGAAGTTTTATTTAACTGATTGAGTAGTCCATCTTGAATCCAGAAAGTTGAAAAGCAAAGTCGGTGTAAAACTCTACACGAAGAAAGTTTCCAGTAGAAGTATAAGGAGGAACTTTCATTTTTCCACAGAAAGTGCCAATAAATGGAGAACTGCTTTGACTGCCATCATAAAGCACAAGTCTGTCATATCTGCATCCATCAATGTCTTCCAGTTCAAAAGAGGTCATGGTCAAAGATATCTGAGGAATCCAGAAAAAAGTACACTTTTGTGTGTGTTGTGTATACTATAACATTTAATCTAAATTCAGCATCACAGCAAATGTTTAAACAACAAGAATCAGGATTTGGATTCAATTTTTTATAAGTCACTTATGTGAAATGAAATTAAAAAAAATATGGCTTATGATTTAGCATACTGAACATATCCATAAATTGTTTATTTGGGAATAACCTGTTGCTTTACATTCTGTTCCTGGTTATGCGCACACGTGCATGCATGCTTGACTGATATTTCCACTGTGACTATCAAAGACACAAAGTATGTGCATGTAACGATATATACAGTAGCCCGGGTACCTTGATGCTTCAAATAATTTACTTGTGCTAAGATACACTGCAAAGTGACTGTTTCAAATACTTTTCAAGTTCTCGTGCCCAATGTATTTTGTTGATCTCCTTGTAATATTACTACTGACTGCTTGGAGAAGAAATGAGATTCAAGCTCTTGATATAAAAATAGAATATTATTTAATAACCTGCAGTTTATATGATAACTTTATCTTCACAACCCTACTAGAGATGTAGGATTTCTCCAGTGGTGGGATTCAAATAATTTAACAACTGGTTCGCTGCAGAGGGGGAGGTGAGGGGCACTGCCATGAGGCAGGTGGGGGAGGAGGGGAGCTGCCCAATATATCCTGCAACCACTTACTGTGCTGAAGGTCCCCCCCCCCGCAGCCAGGCCTACCATGCCCCGACACCTGTCACGCCTCGCCTGTTCAGTAGTGACTTCTCCCACTTTCTCCTTCTTCCTCCTCCTTTGAACAGCCCTTCGCTCCCGTTGCTGCTTTTTCACTCCTGGAGTTTTGTCCGGAGCTGTGCAGAGGGTCTTTGGAAATGAAGCCCCACAGCGATAGGGTGGGGTGGGAACTGTTCCCTTCATTTTTGGACCAACTGCAAAATGGGCTGGAAGGAACAGCCTGAGGACTCCAATCTGGCTTTGCAGCAAGCAAGGGGTTTGGAGGCATGTGAATGCACACTAGTCTGGCGTCACAAAAAATGGTTTGTTTTTTTCCAGTCCTGGATTTTTACTGCCGTACTTTAAAATTTACTTGGTGCAGACTGGAAAAGCACCAATGGGAGTGAAAGGCTGTTCAAAGGAAGAGGAAGAAGGAGAAAGTGGGAGAAGCCCAAGGGAGACCTCCTCCATCACCCTGCAAGCAGAGACAAAGGGGTGGGTGGGAAGGCAGGCAATCTGGACACACTGCGTGGCGGGAGCAAGCAGAGGAGGGAGGAAGCCTTCCCCTGCCTGCCTCCGCTTGCTTCCACTGTGCAGCCTGTCTGGATCATCTGCCTTCCCTCCCTGCCTCCGTTTGCAGGGTGACAGAGGAGGTCTCCCTTGGGCATGGAACAGGGCGTCAGCGTCAGTCAGTGCTTTGGAGAACCTCCTCCATCAACCTGAGGAGTGTGAGAGCGGCAAGACCCAAACGGCTGAAGAGAGAAAACCTCCACATTGGATTGAAAAAACTTGGAAAAACTGGAGACGGGAAGGCCAGGAGTGGAGACTCAGATTTATCATAACCGGTTTGTCGAACTCAACAAAAAAATTAGGTATCAGTTCTGCTGAACCGGTATGAACTGGCTGAATCCCACCACAGGATTTTTCCAATGGGAATATAATAAAGGTCATGCAAGAGCAAGACTAATGTCGATTTTGACAAATCATTGGCTATTTTTTATCACTATTGGTAAATAATCACAAAAACGCTATCAAGAATCTTCTGGCTTTACACTAGAATGATAGATTTAGATAGTTAAGAGCAAAAGACTGGCATCAATTAAAAATGCAATTATGATTCTCTTTCAAAACATTAGGACAGAATTGAAGTCATGACAACATGATTTCTTATCTGTGCTTGGCAGAATAGCTGCTATTAAAATGACAGCTTTTCCTAATTTTTATATCTGCTTCAAATACTTCAAATCCTCTTATCTCTTACGTGGGTGTACATATTGGAAAAATGCTTTTTAATGCATAATTATGGTGACTGAGATTACACAAACCATATAAGGAAATGTATGATGTAAGTTAATCTGAAATGTTATTTTTATGTTTTTTAATTTAAACAGTTAATTCACACTATTTGGAGCTTAAAAGATGGTCAGATGCTACAAGCTGAGTTGATTGTGCACTCTCAATATCTTAGAGTAAAAATGCTATTTACTATCATAAATCCATATTTACAAAGATTTATAAAAATGAACAGAGATTCTGGCCTTTGATCCTTCCCCTTTTCTCTCATAATTTATCATTTGTCATGGTTAAATAGGATCAGTTACAAGAAATTGCAAAATAAAGTGCTTTCTACTATTATAGACTTGAGTATTAATAAAAAAAACTTATTTCTGCTGAGTGCATACTGGAAAAGAATTGATTGAAAATTCTAATTTGTTTTTAAATGAAATAATTATAATACTTTCTTCTTAAATTCATGACAACTTACCACTGAAGAATATCAACAGTGTTTAAAAAATGCTTCAACTCTACTTCATTTAATGTCAAAGAAATATATATTGAACATTATTCAGTATTTCTAAATCAATCACAATAGGCTCTTTTGAAAGACTAAAAAATATTGAAGAGGACTTAAAATGGGAACATGATTGCAATATGGAAAATTTTATGATAATTTTTTTTCTTTTCATTAAACTAGACATACCCAATTCCAGCAACGGTTCTTAAAATGTTTTAGCCTCCAGTCCCCTAATCATTCTTGTTGTTCTTCTCTGTACTTTTTCAAGAATCTCAATATCTTTTTTACATTGTGGTGACCAAAACTGGATGTAAGTGTGGTCTTATACCAAAGCATTGTAAAGTGGTATTAACACTTCACATGATCTTGATTCTATCCCTCTGTTAATGCAGCCTAGCACTGTGTTGGCTTTTTTCACAGCTGCAGCACACTGCTGGCTCATATTTAAGTGATTGTCTACTAGGACTCAGAGATCCCTCTCACAGTTGCTACTATTGAGCAAGGTACCACCTATACTATACCTATGTATTTGGTTTTTCTTGAATTTCATTTTGTTAGATAGGGCCCAGTGTTCAAGTCTGTCAAGATCCTTTTATATCTTAAGCCTATCTTCTGAAATGTTGGGTATTCCTGCCAGCTTGGTGCTGTCTGCAAATTTGATGAGTTCCCCATCTATCCCCTCATCCAAATCATTGATGAAGATATTGAAGAGTACTGGGCCTAAAATAGAATCTTGGGGTACTCCACTGCATGCTTCCCTCCATATAGATGCAGTTCCATTGAGGACTACACATTGAGTGCAGTTATTATCATCTTAATAACATACTTATTACCATCTCTAATGGCAATACCACTCAATTTTCCACCCACCCATTTATGATTCCTTTTTAAAAAACCCTTCATAGTCCAAGCCCACTTAACGGTAATATTCTTTTGGCCTCAAGAGCCCAACTTGCCCAGGTAGACCACCTGCAGTCTTTCAGATAGTGTCCTACTGCAACTGCTATCAACCTTAGCCAGCCTACACTATGAAGTGATGGTGGAAATACTGTGTCTTTGATATGGAGGATGACTGTTGTGTTCAAGGATGCGTTAAGAAGGATGTTTTGGGCAAATTATGAATCATTACCTTATCATTACATTATTGCTGTGCTTTGAATTGGGCTCATTTCACACATTCAAAACACTACATATTTCTGGAAAAATTTGCAAGCTGAACCCAGTTCACTTTCTCTAAATGTAATCTCTGTTCAGGGGCTCATGCAGGAGCCTCCCCCCAAAAAGTCAAAATAGGGGTAACAACCACATAATTGAAGATCTGGGGTTTTTTTGGCATACATTTAAACACATATAAAATGGGGTAGGGCTTCAATCACACTGTACGTGGTAATCACCTTGGGAGACTGAAGGAAAACCCATAGACTGGGCAACCACCTGTACTGATTGTGCTTCTTGTCTGGAATACTTCACAGGGCTAACGTACAGTCACAGTCAGAGCCACTATCTTCACATTTTTGACCTTCCACCATCTTTTATACAACTGTGTCTTACCTTGTTTTCTGGAGGAGCACTGATAATCCATAGGCAAGCTTGATTTGGAGGGTATTTTTTAGGAAAGTTTGGAGTAGTAATGACTCCCGAAGTATTAGTGAATGTTCCTCCACACTTTACTATGGTTAAGAAAAAGAAAACTTCATGTAAATAATAAATAAAATAATAAAGTAAAATAATAAAAAAAAATATAAAATAAAGTAAAATAAAATAATAAAAATAAAATAAAATATAAAATAAAGTAAAATAAAATAATAAAAATACAATAAAACATAAAATAAAGTAAAATAAAATAATAAAAATACAATAAAATATAAAATAAAGTAAAATAATAAAAATAAAAAATAAAATAAAATAAAATAAGAAAATAAAATGGGTTACCTCATTATGTACATATTTTAAAAAGGTTTTCTTTTTGTTTTTAGTTGTGTGGTTGTTGAGACTGTAAGCAGGAGTGCAAGACTTTGCAAAATGATCATTGTAGAGCGTTTGAAATTGTTATCCCCTTTTCATTTTTTTTTGTTAGTGTAGAAATATAAACTCAAAGAAGCCAAGAGCCAAAGAGAAGGTGGCTGGTGACCTGTGAAATATCTGCCAATTATTGATCTTTAACATGTTTTAGGATTGGCAGACAATGATAAAGTTTGAAATCCTATGACAATTCATAGCTCAGAAAGATATGACAAAGGACGAAGCAGATAGCTTCATCCTAAGGCTATCCTCCTCCTATTGATGATAGAGCTGAAGTTATTGGGCTACTTTGAACTCAATGGAATCAGTATTTACTGGAATTGAATAAACCGGAATTGAAACTGATTCTCAGATAAGCACCAAATTAGAAATCATAGAGTTTGATAAATCAGAAGTCATAAAGTTTTGCATTTGGAGAATTCAATGAGATTCTTCAAAGGAAGGTGTAAAATTAAGTGATGTTACAGATACATTTAACCATTGCAAGTGATTTATTTTGTGTGTATCTGCTTTGTCATTTCACAAGTAATTAGTAATGAATACCATTCATACCATGTGTGTAAGAGGCCGTAAATCCTGTTGCAGTCTCATCTTCATCACTTACAAATTCTATAAGCATGGTGTTCCCAGAAGCCACTACGGCAGGTAATTGCTCTGCCCCACAACATTTGTCAATGAGAATCCGACCTTTTCTACTGCTTCCATCATAAATTCGGATATAATCAGAGGAACAGTTTGGAGAACTCTGGAGACCAAGAACATGAAAATTCAGGAAGACCTAAAGCAGAATAAGAAAAATAATCAGCTTTAAGTAATTTAAGTCGACTTCTTATTCAATGTATCTTGCTTTTGGTTAAATGTATCTTCTGAATTCACTATACCCTGATATAGCACATGTTACATAATACAAGGAAGCTGGGGGGAAAAACACCTTTCATGTATAGCTGATTGTCACCCCATCATTCTATAGAGTATTTTTTGCTATGTATTTAATATGTTTTATTCTGCACCAGAATTAAGAACTGATTGTTACAGAGATGCTGAACATGCTGTAACTAATATTTTTAAATTTAATTCTACAGTCCATTTATCTAACTCTTCTATAGAGAAATTTCATTTTAGTTTTCTAAAAGGTCTTCCACTTTTAACTTAAGTTCCCTGTTTCATTTTATATTCTGGGCATAAAAGTATTTTTTTTAATTTCTAATTACAACATAGTCTTTCAAGTGTTGCTCTGCTGTCTACTATCTTTTATTATATTAGTGTCTGGTTATACATAGGACTGAAATAGAAATATTTTAACTAAAGCTGCCCATTTGTTTTATAAGATTCACTTAAAAAGATGCTTCATATTAGATATTTTTCACTGCAGAAATTACAGCAAAATCAGCAGTAAAGTTAATGAATATGTTCTGTACACAGAATAACAGAGTTGGAAGGGACCTTGGAGGTCTTCCAATCCAACTCCCCGCTCAAGCAGGAAACCTATACCATTTCAGACAAATGGTTGTCCAATCTCTTCTTAAAAATTTCTAGTATTGGAGTACCCACAACTTCTGCAGGCAAGTTGATTAATTGTTCTCATGGTCAGGAAATTTCTTAGTTCTAAATTGCTTCTCTCCTTGATTAGTTTCCATCCATTACTTCTTGTCTTAACTTTTTTTTATATATTGTGGCAACCAAAACTGGGTGCAATATTCCAAGTGTGGTCTTACTAAGGCGTTATAAAGTAGTATTAAGAATTTGTAGAGCATAGCACTATGCCAATAATTATGGTTTTCACTGAATTCTGATATATCAGGAAATTCAACATGGAGAAAACAAGTAGGAGAATAAACAAATAAGACCGCTGAGCAATACATTTTATCCTCAAGTGATTTTTTTTTATAGAAATGCATGTTCTTTGTTTGATTTTTCCCCCAGTTGTTCTGATTATGGGAATGGTAGGAATTAGTCAGGTGCTACACTAAGAGCTTTGAACATATTCTCAAACATTTCCATGCCAGCAGTAGAGTTTGGGTTAGCTCTGATTCACAAATTTCTCAAGCAGCTCTTGTTAAATCTGAGAAATGGCCTCCTGGATGGTTCACAGTACTGACACATGAAACACAATGAAGATTTATTAACTTCATATGCAAAACTATATAAGGAAAAGGCACCAGCCCATGGATAGAAATGAAAATTGGGTAAACGCAACATACTTCTTAATTTAGAATATATTAGCCTTTCCCAACCCATTACGCCATAATTTTTGAAAATTATAGTTGTTTGGTGAGCTTGTCAAGTTGGAGAAAGATGATGTTTGTTTTCTTTCTGAACAGTCACAGCTTCTTTCTTTAGTAGGCAATTTGCTTCTTGATACTTTGAAGTGTTTTTACTCAGAAGACATGGACTAAAACAGTGAAAAGATTTGTTTTATTTAGAAAACTTCTCTCTGCCTCATTTTAATCTCCATTCCAATGGGTTTGCAAGTATCCTGCCCAAAAATTATGAGAAAGAATCTGAATTTTTGCAGGTGATTTTGCTTCACACACATTTTAAAGCAAAATAGGCATAGTATTGATAAATCTGTATAGTATTGGACTTTGATGGAATTAAAGTTTTTTTTAATGTTATACATTTAAAGGCCAATCTGTTCTGAAGCCTCCTGTCACCTCAGTTGTGCACAACAGTTAGATTTGGGGAAAAGTTTCTGCTTAGCTCTAAGAAAGATGATTTTCAGGGGCGAGTGTCTTTTTTTCTCTTTTCAAACATTGTATGATATTATTATAAAACACAGGTAATTTGAAAACCCAGGTAGTACATTCTGTTACAGTGGTAATTCTAATGTTAATCTCCAGTTCTCTGGAGATTAACCCTCCAGACAACTTAAATATTTAAAGATAAAGGGAAAAAAAAAGTTAGAATAAAACTTGAAAGTAAATGAAATTTTTAAAAAATCCCCTTTTGCATTGTATTGTTACTCACCCCAGCTAAAGAAATCAACACCTGAGAAAGTAAGTGTGAACAAAACATTCAAGTCTATGCTTGCGTGGACATATATGAATGCATAAGGATGTGTTTTTGTGTGGCTGTCTAGTCCCTGTGTATGCAGGTATGTGTAAATGAGTGGATATGTGCTGTGGCCCTGTTTGTTTTTACTTTAACTCTGCCTACATTTTATTTGATTCCCACTCACTCTGTTCAGAGAGCCCATGGAACGGCAATCCTGAAAAAATGTGGTGCCCAGACTAAAAAAATGTTTATATTCTGACTTAGGAAATAAAGGATATGAGATATGCTATGAAATATGATATGAATTGTGCTGTGAGATATGATATGATGTTATTTCTGATTTGAACTCCTTACCTTTCCTTGTAGAATTTGAATGAGCCACAAGCAGGTGATGTTTCTGGGATATGAATGGGGGTAGTTATAAGAGGAAAAATGGCCACCTGGATTACGTAGCACAGCACTACAATCATCTAAAGGACAGAATAACACATTGGCAAGGAAGAGGAGACATTTAAGCAGAAAATTCATCTAAATGATCTAGATTCACAAAGGAAAAGTCACATTTATTAAACATCTTTCAATGTACTTTAGTAAAGGTCATTCTTTTGTAGAAGATAATGTAGTAATGAAATTCCATGTCAGAGAAATACCTGTTAATGACCAGTGGTCTCACAACTCTACAATGAACAATGCATTCAGAATTTTTAACTCAGTCAAGATCAAAATACATGTTATTACTATAAGGGAGGAAGAAAAGGACGCAAAAGACTAGCTTTTATACTATTGGAAACATTAGCTCGTGCACTGCAATGATCTCTTCTTTGGCTTCTGCAGGCCTTTTGTTGGTAAGGACAAAGCTTCTGGCATTTGGCTGATGGATAGATTTTGCTTTCATAGAAGCAGCAGTAGTGGTCCCAGTATGGTGGGTGAATGGATGAGCAAATGTAAATGAGAACAATATGGCCTCATCCATTACAGTAAGGGAGCACAGTAGCTCACGTGCTTAGACCACTTGATTTCCAATTTGCAGGCCTGCATTCGAAGCCAAAGTGCTGCTGTGTAGCAGGGTGACTGCCTGCCATTTGGTCCAGCTCCTGCCAACCTAACAGTCTGAAAGCATGCAAACATCAGCAGGTAAATAGGTACCACTTTGATGGCTCATTAATGGGGAGATGAAAGGACGCCCCAACTGCGCATCCCCCAGGCAATGGTGATATCGCTGGCTAATCCTGAACAGGCTTCAGCTCAACCTCGACAAGACTGAGTGGCTGTGCGTGTTGGCATCTCGGGAAACGCAGAATATTCCATCTCTTAATATGGGGGGTGAGCTATTACCCCCCGTAGATCGGGCTCGCAACTTGGGGGTCCTTCTAGATTCACAGCTCTCCTTAGAAGATCATATAGGAACTGTGACTAGGGGGGCTTTCGCCCAGGTTCGCCTGGTGCGCCAGTTGCGGCCCTATCTAGACCGGGATGCCTTGCGTACAGTCACTCATGCGCTCGTGACCTCTCGTTTGGACTACTGCAACGCTCTCTACATGGGGCTGCCCTTGAGGACTACCCGGATGCTTCAACTGGTGCAGAATGCAGCCGCGCGAGTGGTGTTGGGGGTCTCCCGATACTCCCATGTTACACCTCTGCTCCCCGAGCTGCATTGGCTGCCAGTTGCCCTCTGGGTGAGATTCAAGGTGCTGGTAATGACCTACAAAGCCCTACATGGCATGGGTCCGGATTACCTACGGCAGCACCTGCTGCCGGCATCAACTTCCCTCCGTCCAGTGCGCTCCCACAGAGTGGGCCTCCTCAGGGTGCCTCCGATCAGAGAATGTCGATTGGTGGCCCCCAGGGGGAGGGCGTTCTCTGTGGGCGCGCCAGACCTATGGAACTGCTTGCCGGTTGAGCTCCGGATGGCCCCCGACCTTCGCTCCTTCCGGTGCGATTTAAAAACTTATTTATTTGAACAATTTGGCCTGGTTTGATGGGTTTAGGGTTGGATCTAATTTTAACATAGTTTTAAGCATTGTATTATATTGGGCATGATTATTTAATTCTTTTAACTTCTTTTAACTTTTGTATTTATATTTTGATATTTATTGCCCTGTACACCGCCCTGAGTCCTTTGGGAGAAGGGTGGTATAAAAATTTTAATAATAATAATAATAATAATAATAATAATAATAATAATAATAATAATAATAATAATAATAATAATAATCCTTTCACCACGGAAGTGCCTTAGTGCTCAGCATGGAAGTAGAATCCATTACAGTTGCACTGAAAGCATCATATGAGTTTCTTCTATCTTGAGCTTCCATAATTAGAGACAAATAGAGGGAAATGATGGCATCTTTGTGATGATTTCATTACATAAAGGAGAATTAAATTACAGAATACATATTTGCATCAGCCACAATCCTCCAATGCCAGAAAACCTACATCCTTGTCTGAGAAATATGATTGGAATCCAAGCAAAGCTATCATCTTATTGGTTCAGTATGAAGTGTATAGTACATCTCCCTGAAATCAGATGATGTTCCAACAGTGGCATTCCTGTCCTGGCCACTCCATTTCTGAAATAGCTCCATTATTCAATACATTTTATGGAACCATTGTTTGTCCATCTCATTTCTAATTCATAGCACCTTTTTGGCATGCTTTATTTGGATGATTGGATATCTTTTGCTCATTTTTCTTTCATGACGCCAAAGCTAAAACTCACATTGCGTACAAATGCATCCTAGCTTTCTTCCATCACAGAGAGCCCTTGTTTTTTCTAGTTACTTCAAGCCACTGAATGCCTCCCAAAGAATCTGGATTACACCACCCTCCTATAGTTATTTTTAGAATGGAAATCTATATCAACCTATGTTGTGGATTAATAATTGCAATAAGCATCTAAGTGTTTGGAAAGATCCATAAGGAGATTTCATAAATAGACATATATAAATACATGCATATCTATAATGTAATTGTCTTTTACAAATAAACAGTGTTATGTAATACATAGGAAAACATTATGTAAACAAGCAAATCTTGCTTCCACCATAACCATGCATCATGTCATACAAGGCCTTTTATTCCTTAAAATTCTCACTCTTCTTTTTCTCACTGTCTTTTCAACTTCATTGAATTATCACTTTCTCCATGTTCCCGTCTTTTCAATTTGTTCATTCTTATCTTATATTTTTTTTAAGATTTGATTTTTATTCAATTTATGTGAACAAACCTGTGAGTCAGTTTTGTATTCCATCCACATTCATTACCCATTCATTTTTCTTATTTATCAGGTGCTTTTCTTAAATAACCCATTCCTGTTACATTAGATTTAATTTTACATGTCTTCTAACACAGCCAGTGCTCATTTCCATATATCAAAGTAGATAGAAGCACGTTTTATTCAAAGCCATTTTTACTTTTTCGGTAAGCATTAATTATAATGAACCACTGTTTTCCCAGTATCATTTGCATGTTGTAACATTTCTCCTTTCATTTCTCCATCTTTGGTAAACATTCTCCTAAGGTACACCAGTTCATCTACCTGCTCTAATTTTTCACCTATTTTATCTTTAATCCATACATTTTTAGATCCATAAAGTACATAAGCATTCATGTCCCTAACTAAGTCCCCAGAAATATTCACTATACATTTCTTTAATAATAAATACACGAAATAATCAAGATAACATCGCACATCCTTATTTTACTTCCAGAATCACTCACTAAGATCTGATGCATTCTTTCCGTCACATATTGCTCTTATCATATTTAGCAGCTATTTTTCTACTTTATATTTATATAAAACACTCCATACTTTGAGCCAATTCACAGTCTTAAACTTTGTCTTAATTAACAGATGTACAGTAAATTATTTCCTAAGTTTAAAGCACTTTGTTGAATAATGTCATGTAATGTCCAATTATTTTATTAAATTTAGCTGCCTTATAATTCAATGTTATAAAAATTCACAATATTAAGATGAAAAGTGTGTTGTACGTATGACTTTATTACTCACTGCAGTTGTAGAGCTTATTGATTTTTTTCACATCTAAGTCGCTCAGTCCTACTCTTTGACCAATTGGTACAGATCTGTTAGGAATGGGGATAATGGTTGGTTTTCCAGCAGTATTAGAAAAATCATACCTGCCAAAACAAATTACAAAGTCTAATTTGGTAAATTTATTAATAGCCCATATCTTATATAATATATGAATGACAATCCTGGAAAATCAGGATTAGGATAAAAGCCAAGAAAACTATCCCATTAATTTCTAGGATAGTATCTGAAAATATTTGTCACATATCAGCATGAGAACTGAATTTGGCAACAATGTGGCATTGAGTTTTTCCCATCCATTGGAAGCAAAACAAAACAAAAAAAAAACAAATAAACACACCCAGCTATTTTAATAAGAATTTCCCAAAAATGAGCTTGGTTGTTTTCTTGCAGTTATTAGCTAAACTAGGTAATCAATGCTATCACTAGCATTACAACATCACTATCACAACATCAGTACCACTGATGATGTTACCTAATCTGGGTAATGAAACATCTGCAAGAAAACAACAAAACTCAGAGAATACCAAAGATCCTTAATTTATATAACAAAAAAACTCCTTACAGCCAATGGGATTGGTCTAGTTCTTTTTTTTCCTCCTTTTTCATGAGGGGGGAGTTTGTTGAATTAAATGAGCTACTACTGTTTTCAGGTTTTTTGAGTCTTTCCTTAACTTGGAGCAAATTATTTCCAAAGCCAAACACACTGAATAACAATCAAAGACTATCACTTAGCCATGCTTTTCAGCCAAAACTTCTATGAAGCCTTTATAGTTTTGGCTCCCCCCCCCCAAGTGACAATTGTGTTATTGGTTCTCATACACTGCTAACCCCATACCCAAGAGTGGTAATAAATCACAAGATGTCCAGACACTTAGCCCTTAACTGAGTTCTCAGAATAACTTGGCAGAAGACCCTCAGTCATGACACTGCTGTGTTAAGAGTTGTGTTACAGAAAAGAACGAAGTCCCAAACACTACAGCTGAATGACTGAACAAGGAGAGAATTACATAACTACATTTCAGATTTAAACATCTATCTTTCTCCCTGCTTCCTTACTTTTTAGAAATTAAACACTGTTCTCAAAAGATAACAGAAAGATTTCTTCTGATATTAAAAGAAGGATATCCTTATTTGAAAACAATGCAAATTCCTTCTTCTATAATCACAAGGAATTATGTCAGAAAAAAGAAAAGACCTTAAAATGTTTTGTTTAACATCTACTGTGTGTGCCAGTTGTTATAGTGCTGAAGTTGGGTGACTATATAAATTCAGTCAACTACTCAGTCAATAAACTTACGCGCCATAATGCATAACTGAATCATAGTCATATGGAAGACCTAGATTGGTGGTGTTCTCTTTCTCAAAATTCCCCCGTTCTCCTGAAATATATTAAAGTAAATTTATTTATTTATTTAGTTACATTTATAAATAATAAACAGATTTGCCACCAATGCAAAACACAAAGAGAAAAGAGGAGGAAGGCAGGTTTTCATTCACATATTTCAAATTTAAGGATTTGTGAGTGTAGCAATGGTTTGTGAATTTCTGATTACTTTTAAACTTTATCCTGTAAGAAGATTTTAATAGAATCTAATTCAATCTTATTGTATTAGCACAGCAGTCACATCAGACAATGAGCCATTAAAACTGTTAACAAAACATAGAATTCAATTAATACTACACACACCTCACACACACATACACATATACATCACACACACACATACGTGTGTGTGTGTGTGTGTGTGTGTGTGTGTGTGTGTAATAGATGACAGAATTCAGTCATTGTGATAAAGATAATACAGATGGTCCTTAAGTTATAGCCATAGAATCATAAAGATGGAAAGGACCTCAGAGATCTTCTAGTCCAACCCCTGCTTAAGACAGGAGCCTTATGCCATCTCTATGCCATGAGCGGTTGATGGAGTAGTGGTTAGAATGCAGTACTGCAGGCTACTTATGCTAAAAACCGGCTGCCTGCAGTTCCGCCGTTTGATTCTCACGGGCTCAAGGTTGACTCAGTCTTTCATCCTTCCGAGGTTGGTAAAATGAGGACCCAGATTGTTGGGGAAAATATGCTAATTCTGTAAACCACTTAGAGAGGGTTGTAAAGTACCGTGAAACGGTATATAAGTCTAAGTGCTATTGCTATTGCCATCTCAGTCAAATGATTGTCCAGTCACTCGGTGATCATTTGAAGTTACCACCAACCCGCCCCCCCGAACCACCACCGAGGACTACTTACAACCCAGATTTGAAGTTCCAAAGCCCCCCAAATGGAATATCTAAGCGCTGGAGTCATGATTTCTCAGGGTGGAACTGAATACTTAGATTCAAACATCTGAGTAAAGCCTTTATTCTATAAAAATGGGAAAAGCTTTCATCCATGCTTTAAGGAGCTTATCTCTGAAGCTTATTTTCCCTGAAAATAAGACTGATCTTACCTTTTTTTGCCTCCAAAAGAGACACCAGGTCTTATTTTCAGGGTAGGCCTTCCTTCACCTCCGGCACCGACAGCCCCACCCAGCCAATCCACTTCTTCTGAGGCTGAAGTTCTGCAGCTGCAATCAGGCCGGCATTTTGCAGTCAGGCCTTTCCAGAAGGTCTAAGCAGCCGACTACTGAGCTATGGATTCAATCCATAGCTTGGTGCTTGGCTGCTGAGGTCTTGCAGAATCAAGCTATGGATTGAATCCATAGCTCGGTTCTTGGCTGCGAAGGCCTTTCGGAAAGTCCTGTGACTGAGAAATGCAGGCCTGGCTGCAGAAGTGGCCTCAGAAGAAGTGGGCTGGCAAAGAGAGGCCTGGCTGCAAGGTACGTGGGTGCGGGGCACATGGGGCACTCCACCCCTCCACTCCCACCTTAGCTTGATTTTTAGGTGTGAGCCTCACCCCAAAATTAGGGCTTATTTTTGGGATAGGATTTATATTAGCTAGCGCTTATTGTTGGTGTAGGCGTTACTTTCGGGAAAACGTGTTAGCTCAGGGGCAAAACTGGTTATGCAGTGCCTAGGAGGCTCAGACCAATACAAATCTGGGCACTTTCCAGTATAAGACCATATATGAACAAAGAAAAGCCTAGTTACATAGCTTTTACAATACATTTTATCACATATTATTAACTGTATTTATTGTTAGCAGATACCCAGAAAAACTACAAGTAGTCCTCTATTTATGACTATTTAAAGTTACACCAGTGTTGAAAAAAGAGTAACCTATAACTAGTTCTGATACATATGATTCAGGCACTTGGCAATGGGCATATGCTTTTAGGACGATTGCAGCATCCCACGGGCTATGTGATCACCCTTTCTGATCATCCCAGGGGACTTTTAATAAGCAAAATCAATAGGAAAGTTGGATTTGTTTAATGACTGTGTGATTCACTTAAAGACCATGGCAAAAAAGTTGTAAAATCAGGCATGACTCACTTAATAACAGCATCGTTTAGTGACAGAAGTTCTCATCTCAATGATGGTCCTTAGTCGAGAACTACCCTACAGAGAAAGATTCATTTTGAAGTCACAGTCTAGCTGCTTTGAAAGCTTTGAAATCTCAGAGAAGTCTGAACTTTTCCAGATACTTACTGTAGGCCTAATTAAATCTTCACTGTAAACCAGGGGTCCTCGAACTTGGCCACTTTAAGACTTGTGGACTTCAATTCCCCAGCCAGCCAGCCAGCCAGTTTGAGGACCCCTGCTGTAAACCAATCCCTGATTATGGCTAAATTGCCTTGAGTCATCTACTATGTACCTATACATATGAGTATAGCTGTACAATTCTAAATGGATTTAATGCCTGTTAAGTCCAGAATGCTTTGATGGACAGACAGTTGTAAGAAATAGAAATGCCAAAGTGACCACTCATTTCAGGCAACAAAATGCTGTTTGAGTGCTATCATGCCTACCTTTGGCAACATATTCCAAGTTAATTTTAACATAATTATCTCGGTCGCTGCGGGTTTGTTCATGTAGAAAACCTAGTGCGTGGTTGAGCTCATGCTGAATCAACCCTTTATATATGCAGCCATTTTTCAACAAGCTGAGTTGCTGTCTGCCTCCAATCTTTCCAAAGTAGGACCAGCATCTGATAATATAGAACGGGAGAGCGGTCATTATGTAAATTATACTCTAAGGAATATGAAATCATTGTCTATAAAAGGACAGGTAAGTCTATGCTGTGTTGTGTTTAAGGCATCAGGTTCGAAATTCAATATCATTGTACTGCAGTTTTAACAAGCAGGGTTCTGTGGTTAAAAAAAAAATAGTTCCCCTGTGCTCTAGGAATTGAGTTGATAAATTATTATCTTTGTTAAGAAAGACATTGAGCTTAATCCATATAATATGTGCTCACATCTTACACCACAAATTTTTGCTGTAATGTAGAAATACAACAGCAGAAATAATTCAAGGAATATGTTGTTAATTCTTGAAGGATAAATGTTTCTTACCGATCTCCAGGGACAATGTTTATGTAGTCATATTCTACTGTGTGTTTGATAAACCGGATGCATGTCAGGGTGACAAATTCTTCCATTGCTTTAATTATCACATCTTTGTGCTCCACCGCTGAAACAAAAACATTATAGAAGAGATCAATGAATGCCCTCATATACAGTACATTATGTTAAGTTCTAAGAAAATAATTTTTGCTGATACGGGAAAACTGCTCACTTCTGGGGATTACTCTAACAGTAAATACATTTGCTTCTGAAAAATAAAATTTATGCTTGATGAAAGATTGCTTTAATGTTATTGTTGTTGCTGCTGCTGCTGCTGTTATTTAAATGGCTTCCACTCAAATGACAGGGTTTTTCTTGCCCTTACTTATCCCGCGGCTAGGAAATAGTTACAATTTGGCTAAGGGTTCCAATTTCAGGGAAGTTTAGAAAACTGGAAACTAGTATTCCTTTGAGGCCTTTCTATTGGGATAGGCTAATAGAGGGAGAAGTTACAACACACTTGAAATGTATGTTGATCTCACATCTGCAAGAAGTTGTTTGTGTACTTAGAATAATGAAAGTCTATAATTTTAAATAACTCTATCAGAATGATCAGAGAAGAACCTTTGAAAAAAATATGGGTGATGATGATTTTGAGTTAGTATCTTCACCACCAAGTGAATAAGACTCTGGGGTAGATATAGAAAGGCCCACAAGACTTAATTCTTTTTAATGACTACCCTGAAGGAATTCAGTCTGAAGGAGAAGGAGGAGGGAGGTTCCATTTGCATTAGCCATGTGAGTAATGTAATAACTGTGTTAGGTTTATGTCCATTCTACAGTATTTGTCATGAAAACCTTTTGCAAATAAATCTTAATCTGGCCATGTTACGAACAACCCAGTATTTTGCTATCACTCCAAGCATCCAATAGAGATTGAAATCCCTTGCATATAAATATTTGCCAAGTAATTTTTTTAAGCATTTCAAACCACGAGATCCTATCAAAATGAGCCTTCTGGATAAGAACCTGCAATTTTTTTTTTAAAGCCAAAACAATATTAACTAATGAATGGTACGCCAGGAGTCACACTGCAAAAGCATTTCAGTGTGTCAGACAAAGGAAGAGATCAGGCATGCTGAAAGCTGAATTTCCTTTAATTGAATTAATTTAATTTAACAGTATTCAAATGATTATTTCCCATGTGTTTAATCACTATATCCTTCGGTTGCAATGAAATTATAAACTAAGAACCTTGGTGGGGCAGGAGTTTTATGGTGAACAATTATCATATTTGCCTCCTACAAATCAATGGTGGGATTCAGCCGGTTCACACCAGTTTGGTAGAACCGGTAGCTAATTTTTTGTTGCCCAGGCCCAGAACGGACTTCCGGAAGTGGCATCCACACAGAGAACCGGTTGTTCACATATTTGAATCCCACCACTGCTACAAATGCTACAAAAGTGGAAGAATTTTGCAGAGAACCCTTTGAGAAGGACCTGCTGTAGGCATCAAGAATTATTTTATAAGTGATCCAGCCTTCAAGAGCTGTTGCCTTGTAGTTTTAACAGTACTGAGCTAGCCAACCATTGGTTTGACTTTGTATGAAGCTGGGTTCTTATGTGAAAATATTTTATTATTGATTCCAGGACAATCTGAATCCCTTGCAATCTTAGCTATATCATCAAAACCCATTTGGAGATAAAAGAATTCCAGTTGTCTTTAATATCACTTGAACCTAACTTGGACTGTATATAATATAATTTAGTACTACAGCTAATGTTATTGATGCTTGCAGTATTTAGGTAGTGATGATGTTACTTAGTTCTGTAATGAAACATTTGCAAGGAAACAACCAACGTTACAGAGCACCAAGAACTCCACAGTTCAATCTTGAACTACAGATATTTTCTTCATTTGGAATTATTCTTAGAATGTGAATACAGTTCTACTAATAGAATTCACTAATAGAATTTAAATAGGAAAATTAAAAACAATACTATAAAATTCTGCTATTATTGATTGAATAAGAATCCTATCTATTAGCAATGACTTGCATTATGATCAGGCCTGCTGTGACCTTAGTCAGCAGGAACAGGAAAATAACCTGAATAAATTGTAGAAAGTATCAGTAATAGCTTCTACTTGTTGCTATCTATTGAAAATGGTTCTTTAATTCTTTTTGTATGAAAGGATGCTTATTGGAGAGACTGAGACATACAAAAATCATGAGAGATATTAACTGGGATCTTGACCAGGCCATCTTCTGATCTGGGCCAGAAACAATTTCCACTACAGCTCATGACACTTCTCTGTGTTCTTCTTTTATAAACAATATCATCTTGGTGAAATTCAGTTTCCCCTGCAAAGAAAAATGAGAGCAACAACTGAAAAATGTTAACAGCTCGTGTGCAATTATATTATCAGCCCTCGGAGGTAGGCAGAGTCAAGAAACAAGCATGGCAGAGATTCCAAAGGTATTCGTTATTATAGTCAGACAGAAGGGTGAAATCTTGAAGATTTTGTCTGTCCCATGTTGTGCTACAAAGGATCAAGGAGTTATTTTTATTTTTATTTTCTCTTGCTTTCCTCTTTCTCAGCAGTGAACCCTTAATGGCTTTTTCAACCCCTAATCACAAACTCAAATCTACATTATTTTACACCTCCTCCCCAGTCAGAATCCTTACTCTTTCCCATCTAGGAAAATGGGAATCCATCAATACATATAATAATACCTCTTTTCTGACCAACAGATGGGTCTATCAGCTTGCCAGCGTCAGCAGGTAAGTCCCGAAGTGAAAAGCAGATAGAGCTGGAAAGTGCCTACTCCCTCCTCTTGTCCAGCACTGGCAACTGGAGGATCTAATGTGGCAGGAAACAAAAACTCCCCTTTGTCTTGGGGATCATTGGTGGAGCCTTGGTGGAGCAGTGGGCTAATGCCTCCTTAAGTAACACCAGCTGCCTGCAATTAGTGCAGGTTCGCATCCCACCAGGCTCAAGGTTGACTCAGCCTTCCATCCTTCCGAGGTAGGTAAAATGAGGACCCAGATTGTTGGGGGCAATTAAGCTGACTTTGTAATAATGCCGCTTGGGTGTGTGTGTGAAAGCCCTAATAAGCAGGCATATACATAGAATGAAGGCTACTGCTAAGCTTGTAAGCCGCCCTGAGTCTTCGGAGAAGGGCGGGATATAAATGGGATTAAAATAAAAATTAAAAAAAAATCATCACTGGTTGATTCTGAATGCAGTTTGTGGGACAGAGCTTGTCTAAGAATTTCAGAGGGAACTGGCAGACAATGTGGGCATCTATCACCCCTTCTTACGACCCCTCTAATTCAGAGTAGCCCTTCCAATAAATACAATATTCTAAGAATTCCATTCTGTGTTTACAGTCTAGAATACATTCCACTTTGCATTCCTCTTCCTCATCTGCCAGAAACATTGGGGGTCAGATGGGGAGACAGGTACAAAATGCAAGGGACAGGGCAACTCCCCATGAACAAGGAAAGACTTGAATCTTGAGTGAAGATTATGGACAACTATAGGCACAAGGCCACTGAGCTAATTTGATACATAACAAGGACACAGCCAATAAATTTTGAGTCTGGTTTCTTAGGCGAGAAGAATGTAATCCAAATCCTCCATCACAATCTCGCTGGAGTCTTGTCTTTAAACTTTTGTTACATTTGCTTACACACCCTTGGCCAAATCTAGCTTTTCCTTTAATAAGAGTTCAGCAGCCTGTCTCTCTAGAAAAAGCTGCTCAAGGAACAATGGAGGCTGGAACTCTGGACATCAATATGTGGAGATTGTAGCCATAAATTGCTTGAAAGGGAGACATGATGAGAGAGGAGTGCAGCAGATGTTATAGGAAAATTCTGCAAGAAGCAATACTGTAATTCAATCCAATTTTCTTCCTGGTAAGAGATATAACAATGCAAACACTGATCAAGTGTTTCTTTTCTCTGATTGTTCAGTAGATTTTGGGTGATGAGAGGAAGATAAATGAATACAAATGTCCAGGAAGTGGAGAAGAGCCTTCCAAAACCTGGGTGTAAATTGAGTGCTGAGGTTTGAGGTTACACAATTGAGTCAACTTCTGTAAAAACATGGCCTAGAAAAAGTTATGCATCCTCTCAAGTTATTAATAACTCCTTCCAGAGATTAAAATATGCCACCTTGGTAAACAAATCTACCACCAAAGTAGTGTTATACCCTTATACAGTTGGAAGATTAATAATAACATCCAGAGAGACTGGAATCCATAGTCTAAGCAACTGGACTAATTTGGTGTATTTAGTCATGACACTCTTAGCCCTGTGATAGATGTGACAGGATGAAGCATAGTCCTTGACATCAGCCCTTGCTCTTGGCCCTGGTGTATGGATCTTGTTCTTGTTGCAAGTGAATCTAATTAACAAATCTATTATCTCCCCATTCCTAGCTTTTATGTGTGCCCTTTTAGGCAGTAGTGATGTTAGTTGTATTATTCTGCTTTAAGAATGTGGTGCTGAGTATTACCAAGAAATATCATATTCAGGCTTGCATGGCAGTGCATCCAACAATTCTAGTGTAACACAGACAATATAAAAATTAACATAAGAGAAACATTGTGCCTATCTGAACTAATGTAGAGTGAGTATATGTGCCAGTTGCAGGCATTCCAAAGTAATGTGGGTACTTGTAGGGTGTAAATTGTTCCCTCTGAGAAATATTTCCATAGTTGAAATGCTGCTTTTATGGACAGTGTCTATTGAAAATATCCTAGTTTCTTTCTTCTAGAAAAAGAAGCTTGGAACAAAATTTGCAAAGCAAGATATCCTCTCCTACCATTGTTGAAACCTTCAGAGCACCCATGAAAGCATAGTCCAAGGGTAAATGAAATTCTAAGTAGCAGCTGCTAGAAGGAAAACTGAGTCTTTGAGTCCTGGGAGGTGGCTTGCTTTTGAGTGGACCATTTAAATTGTTGTTTTCAGAAGCTGAGTGAATAGTTTGGGGCATTCTGCAAAATTAGGGATGAGTCATTGATAAAAATGGACAAAGCCCCCAGACACTGGAGATTTTTTTTTTACATTTCTAGATTCTTTTTATGGGTGAATTGATTGCACTTAGCTAAACCCATGTTCCACAGAAGGTCAAAGGGTGGAGGACCAGAGGTCCATTGGCCATGGAGAATGGCCAGGGAAGGGCCAGCAGAAAAGGAAAGCTGGCTGTAAATCAGCTGAGGTGGCTGGGTGCAAAGGGAGAGTGGCCAAGGGTTGGTGACTAAATGTCCTAGACCCCTTATCCATGTAGCAGACAGCTTGTGCTGACAAAGGTGTTATAGGACATTTTTAATATGACTCTGATATAAGGACAGATCTTCTCTAAAAAATCATGTGTCATGTAAAACACTTCATGTTCACCTAAAATAGCAGAAAATATTTCATCCATTAATCAGTAGAAGACTATGAAGCAATTAACCATCCCAAAGTGCATTACTCAAATTTTCCAGGTTGAGTGCTAAAAGTTGTCAAATATTAATGCCCCCCTTTCATAGGGATCAAATTGTAAGTTCTTCTCAGGTCCAGTTTAGTAAAGATGTTTACTTTCTGAAGGCTATCCGGTAGATCTGAAATAAGTGGCAGAGAGTAGTGGGTCCCAATTGTCACATGGTTAAGCAGCTTATAATCATGAATAGGCTTCACAGAAGAATTATCTTTTAATAAAAAAATAATGATCCAGATGTGGATGAAGACAAAGGGCAGATGAATCCTTTCTCCAGATTGTCATCCAGAAGGTCTTTTTAAATAGCTAACTCTTGATTAGATATGGAATAGTGTCTTTTAGCTCTTTTGGCTTCACATTGGACAGTATATTCACACACTCAGTGCGTGGGGGGCAAGATGGCTTTTCCCTTTTCTGCAAAAATATCAGCGAAAACTTTGTACTTTTCTTGCAAGGAAAAGAATTCAAGCAGGAGTGGAAGAGTGAGAGAAAGAAAAGAATGGGATGCCTGCAAATGGCACTGCAGATACGGTATTTTTGAGATGGGAAAAAAAATAGTCCCTTACTTCCAGAAGCTATTAGGCTTATGATTTTATAGCCAGTCTGTGCCCATCACTATGGAGACATGGAAAGAAGTTGTGGTCTGGAGTGGCAAGAATTACTTTGGTCATTTTTTTTTCTTGTAGAGGAGTTTTACATTACAAAATAGGACAAGCTTGAAGCAATTATTTTTGTCAGTTACTGTATTTCAACTAGTAGGATTATCTGATAACCCAAATGCACCATGTTGTTGTTGTTAGCTGCGAAGTCGTGTCCGACCCATCGCGACCCTATGGACAACATTCCTCCAGGCCTTCCTGTCCTCTACCATCTTCTGGAGTCCATTTAAGCTCACGCCTACTGCTTCAGTGACTCCATCCAGCCACCTCATTCTCTGTCGTCCCCTTCTTCTATTGCCCTCGATCTTTCCCAGCATTAGGCTCTTCTCCAGTGAGTCCTTCCTTCTCATTAGGTGGCCAAAGTATTTGAGTTTTAGCTTCAGGATCTGGCCTTCTAAAGAGCAGTCAGGATTGATCTCCTCTAGGACTGACCGGTTTGATCGCCTTGCAGTCCAAGGGACTCGCAGGAGTCTTCTCCAGCACCATAGTTCAAAGGCCTCAATTCTTTGGCGCTCAGCCTTTCTTATGGTCCAACTTTCACTGCCATACATTGCAACTGGGAAGACCATAGCCTTGACTATACGCACTTTTGTTGACAGGGTGATGTCTCTGCTTTTTAGTGTGCTGTCTAGATTTGCCATGGCTTTCCTTCCGAGGAGCAAGCGTCTTTTAATTTCTTGGCTACAGTCCCCATCTGCAGTGATCTTGGAGCCCAGGAAAATAAAATCTGTCACTACCTCCATTTCTTCCCCATCTATTTGCCAGGAATTCAGAGGGCCAGATGCCATGATCTTGGTTTTCTTAATGTTAAGTTTCAACCCAAGTTTTGCACTCTCCTTCTTCACCCGCAACAAGAGGCTCTTTAGTTCTTCTTCACTTTCTGCCATTAGAGTGGTATCATCTGCGTATCTTAGGTTGTTGATATTTCTTCCGGCAATCTTAATTCCAACTTTTGATTCATCTAGCCCTGCCTTTCTCATGATGTGCTCTGCATATAAGTTAAATAGGCAGGGCGACAGTATACAGCCTTGCCGGACTCCTTTCCCAATTTTGAACCAATCAGTGGTTCCGTGTCCAGTTCTCACTGTTGCTTCTTGACCCGCATATAGGTTTCTCAAGAGACAAATAAGATGGTCTGGTACTCCCATCTCTTTAAGAACTTGCCACAGTTTGTTATGATCCACACAATCAAAGGCTTTAGCATAGTCAATGAAGCAGAAGTAGATGTTTTTCTGGAACTCCCTAGCTTTCTCCATGATCCAGCGTATGTTGGCAATTTGATCTCTAGTTCCTCTGCCTCTTCGAAATCCTGCCTGTACTTCTGGTAGTTCTCGATCCACATACTGCTGAAGTCTAGCTTGTAGGATTTTAAGCATGACTTTACTAGCATGAGAAATGAGTGCAATGGTGCGATAGTTTGAACATTCTTTGGCACTGCCTTTCTTTGGAATTGGGATGTAAACTGATCTTTTCCAATCCTGTGGCCACTGTTGAGTTTTCCAAATTTGCTGGCAAATTGAGTGTAGCACTTTTACTGCACTGTCTTTTAAGATTTTGAATAGCTCAGCTGGAATACTGTCACCTCCACTAGCTTTGTTGTTGCTCAGCTTTTCTAAGGCCCACTTCACTTCACATTCTAGGATGTCTGGCTCGAGGTCAGTGACCACCTCATTGTGATTATCTGGGACGTTAAGCTCATTCTTGTATAGTTCTTCTGTGTAATTTTGCCACCTCTTCTTAATCTCTTCTGCCTCTGTTAGGTCCCTGCCATTTTGGTCCTTTATCATGCCCATTTTTGCATTAAACGTTCCCTTCATCTCTCCAATTTTCTTGAAAAGATCTCTGGTCCTCCCTATTCTATTGTTTTCTTCTATTTCTTTGCACTGTTCATTTAAGAAGGCATTCTTATCTCTTCTAGCTATTCTCTGGAATTCTGCATTCAATTGGGCATATCTTTCTTTTTCTCCCTTGCCTTTCGCTTCCCTCCTTTCCTCAGCTATTTGCAAAGCTTCCTCAGACAGCCATTTTGCTTTCTTGCATTTCTTTTTCTTTGGGATGGTTTTGGTTGCTACCTGTTGTACAATGTCGCGAACCTCTGTCCATAGTTCTTCAGGCACTCTGTCTATCAGATCTAATTCCTTAAATCTATTTGTCACCTCTACTGTATATTCAACAGGGATATGATTTAATTCATACCTGAGTGGCCTAGTGCTTTTCCCTACTTTCTTCAGTTTAAGCCTAAACTTTGCAAGGAGAAGCTCATGGTCTGAGCCACAGTCAGCTCCTGGTCTTGTTTTTACTGACTGTATAGAGCTTCTCCATCTTTGGCTGCAGAGCATATAGTCAATCTGATTTCTGTGTTGACCGTCTGGTGATGTCCATGTGTAGAGCCGTCTCTTGGGTTGTTGGAAAAGAGTGTTTGCTATGACCATCGTATTCTCTTGACAAAATTCTATCAGCCTGTGCCCTGCTTCATTTTGTACTCCAAGGCCAAACTTGCCTGTTATTCCAGTTATCTTTTGGCTTCCTACTTTAGCATTCCAATCCCCCATGATGATAAGAACATCATTTTTTGGTGTTAGTTCTATAAGGTGCTGTAGGGCTTCATAGAACCGGTCAATTTCATCCTCTTCAGCACCGGTGGTTGGGGTATAGACTTGGACTACTGTGATATTGAATGGTTTGCCTTGGATTCGAACTGAGATCATTCTGTCATTTTGAGGATTGTATCCCAGTATTGCTTTTCCTACTCTTTTATTGACTATGAAGGCTACTCCATTTCTTCTGAGGGATTCTTGCCCGCAGTAGTATACCTGATGGTCATCTGAATTAAATTCACCCATTCCTGTCCATTTTAGTTCGCTGATACCTAAGATGTCGATGTTCAGTCTTGTCATCTCTTGTTTGACCACATCCAGCTTTCCTTGATTCATGGATCTTACATTCCAGGTTCCTATGGAGAAAAAATCTTTACAGCATCGGACTTTCCTTTCACCACCAGACACATCCACAGCTGAGCGTCCTTTCGGCTTTGGCCCAGTCGCTTCATTCTTTCTGGCGCTACTAGTACTAGCCCTCTGCTCTTCCCCAGTAGCATATTGGACGCCTTCCGACCTGAGGGGCTCATCTTCCAGCGTCATATCGTTTTGCCTTTTGGTACTGTCCATAGGGTTTTCATGGCAAAGATACTGGAGTGGGTTGCCATTTCCTTCTCCAGTGGATCACGTTTTGTCAGAACTCTCGGCTATGACCTGTCCGTCTTGGGTGGCCCTGCACGGCATAGCTCATAGCTTCATTGAATTACGCAAGCCCCTTCGCCACGACAAGGCAGTAATCCATGAAGGGGAAATGCACCATAATATCTTCTATGAAATCAGCTGTTGCACCAGAGGTTAAAACAGCTGTATTTTTGTGCTTGAGGGTCTATGAAGAGTAACAGCAATAATAACATGCACTTGCCTGCTGTCAGCTGTCTAAGTTCTTTTTAATTGTCTGAAGACTTTCCTGCAGAGCTCTTCAGAAGGAGCTTGCGAAATTTTTCGAAACGTGGCTTTGGAGTGATTTGCGCTTTTACTTTTGAGGTAATGCACATTCCTACAGCGGCGATACTTTCTAGCCACCATACTGAACATTGTCAAAGTTTAATGTTGACTGGAACCTCTTATTGATTTTAGTGTACGAAACAGAAAAGATGAAAATGATATGACGTGTAGCCTTGATGATTAGAAAAAATAGATCACAGAAAATGTTAGTATTGTTGTAAACATAAAGTAAGAGGTTAATTTACTTAGAACTGTCATAAAAGAAAATCAGAAGTCACTTCTTTATATTGATTTTCTTTCTCCTTTTTTCTGCACTTTTGCCTCTTTCTCTTACCTCAGTGACATGATAATACCTAATACTGTTTGCTCCTCCTATTTTCTCCTGTGAGGTTAGTTGGGCTGAGACAGAGTCACCCAGCCTAAGCCTTTCATGCCTAAGGCATGAGTAGAATTTAGTCTCCTGACCTCACCACTAGACCAAACTGGTTCTGTGGAATGTGGGTAGTAAAGGCTAAAGTGGTTCCAGTAGTAGTAGGAACACTGGGCATATATATTTGGGCCGGCAAGGTGTTCAAAAACACTGTCTCTGTCTCTCTGTCTCTGTCTCTCTGTCTCTGTCTCTCTGTCTCTGTCTCTCTCTGTCTCTCTCTCTGTCTCTCTGTCTCTCTGTCTCTCTGTCTCTCTGTCTCTGTCTCTCTCTCTCTCTCTCTCTCTCTCTCTATATATATATATATATATATATATATATATATATATATATATACACACACACACACACACACACACACACACACACACACACACACACACATATATATATATATGTGTATGTGTATGTGTATGTGTATGTATGTATATGGATATGTATATATATACTGTATAAACACACACACACACACACATACATATATATACACACATACACACAAACACACACACACACACACACGTTTATAAAAGAGTTATAAATATAAATCAAACTTACCTGAGTCCTTATTTTCCAGAATTCCCTGCAAAAGAGAATATCTTTTTAATGTGTATAATGTATTACTATGGCAGAGATGCAAAAAGTGAGTTCTTCAAAGCAGAAGTCAAGATCGTTATCTTCAGCTGATTGAGGACACACCTGGACAGATTTACTTCTTGTAGGCCTATGGCAGAAAAACAATAAGGTGCTCAATAGTGCCAGAAGGTTCATCTTTGAATTTTTTTTCCACAGGTTCTTGTAAGTTACAAGGAGCTCTGCTTCTTCAGATATAGTGATTGTATTTGCTCATTGGATTACAATTTTCAGTGAAGACTGCTGGCTTTAATCACTGTATAACAGTTAGATGGCAAGATGTATTTTCTCAGAAAGAAACAAGCTGTGAGAATTCCCAGTAGAATTGGCCAGGGATCATTTTGTGCTACTTTATCTTAAAAAAACAAAACAAAACAAGGAATGTTGCAATATGAGCAAGACTAACTGTTGGGTAACTAATAATGAAATGTGTGAGTAATCAGTACATAAGTGAGAAGGAAAAAAACTGTTAGGAACATAAGCCCATTCTTCAGCCATGCACCTGTAGCACTGGATTTTTCTCCTGGAAGCTGGCAATATTCCAGCTTGTGGGTCTACAACCCAAAGAAAGTTAGTCATGAGGATGAAAATGTGCAGATTACTGCAAGGACTGCCAGAAAATTCTAGTGCCAGACAAGGAGCTAAAGTGATAATATATGAACACTATATGACTTACACTATATGACTTTTGGGTACCATGGATGACTCCATAGAGGGTGTTTTTTTCTGCAGACTGGTGGGGTAGGTATGGTTTCATGTGCTGCCTGGATCCCATGTGTGTGTGGATGGGCTTTGCTTGCTTGCACAGCCTGTTTCCTGGCAGGCCCTGGACTGGTGCCAGTCTGTGGCCTGGGTATTGGAGACCCCTAATATATGACAAGTATTTGTCATATACTGTTCTTGTATAACAATATCTGCACATATTACTGCAGTTGCCAAGAGCTAGATATGATAAACATGAGGTTCTCTTAAGTGCAGTTTCAGAATTAGGTATTCACTTTTTAAAATTTCTCTTGGGCAATAGTTGATGGTTAGAAGAATGAATTTCATTTAGTCTGTTGCACCAAAAAAAAAGACAACTTTGCTAGCTTTACTTTTTTGTGTGGAATCTTTAATTTCCTCTAATGCCTAATTTCTAAAATTATAAAGTCTCAAATTTATGTTTTGACTTTAATTTAAAAAGCGAAAAAATGCCACAAAGGTCAATGTGTGCTTCAGGAATTACAGGAAAAACCTTCAGGTTTTTTTTACCATGTCAAGCTATGGAATATCCTTAGAAAAACTGAAATCGCTGAACATCTCATTGCCCTAATGCAAAATCTATTCTATACATAGAACCAGAAGGCACAGTCTGGATAAAACACGGTGAAATGGATTGGCTCCAGTCTGCAATAGATTAAGACAAAGCTACAGTATATATGTCTATGGAGATTCTCAGTCATCCAAGTCATGGTTGTTCCAAAGATGCTTTTCCAAAAGGCAACTGGACTTTCTTATTTGTTTGTTTTTCCTTGAAAACATTTCAATTCTCATCCAAGCTGAAGCCAGAACTGAAGAAGCTTCTAGGATGAGAAGTAAAATGTTTTCAAGGAAAAACCAAGTCCAGTTGCCTTTTGGATAAGCACCTTTGGGACAAAACTACACACTTTCTCCATAATTAATCAACCTATAAGTTGAATGTGGACTAAGGAAGGCTAGATTGGAAGATGTGCATATTTTTAAATTAGAGAATGATACATCGATAACTTTTGCTAGCTAGAAATGCAAATCATCTGAAAACTCTGCTGATGAAAGTCAAAGAGTGCATGAAAAACGTGTGACCACAACTGAGCAAAAAGAAAACCAAGCTGATAACAAAAGGTATTAAAATAATAGCAATAGCAATAGCACTTAGACTTATATACCACTTCATAGTGCTTTACAGTCCTCTCTAAGCAGTTTACAGAGCCAACATATTGGCCCCAACAATCTGGGTCCACATTTTACTGACCTCAGAAGGATCAAAGTCTGAGTCAACCCTGAGCTGGTGAAAAACGAACTGCCAAACTGCAGGCAGCCGGCAGTCAGCAGAAATAGCCCACACTACTGCATTCTAACCACTGTGCCACCACGACTCAATAGTGGATAGCTGCTACCTTTTCGGTTCAACTTTTACCAGTAAAGGAACACCAAAGAAGAAATATGTTATAAACTAACTCTTGGTAGGGCAGCAATAAAGGCCTTGGGGCAAAAAAGTAATGTTCAGATGCTGTGATTTGTCTATACCTACAAAGTTTAGAATCATGCTGGCAATGCTTTTCCTGCTGGGCCTCTATGCAGGATGGAAAGACTATTGAAGCTTTTGAATGCTGGTGTTGAAGAAGGATCTTGAGAATACCATGGATAGTCAAGAAAATTAATTAATAGATCCTCAAACAAATTAAACTAGGACTTTCATTTAAGGAGCAAATGACCATATTTTTAGCATATTCTATGAAGGCCATTCTGTTTTCAGAAGTCCATAGTGCTGGGTAAAGATGAAGGAAAGAAAGCTAGAGGACAACCAGCAACAAGGTGAATGGATTTAATTACAGCTATGATAAGTGCATCATTCGAAGATTTGAAGGACAATTTTGGGGACACATTCTTTTAGAGAAAATCTACCTATACAGTTGACTACTTGATGATGCATAATTATCCAATTAGTCAATCATTTTCTATTTAATTGTTATGATTCCTCTCCTACTGACTACTGTTTAATCAATTATCTGATACTGATGCATTTTGTGGAAAACAGATGATATCACTTTGAGCTGCTTTAGAATCATACTGAGGTTGAGTAACAACAGTTACTAATTTGTTCCCTACAAAACAATGATTTTCAAGTTCCATTTAAATGGATACATCTCTATGTGGAATTTAAAAGGGATTTAATTGTATTATGGTGTTCTAGCTAGTATATTTCCAATTCTTAAAGTAACAAGAATGACAGGGAGCATGCATTTACTTTCCCTGTACTCCTGCTGTCCAGTTCAATTCCATATGTAAATGTAAGTTCAAATAGATGACCAAAGAACTAAGACCCTGGTTATTTTGATAGCTGTAAGATTGTCCAGCTCAGTATGCCATTCTGAATCACATTAAAAGAAAACAGGGAATCTTATTTCTACAGCTGCAGGTTATAAAATAGCAGTCCAGCCAATTGCAAATTTATCTGGCAAGAAATAGACAAGAAGCAAAAAGTAGGCCACTACACTGAACCCAGCCTGGATGACTCTTTCCAGCTGGGTGATTGAGGGAAAAGAAATTTCAGACTTCTGCCTTGGAGGAATCTGTGAATCTTGGAGACTTCTATTGACTCTGTTTGACTGGGGAGGAGGTGGTGGAACGGAATCTGAACAAACAATTGGAATTACATAAGCAATTTAATCAATGCATGAAATAACTTCAAAACAATGGAGTTACCTAACTGAAGGATAGCAACTCTAGGCATGCGTTAACTAGAGTCTTTTCCCCAAACAATCGTTTTTTCTTTGCTTTATCATAGTAGTTCTTAGGAATGGATCTGATTAGTTGTTAAAACAGCAAATAATAGTATGGATTCAGTGTTCAATTTACTTCAAATCTAACTCAAGCTAATGGCCATCAATAGTTTCATTCTCCATGTAGTTATATTCTCTCTTCTAAATATGCCCATGTTGATGGCTATTGTTATGTCTCTAACAACAATTCTTTTTTTATCTCTCCATCAGGCACAAACTGTCCATTTTCTCCACCGCAATCATAATTGCACATGACCTTTTTCGAAGCTAAAAATCCAAGCATTAGGGAGAAATCTCAGGATTTCTTTTAGTGTTTTATAATATCCATTTTGAGACATAAGGAACCCAGTTTCACAGAGCATTCCAGTTGCAATTGCAGCATTGACTTGTACAGCACTATATTTGTTTTATTCTTTCTACTACTTGTATAGATTTCATTCTTTTCATTGTGATGCACAGCCTGTCATTTATCAATAGTGTCTGTCACTGGGACAACATTTCCATCAAGATCCCTTTTCCTTAATAGGCATTTGCTTCCTTAATTCCTATAAGCATATATGAAGTTGGAATCTTTCACCCAATTCTGCACCATTATATATTTACTTATAATTGCATTTAAGTTTGATACCTCTTCATATTTGCCAAACTGTGGATCTTTGGAGTTAGGGACTATTGCTACAGTGTCAGAAACTGTAGTTTACAGCTGTTCAGCAGGCTTGTTTTGTCAGCAGTTTAGTATACGAGATGCAGACAAGACAGACTCATCCCCAACAGCCTATGCTTGTCTTCAACAGCGAAGGGACACAGGATAGAAAACATCCTGCAGCCAAGAAGGCTTCACACACATTTGCACTACTCAGGTGATCCTGAGGACTCAGGTACACCTCCAAATGCCTAAATGACTCTGAAAAAGAATGCAAATGACTAGCTGTCTGCAAGGAGTATAAATCCTTCCATTCCCCACCATCCAGTCAGAGCTGAAGAAGCTTCTTGGATGAGAAGTGAAATGTCTTCAATGAAAAAAAAATAAGAAAGTCCTGTTTATCTCTGTCTTCAAATCACTGGCGTAGAAAGCTTAGAACCCAATTCAGTTTTTGTGCATGTTTATTTCACACATGCAAACAGCTAGAGACAATAGTTGTAATGATCCAAAAATATCATGCCAGCAGATATTTTGAAAGGGAGGCTAAGACTAGCAATGCCAAAACATTTAGCATCCAATTTAATTCTATTTGTTGCCAGCCAGTAAATTACATTTTGTCATGGCAATAGTCAGTAAGTAAAGAGAGATTTATTTATAATGGGATATCTTGTTATTGTAATTCAGTCAAATGCCAGAGAAGCTTAGAGTCAGAAACAGTAAACAATTAAAATAAGACTTACCAGTAAAAACAAATAAGCCTTAAATAGACTGCTCCTTTCTTGTGAAAGTACGGATAAAATAAAGTACCTGGTCATCTAGGGAATCCCAGATCCAAGTTACAAAGATCCAGATGATGTTAGAGGACAGCAATGAGATATGGAGCTATCTGATATCTAATAAATATCATCAGATTATCTGATGAAGCCTGCATGCTTAGAAGTTTCTGCCTGCAGACCTCCCTGTATTAGACCTGCCAGCTCATTGGTGGCAAGGATGAGAAGAGTCTCACAGCTTTGGGAACAAGGTCAAGGAACATTCCTATGGCCTCTAACAAGTCATGTCTCTTTGTATCCATAAAAGAGGTTACTATATGTCTCCAGGGGCTTCTGCTAAGTTTCCAAGCTCAATTCCAATTGATGGTTTACCCTTGTAAAGTTCTAAATGGCTTAAGGGTCAGGTGAATTATTTCACATTGACCCCTTCAATTATGATTTGAAGTCTTTCTCCATATGTCTCTGTAAGTACTAGGTACCATCATAATGCCTTGATGTGTCTGATACAAATTAGATAACTGCATCATTGCACAATGGCATCATGAAGCTTAAGTCACTTTGACAACACATTGGTTTGTTCATTGATGCATTCATGGATAAATGTATAAGGAATGCTTGTAGGGATGTTAAAGGTTGGTCTATTGGTGTCATGAATGTGTCCCTTTTTTATTCAGAGAATGCTTTGTTGTTGACTAAGAACCTGAGTGATTTGCAGTGAAGGTTAGGCAGAATGTATGACACAGCGAGAGACAAGGATTTGCAAATGAATACATCAATGACCAAGAAAGTTGTCTCTTGACAGGGGGAAATGGAAGGAACAATAGCAAGTAGCACATCATAGGGACGAAAGCTTGAAGAAGTAGGTGACATTGTGTACTATGATAGAATATGTACTTAAGATGCAAAAATATAGAAATTTTAAGATGAACAAATACTGGAATAATGGTTATGTGTTGCAAGGAATATGTTTGTTGAAATAAGTGAAAATAGCTCTATATAAAAGTTATTTATTATACGCTATTTATATACTACTCATTTCACTGTTACAACTCTTGGCAGCATATAAATTTAAATATTTATACCAATTTAGGTGGAAATGACGGTGGGATATATCAAAAATTGAATGTCATGGGAATGGATTACTTATGAAGGGTGTGGCGTACAATAAAAAGTTACAGAGCCAAATTGTATATGGATATTAAATGAGTGTGGACTGGATACAAATGTTACTGACCAGTATGAACAAAGAATGCTAAGATTGATTTTATAGAGAGAACAAATAGAAGAAGAAGCTGTCAATGGTTTACGAGTAAATGGAGTAAATGAAAAATGAAGTAAATTGCAGGATCCAAACTGGGTCGGTCACCAGGACCAAAGGTTTTGTCTTCTGAGCGTTTGGACTCATGCTGGAGCCCATCTTCAGGGAACTTCTCTCTAGCAGAGTGTGTGCTGTTTTGTGTGTGGTATTTGTACAGTAGTGCCTGTTGTTTGTGGCTTTTTAGATGTTGATTGGGGTGTGTTAATGGCTGGCTTTTAAGTTGTTAGCTGTCATTTGCTAATGTTGCCCAGCCCTCGTCTTCTAAGTACTTGATAGGCTGGTGATAAATCAGCATTCCAGTTGATTGATGAGGGGCTGGTTTCCCAGGCTTCAATCATTTCCCTGGCTGTTATTGCGCTTGCTCGTCCAACAATCTTAGTAGCTGCAAAATTGAATGTGTCCTGGTATCCTGGGACATGTATATTTACCTTCATTCAGCAAAGCAAATTGTAATTGGGGTTGACGGTTGATGATATCTCTGAAAAGGAAGATGCAAAATTTGAAGAAAATGCATTGCTGAAGTGATTCTGGACCCGGGGGAAAGGATGGCTTGATGTAGAAGTTACAGGAATATGTGGTATCAGAGGAGAGATCAGGGAAACTGGGCCTCCTGGTTGCGTCTGTATCGCTCTGTCCCTATAAGTGAGGCTTTGGTTTTGTCCCTACATCTGATTTTATATTCCCTACCCTTGTTTATGTATTGGCGTACTTGTTATGTATTTTGGGGGAGTGTCTTAACCTGACCTCTTCCACCTTTAATACTCAGACAGATCTTATATGCCAAACAGTGATTCTTGCCAGTAGCTGAACAAGAAGAGGAAGATGATAACAGCAGCAGGAGCAGCAGAAGCAACAATAGAAATATGTGATCCTTATCTCCACCTCCTGGTCTCTGTGACCAGAGAAATCAGCTTCCCCATCTATTTTGGGGAGCTGGAACAGAAGGTATAATTTAAAAATCATTTGTATTGATAATAAAACAAGGAAAAATTAGATTTCCTTTGAACGAGGTAGACATAAGGATAACAGAAACCATAGCACTGATGAAATCACAGAATCTTAAACATTAATCTCTCCTAAATTTCAACTGGGAGACTGGGTAAAGATCTATGGGCTCTCTGGCTCAAGAGCACTCGCAATGGAACAAACAGACAAGAACTCAGTTTACTGTGCACAAATACAATAAACTTCCTATATAACAGGAAAGGCAATTATCAAGGCTATCAGACAGACCCGCCCACAGAAAATAAGTATAACATGTTTAAATGGAGCTTATGCAAGTTGGGAGCTTCAGAGGTCGTAATCTAAAACTCTATTCTTCACCTTTGCTCCCCAAGAAATCAGCTTGTCTCTGCAGCTTCAAGCAGTTCTCCACCCCACAATCCTTGGAGACCTGCCAATAGTCTCTTTTGAGCATTAGCTTTATCTATTGCTTTTCCAAGATTAGCTTTCTCTGGGGCTTATGCAGTCCCCTATCTGCACTGTGCCTCTGCACTTATTGCCATTTCCATGCAATTTCTCTCCTTTCTGTCTCAAGGCCAAGACCTTCCACAAGAAAAAAAATGTGGCTGGACTTTTGGACTTTACCAGGGAAGGGTCCCCTTTTGCCCATTTCCTTCTTTCTGCCAGAATTCCAGAAACAGTTGAGCCAAAAGAAAGTTGATGGTGACCTGAGTAATCATCCCATCTATTAGTTATCACACATTTTTTAAGCAAAAAGGAAAAAAATCAGTTCCTTGTACTTTGTTCAGTGAGGTTTTGTAGCTTTTGTGTATTGGTGGTCTGGATGAATGTGCAATGGGAGAGAGAGGAGGATTGGACATTCAGTAAATTCTTGCATCATAGTAGGCTTGAGCGAATGGGGGAATGCCCTTCACTGTAAGAGATAGAATGAATGGTGTTGGGATCATCTAGTTTTAGCTATATTTCTTTCTCTTTTATCTCAGGTATGTTCTCTTGATTTCCTATACTACGAGGGCAATTCAGAAGTAAACCTGTGTGAGCATGTGCGAGAAATAGGTGGGAATAGCGAGACCTGTCCTATGGCGCCATGTGCAGTAGTTCAGTAGGCAGTGAGGAGTGGAAGGAGAAGGTTGTGTTGCAGTTGACTCGTCTGCTAGAGATCAATTGAAAATGAACCCTGCCATAGAAAATCCTGCCAAATGTGAAGTGTGCGCAGTAATACGATTCCTGTGTGCGAAAAAAAAACTTTTGGCAGCTGCAATTCATCGTGAACTGTGTAATGTTGATGGACCAAAGGCGATGACTGAAGGTGTCATATGTCAATGGTGTCACCTGTTTAAAGATGGACGAACTGATGAGGCAGGAAGTGGCCATCCATCTGTAGTCAGCGATGAACTCATGCAGGAAATTGACAAAAAGGTCCATGAACTGTCAGTTCACAATATCTGCACTCTCTTTACACTTTCCCTAAACTTCTCGGAACTGTTTTGTATGAGGCATGAGAGAAAATTTGGGATACTGCAAGTTCTGTGCTCATTGGGTACCAAAACTCCTTTCTGAGGAGCACAAAACACACCAAATGGGTTCTTCTTTGGATTTTCTCACACATTATGCTGAGGAAGGAGAACAATTTCTTAACAGAATTCTGACCGGCGATATATGTGAACCCTGAAAGCAAACAGCAATCAATGGTGTGGTGTCATATGCACTCACCAAAGAAACCCAAAAAAGCTTGGCAAACGTTGTCTGCCATAAAGGTTATGGCAACAGTATTCTGGGATGCCAAAGGAGTACTGCTAGTGAAGTTCATGGAGCGTGATTCGACCATCAATTCAGAAGTCTACTGTGAAACATTATGAAAACTCAAATGAGCCATCCATAACAAACGTTGGGGCATGCTGACTTCTGGTGTGGTGTTAGTTCATGATAGTGCTTCCCGCACACCGCTAGATGCACCCAAAAACTTTTGAATGGCTTGCATCACACTGCCTCAACGATGACAGTGCACATCATGATGCTGTTACAGAGTGGCTTCATTCCCAGGTGGGAGATTTTTTTGCAGAAGGAAATTCAAACCTTGTAAGTCATTATGACAAATGCCTCAGTTTGAATGGTGATTATGTCAAAAAGTAATGTTGTAGTTTTCTAATGTGTATAACAAAAATTCTATATCTGTGAGTGTCTGTCATTGATAACCAAACTGAGGTTAATTTCCGAATTGCCCTCGTATTAATGATACTTTTCCTGGGCTTTGCATAATACTGCTTACTCTGAAAGGGAATATGAGAAGCATAGTTGTATTTAAGTATTTTATTTTATTGCTTCTCTCTACTTTTTAATTGCTCTGTGAGTTGATACTCCTTAAATATTATGTAAATGGAACATATAAAAGAAAAGTAAGTTCAGGCAAGCTTTTGATCTTGTTTCTGTGGGGGGGAAAAACCACCTCTAATTTTCTTCATTGTTTTATGTAACTGGATTCCTATAACAGCAATTCAAAGCACGGTTAGTTGTTGCACTCCTGTGGCAGATTGTGCATATTGCACCATAAGCTTGTTCAATTTTTAAGAGTGCCAGGGATCTGATTAATGCTAAAGTCTGACCTGATCTGTATGGATGCTCTGAAAGAGGTCAGTCTCAATCTATACAGTTTTCTTTTCCTATATTCACGTAATTCTACAAACTCTTTTATTTTAAAGCATACATGCTTAAGCACAATGTATGTTTCCTTGTATATTTTGTACATACAAACACACACACAAAGATATACCGGTATATATCAGACCATTACCTCCTGAGGCTAGTTTTCCGTCATGCCATCCCCCGCCGCTGGGCGGCGGAGCCGACCAGGTGGTTCCGCCCCAGGCGCCTAATGGACCCAGATCGGTTCCAGAGGGCGCTTCGGCCTATACCTATCACCTTTACCCACAGCCCAGTCGATGCCCTGGTGGAGGCCTGGGAAACGGCAGCCACCAGGGCACTCGACTGCGTTGTACCCATGCGACCTCTGACCCGACGCAGATCCCGTTGGGCCCCATGGTTCTCTGTGGAGCTCCGGGAGATGAAGCGGCGGAGACGAGGTCTAGAGAGCGGTTGGAGATCCAGCCGATCCGAATCCGACCGATTGCAGTTAAGAACCTTTATAAGGTCTTATCTTGCGGCGATAAGGACGGCGAAGTCTAACTACTTTGCCGCCCTTATCGCGTCCGCAGATAATCGCCCGGCCGCCCTGTTTAGGGTGACTCGCTCTCTCCTTAATCAGGAGGTGAGAGAGGATCCCTTGCAGGGACGAGCCGAGGAGTTTAGTCATCATCTGGCGGACAAAATCGCTCGGATCCGGACCGGCTTGGACTCTGACTGGGCAGAGTCTAATGTGGAGGAATCAGGCGGTCTTGAGCACGTTATCTGGAATGAGTTCGACCCTGTTTCCCCTGATGATGTGGACAGGATCATGGGGAGACTGAACACCACCACCTGTTTGTTGGATCCGTGCCCCTCCTGGCTAGCTTATGCGGCTCGGGAAGGAACACGAGGCTGGTTCCATGCAGTAATAACTGCTTCCTTGAAGGAGGGTGTCTTTCCTGCCGCCTTGAAGGAGGCGGTGGTGAGACCCCTTCTCAAGAAGCCTGCTTTGGACCCGGCTGTTTTAAACAACTACCGTCCAGTCTCCAACCTTCGCTTTCTGGCGAAGGTTGTTGAGAGTGTGGTGGTGCATCAGCTCCCTCTGTTCCTGGAGGAAACTGATTATCTGGACCCGTACCAATCGGGCTTCAGGCCCGGACACAGCACGGAGACGGCATTGGTCGCGCTGGTGAATGATCTCTGGAGGGCTAGGGACAGGGGTTGCTCCTCTGTCCTGGTCCTATTAGATCTCTCAGCGGCGTTCGATACCATCAACCATGGTATCTTACTGCGGCGTCTCAGGGGGCTGGGAGTGGGAGGCACCGTTTTACGGTGGTTCTCCTCCTACCTCCAGGGCCGCTCGCAGTCGGTGTTGACAGGAGGGCAGAGATCCGCCCCGAGGTCTCTCATTTGTGGAGTCCCTCAGGGGTCGGTTCTCTCGCCTCTCCTGTTCAACATCTATATGAAGCCGCTGGGCGAGATCATTTGTGGTTTTGGGGTGGGGTATCATCAGTACGCTGATGATACCCAACTTTTTCTTTCCACCCCGAACCAACCCAGTGATGCCCTCTCCGTGATGTCCCGGTGCCTGGAGGCGGTTCAGGTCTGGATGGGGAGAAACAGGCTTCGTCTCAATCCCGCCAAGACTGAGTGGCTGTGCATATCGGCATCTCGGGTTAACCAAGTTATTCCATCCTTAATGATGGGGGGTGAGGTGTTACCCCCCGTCGATAGGGCTCGCAACTTGGGCGTCCTCCTGGATTCACGGCTCAATTTCGAAGACCATATAGGAGCCGTGACCAGGGGGGCTTTTGCCCAGGTTCGCCTGGTGCGCCAGTTGCGTCCCTATCTGGACCGAGACGCCCTACGCACAGTTACTCATACGCTTGTGACCTCCCGTTTGGACTACTGTAACGCTCTCTACATGGGGCTGCCCTTGAAGACCACTCGGAGGCTTCAACTGGTGCAGAATGCGGCCGCGCGAGTTGTAATGGGGGTTTCCCGATACTCCCATGTAACACCTCTACTCCGTGAGCTGCATTGGCTTCCGGTTGCCCTCCGGGTGAAATTCAAGGTGCTGGTTATCACCTATAAAGCCCTACATGGCCTGGGTCCGGGATATCTGAGGGAACACCTGCTGCCGGCATCAAATACCCTTCGCCCAGTGCGCTCCCACAGGGAGGGTCTGCTCAGGGTCCCGCCGGTAAGAGATTGCCGGCGGGTGACACCCAGGGATAGGGCCTTCTCGGTGGGAGCGCCTGCCCTCTGGAACCAGCTGCCGGTGGAGCTGAGAACTGCCCCCGACCTTCGATCATTCCGCCGGGGCCTGAAGACCTGGCTCTTCGAGCTCTCGGGCCCAGACTGAGGAGGAATTTTTAATTTGGGGTTCTTTTTAACTGACTACAGGGTTAATTTAATATTTTTTAATTTGGTTCTTAATTTTTGTATATATACACACATATATACACACATATACATATACATATACATATACATATACATATACATATACATATACATATACATATACATATACATATACATATACATATACATATACATATACATATACATATTCCTTGATAAGATTAAAAATGTGTATCCCAGGCATGTTAAAATTAACAAACAAACGAACACTGGGATGGAATTAAAAACTAAACAGTTTTTATTGCTAAAAAATCAAGCTTTCGTTGGCCAACTGCCAACGTTGTCAGGATGGAAATGCTGGGGTGGGGAGATTCTGTTTATACTGTTGGTGTCTGCACTCTGTTCATGGAGCGTGCTCAGATCTGTTTGTTGAGGTCTGCCGTATTTCTTTGAGTTGTCGTGCATCCGTTTTTGGGGGATGTATTTGTCTCTGGGTATCTGTTGTTAAAAGTGAATTGTTGATAGTTCCATGTGTTGTAGCCATAACTGGTCATTGTACGTGTTCTCATGCCAGGGGTCTTAAATGGTTGTTGCTCTTCTTCCCTGTGTTCGACATTGCAGAGTGGTTGTGTGTTGGTGCAATCTTGGATTTGATACAATGAGGTAATTTGTGAATGCTTGCGCTGTTTGTCTTCATGTCACACACATCATTCTTCTTCCCAATTTCTTATTGCCTGGTATGCAGGGGGGAGGTCTATATGCCGGTTGATAGAGGAGTGGTTTGAAAACCAAGCTTCCTTAAACAAGCGGCCGCCTTTAATGTTGTCGCTGGCAATTGCCTCGGTCCCTGCTAGATTAAAGGCATGGTTGTGTGTAGCCATGTGTGCCCACACCTGTGAATGTTGTTCTTGTCTTCTAATAGCAAGCTTGTGTTCATGCACCCTAGTCCTCAGTCGTTTTGCTGTCTCCCCAATGTAATTGCAATTGCAATTCTGGCATGATATCTTGTATACGACCAAGGATTTTTCTTCATTGGGGTGTGGATCTTTAGAGTGCATGACACAAGCTCGTAATGTCCGATCAGGTCTGTTTGCAACACCGACTTTGTGAGGGGTTAGCATGCACACTGTGGCCTCGGATACACCGTGGATATAAGGCAGTGTTATCCGTGATGTTAAGGTGTTGTCACATTCATGGCGGGTAGGTTCACTTGGCCTGCTGTATTGTCTGATGAAGTAAGATGGGTACCTGTTGTTTCTGCAGACACGATAAAGGTGGCGTCTTTCTTCCCTTTTTGCCTTATTCATGCTGCAATGCGTGTCTATACGTCTAAAGAGGGTACTAATACAGCTGGCCTTATGGGTTGTGGGGTGATTACTTTCGTAATGAAGTATCCTGTCCATATGGGTGGATTTACGGTAGACCGATGTGTGTAACAAGCCGTCAGGTTGACATCTAACCAACACATCTAAGAAGGCCAAAGCCCCATTGGTCTCTTCTTCCGCAGTGAAGCAGATATCAGGATAGATGGAATTGAGCTTCCTCATCAGCCTGTCCTTATCCTGCCTTTTCACGATCACAAAGGTGTCGTCCATGTATCTCACCCAAAACTTGGGCGAGACACGTGGACATCACCCAGGTCTCTAACTGTTGCAGGACTGCCTCTGCAATGACACCAGAGATGGGGGACCCCATAGGGGTGCCCTTCACCTGTTCATAAATGGTGCCTTGAAACGTAAAAAAAACATTTTCAGGCATAGGAACGTAAGCTGAAGCAGATCTTCATTGCTAAGTGAATCTTGATGCTGCCCCACTCCCTGCTGTTGCAAGTAGTCCCCAATTACAGCAAGTGCTAAGTTTTGTGGAATTGAGGTGAATAGGGAGTTGACATCATAGGAAACCATGATCTCCCCCTCCTCTATGCTGACGGATCTAATTTTCTCTAAAAATTCACTAGAGGAGTTCACAGTGGTGTCATTGTTCATTACTAGATATCTTAATCTGCCATATAGCCATTTGGCCAGCCCCAAGGTTGGAGTTCTCCTAAACGACACAATGGGTCTTAGGGGAGCTCCTTCCTTATGGATCTTGGGGAGTCCATAAAATCTGGCAGTGGGCGCATCTTTGGGGCACATAGTTCTTAAAGCCTCCTCCCCTATTTTCCCTTGCCATTTTAATCTATTCAGTACCTTGGAAATTTGGTTCTTGAGGGATGTCATAGGGTCTTTTTTGACAGTCCCGTAAGCGCTGGTGTCATTAAGCAGTGTGAGGGCTTTGTGGATATAGTCAGGTCGGTCCATTACAACAGTTGCTCTGCCTTTGTCAGCTGGGAGGATGACGATGGATGTGTCATCCTGTAATTGCTTTAGGGCTTCTCTTTCAGTAACTGATAATGTTTGGCAGCGCCTATGAGTCATAAGTAGGCTTGTGACGCGGTGTCTGATAGAGTCCCTGGTCACTTCATTAATGTTCACTTGTTGGATGGCTGATTCAAAGGCTGCCACAAAGTCCACAGGGCGCACATCCATTAGGTTGTAACCTGCATCACGTTGTAACAGTTCGAGTTGTTTGTAAGAAAGCGTCTTGGATGATAAATTGTGTACCAAATCATTGTTAGAACTAGTGTTGCTTATTGCACGCAGACGTTGCATTTTGCGATGCAGGACCTCAGTCCTGAGTTGTTTGCGCTTTTCTGTAGCTTCGCTAATATGGTAAGCGAGAAGCTGGTAATGCTGGCATGCAAGGATTTGTTGGCAACGTTCCTGGCATTCACGGGCTGCTATCATCATAGTGTGGATCTTTCTATGATGGTCATTAATCAATGCACGTGTAGTATGGCGTTGGAATCGACAAATGGCAAGTCGGCACTCCATGGAATCCACAAGCGGTTTCTTCCAGAGCGACCTCGGGGGTAGATCATTATGTAGGCAGTCGTGTAGAAAGGCTAGTTTACGATAAATGCAAGTAACCTTTCGTGCGAGTTTCTCTATCTCCTGGCTGTGAGCAATACAGCTCTCGGGTAGTATTCCTTGATAATATTAAAAATGCGAATCCCAGGCATGTTAAAATTAACAAACAAACGAACACTGGGATGGAATTAAAAACTAAACAGTTTTTATTGCTAAAAATCAAGCTTTTGTTGGCCAACTGCCAACGTTGTCAGGATGGAGATGCTGGGGTGGGGAGATTCCGTTTATACTGTTGGTGTCTGCACTCTGCTCATGGAGCACGCTCAGATCTGTTTGTTGAGGTCTGCCGTATTTCTTTGAGTTGTCGCACATCCATTTTTGGGGGATGTATTTGTCTCTGGGTATCTGTTGTTAAAAGTGAATTGTCGATAGTTCCATGTGTTGTAGTCATAACTCTGGTCATTGTCTGTGTTCTCATGCCAAGGGTCTTAAATGGTTGTTGCTCTTCTTCCCTGTGTTCGACATTGCAGAGTGGTTGTGTGTTGGTGCAATCTTGGATTTGATACAATGAGGTAATTTGTGAATGCTTGCGCTGTTTGTCTTCATGTCACACACATCGTTCTTCTTCCCAATTCCTTAGTGCCTGGTATGCAGGGGGGAGGTCTATATGCCGGTTGATAGAGGAGTGGTTTGAAAACCAAGCTTCCTTAAACAAGCGGCCGCCTTTAGTGTTGTTGCTGGCAATTGCCTCGGTCCCTGCTAGATTAAAGGCATGGTTGTGTGTAGCCATGTGTGCCCACACCTGTGAATGTTGTTCTTGTCTTCTAATATATAATTTGGGAGTGTGATTTTCATTGTAATACTTATTCAAGGAAAATAAATGAAACTGAATCTTTTCATACAGAACTTCTACGATAGAGGTTTTACTGATTAGATTCATTTGTTGTTATAGACATGGCTAGTTTATAATATTATGGAAAAGTAAAAAGTTGAGGTTCAATGTTAATGCTTCCTTCTACTGCAACAGAGGAAATATGTTCTTTTTCCCTTCTCCCTCTCACTTTTCCCCCCTTTTTTCCTCCCCACTGTGTCTTACTATTTGCTTTTGTATTTTTGTATTTTATTCTACAATCTAATAAACTATTACAAACTGTAGAATAAAAGTAAAAAAGTACCAGTTTTAATTTCTTCGGTGGCTGTTCCTTTGCTGAATCACTTTCCCTTTGCACAATCACTTTCCCTTTGCACTGACAAATGTATGATGAATTTATCCATGCACCACTACCAGCTAGTTCAGGGGTCTTCAAACTTGGCACTTTTAAGACTTGTGGACTTCAACTCCCAGAATTCCTCAGCCCTCGTGGCTGGTTGAGGAATTCTGGGAGTTGAAGTCCACAGGTCTTAAAGTTGCTAAGTTTGTAGACTCCTGAGCTAGCTCGTTGGTCCTTCTGAACTCTTCCACAGTGTACTAAGAATGCACACACCCCAATCCCTTCCCTGTACCCTTAAAGACACAGGAATCAAGTGAAAGCAAGAAAATAAAGAAACACAAACTCCATTTTTTTTCTCTTCAAGCTGCCTCAGGCATGTCACAATGTTGCAATTCTAAACAGAAAGGCTCCAGCAATTGCGAAAAGCTTTAGCTTTACATTAAGCCTGTTTACCTTCAAAGAAAACTTCCTAAAAGCCACAGACAGACTCAGTTAAAGGGGGTAAAACTAATTACATTTGTTTAAAAGGATTAAATCTTTCCTGTTGTCTTTTTTCCCCTTCCCCCACCCAAACCACATCCTTTTATAGCCTCTCCTCTGTCCCCCTCCCTTTTTTCTTCAGTTCACCTCCAGCTCCAGCTGCTTCTGGAAGCGCCAATCAGCTGGACCCCTACTGGCTTCTGGGGCTTCTTCTGAGCCCAGACAGTCCTGCAGCTGCAGCTGCCTCTCTCTCTCCCTCTCCCTCAGGCTTGGATCGCTTCGGCTCATTCCCCTCCCTTGCTACACTTGGCTAGCAATCGCGTACCACCTGCCATGTGGCAAAGTACCACAAGTGGTACGCGTACCACCGGTTGAAAAGCCCTGTCTTATAGGACAGCTTCATTTTGCTGTTTGTTGCTGTTTCCATGAAAAATATCATGTTTTAAAACCTTATTAGGAACCACATGGTGGTTAGCAGCAGTTAGGCTATAGCTGAATGAAAGCGACTGCTTGCCTTTTCCCTGTATGCAGCCACTAAGGTATTTTGTTGGCTCAATGGAACGGTTAGGAATTCTTTTTCATACATCTTTGGGTGATACCTGGGGCTCCTAGCCAGGGCCATCTCTCGCTTTCTTGCCCTGAATGCCACATTGATAATCTGAACGTTGTTGGCCCTCACAACCAGAGGTGCAAATTCAAGAGTCATTGTTGTGAGATTGGCATCCATATAAATGATTTAAACAAATAAATATAGATAGTTCTTGACTTACAGCAATCCCTTTAGTGACCTTTCAATGTCTCTGGAAAAAGTGACTTATGACTGTTTTTCACACTTATGACCATTGCCACCTCCCCGTGGTCACATGATCAAAATTCAGATGCTTGGCAACTGACTCATATTTATGATGGTTGCCGTATCCATGGGTCATGTGATCACCTTTTGCAAACTTTTGGCAAGCAAAGTCAATGGGGAAACCAGTTTCACTTAACAACTGTGTTACTTACCAATTGCAGGGATTCACTTAACAACTGTGGCAACAAAAGTCATAAAATGGGGCAAACCTCACTTAACAAATGTTTCACTTAGCACCAGAAATTTTGGACTCAGCTGTGATCATAAGCTGAGGACTACCTGTAAGCTTTGGCCCTGAATTTCATTGATTTGTATAATTTTCACTAATTTAATGGCTATGCAGCTGCAGCTGCAGCTGCCAAAAAAGCCAACACAGTGCTAGGCTGCATTAACAGAGGGATAGAATCAAGATCAAGTGAAGTACTAATACCACTTTACAATGCTTTGGTAAGGCCACACCTGGAATACTGCATCCAGTTTTGGTCACCACGATGTAAAAAAGATGTCGAGACTCTAGAAAGGGTACAGAGAAGAGCAACAAAGATGATTAGGGGGCTGGAGGCTAAAACATATAGGGAACGGTTGCTGGAATTGGGTATGTGTAGTTTAATGAAGAGAAGGGTGAGGGGTGTCATGATAGCAGTGTTCCAATATCTCAGGGGCTACCAGAAAGAAGAGGGAGTCAAGCTATTCTCCAAAGCACCTGAAAGCAGGACAAGAAGCAACGGATGGAAACTAGTCAAGGAGAGAAGCAACCTAGAACTAAGGAGAAACTTCCTGACAGTTAGAACAATTAACCAGTGGAACAACCTGCCTCCAGAGGTGGTGAATGCTCCAACACTGGAGGTTTTTAAGAAGAGACTGGACAGCCATTTGCCTGAAATGGTATAAGGTTTCCTGCCTGAGCAGGGGGTTGGACTAGATGACCTCAAAGGTCCCTTCCAACATCATTATTATTATTATTATTATTATTATTATTATTATTATTATTATTATTATTATTATTATTATTATTATTATTATTATTATTATTATTATTATTATTATTATTATATCTTACTTTGAGGATTATAGCATATCTCTAATAAGGAAATGTGTAGTGCTTTTCCGTCATGCGAATAAAGCACTTTTTATTAAAACTGAAGTATTTTCCATTGAACTCTGTTTTGTTTCTCTGGCATGTCAGATGTTCTAATGCTAATACTCACATTCCCACAGGACTAAAATATAGCCAGCAAAGCTTTCATTAAAAGACTGGGTTGTGCAAAATTAAGAACAAAAGCCCTCCCAAGAGATTTGTAAATGTGGCTTGCTAGTGAGGTTTTAGGTCATTTATCTGGAACATCAAATTGTCCTCAAGATGGAAATGTGTGATTAAACAAAAATAATTACGGAATTACTTAACAGATTCAGCCTTCTGGTTTTGACATAGTATTTATTTATTCTTCTTTATATAAACTGCTTGTATACTGTACTTCAAATAACTTTCCTTGATCTCCAGATTCAGTTATGAATTTGAAACATGCTGTTGATAGTAACTACTAAACAGAATTTAAATGCAAAATATTTGTTTCTCCTTCTTCAGATTGTTCTTTTATAAGAAGATAGAAGCTGACATACTGTATTTTAAGACTTCCATGTTTCTGCCTATATATATATATTAGCTCGAAGGCAAGGCAAATATATGTTAAGTATTTGTCAAGGCTTTTTGAAAGCACCTTGCTAATTAACTCTTTCATTAGCAAGGTGCTTTCAAAAAGCCTTGACAAATACTTAACATATATTTGCCTTGCCTTCGAGCTAATAAAAAAGAGAGAAAGAACCTGTGGCTCAGCAAGTTAAAAAACAACAACTGCCTAAGATACAATCAGCCCAGGTTCGAATCTCAGATAAAGGGTATGACTGACTGATGAGAACATAAAGAGTTCGAAATGGCCATCTCAGCCTCCCAAAATTCTTTATTAGCAACTTGAATAATTTGCACAAATAATGAGCTGTCATAGTTGACTATATCCTGTGGATAAGCCTTGAAGATAGGCCAAAACAGGAATGAAAGAGTTAATTAGCAAGGTGCTTTCAAAAAGCCTTGACAAATACTTAACATATATTTGCCTTGCCTTCGAGCTAATAAAAAAGAGAGAAAGAACCTGTGGCTCAGCAAGTTAAAAAACAACAACAACTGCCTAAGATACAATCAGCCCAGGTTCGAATCTCAGATAAAGGGTATGACTGACTGATGAGAACATAAAGAGTTCGAAATGGCCATCTCAGCCTCCCAAAATTCTTTATTAGCAACTTGAATAATTTGCATATATATATATATATATATATATATATATATATATATATATATATATATATATATATATATATATATATATATATGTGTGTGTGTGTGTGTGTGTGTGTGTGTGTGTGTGTGTGTGTGTGTGAAATTTTAACTATTTAGATTACCTTGCTAGGCCCCAAACATGGGGCAAATCTTTATTTCCTGTTTTCAGCCTATCTTGAAGGCCATCGAACAGGCAGTAGTCACACCGGACAGCTCATATATTTGTGTAAATTACTAACAAAGAATTAAGGGAGACTGAAATGCATTTCTAACTTATTAGTTTTCATCAGTCAGCCATACCCTTCTGAGATTCGAACCTGGGCTAATTGCACATTAGGCAGATGTTTTACCTCTTGAGCCACAGGATCTCTCTCGCTTTTGTTAGCTTCTGCAAGGGGAGATATGTGTCAAATGTTAACTATTTAGATTTATTTATTTATTTATTTTATTTATTTATTTGATTTATATACCGCCCTTCTCCTGGAGGACTCAGGGCGGTGTACAGGGCAATAAAATAAGAATACATTAGATAAATAATTTTAAAACCAGAATGATACCAGACCCAAACTCATTCGGGGAAAAACCCGAATGACCAAAGATCCACATACAAACACCCGCGAAAACCATAATATGTGTGTGTGGATCTTTGGTCATTCAGGTTTTTTCCCCACGTAGAATTGAAGGTGTAAAAGCAATGTTTCGACGGAATCCCATCCGTCATCCTCAGGCTGGTGGCTTTAGCTTCCTTCTTCTGGGAGAAGCATGTGGTAGTGGCTGTTTGTTCCTCTTTTTTAAACTGCCAGAGGGGGTGTGTTCTGTGGCTGGAGGTGTGCTCTGATTGGGTGGGGGATTAGGTGTGTTCTGATTGGGTGGGAGTGTGTTTTGAATGGGGTGTGTGTTCTGATTGGTTGAGGGTGTGTTTTGAGTGGATGGGCTGGTCTTAGCTGCCAGCCTTAGACCTGAGCTGGTGAGTTGTGCTGCTTTTGTTCGGCTTCGTGTTTGTGGTGGTGCCATGTTTTTATAGTGGGTGTCAGTTTGCTTATTGTGTGGTTTGGAGGGGTTTAAAGTGGCTGATGTTGCAGCTGTAGTTAGGTTTCTGTTTTGTGGTTGTGCGTCGTTATTGTGGGTTCGGATTTGCTTTTTGAATGGTTGTGTGGTGGTGATGTCATGTGATGTTATCATGAGTTTGGGTCTGGTATCATTCTTGGTGGTTGGGACTCGTCTGTCAATCAAGGCGGGTTTCCAAATGGCTGGTAGGCGAGAGGTATCATCTCATTTGTTCATGCTGTGGGGGCGTTTTTCTATTTCAATGGCTTCTCTGATTATTCTGTTGTTAAAATGTTCAATTCTGGCGATAGTTTTGGTTTTTTAAAAATCAATTTCATGTCCCGTGGCTTCAAAGTGTTGGAACAGGGATGAAGTTTGTTCTCCCTTTCTGAGTGAGTTTCTGTGCTCTTCAATGCGTGCACTTATTCTTCTGTTGGTCTGTCCGATGTATGTGGTGGGGCAGGTGGTGCATGGGATTTCGTATACTCCTTGGTTTTCTAAACCAATTATGTCTTTGGGGTTTCTTAGGATGGTGGATATTTTTCTGTCTGTGTAGAATGCTGTTTTGATGTTGTGTTTTTGGAGGATCTTGCTGATTCTGTCTGTGGTCCCTTTTAAGTATGGGAGGAGGGCTTTATATCCTTAATAAGACTAAAAATGCGAATCCTGGGTGTGTGCATGTTAGAAAGAAAAAGAATTGAGCACCAGGATAAAAAAGTATACAAAACACTTAGCTTTCATCAGCCAAACTGCTGACGTCGTCAGAGCAAGAGTAGGAGATCCGGGAGTTTGCCTATATAACCGGTTGCTTTTCCACCCTGCTCATTGAGCGGGTCACCGGTCTATTGACTTCAATCGGCCATAGCATTTCTTAATGTCCCGCATTTCTTCTCATACTTGCAGAACCATGAGTAGTTTCCTTATTCACAGTCGCTCTCCTGGCGAGCGTACGCACGTCAGGGGGCCAGTTATCCAGCCGCTGTTGTTTAATGCCTCTCCCCCCCTCATCCTTGGTCAAACCTGAGCCTCCGTCTCAAGATGTAAAGCTGGGCATGTTGTGGATTCATCCTTCCTGGGGATCGTTGTTGTGGGGAAACAACCAAGAGGCTCAAAACCAGGCTCCATGAGCACGAGTTGGTGATCAGGAGACAAGAACAATGCTCACAGGTGTGGACACATATGGCTAGTCACAACCATATGTTTGAGTTTGTCAATGCCGAGACCATAGCCCGGGACACCACCAAGGGTGGCTGGTTGCTCAAGTTGGCTATCTGACGAAAATTCCATCAACCGTCATATAGACCTTTTACCTGCTTAGCAGGTGCTCGGGATGGGAAGAACAATGCTATGACTTACGACAAGCACAATGAGACTGCTCTTTGCAGGACCTGAACAACGTTGCTACAGGCAGAACAACAGCGATTACTGGGAAGGACGAATCTTCAAGGTGCCCTGTGTCAGACCTTGTGACATGCCCGGTATTAGACCCCGATTTTGAGGGTGTGGCTACAACAACGATCCCCAGGAAGGATGAATCCACAACATGCCTGGCTTTAGATCTTGAGATGGAAGCTCAGATTTGACCAAAGATGGAGGGAGGCACAAAACAACAGCAGCTGGATAGCCGGCCCCCTTACATGCATAAGCTCACCAGGAGAGCGACCGTGAATAAGGAAACAACTCTTGGTTCTGCAAGTATGCGAAGAAATGCGGGACATTTAGAAATGCTACAGCTGATTGAAGTCAATAGACTGGTGACCCACTCAATGAGCAGGGTGCAAAAGCAACCGGCTATATAGGCAGAATCCTGGATGTCCTACTCTTGCTCTGATGATGTCAGAGTTTATATATATAAACTCTCTCTCTCTCTCTCTATATATATATATATATATATATATATATATATATATATATATATATATATATATATATATATATATATATATATATATACATACATACATATATATATATATATATATATATATATATATATATATATACATATACATATACACATACACACATACACATACACACACACACACACACACACACACATATATATACTCAGCCTTCCATCCTTCTGAGGTAGGTAAAATGAGGACCCAGACTGTTGGGGGCAATAAGCTGACTTTGTAATAATGCCGCTTGGGGGGGGGAGCCCTAATAAGCAGGCATATACATAGAATGAAGGCTATTGCTAAGCACATTGGTTTGTGCTTAAATTGTAAGACAGTACCAAAAGGCAAAACGATATGACGCTGGAAGATGAGCCCCTCAGGTTGGAAGGCGTCCAATATGCTACTGGGGAAGAGCAGAGGGCTAGTACTAGTAGCGCCAGAAAGAATAAAGCGACTGGGCCAAAGCCGAAAGGACGCTCAGCTGTGGATATATCTGGTGGTGAAAGGAAAGTCCGATGCTGTAAAGATTCTTTCTCCATAGGAACCTGGAATGTAAGATCCATGAATCAAGGAAAGCTGGACATGGTCAAACAAGAGATGACAAGACTAAACATCGACATCTTAGGTATCAGCGAACTAAAATGGACAGGAATGGGTGAATTTAATTCAGATGACCATCAGGTATACTACTGCGGGCAAGAATCCCTCAGAAGAAATGGAGTAGCCTTCATAGTCAATAAAAACGTAGGAAAAGCAATACTGGGATACAACCCTCAAAATGACAGAATGATCTCAGTTCAAATCCAAGGCAAACCATTCAATATCACAGTAGTCCAAGTCTATGCCCCAACCACCAGTGCTGAAGAGGATGAAATTGACCGGTTCTATGAAGCCCTACAACACCTTATAGAACTAACACCCAAAAATGATGTCCTTATCATCATGGGGGATTGGAATGCTAAAGTAGGAAGCCAAAAGATAACTGAAATAACAGGCAAGTTTGGCCTTGGAGTACAAAATGAAGCAGGGCACAGGCTGATAGAATTTTGTCAAGAGAATACGATGGTCATAGCAAACACTCTTTTCCAACAACCCAAGAGACGGCTTTACACATGGACATCACCAGACGGTCAACACAGAAATCAGATTGACTATATGCTCTGCAGCCAAAGATGGAGAAGCTCTATACAGTCAGTAAAAACAAGACCAGGAGCTGACTGTGGTTCAGACCATGAGCTTCTTGTTGCAAAATTTAGGCTTAAATTAAAGAAAGTAGGGAAAAGTGCTAGGCCAGTCAGGTATGAATTAAATCATATCCCTGTTGAATATACAGTAGAGGTGACAAATAGATTTAAGGAATTAGATCTGATAGACAGAGTGCCTGAAGAACTATGGACAGAGGTTCGCAACATTGTACAACAGGTAGCAACCAAAACCATCCCAAAGAAAAAGAAATGCAAGAAAGCAAAATGGCTGTCTGAGGAAGCTTTGCAAATAGCTGAGGAAAGGAGGGAAGCGAAAGGCAAGGGAGAAAAAGAAAGATATGCCCAATTAAATGCAGAATTCCAAAGAATAGCTAGAAGAGATAAGAATGCCTTCTTAAATGAACAATGCAAAGAAATAGAAGAAAACAATAGAATAGGGAGGACCAGAGATCTTTTCAAGAAAATTGGAGAGATGAAGGGAACGTTTCATGCAAAAATGGGCATGATAAAGGACCAAAATGGCAGGGACCTAACAGAGGCAGAAGAGATTAAGAAGAGGTGGAAAAATTACACAGAAGAACTATACAAGAATGAGCTTAATGTCCCTGATAATCACAATGACCTCGAGCCAAACATCCTAGAATGTGAAGTGAAGTGGGCCTTAGAAAAGCTGAGCAACAACAAAGCTAGTGGAGGTGACAGTATTCCAGCTGAGCTATTCAAAATCTTAAAGGACGATGCAGTAAAAGTGCTACACTCAATTTGCCAGCAAATTTGGAAAACTCAACAGTGTCCACAGGATTGGAAAAGATCAGTTTACATTCCAATTCCAAAGAAAGGCAGTGCCAAAGAATGTTCAAACTATCGCACCATTGCACTCATTTCTCACGCTAGTAAAGTTATGCTTAAAATCCTACAAGCTAGACTCCAGCAGTATGTGGATCGAGAACTACCAGAAGTACAGGCAGGATTTCGAAGAGGCAGAGGAACTAGAGATCAAATTCAAGGTGCTGGTTATTACCTATAAAGCCCTACATGGCCTGGGTCCGGGTTATTTGAGGGAACACCTGCTGCCGGCATCAAATGCCCTTCGCCCAGTGCGCTCCCACAGGGAGGGTCTGCTCAGGGTTCCGCCGGCGGGTGACACCCAGGGATAGGGCCTTCTCAGTGGGAGCGCCTGCCCTCTGGAACCAGCTGCCGGTGGAGCTGAGAACTGCCCCCGACCTTCGATCATTCTGCCGGGGCCTGAAGACCTGGCTCTTTGAGCTCTCGGGCCCAGGCTGAGGAGAAATTTTTAATTGGGGTTTTAATTGTGTACAGGGTCAATTTAATATTTTTAATTCGGTTTTAACTTTTGTATGTTGGATTTTTTAATTCCCTGTAAACCGCCCTGAGTCCTCAGGGAAAGGGCGGTATATAAATGTAACTAAATAAATAAATAAATAAATAAATAAATAAATTGCTAACATACGCTGGATCATGGAGAAAGCTAGAGAGTTCCAGAAAAACATCTACTTCTGCTTCACTGACTATGCTAAAGCCTTTGATTGTGTGGATCACAACAAACTGTGGCAAGTCCTTAAAGAGATGGGCATACCAGACCATCTTATTTGTCTCTTGAGAAACCTATATTCAGGCCAAGAAGCAACAGTGAGAACTGGACACGGAATCACTGATTGGTTCAAAATTGGGAAAGGAGTCCGGCAAGGCTGTATACTGTCGCCTTGCCTATTTAACTTATATGCAGAGCACATCATGAGAAAGGCAGGGCTAGATGAATCAAAAGTTGGAATTAAGATTGCCGGAAGAAACATCAACAACCTAAGATATGCAGATGATACCACTCTAATGGCAGAAAGTGAAGAGGAACTAAAGAGCCTCTTGTTGCGAGTGAAGAAGGAGAGTGCAAAACTTGGGTTGAAACTAAACATTAAGAAAACCAAGATCATGGCATCTGGCCCTCTCAATTCCTGGCAAATAGATGGGGAAGAAATGGAGGTAGTGACAGATTTTATTTTCCTGGGCTCCAAGATCACTGCAGATGGGGACTGTAGCCAAGAAATTAAAAGACGCTTGCTCCTGGGGAGGAAAGCCATGGCAAATCTAGACAGCACACTAAAATGCAGAGACATCACCCTGTCAACAAAAGTGCGTATAGTCAAGGCTATGGTCTTCCCAGTTGCAATGTATGGCAGTGAAAGCTGGACCATAAGAAAGGCTGAGCGCAAAAGAATTGAAGCCTTTGAACTATGGTGCTGGAGAAGACTCCTGCGAGTCCCTTGGACTGCAAGGCGATCAAACCGGTCAGTCCTAGAGGAGATAAACCCTGACTGCTCTTTAGAAGGCCAGATCCTGAAGCTAAAACTCAAATACTTTGGCCACCTAATGAGAAGGAAGCACTCACTGGAGAAGAGCCTAATGCTGGGAAAGATTGAGGGCAATAGAAGAAGGGGACGACAGAGAATGAGGTGGCTGGATGGAGTCACTGAAGCAGTAGGCGTGAGCTTAAATGGACTCCAGAAGGTGGTAGAGGACAGGAAGGCCTGGAGGAACATTGTCCATAGGGTCGCGATGGGTCGGACACGACTTCGCAACTAACAACAACAACAAATATATATATTCGAACCAGATTCGAACCTGGGCTGATTGCACATTAGGCAGTTATTTTTACCTCTAGGCCACAGGCTCTCTCTCGCTTTGTTAGCTTGAGAAGCAAGGGGAAATATTTGCTAGACCCCAAACATATATATATATATATATATATATATATATATATATATATATATATATATATATATATATATATATATATATATATATATATATATATATATATATATATATGGAAAACAAACACATTTTTCTTGTTCACTTGCATTTCCCTATTTGATTTTTTTCTTTTTTTCCTTCATATTTCTTCAAACCAATCACATAATATACATCATAATGTATAGGTTCTTCATATAAAAGGACACCTCTGGCTATTACAATGTGTTGTTATTCCAAGAAACAGATTGGCTCTGCAGGCAGTATGGTAGGCTTTGATTTCAACATATTTTTATATGAAATGACCTCTTTTTGATAGATTTATGACAATTGCTTTCCCTTAATAAAAATGCTTTTCAAAAATTGTAAATTATGTTTTTTTGGGAAAAATAGTATTCATGAACCTGAAGCAATTTATACTGATCTTTTAAAAAAATGCAAATAAGCCTCATTATTGCTGAAGGAAGTAATGTGTTTGGATTCTAGTCACACAAATTTTGTGTAAACTTAGCATCTAATAACAGAAAATGTCCTTCACTGAAGTTTCACTAGAAATGCAATGTTATTGTATTATATTGGAAATATGATTGTGAGTGTTTCTTTATCCTGTGATGGATAACTGCTTCAAAAAAAAAAAAAAAACACCTCTGTGATGGATGTATTCTTTGTCTTTGGTTTGAAATAACTTGGTGATTCTATCAAAACAAATATTTCAGAAAAAATACTTTCTCAAAGTTCTTTCTTAGCTTGTGACATTGCTAGAGTACTGTAGATACACATAGATAGATGAATATCTGTACTTTGTCGTACTGACTTATTAAGAATTATAGTCACTGCGCCATCTAGGATGAAGAATGTAGAAATTATTTTTCATAGTGGACACAGTTACACTATAGGTAAAGGTAAAGGTTCCCCCGCACATGCGTGCTAGTCGTTTCCAACTCTAGGGGCCGGTGCTCATCTCCGTTTCAAAGCCGAAGAGCCAGCGCTTGTCTGAAGACGTCTCCGTGGTCATGTGGCCGGCATGACTAGACGCCAAAGGCGCACGGAACGCTGTTACCTTCCCACCGCAGTGGTCCCTATTTTTCTACTTGCATTTTTACGTGCTTTCGAACTGCTAGGTTGGCAGAAGCTGGGACGAGTAACAGGCGCTCACTCTGTTACGCGGCACTTGGGATTCGACCCGCCAAACTGCCGACCTTCTGATCGACAAGCTCAGCGTCCTAACCCACTGATTTAAATATGGAAAATGGTTTAAATATGATTTAAATATGGAAAATGGTTGCTACACAAAATGAACAGATGAAAATCAAGGAAAATAATAAAGATTAAGGAATGCTGTAAGCATTTGTATAATCTTTGTGGTTTTTTAGGTGGTACAGTATGTGTAACTCTTAACATCTAATACTGTGGCCATCTTTCAAGGTGCTTCTGACTAAAAGAGTAGGTTCTCTTCTACAAAGCAGCCCCAATGAATTCAAGTGTGCATTATTATTGAACTATCTCAAAGTCTACTATATATTTAAACATATGTATTGTCTACTTTCCTTTCTTCCAGCTTGTTCTCATCATTTCCTTCTGAAACATCATTGCAGCCTATAAAAATTAAGTATTTTTTCTCCTTTTTCATATATCTGGGTGGAAAAAAGATAACATGATTTTTAATCTGGTTGTGTCACAGTGGATGCACTAGTTCAGATTTCTGGCTTGAAATGAACTGTCTGGATTTCAGTTTCTATTCATGTTTTCTTTTTTCCCCTTTGTCTGTTTTACTATTTCATGCAAAAGTGGTCTTGTGATAGGCTCATAAGTCATATCAATAGTTATAAAAGCAAACCCATATATTTAAGTTAGAGAAAATTTAGTGGCATACCTAAACCTGTGACCCATCCCTTTTGCATATATTTGACTGGATAGCTGTTTATATACAGTATTTGCCCATCCATAGAAAGCAAATACATCAGGGAAGAACCGTTTCTTGTTATTTTTATGTAACTTCCAGCTATCTGGGCAGACCATTTGCTACATTTATCTTGCCATTGCCAAATCACATCTATTAAGCCTGCAACTTTTCTGCGAGGGGATAGAGAAGGAGAAAGAAGTGAAAAAAGCTACTTATTGATTGGCAAGGATCCTAAATCAGGATTGTTGATTGCCAGATCCTAAATTAGGGATGGATGAAAATCTCTCATAAGCCTCCCACAAGTTTTGAAGCTTTTCCCAATCTGATTGCCTTATTGTAATATTTAATGCAATAAGCTGGTAAAATATTTATTCTGGTTAATTAGTTATATTTATGTTTGATTAAATTGAAGTGAATCAAATATGCTTTTTTATCTACTCCTCCTTTCATTGTCTTGGCCATACCAGGTTTGGGAGAGAGAGAGACTCCCTGATAAGCTACATGAAGGCTAAAAACAGCTTTCTAACCAAAAGAGTGTAAACCCCTGCCTAAAATAATTAGCAAAGAAGAATTACAAAGTTTAAGTTCGCTACAGAATACCATGTTGTTTCTGTTTTGTCTTTCCCCATCATCTGCAGTCATCTTTTGGATATTACAGGTCCCAACTCAGAAGAACAAAAGAAGGGAAACAAAGCAGAAACAACAGCTAAAGAATTGCTCTCTTTCCCAGATGGGGAGGAACTTGGAAAGTGGATGAACTAGCACCACAAATATCATGTCAATTTTCAAAGAAAATCTGGCTTGCGCAACTGACTGTTGTGATTCAGGGTCAGCCTGTGGGTTCGGCAGTTGGGTCGGATGACTCAGAGGAGGAGGGGGGTGTTGAAGACCTTGCTGAGGGGGTTGAAGATCTTGCTGATGATAGCCCTCAGGCAGGCCCCTCCCACTTGGTCACCATGGAGACCCAGCTGTGTGAGCCTGACAGTGTGGATGAAGATGACCCACAGCTGGCCCTGTTCAAGGACGCCCGACGCAGGAGGCAGTCAAGTAGGAGTAAACAGAGGAAGGCAATGGGGCTTCTCGGAAGGAGGCAGAGAGAAGCCACGCCCTGAACTCTTTATAAGGGGAATGTGGGGGGAGGGCTGGTTTGCTGAAAGCAACCGCTCGGATAGTGTTTCAAAGCTCCTGTATCTTGGTTCGTGTCTTGTTTGTTTTTGTAGTAATAAATTTGGCAGATGTAATTCCAGCCTCTTGCCGTTTGTAAAGGGGTTGCCTTTTCTGCAGGGCCGGTAGCAGGCTGGTACAGAACACTGACAAGATTCTTTCATGAGGGCTACCGTTTCATTGAACTCCCCTATAGCAGGGCATTTCAACCAGTGGTACACGTACCACTGGTGGTACACGAGCACCTGGCTGGTGGTACGCAGCGTCACCTTCCTCACCCCACCTCCCCCACCTCCTCCCCCCTCCCACACTCCACACTTTCCCAGCTCACTTGCTTGCAGAAAGCATGCTGCTTGGCAGCGGCCTGCAAGAACCCTACTGAGGGCAAGTGAAGAGGGCAGGCACAGAGCAAGGACCCGCCCTCCCCAGGGACTCGTGCAGCAACTGGATTGACTTCTGATCAGTGCTTCTTTGGGGCACACATGGCTGGAAAGGCGTGTCGGAGTCCCAGGTACCAGTAAGGCGATTGGCCTACCAGCCCTGGGAGAGCCCCACGCGAACTCCTCGACTGGCTTTTGAGCAGTAACGGCCTTGCACTGCTTCCCCTTGGCCGCCTCCGTGGGTGCAGCTCTAGCACGGAGAGAGGGAGGCCGGTCCCTGGGAGAGCCCTGGGCAAGTGCCTCACCAGCCGCCAAACCCTGGCTTTCCAGCAGGAGCGGCTGTCAAGCCCTGGGCTCGACAATCAACTGAGGGGGCAGAATCTGTGCAGCAACCCGGCTAGCTGGCCTGCCAGCCACTCCAATCTGTGAAAACATTAAAAGCTTTTATGAGGTTAGGGGCCCAAACATGATCAAGAATAGCTGAATGAGGGCTATGCATGCTTTTGGCAGGATGCAAGAGATTTTGAGAAGCTCACATCCGAAACAACACACCCTGTCTTTTATTTTAAATATTTTAAAGACTGGGGGAGAGAGGTAGCTGGGTTGCTGTGCAGATTCCTCACACACACCCCCGGTTGATTGTCGAGCCTGGGGCTTGACAGCCGCTCCTGCTCAAAAGCACCGGCGCTCCCAGCTGACTGGTGGCCACGAGAGAAGGTTGCCAACACTCTCGGCTGTTTGGTGGTGTCAGGGCCACCTGCCAAGACTTCTAGCTGGCCAGTGGCATCGGATCCAGAGTCCCAGCCTCTCAGCCGATCAGCGGCGCTCTCCGCTGGTCGGCGGCATCGGATCCAGAGTCTCAGCCACCCAGCTAATCAGTAGAGCAAAAAGCAGCTGGTAGCCGGGTTGCTGCACGGATTCCCCCCCCTGGCTCATTGTTGACCTGGGGCTTGACAGTGGCCTTGCCCTGCTTGCCCTTGGCTGGCACCAGGAGAAGGAAGGAAGGAAGGAAGGAAGGAAGGAAGGAAGGAAGGAAGGAAGGAAGGAAGGGAGGGAGGGAGGGAGGGAGGGAGGGAGGGAGGGAGGGACAATGGGAGGGAGGGAGAGAGAGAGAGAAGGAGAGAGAAAGAAAAAGGGAGGGAGAGAAAAAAGAAATAGAAAGAGAGAGAAATAGAGAGGGAGAGAGAAAAAGGGAGAGAGAAGGAGAGAGAAAGAAAAAGGGAGGGAGAGAGAAGGAGAGAGAAAGAGAGAGGGAGAGAAAGGGAGAGAGGGAGGGAGAGGGAGTGAGAGAAAGAGAGAGAAAGAGAGAGAGAAATAGAGGGAGAGAGAGAAGGAGAGAGAAACAAAGAGGGAGAGAGAGAAATAGAGGGAGAGAAAGGGAGAGAGATTAAATTAGTAACATGGTTGTTAAGTGATGGTTTTCCCACTAACTTTGCTTGTCAGAAGGTTGCAAAAGTCGATCACATGACCCTGGAACAATGTGACCATCATAAATATGAATCGATTGCCAAGCATCCGAATGTAAATCACATGACCCTGCAACGATGCTGCAACGGTCATAAGTGTGAAAAATGGTCATAAGTCACTTTTTTCAGTGCTGTCGTAACGTTGAACAGTCACTAAGCAAATTGTTGTAAGTCGAGGACTACGTGTACTTTATCATTTTTTTCCTTTTTTTTTGGTCAAGTTTTTGACACCTTCCTGGGCGACTGGTGGTACTCAGACGTTGCCTTATCCTAAAAGTGGTACAATGGGTGAAAAGGTTGAAAGGCCCTGCCCTATAGGATGTTGAAGGAAAAATCTTCATCAGGGTCCAGTCCAAGCTCTGAATAAACAAAATGGAGACTGCTTTAAAAAGAAGGTTGTAGTTTATTGAAGAGCAAAGCCAGACAGAAGCGTGGCTCTGGGAAAGCTGACCACATGTTGCTGGGAGTCATGGGTTTTTATACCTTCTTGGGCTTTTGAGGTTGTTTCCTGTTCCTGTGTCATGTACTTTGACTGAGTCTGAGTGTGCCCTTTTGGTACTGGTCAATTAATCCTATTATGTCCCCAAAGGTCATGTCTTTTAGAGTTTGGGTGGGGTATGTAGATTTTAAGGGTGTATATCTTCCTAATCTCATCTGCTTATCACATCTGCATTTCTAAAAGCTGTCCTCTGCCTAGTTTCTGCTTGGGGCTATTAAGAAAACCTCAGCTTGCTTTTCTGTCTTTAAGATCCTTTGGGGAAATATATTCTGTATTTTTAATATTCTCCAAAATATTTCTTTCTCTGGATTCTTCCCACAAGGAATTCAAGTAACTTCAAAGCTTTTCAGCTGAGTGAAGGAAATACGCTTCACAGAAATATTAAGATTAAGTATGCTTTAATAAGATTTCTATTAAACAATCTCAGTTTAACCTTTTGACTTCTCAGCCAGCCATAACATAGGTTTAAAATAGTCCATTCCACTTTATTAATGATAGAGTTCCAGTATCAGGCAACTTAGTTAAAGCTTCTGTACCTTTCCTTTAAATTTTATAGTTATGTCAAATAACTTACTCTTTCTAAATGGGATTGCATTTTGCTGTTGAAAATAGTCCTTTGGATCATGTATGTCAGGTCAAAACCAGTCTCCAGAAATCCCAACATTTTTTCTTCCCTACTACTTGCTTGGACCTGATATTTCCTAGGTACTCTCAACTCATTTTATCCCTACCTGGCTTCATGGAAATATCACAATAGAGACAGAATTGTCTATTCATATGTAAATGTTTTGTGGCTATTCTGATTTATGACATGGATTATAACAGACCAAACAGAGGTTTGCTTCTGGATTATAATAATATAAAGGAATGTTTGTGTGGTCTATAGAAGAGGGATGAAGATAAATGTCTATCTGAATTATTTAAGACTCACCTTGATACCTGAGTTCAATTTTTACTTTTGTGCATGAGGCAAGGCAGTCTTTCAGTCTAGATTCTGAGCTGAAGAAATAAAGATATTTCCAAGGTTTATAACCCAAATTATGTGAAGAAAGCTTTTTTTTCCTATGACATTGTACTAAACAAGCAAGGGTAGTATCTTCAAGGATTAAGAACAAAGATGTGAATTATATTGTTCAACTCTAGCCTCATATGAGTATCTGAACTTTCTAGTTCACACACATATTAGTGATAAATTAATACTTGTTAGGCTGAGATGGTTAGATTTGGTGAAATAAAATGTTTAGCTTATATTTTTCAGACACAAATTGTATCAAGTTAGATATATTATGTAAATTTTGGGTACTTTAAAATTATCACAAGAAGCATTGTGATATAATCTTTTCGATTAATTTAATACTTTAAAATGTATGTAAGTTGTGAATTGCTTGTAAAACTGGTTATACTCTAGTTAACTGAACAGTGCATTGAATAATAATGATGTTGGATGGGTTTTGCTCTTATTTCTATGAATAAGCAAAAGCAAGTCACAGTTTAAGGAGTTCAGCATTATTTAGAGAGAGCACTCTGCAACTTAATCCTTGATGTATTTAATATTATGCCTAATGAAGAGTTTTAGAGAACTCAGAAATTTTTTTACCACTTTGAAAAATGATGATTAGTCTAAATCTAAAACAAAGATAATACTGTGGGAGGGATTCTTGTTTGTCGCTAATTTATGATAGATAGTGTATTCTAGTGCAGGGCTTTTCAACCTTTTCACAGATTGTACCGCTTTTAGGACATGACAATATTTGAGTACTACCAGTGTCACAAACTTGACTAAAAAAAGGGGGGGGGATTTTGGATTTTACTGATTAAATTCATTTGTTTTTATAGAAATGGCTAGTTTATAATATTATGGAAAAGTAAAAAGTTGAGGTTCGGTGTTAATGCTTCCTTCTACTGCAACAGAGTGTTCTGTACCAGCCTGCTACCGGCCTTGCAGAAAGGCAACCCCTGTACAAACGGCAGAGGCTGGAATACGTCTGCCAAATTTATTACACAAACAAACAAAACATGAAACAAGATACCGGAGCTTTGATCCTCTATCGGAGCGGTTGCTTTCAGCAAACCAGCCCTCCCCCAAACACTCCCTTTATAAGAGTTCAGGGCGTGGCCTCTCTTTGCCTCCTTCCGAGAAGTCCCACAGCCTTTCTCTGCTTGCTCCTACTTGACTGCCTCCTGCGTCGAGCATCCTTGAACAGGGCCAGCTGTGGGTCATCTTCATCCACACTGTCGGGCTCACACAGCTGGGTCTCCACCAAGTAAGAGGGGCCTGGCTGGGGGCTCTGCGGAGCCTCCAAGCCATGATCAGCAAGTTCTTCTTCAACACCCCCCTCCTCCCCCTCATCTGAGTCATCCGACCCAACTGCCGAACCCACAGGCTGACCCTGAATCACAACACTATCCCGCACCGCAGGGCCCTTCCCCCGGGGCTGCCGATCCGGATGCGGTCGGGATGGGAATTGTTCATGAAAAGCAGTCACCAACGCAGGGGCATGAACGGCGGTCGCGTCTTCCCAGGTGAAGTCCTCTGGTCCGTAACCTTTCCATTCAATCAGGTACTGGAAACGACCTTTCAGCCAACGGGAATCCCTGATGCTGGCGACCTCGTACTCGGGGGTGCTGCCTCCATCACGAGGTCCTGATGGGGGAGGTTCCGCTTGGCGGAGTGGACAAGCCGGTTGCTCAGGGACCAACAGAGACCGATGAAAGACTGGGTGCACGCGCAGGGAACGTGGCAGAGTTAAGCGATAGGTGACCGGATTGATGACAGCCTCGACTGGGAACGGTCCTAAATATCGGTGATCTAACTTTCTCACCGGCCGTGTTGACGGTAGGTTCCTGGTGGACAACCAGACCCGATCCCCCACCGATAGTGGAGGCGTATCCCGTCTTGACCGATCAGCAAACCTTTTGTAATCGGCCTTGGCCTTCTCTAACTGACGTCGCACCAATCGATGGATCGCCTGTAACTCTGCCATGAAGTCGTTCGCTGCCGGCTCCGGTGAGTCCACGGGAGAAAGGGGGAAAAACCGGGGGTGATAACCCACATTGGCCAAGAACGGTGTCATCTGTGTGGAGGTGTGCTGCGAATTGTTAAATGCAAACTCAGCTATGGCCAGATAGTCCACCCAATTGTTCTGCTGCAGATTGACGTAGCAGCGCAGATATTGTTCCTGGATACCGATGACCTTCTCAGTTCCCCCGTCAGTTTGAGGATGATGCGCGGACGAGAGGCAAATCTTGATATCCAACGCATGCATCAACTCCTGCCAGAAGCGGGCTGTAAACTGGGCCCCCCTATCGGAGACGACTCTATCAGGGAGGCCGTGCAGCCGAAACACCTGCTGAATGAACATACGACTAGTGGCGCGGGCTGACGGTAAGCCGCGACAGGGGATGAAGTGCGCCATCTTGGTCAGCATGTCCACCACCACATACACTGTCGTAAAACCAGAGGATGGGGGTAAATCCGTCAGAAAGTCCATGGACACAGCCCCCCAGGGTCTTTTGGGTGTTGGCAAGGGCTGCAGTAATCCAGGCGGGGCCCCTGTCGCTGACTTGGCCTGCCTGCATGGGATGCAGGAGGTGACATAGGACTGGGCATCGTGTCGGACTCGGGGCCACCAGAAGGTACGGGAGACCAGGTTCAGGGTCTTGAACAGGCCAAAATGCCCCGCTGCCGGGTTATCGTGACACTGGCTGAGGATGAGTCCCCTGAGTGGCCCTCCCGGAACATAGAGCCGGTCACAATAATACAAGAGTCCATCCGTGACTGTCCAAGGAGAATCTGGCCCCACCTCCTCCTTCCGCTGAGCCACCCACACCTCCTGCTGCTGTGCCTCCCGGATCCGAGCCCGTATATCAACCGGCTCCCGTACCGCAGCAAAAGACTCGACGGGGATCACTGTCCTGGGCAGAAGCTTGTCTTCCACTCGGGAATATTCGGGCTTCCTGGACAGAGCATCCGCTCTTTGATTGTGCCCGCTTGGTATGTACCGAACCCGGAAGTCAAACCTCGCAAAGAAAAGAGACCACCGGATCTGGCGTTGGTTCAAATTCCGAGCGGTCTGCAGGCTTTCCAGATTCTTATGGTCCGTCTGGACCTCGATTTGATGCCGCGCTCCCTCCAGATGATGCCTCCAGGCCTCGAACGCCGCTTTGATGGCCAGCAGCTCCTTCTCCCAGATTGTATAATTGCGCTCCGAAGGGTTCAGTTTTCGTGAATGATACGCGCAAGGGAAAAGGGTACCGCTGGGCGTCGTTGCCTGGAGTAACACTGCCCCAATGGCAATGTCAGAGGCGTCCGCCTCCACGACAAACGGCCGTTGCGGGTCAGGATGCTTCAAGATGGGCTCCTTCATGAAGGCTTCCTTCAAAGTCTGGAAAGCCTGTTGTTCTGGTGCGTTCCACTGGAACCGAGTCTTCTTCTGCAGGAGCCGGGTGAGGGGGGCTGTCAAGGCAGCAAACCCAGGGATGAAAGTTCGGTAATAGTTGGCAAATCCAAGAAGTCGCTGAACATCCTTCACGCGACGCGGGGGTTGCCAACTCTGCAAAGACTCAACCTTACTCGGCTCCATGGCGATGCCCTCAGGAGAAATGCGGTGACCCAGGAAATCGATGGTCACCCGGTAGAACTGGCACTTCTCCAACTTGGCAAACAGCCGATGTTCTCGGAGTCGCTGCAGGACCTGATGGAGATGCTGATGGTGCACCTCACGCGACGGGGAGTAGATCAGGATGTCGTCCAAGTAGATCACGACAAACTGGTCCAACAAATCCCGGAAAATGTCATTCATGAAATGCTGAAACACAGCGGGGGCGTTGGTCAGGCCAAACGGCATCACCGTGTACTCAAAATGTCCATAGCGAGTACCAAACACCGTCTTCCACTCATCACCCGGCCGAACCCTGACGAGGTTGTAAGCTCCACGCAGGTCCAGTTTCGTGAAGATCTTAGCCTCCCGGAGTCGGTCCAAGAGTTCGGGGATGAGGGGCAGCGGGTAACGGTTGTGCACCGTGATGGCGTTGAGTTTTCGGTAATCGCAGCAAAGCCGTAATTCGCCCGACTTCTTTTTGACAAAGAGCACGGGTGCAGACACTGGCGAGGACGAGGGCCGGATGAAACCGCGAGCCAAATTCTTCTCCAGAAAGTCCCGCAATGCAGCCAACTCGGGGTCCGACATGGAGTACAAACACCCCACTGGGAGAGGCGCATCAGGGACTAAATCAATGGGGCAGTCATAGGGCCTGTGCGGGGGTAATTGATCCGCCTCTGTCTCGCTGAACACATCAGCAAAGTCGGACAGTTCGGGAGGCAAGGAAACCCCTGGGGAACCCTCCACCTGGCCAGCACAGATATGGCGGGAGTGGTCCACGCACTGCAAGCTTGGAAAGGTGACCAAGTTCTGTGACCAATAGATCTGTGGGTCATGTGCCCGGAGCCACGCCAGTACCAAGACCATGGGGAAGTGCAGATCTGAGGTGATATAGAACTGGATGGCCTCCACATGGGAACTGATGGCCATACATAATGGTTGCGTGGCGGCCGTAATAGGCCCAGACAGGAGCACTCGACCATCGATAGTCTCCACTAACATGGGCGGATCCACCGGGCACTGGGGAACAGCCCATTTGGCCACAAATGCTGAGTCCATAAAATTTGTGGTGGCCCCAGAGTCAATTAAGGCATGGACTGGAATCCCCTCTGGCTTGCCAGGAAGGATCAGACGTGCCTCCAAAATCAAATGCCATGGAGGTCCACAGGCAGCATCGGAAAGACGTCGCTCAGTGTTGTTGTGGGACGCCCGATCTATCACACCGTCTAGATCGGGCTCGGGGCGTTTCCCGACAGAAAAGTAGGGGACTTTCTCGGGGCAGGCTCGGTCACTGATGCCCGCTGTCGCTTCTTTGGGCAAAAAGCAGCCAAATGTCCAGGGTCCCCACAGTAAAAACACAACCCCCCCGATCGTCGTCTGTTCATTTCAGTCACCGATAGACGAGACCTGGCGGCACCCAGCTCCATTGGCTCCTCCCTTTGAACTGGGGGCTCACGCACAACAGGGGCGGCAGGGGTCTGTGGGGTGGCACGGCGACTCCTTCGCTGCTGCAACCGAGCATCGATCCGCAGGCAGAGATGGATCAGCCCATTCAGGTCTGAGGGAATATCCACACGGGCCAGCTCATCCAACATCTCCTCCGACAATCCATCCTGGAAGGCATCCACGAGCGCAGCCTCATTCCAGGCGGAATCCTGGCTAAGCAGCCGGAAATCGCTGATATAGCCCTGTAGGGGGCATTGACCCTGCCTCAGAGCTTTCAGACGTCGAGTGGCAGTCTGCGTCTTAATAGGGTCCTCATACATCAGACGCATATGATCACAAAACCCCACAAAGTTGTCCAACAATGGGCTAGGTTGAGCCAGCAGAGACGTGCCCCAACGAGCTGCATCACCCGAAAGAAGGCTTAACACAAACCCCACCTTATCCCGGTCAGTGGGGAAATCAGCTGCTCTCACGCTGATAAAGAGCTGGCATTGTCCCAGGAAAGCAGGAAACAGTTCTGGAGTACCTGTAAATTTATCCGGCATTGCAACTTGGCATTTTCTCCTGGGTGGGGGTGCAGCATGAACCTGAGCTTGCAGTTGAGCCACCTGAGCTGCCAGCAAAGTAAGTTGCTGGGTGAGCTGGGCATTCTCAGCACGTAGCTGCTCCATAATATTAGTAAGGGGTGGGAGGCTGAAAGCAAACTGTTCTGTACCAGCCTGCTACCGGCCTTGCAGAAAGGCAACCCCTGTACAAACGGCAGAGGCTGGAATACGTCTGCCAAATTTATTACACAAACAAACAAAACATGAAACAAGATACCGGAGCTTTGATCCTCTATCGGAGCGGTTGCTTTCAGCAAACCAGCCCTCCCCCAAACACTCCCTTTATAAGAGTTCAGGGCGTGGCCTCTCTTTGCCTCCTTCCGAGAAGTCCCACAGCCTTTCTCTGCTTGCTCCTACTTGACTGCCTCCTGCGTCGGGCGTCCTTGAACAGGGCCAGCTGTGGGTCATCTTCATCCACACTGTCGGGCTCACACAGCTGGGTCTCCACCAAGTAAGAGGGGCCTGGCTGGGGGCTCTGCGGAGCCTCCAAGCCATCATCAGCAAGTTCTTCTTCAACACCCCCCTCCTCCCCCTCATCTGAGTCATCCGACCCAACTGCCGAACCCACAGGCTGACCCTGAATCACAACACAGAGGAAATATGTTCTTTTTCCCTTCTCCCCCTCACTTTCCCCCCTTTTTCCTCCCCACTGTGTCCTACAATTTGATTTTGTATTTTTGTATTTTATTCTATAATCTAATAAAATATTACAAACTCTAGAAAAAAGTAAAAAAGTAACAGTTTTAATTTCTTTGGTGGCTGTTCCTTTGCTGAATCACTTTCCCTTTGCACTGATAAATGTATGATGAATTTATCCATGTTTATTAATATGCACCACTACCGGCTAGTTCAGGGATCTTCAAACTTGGCACTTTTAAGACTTGTGGACTTCAACTCCCAGAATTCCTCAGCCCTCGTGGCTGGTTGAGGAATTCTGGGAGTTGAAGTCCACAGGTCTTAAAGTTGCTAAGTTAGTAGACTCCTGAGCTAGCTGGTTGGTCCTTCTTCCTCTCTCCCACAGTGTACTAAGAATGCACCCCCCAATCCCTTCCCTGTACCCTTAAAGACACAGGAATCAAGTGCAAAGAAAGAAAATAAAATAAAGAAACACAAACTCCATTTTTTTCTCTTCAAGCTGCCTCAGGCGTGTCACGTGTCACAATGTTGCAATTCTCCACAGAAAGGCTCCAGCAATTGAGAAAAGCTTTAGCTTTAAATTAAGTCTGTTTACCTTCAAAGAAAACATTCTAAAAGCCACAGACAGACTCAGTTAAAGGAGGTAAAACTAATTACGTTTGTTTAAAGGGGTTAAACCTTTCCTATTGTCTTTTTTCCCTTCCCCCACCCAAACCACATTCTTTTATATCCTCTCCTCTCATCCCCCACCCTTTTTCTTCAGTTCACCTCCAGCTCCGAGCTGCTTCTGGAAGCACCAATCAGCTGGACCCAATCAGCTGGACCCCTGCTGGCTCCTGGGGCTTCTGCTGAGCCCAGACAGTCCTGCAGCTGCAGCTGTCTCTCTCTCTCCCTCTCCCTCAGGCTTGGCTTGCTTCGGCTCATTCCCCTCCCCTTCTACACTTGGCTAGCAATCATGTACCACCTGCCGTGTGGCAAAGTACCACAAGTGGTACGCGTACCACCGGTTGAAAAGCCTTGTTCTAGTGGTTAAAATGATGGACTAGGAGTGGGAAACCTTGAATTGTCATTCTGCCTTATGCATGGAAGCCAGATGAATGATTTGGGTAACCATCAGAAGAAGACAGATAGTTCAGTTCCAAAAAATGTTGTCAAAAATGTACAGGGACTCATCAAATGCAATTCAAAGATTGTTTGGGAAGGGAAAAGGAAAAAGGAAAGGGACATATAGAATGGGATTATTCCCAGAAAGATAGCTTTAAGCCTCTTTCATGTAGCATAATCCATCAGTTCAAGCACAAACTCACCTCTCCATCAAGCATTCAATAATCAAAGAAATAGAATTTCTCTGTTCTTCTCTCATACATTCTTTTCATTCGTCAAGGTTCATATTAGAAAGTTGAATATTATTTTGACCATAGTTTTCTTTTTTTCCAGCTCTTTTTGCTATTACTGATATAAGAGGGGCATGTGAGAGAAAAAGACAGAGAGAAATAGAGAGTAAGGAAAGGTTAGTGCTTGAATTAGCATTAACCATTTTCATGTTGACTAGCTATAATAAATGAATCTTTATTTTAGGTTAAATGCAAGAACATCCATGGAAGGGTACCATAGATTTGTACAGATATGACATCTGTGACAGGATGAAGAGGCTGATCGCTATGCACATCTCTGCCAAAGAACATTATAAAATTCAATAGTTGATAGGCTGCATTTTCTTTTTATACAAAGCAATATGATCTACCGCACAGATTCTAAACTATGACACCAAAATCATTAAAACAGAGTGGTTTACAATGAGAATGGATCTCTAGAGTTCTTCTAATAGAACATACCATTAAATATATTTCTTTTCTGTCTTCACTTTTTATTATGGCTCCCTCCTTTAATAGGCCTTCCTCTACAAAATCAAACGCTTGGCAGATAAAATAAAGCCCACGTAAACAGTGTGATTGCAACTGTGCTGTCGTCTCCTTTTCTGTGATCTATCAATTGGAAACCCTGTCTCCTGCCTTCCTGTAATGAGGAGTCAAGGGACAGCTGCGTCTCCAGAGGACCAGCTATTCTAGCTTCTTCCTGTAAATGCTGAAATGGCATCACACTTCCCTTCTGAAGTACACAGGCCATCAGCTCCTTGGGAGAGAGGAACTGCAGCAGCATATGGCACCTTACCTGCTATAAAATGAAAGACCGCTCTCTACAGGGGGGTTACCTTTTTGTTCCAAAGTCATAAAACTGTAGTCTGCTCTTCTATACACGAAAGCCTTGAACTCCATTTATATTTTACTCTGGTACCTTTAGGCGTCATCATTCATTAGGATGGAGGTGCCTGGTGATATGTCTTTTTCCCTATGCACATGAGCATCATTAATTTAAATGAGTTCATCACGAGTAGATGATAGCGGGAACTGACACTTTTAATCAACTTCGGATAGGTTTTCTTGTTTTTGTTTTTTGTTTTTAGAAGCCTATATGTTCCAGTGTGCTGCTGATAGCCCTCCTGGATAGTTGTTTCTTGCAGGATTAGCAACAGACAAAAGTAAAGAACAGGAACAAAGCTGGACCTTTGTCTAGCTTTGTAATTTAGAATGGATTACACCCTTCCACTTCTCGTCTCCCTTTGTATATTTTCTGGGAAGAGTTAATATTACAGCACATTACACAGTCTGGAGTTCTTTGTTTTTAATTTGCCTTGAATCATATTGTGATAGGTGACTCTTTAGTTGCTCTGGGTTGGCTCATGGTGACAAATGACTCTATTACCTGCTGTCTTAACACATACAACCCCCGTTGATTCTTAATATATCCTGGAGAATGGAAAAAGAAAACCTTATCAGGAAGAGCACAGGGGCTGAAATGAGGTCAGGCCCATTGGCAGAATATTGCAGTAGATTTGTTCCACAAATGAAACTCATTGAAAGGCAGAGCACAGTTTCCCCCATTGGCAGTAGTCTTTAAAGCAGGCCCTTTGAGACATGGTTGTAGAGCCAGGGGAAGACAGTACTTACTCACTTGTGTAGTCTGAGCAAATTCTCTGCTTGCTACCATAGACCCTGGTGCATCAGAGGTCCATCCTACCGAAAGCTTCACTTACTCTTAACAGTGTCCATTGTTAGACTATCAGAGGTAGGCTACCTTGACTCTTTTATGACTCGTGGACTTCAACTCCCAGAATTCCTGAGCCAGCATGGACTATGCCCCTGGACTATGTGGATTGTGTATAACCAGATGTTCAGCCAGATATATCATATTAGTTAAAATGTGATGGCTCTGTTATTCAAGGGGTATTGCCATAGAAACTGAATCTGAGAAAGTTGCACAGAAACTTGCCTATAGAAAGTTCTTCCTATGAGTAACTTGACCCTAAATAAATGTAATCATGGGTGCTTTATTCATTGGCCTTTACCTCTTAGAAAATTCAGTTGTTGAAAATCATTAGATTTAAGAAACCTAGCCTAGGCTTATATTTCCCACAACTCTACGCAGATGAAACTCTGCGGTGCAAATAGATTACATGAGTAGTCATTTTAAAATGTATCGCTGGCATATATTAGGTTGTATAATTCAAAATCAATATGGGTTCGTTGCGATAATAAATAGCTTTTATTTCCATCTATAAGCTTACAAGTCAAGACAAAGAGGTTTAAGAAATTTCCTTTAAATGGAAATATTTGCTTAAATCATTGTTTTTCAAACTTGGCAACTTGAACATTTGTGGACTTTGACTCTCAAAATTCTCCAGCTAGCATCTTAAACTGCACATCTTAAAGCTGCCAAGTTTGAAAAACACTCTTTTAAATTTATTTGTAAGAATCTTTACTCTTTGGGTGACTTTCCTATCCTGTCACTAGTAGATCAGAATCATCGTTTCAACCTCCAGATTTGATACTTACACATCACCTTAAAGGGTTCATTGAGGTATCTATTTTTGGATATATTTTGATTAAATCTGAAGCGATCCATATTCAATGTACCTCTTATGCCTGCCTAAGTGGAAGTCCCAGAATTACAACTTGGATTTCTGACAGCAATGTAGAATCCCTTCCTTGATGGCTTGCAGTGCATATGAGACTATTTCCAAGCACCTGCTATTAGAAATCTGAGGGGGAAAAATGATTTGCCAGAAATAGGACTGAGGGATTATCTGAGCAGACGTGTGAGTATGATTTCTGTATCATTTACCCCTCAAAAAAGGTGAATATGTAAAAAAAGAGAAAAGCCTATCTTCTCTGCCTATCTTTTCAAAACATTTTCTGTAGCATAATGGAGTTCTTTCTTCCTAAGCGGAAGAGGTGATATTTATAAATCTCTGATACTGGATGTTAACTGGGTAGTTACATGTAAAATGTCACGGAACAATTAACAGTCCGACCAGAGGTGGATGGACCGTGGTTCATTTGCATGGTCAATATCAAAGAAAAGAAATCCAAGGCATATTCTATAGCAAAACTTTTAATGAGAAAACAAAAGACCTAGACTGACCACATTCTCTCATCAGGCAGAAGGAGAAAGTAAAACAGAAACTGTGTGAACTTTTTCAGGCCTGCGCACAAAACAGTTTAAACCAAAACATTGGCTGGACATAGCTAGAGTCACTATGGTTACAAGATAAGATAATACACAGTGCAGAGCAGAAAGAGATGTACAATTAGAAATGAGCGAAGCTGGCAAAACTTAAAAAAACGCAGTGACATCCCCTTCTTTTGTCAGCGAAGCAGAAAATCAGATAAGGCACATCTTCTTGTGCAGGTACTCGTGTTGGGCTGTAGGAAGTGGTTTGTTCAGCATATCAGCAATTTGGTCATGTGTAGGCACATACTGCAATTTGACAAAACCTTATTTAACTGCTTGTCTTATATTTTGGTAACGGATGTCAATGTGTCTAGACCTGGAAACTGTAAAGCGATTCTCAGATATATAAACCAGATTCGTTGTCCTCCATCACAGTGATTGGTTGAATCGGAGGTGTCCAGATATCTGTGATTAAGGCATCAAACCACGTTAGAGAATTACATGCATCTGAAACACAAGCATATTCAGCTTCTGTAGAGGAACAAGAAACAAAATTCTGTTTACGCACATGCCAGTAAACAGGACATCCATTCAAAAAACATCATATAACCTGAAGTGCTTTTACGTGATTTCTTATCACTTGCCCAATCTGAATCCGCATAACAACATAACTCTGCATAGTCAGTATGTGTGGGTTCTAACAACAACTTCATGTCTTTAGTGTGTTTTAGATATCTCAATAATTTCTTAACACATGTCCAATGAAACTGTTTTGCCTTTCCTACGTGTCGTGATAGGAGATTAACACTAAGTGCAATGTCAGGTCTAGTCCAACTACTAATATATAGCAGCGACCCAATGACTGAGCAATAAAGAGTTTGATCCTCGAACTCAGGACTCGGTTCATGTGTCAAGTTGTGAAAATCAGTTTGCATGGGTATACTCACAGGTTTAGCATCCTTCATGTTGCAGTGATGCAATAGTTGTTCAATCTTATCTTCCTGTGTAAGACTGAAGCCCTTCTGAGTTTTGGTAACTTGAACACCCAAATAAGTGTTAATATGTCCTAAAGACCTCAATGTGAAAAACTGTTGTAAAGCTTTAGCAAAACATTCACTCATCTACTTATTTGGACCAATATAAACAATATCATCAACATAAACAAGAATTATCTCATACCTATTATCAGATCTTTTTGTAAACACACATTCATCTGTTTCGGACTTAATAAAGCCCATTGAATTTAGTTTGTCAGAAAGACATAAGTACCACATTAAACCAGACTGTTTCAGACCATAAAGACTTTTGTGTAGAAACCAAGTATCCCCTTCTTGCTGTCGGAAACCTGGAGGACCTTTGACATAAATTTCTTCATCAAGATCAGCGTGTAGATAAGCTGTTTCAACGTCAAACTGGAAAACTTCTAGATCAAGGATAGTTGCAGTGGCTAAGGCGATTTTCACACTCTCTGTCCACACTGTGGGTGAATAGGTATTTGTATAGTCCTCAGGATAACGTTGAGCGAAACCCTGGGCTACAAGTCTGGCCTTGTACAACGACTCACCATTCGGCTTCTTTTTAATTCTGTAGACCCATCGAGTGCCAATGACTTTCTTGTTTGCTGGAGGGCTTGCAGGCGTAAACACCTGAAGTTTCTTTAGACTGTCCATTTCAGCCTGCATTGCCTCAAACCATTTATCTTGCTCTGATTCAGGAAGATATTTGATTTGTGTGAATGTCTCAGGAGGAAGTGTAACATTACAGATTACTTGCCACGAATATCGCTTTGGTGGAATACCCTTTGTGGTCCTCTTGGAACATCTCGGACCAACCATCCATTCTTCTTCCGTTTCGTCCTCGTCTTCATCGCCAGCAGCATTGGTGGCTTGCGGAGACGGAACAGTAGGTTGAGAAGAACTCGTGGAAGGAACATTCGCCGGTGCATCTTGACCATCAGGCTGCGTGGCATCAGCAGCATCATCTCTAGGAAAATAAACTCCAGGATCATTAGAATGAATCCTGGACCAGTCAGCATCTTCCTCAAAAATAGCAGATTGTGAAATGACTATGACGTGATGAGAGTCTATGTATTTGCTCCATTTTGAATTATCATCAATGCCCATAAATCTCATCCTTTTTGCTGCAGGACCCCCTTTCTTTCTTTGGGCTAAAGGAATATTGACCATAGCGTAGGAACCAAAAATATGGAGATGTGAAAGGTCAGGCTTGTGTCCATATAACATGAAATAAGGGGTCTGATTTATCACACTACTCCAAGTGCGGTTGATGATATGGTTAGCATATTTGATAGCTTCACCCCAGTATGGAAGACTGAGGTTAGCATCTTCAAGGAGGCAACGCATCATGGTTTGCAGAACTCCATTTCTGCGTTCTGCCACTCCATTCTGAGCTGGACTGTAAGGAGCTGAGGTCTGGTGTAGTATCCCACTCTTACGTATCCAGTCCTGGAAATGCTGAGACATGAATTCAGCACCACGATCACTCTGGATTCTGGCGATGCTGACTTCGAATTGGGTATAGACAAGATTGGCAAAGTCTTTAAAGATCTGAAAGGTCTCAGATTTTTCTCTCATAGGAAATACATAACCATATCTAGAGTAATTATCAACAATTGTCAAGAAATATCTTTTACCACCAATTGTTGGTGCAAAAGGACCCACTATGTCAGTGTGTACCAAATAAAAAATGCGTGTTGACAGGCGTGTAACGCGTTTTGGAATTGCTGCTGCTTTAGATTTGGCTTTCTTGCAGACAGCACAGTCCAAGAACACTTTACACCCCTTAAGATCCAAACCTCTTGCGAACTCTGGCATCTTCTTCAGAACATGGAAACTGGCATGACCCAATCTTCTATGCCACTTATGGATACACCTGGAATGCAAAGGTTTACCTGTTAGTGAATTCTCAACATTAACATTTTTATTAGGAACCTCAGGCTTGCTGTGAGCAACCTGTATCTTATTTGTCCTTTTATTGGCTTTAGGAGCCTTTGGAGTAGCAACAGGATCTCTCTCTGGGACATCTCTCACTGGGCCTGTGTTCTCCCTTTTTGGAGCTTGTATACTTGCCTGCTCTTGCGGCTTAGACTTTGGTTTTAAGTAATAAACACCACTAATCAACATGGTTTCAGCAACAATATCTCCATCTTTAACTACATAACTTGCTTTTTCGAGATGGTGTACCTGGAATTTTGACACCCTAGACCAGGGGTGTCAAACTCAATTTCATTGAGGGCCGCATCAGCATTGCGGTTGCCCTCAGGGGGCTGGGTGGGTGTGGCCTGGGTGGGTGTGGCCTACTGGGCGGGTGTGGCTAGAGTGCATATGGCCTACTGGGTGGGCGTGGCCAGCTCTACATCGTTCGCATCAAGGGTGCCTATGGGGGCCTGGGCAGGAGTGGGACAAATCTGAGGGTCTCTGGCAGGAGGAGGGTCTCTGGGCCAGGGCCAAGGCAGTGGGGGCCGTTCCCTCACTGTTTCCAGGATGGCTTCGCGGGCCGCATGAAACCACTTCGCGGGCCGGATCTGGCCCCCGGGCCTTGTGTTTGACATGTCTGCCCTAGACAAGTGACTCTGGCTAAGTAAACTATTATTAGCTGATGGTACGTAGTAAACATCGGGAATGAATGCACCGAGCTCTTCAATGTAGATAGTTCCTTTTCCCATGACCTGAACAGGATGATTTGAAAAAGAGTACAGTTCACGAAGTTCAGGTTCAGGCTCGTGCATCTCTGTGTAAAGCTCCTTTCTGTAGGTAACATGTAATGCTGCTCCGCTGTCCAAAGTCCAAAGTAGGCGTCTGTCATACTCTGGTTGAGGCTGTGGATCGTTGGTTACAACCAATGTGGCAAGTGGAGCTTGAGGATCACGCCTGGGACCACGACCATGACCTTGTCGTCCGCCTCTACCTCTGCCTCCTCTGGAATCTGTTCCTCTGGGCTGGTACATGGCGGGCGCTGGAAACCGTTGGGGACAATCCCGGGTGGCATGTCCCACACGATTGCAGATGTAGCATCTTGGCATCCTTGGAACATAGGCCCTTCCACGGAAGGGATGTCTCACTGGAGCCTTCGATGCAGGTGGTTCCCTTAAAGGTGGCGCAGCTTGCATAAGTGCCTCTTCTTCGGTTAAAATTCTGCATTCATGATCCACTGTGCATTGAGCAATAGGCACTTGATTAATCTTAGAAATAGCATCTTTCCATTCATAATTCAAAGAGTTAATAATAATGCTGATCATTTGAAAGTCATCAATAGGATAGCCTTTTTCACCCAGTTCTTTTCTTATTCCTTTCATTTTAGTTAAGTGTTCTCCGATATGCTCACCAGGTTTTAATCTAGAACCATGGAACTCAGACAAAAGCAAACATGTAGACTCAATGGACGTAGGCTGGTAACATGCCTCTAATTGAGCCCAAATTTGTTGGGCAGTTGCATCTTGTGAAAAAGTGAGCTGCAATTCAGTGTCCATGGACATCAATAACGTTGTGCATGCTCTATTATTCAAGTCCCATATGTCAGGAGGCCATGGCTGGGCAGGAGGATTAAACACCATTACATGGGTACCTTCTCTATGAAGCAAAAGTCCAACTTCACTGACCCATGCCCTGTAATTCTGTCCTGACCGCTTTAGTTTTGAATCACCAGCCAGTGGTACAATAGAGGGTGCCTGTTGAGGAACATGCAATTGGGGTACTGGCTGTGCAGGTTGTGCAATTGGGACTTGGCCTGCAGGGGGCACCAGTGGTGCCTGTGCCAGGGCCTGCGGCAGTTGCATTGAAGCTGCTACAGGTACTGGTGCTGGGGGTGGCTGTACTTGAGCTGTAATGCCACCCTGGCCAGCAGAAGGTGCTGGCGCTTGAGCTACTACATTAAGTTGGCCTGCAGTCAGCACTGGCCTTTGTATTTGAGGAACCAGTGGAGGCTGCACTTGGGGTGAAGGCTGCTGTGCTCCATCTGAGACAGGAACTTTAATAGTAGCAGTATTAATAGGCATTCTAGCTGAAGCTCCCAATGAATGAGGAGGTGTGGCAGCTTGGAGCGATGCCTGCTGAAGGGATATCTGTGAAAATGCATTCTGCATTCTTTGAAATGCATCTTGTAAAACAGATTCACAATCAGACGGTGCTATAACATTAGATTCAGGCACCATTGTATCCTCATGTGTCCTTTGACACAGAAGGCAGTCAGGCTCCCATTTGTCTGACACAAGATTCCATTGTGGGCGTGCCTCTGTCTTTGAGGAAGAAGGCAAAATGGCGATCCCTTGTGGGTGTGGCTTTGCTTGTGAAGAGGGAGGCAAAATGGCCGATTCTGAAAACTGAATGCCAGCAGAGGCTCTCCCATGCTTTTTATACCATGCTGCACACAACTTTGCGTTTAGCAGCTCCTTCTCAAAAACTTCAATTTGTTCATAATAACTTTGCAAAACCTTCTCCTGCACAGTTTGCTCAGGGCTTGGAGGATAATAGCTCACTTCCTTCCCTAGTGAAGCCTTAGGTCTAGCACCAAATCTCTCATAATCAGCCTGATCCCCATGAGCAGAGGTTACAACTGGGGCATCAGCTTGAGAGTCTGTAGAAACAGAAAATGGTGAAACTGACCTTGGCTCAGAGGCTGCTTCTCAATGAGCCAAAATAAATAATTTTTAAAGTTGAGTTTGATTCTTGGTGATGTTTTTGTTTCAACAATATGAAAGTTGCCCTTGTCTTTACCCAAAATGCTTCTTCAACTTGCCAGTTTACCCTACAGTCCAGGGATCTCTTGGTGATGCCCCATCCAGTCACTAAAGAGTCTTGATTCTGCTTTTTAATGTCACTAAATGTTGCTCATTCGTACTGCTACTATGAACTACAGCCAGTGCTGGGATTCAAATATGTGAACAACCAGTTATCTGTGTGGATGCCACTTCTGGAAGTCTATTCTGGGCCTAGGCAACAAAAAATTAGCTACCAGTTCTGCTGAAATGGTGCGAACCAGCTGAATCCCACCACTGTCTACAGCTCAAGTGTAAGTAATATTTTGGAAAGGTTTATGTTTTATGGGCCAATCTTTCACTCTTTTAACTTTTAGTCAGTTGTCGAGCAGTTCTAAAATGATGCTTCATCTAATTTTGTTTTTTCTATCCGTAGGATGAAGATACTGCAGCTGTCTGGAGAGTCATAAAGTACATCCAGGCTTGAGCATATGTTCCAGAAGATATCTGGATTAAGGTCCAGGAACAGCGTTATGTAATTGCTCACCACCCTACAAAAGGTTGTATCATTTGTAATGATATTTGATGTATGAAAGTTTGAATAAAAGGGGAAAGTACTAATCTATGGTTAGACTTCAAATTAATAATGTAACATTTCGTAGTTCTGAATTGCTTGTAACCTTGCTCTAGTCAAGGATTAAATTTATATTGTTCCAATGTCTAGAGATGGTTGAGAAGAAAGGAGAGGAAGCATACTTCTTTTGTGAGAGAATTTGCTCTCCTTTTTCTCCAGATTCAGAAGAGTGAGGATGAAGCTCTTGGAACCAAAAAGTCCCAAAGCAAAAAATGAACAATAACACGAATACAAGTTTACATTGAGACAAATGAATTTCAGATGAAAAGATTGATTTACATCAGCCAGCCCTTCTTTCCATGGGTTGTCACATTATGTTTTGTCTGTAATCCTCAGTTAGCATGATTCTGAGATGTTGCATTCACAACAGTCCTTAAGAAAGGCAGATTGGGTCTCAAATTTACTGTATTTTATCTCTTTATTGTCAAGTTTTCTTCTGGCATATAGCTCTAAAAGGTTCAGAACTCTAGTTTGATTCTGCTTGAAAAGCTTTTCACACACATTTCCCCCCCCCCCTGCATAAAAAAGACTCCCTTCACTCAAGCTGAACTTGTAGTAATGACAGATTGATGTTTTTCAAACCTGGCAAGTTTAAGATGCATGGAGTTTAACTCCCAAAAGTCTTCAGCCAGCACTGGATTAAATGGATGTTTCCATGTGTTCTGAGGCTGACAATGTGGAGGTCACTACCCATGACTTCTTTTAGGAAGTTTAATTCAACTTCCAAGCTCAAATGTAAACAGATCTAAATCTTGGTGGCTTTGTCAAGAGTGGTAGGTGCTGCAATGTGTTTTAGCTACCTAAGACTACATCTTTTACCTTAATAAGTAAATGCAAATCAATGCCAAAATTTGATACTTAAAATGCACCTTTAGCCACATACCTAAAACATACTCTGGTATGTTGGAATGTTGAATATTCACATGTTTCACAGGAGAACAGAGAGTATCAGAGATGTTGAATAGTTTCCTAGGTAGAATTGGGTTGATTTGTTTTTGAAATTGAGGTAATTTGGTGTCCAAACATGGTCACAGATGCCTAACATTAAACATACAATTATAAGATCTATATGTGCTTTGCAGACAGAAAGATGCCGTGTTTGTTCCAGTTTCTATTTGAAATGCAGTCACGTTTCGTATAAATTAGTGCAGCTGTTTAACAGCTGAAGCAGTAACACCCCATCGCGTTTTATTCTTCATATTTCCATTTTACATAATGTAATCACTTGACTTTGAATGCTGCTTGGACACTAGAAACAATCCTTCTGCTTGTTGTGAGACGCTAATGACCACAAATGTACAGTACCTCTGTGTATGTGTGTCTCACTCACACACAAACAAATATGCACATAGTGTGTGTGCATGCACATATTTTTTCATCCCTTGCTGCAGTGACTAAAATAAATAATCTTTACAGCAAATCGGGGAAATATGTTAAAAAGAAATGTGATTTTTAAATCTGTTTCACAGAAAATTCCTGGAAGGTTTGCTCTGTTGCACAGTGGCAAGTATGAATCTAGAAGCTGGTTTCACATTACTCCATCTGTTTTTGAAAATGCAAACCATATGCACTCAACATTTATAGCTAATAAATGTGTGTAACGTTCCTTTAAATACTACAAAATTCCACGACTGTTCTTCATCTTATTCAAACTGGTAACCTGTACCCGCATGCAGAAAAGAGAGGCCTTCTCAGTGGTTTTCTGTCTCAGGAAAATAGCACAAGATGAAAGGGTACCTGCCCATTAGCCTGACAAATTGCATCTGCTGAGGTAAAAAGGATATGGGACAATGAAGACATTTGTAGGAGAAAATCAACTGGTGGATTATTGAATTATTCTCTATACTTGCTGATCTTCTCACTTTAGGGCTCTTCAATCATTTCCCTCTCCAGTTCTAGTTTCAGAAGCCAACTTTGGAAGACTACACTCAAAAGCTCTGCAGGAGAAGAATCAATGAGAATGAAAAGCATCCAGCATTTTTCTCCCTAGGTAGTTTTCTGCAACAATATTTCCAACTGCAGTTAAAGAATTGTTGGCTTGCTAGAGTGGAAGCCATTTTACTACTGATCATATTTATGCCATTTTATTGCTTGCTCCCTCCTTTTTGTTTGTCTGTTTTAATTCATTGATGTTGTGCTGTCCCAAAAGTGGGATATAAATGGGCAAGTAAATAATAAAGGTGTCAAAACACAACTTTTGGAAGTTTAGGGTATAGAGTTCCTGCTGTCTACTAATATTCAAACTACATGGGCTTTGATGAAAGCATCTAGATCAGGGGTGTCAAACTCAATTTCATTGAGGGCCGCATCAGCATTGCGGTTGCCCTCAGGGGGCCGGGTGGGTATGGCCAGGGTGGGCGTGGCCTACTGGGTGGGCATGGCTAGAGTGCATATGGCCTACTGGGTGGGCGTGGCCAGCTCTACATCTTTTGCATCAAGGGTGCCTATGGGGGCCTGGGCAGGAGTGGGACAGATCTGAGGTCTGTGGCAGAAGGGAGGTGTCTCTGGGCCAGGTCCAAGGCAGTGGGGGCCGTTCCCTCACTGTTTCCAGGATGGCTTCGCGGGCCACATGAAACCATTTCGCGGGCCGGATCCGGCCCCTGGGCCTTGTGTTTGACATGTCTGATCTAGATGTTCTGCAACACTATCAAGGAACAGAGATCTTTCAGTTATACAGACTATAAAAATAAAAATGACCAAACTAGTTTATGAGTAAATAATATGGCATGGATATCTTTCCTTTCTCGAATAGGACAAAGCAAGCTTCATTCATTCCAGCAAAAGCTCTCTTCAAAAGCTTTTACAAGACTTACATTCCCTATGATTTTCCTATTAATTTTATATACTTTGTAAGAAATGGGTGTTGAATAATAGGAGACAGCAGAACTTATATTACAGCTATCTATGATAGCTGTATAAACAGTACGATCAGGGTGTATGGTTATTCCTTGAGTTCTGGGAGGCATAGTGGCTCAGTGGCTTAAAGATGCTGGATTTGCTGGCCAGAAAAGGTCAACTGCCTGTACTTCAATGGTTCTAGTCCTAACACAGCATCATGGATTGACTCCTGTCACTTGCCTCAGCATAAGCCTAACAGTTTGAAAGCATGCAAAAATGCAAGTAGATAAATAGGTACCACTTTGGTGGGAAACTAATGGCCCTTTGTGCAGCAGCAAGAAACCAATTGGGGCTGGACCTGCCCAAATGTGAGGAGAAATTGGTGGAGAAAAGCCTTAGATGATGCCAACACTCCAATAAAATGTCATTAGCCAATCTGTGTGTGGAGCTAGTTTACCCCCCTGCAATGCACTTGTGAGTGTGAACTAAATGAACTAGCAATCTTGCGCAGCCAATCTACTCTGTAATAACATTGCAGACTCCCTGGCTCTCAAGCACAAACACCATACGATAGATATAGATAGATAGATAGATAGATAGATAGATAGATAGATAGATAGATAGATAGATAGATAGATAGATCTGTCCTCTGCAAACTGCATAAGGGAGTGACTTTTCAGTATCTCAAGATATCTTTTTTCTTCCATAATTGCTTCTTCCTCCGGATGCTGAGTTTTTAAATTTCCTTTCCATAGGACCTATGCCTTATCCAAGAGAAATATAAAGTTAACATAGAGTTAATACTTTTTTCCAGAATCATTGAGAAATTGTTAAAAAAAATAGCTCTCTACAGTATCTCTACAGTTCTTTAGATCTTTAACTGGTATTTGGCACTGAAATTGTACAGATCAAGTTTAAAATATTGGATACATGTTGCTTCTCTCAGGATCAGTGCCAATATAGGGTATTTTTGGCCTCAGTACTTGACCTTTACGCTCACTTTCAAGGTATATCAAAACCAATACTTTAAGCAATCCGAAGCATTTTAGTTCCCTACTCTGCCTTTAGAGTTGCCATATCAAAGACTTTGTATGAAAAATTGAAATAAGAAAAAATATCTAAGTTGAACTTTTAGCACCTCTGCTAGTGTTCCACCAAGTAAGATGGTTAAAGCCACCATTAACTTGGAGTCAGTTCTTCTTCTTTTCAATCATATAAAAAGGATTCACACCAACTCCAACTTCAGTTTCCATAATATATTCCACACAACTTCAAGGGTCTATTAATCTTCCAGGAGCAAATTGAAGATGTTATGGGATGCTATAGGAAAAGCAGAAAAACTGCAACTCATGAATACAATTTTTGTTATATTTTGTTATATTCAAGCCAAATAACGGCAAAATTTTGTTCCTGGGGTATGGGAAGAAAAAGACATCCCGTCCGCCATTTCTTTTTAAAATAGTTTAATCTGACAGAAAGTATTCTTTTTTTTTTACCTGAGAAAGCCCCACAAATATGTTTCATATATCAGCATTTTTTAATGTGAAATCTGGACTTTTCTAAAGGTGGATATATTTCATGTCCAGATTTCATATGAAAAAACTATTTAGAGTTTAGCTATTCTAGCTTAATTAAAATTAAATGAATTTTAATTCTGGCTACTGAATACCAAATACAATTCTTAATACTGAATAGGATTAGTACATTGACCTTCAGTAAGTGAAATATTGATTGTTTGAATGATTGATTGATTGATTGATTATGTGCGATCAAGTCATTGTCAATTCTTAGCTATCACACAGACAGATTTTTTTCCGTGATGATCTACCCCAAGCTGGTCTTTCAGGTCTTCCAATGGCCAGTGTAACTGAGTCTATCCACCTTCCTGCTGCTCATTCTTTTTCTATTTTCTATTATCTTTTCCATAATTAGAGTCTTGTCCATAGAACTCAGTCTTTGCAAAATGTGTCTGAAGGAGGATAATTTGACCATGAGAATAGGAAACATCTCTTTGCAATTCCTTCAATCTGTCTGAAGATGAGGAATGGCAAGATGATCTATATTGTGTTATAATTTCATGTCTCGAAGGCCATAGGCCTAAACCATTTTCAATGGTAAGGCTTAGTTATAGTCACGTTATATTAATATGTCTGGATTTGTATGTTACATTGACTAAGTTGTTTCCAGGTGTCTCAGCTGAATATGCAAGGCAGGAAAAACCATTCTATTACTTTAGCGAAAGGGCCAGAAAAAGCTGGATTTTAGCAATGGTGAATGCTAAGGAACATTTTCTACGCCCTCTCCTCCTCATCTTTAACAACTAAGTCACTGTTATGGGTCACCCAAAAGTCAAATTTGGCAGTCTGGGCCCTAGATCCTTTCTCAAAGGTGCTTTTTCAAAAGGCAATTGGATTTTTTCCTTGAGGAAGAAAAAGAAAACCTTTCACTTCTCATCCAAGAAGCTTCTTCTTTCTCCTCAAGGAAAAAGCAGTCCAGTTGCCTTTTTGAAAAAGCACCTTTGAATTTCATCCCTGAGTTTTCCCTTCTTGTTCAGCTCACTGACCATCATGCTAAATGGCCGATAGAGGGCAGCAGAAGCCAACTAGACCATTGCAAGTCTAACCATCAAAGCTGCCTTTAAGATATGTAGACAGACTGTTATGCTTAGAATAATAGATCGGCATTTCTTTAAAAGATTGTTGAGCTTACATTTCCAACTTGCCTGAGTTTAAAGTGTAAAGGCATTAAAATGTGATTTTTTTTTCTATTTCATAATTAATTCATTTCAAAGGGCAAAGATGAAGGAAGTAAATGGGTTCTTCCCTCTGCTTTCTCTCATACTGGCTGTGGATAAATTTATCCACTCCCCCCTCCCTTTTTTCTTTTTTGGTTTTCTTTCATATTAAAATTGTGGAGGCATAAAATTGTTGGAATTAATCACAAAAGAATGAGTGAGTGATGGAAAATGAATGGCATGTACAAATCAAAAATCTAATGTGGCAAAGTCACTAATGCTTTGATCACTTTATTTCTTGCTTCTCCTCTTTTATGTCCCTGTGACCCAAATCAATATCATCCAGAAATGTTGAACTGCAATTCCATTCTTCCCAGCCATCATGGCTTTGGCAAATTTGGGGAGTCCAATATGGAAATGTCTGATAATGTTCCTTCATATCACCGTTTTCAGTGTTTACCTTTGTCCCATAGCTTTACATTTTACAACTTACAACAGTTCATTTAATTACTGTTCAGAGTTACAACGGCACTGAAAAAAGTGACTTATGACCGTTTTTCACACTTAACGACCATTGCAGTATTCCCATGGTCACATGATCGAAATTCAGATGCTGGTCAACTGACTCGTATTTGTAACAGTGGTAGTGTCCCATGATCATATGATCACCTTTTGTGACCTTCTGGTAAGCCTAGTCAATGGGGAAGCCAGATTCACTTAACAACCGTGTTACTAACTTAACAACTGCAGTGATTCACTTAACTGTGGCAAGAAAGGTCGAGACGTGGGGCAAAACTCACTTAACAATTGTGTCGCTTAACAACAGAAATTTTGAGGTCAGCTGTGGTCAAAACTCAAGGACCACCTGTATATTGTTTTCAAATTTTAACTTGCCCTGGGGGAATCTGGGATATTTTTCAGGAAATTTGATAATTAGTGAAGAGGGCAGTGATGGTTGTAGTATACAGCAATTTAGCGAGGAAGGAACTTTTACCAGCTGTTGGGGGAGAACACAACCTGCTCTGTTTGGTTGTGTCTGGGAGATGTCCTCCCCGCTCCTGTTTCCTTGTCACCTGCAGTGCTACTTATGCTTCTGCCATCTTACTTCTTCTGCTTCTTGGTACGGTCCATTTAAAAACTAACAAAGTGCACCATCGCAGAGATTATATTGCCAAGTCAAGGAAATAGTAGGGGAGCATGTGGAAATGTTTGAAGTTATTGCTATTCTCATTTAAACCTGAAAAGAACAAGCTTGAAGATACTTTATTAATGAACATTAAAAGATGTTGCTTAAATTGAGATTAAGTACCTAACACTCTCTACTTCACTAGTTTTTTAAAAGGCACAAAGTAGTGATTTTTTTCCCTTCTGTTCAATTTTGTCCAATTTTTGGAGGACTTGCCTAGCCAAATCTCTGCAGTTTTCTTGGCAAGGTTTTTCATTTCAGACAGTGGTTTTCCATAGTTTCCTTGCTAGACTGAGAGAAGGTGACTGGCTCAAGGTCATCCAGCTGGTTTTATTCCTAAGGCGGGACTAGAATTCCTGGTCTCTCATTTTCTAGCTTGGTGCCATAATTACTACACCAAACTGACTAGAAATTGTAGAGAATATTTGTAGCTTGGGTTGTAGATTTAAATCAGGGTCGTCAAACGGCCAGACCGTGGGCCAGTTGCATCATGCGAAGGCCACACCCACCCCAGTTCCAGCAATGCAAAAAAAAGTTGTGATACATTGCTACACGCCACATGACGTGGCAAGTTTGACACCCATGATTTAGACAGAGGCTTGTCCTCTTAGCTTGCTGTTTGGTCCCAGACATTTTGTTACCAAACTAGGTAACATCTTCAGTGAGGGTTTTTTTGGGTGAAGTGTCATGTTTATTTATATAGGTCCTGGGTGGTCAGTTGGTCTTGTGACTGGTTGAATCACAAGACTGATTGAATCACAACACTGGTTGAACCACAACACTGGTTGAATCACAAAACTGACTTTCAGTAAAGTAGTAAAACTATTATTATTTTCCTCAGATTGGCATGGGGCATAGATGTGTCATTGCATTTAAACAAAATTGCCCATGCTATGCAAAAATGGTCTACCTGATGCTAATGTACATAAGGTCACTGTATTGAAAGTCTTGGGGATAATTGAAAAATTGTTCTGCTTATAAAAAGAAATCCATTAAGAGTGAACCATTAAGCATGTGAACCATCAAGTTCTTTCTGAGGGCTTTTTTGGGGTGGGGGTGGGGGGTGGGGGAAGGGTTATATCTGGGATCTAGTGACCTATTTAGAATACACTGCATTCCTGTTTAGTATATGACTTAATCTGTAGTATATGTTTGTAGTATAGTATACACAGTATCATGTGGATCAGTCACTTACAGATGCTGAATTTGTACTTACTGTTTCATTATTATGTGAAAAAATACTCCAGAGTTTCTGATGGAAAACTGACGCATCCGAGTTCTGGCATCATGGCACTGATGGTACTATCTCTATGTCTATTTCAACCCAGATTTTAACCTTTGTAAAAAAAAAAAGAAAAGAAAAGAAAATTCCTCTTCAAAATTAAAAAGTGTTAAAACTGGTTGGTTAATTGCAAGCAAGAACCAGAACAGTAACCTGACCCATTCAGATTTTATTGAAGAATGTCATAGTTACAGTGAAGTATTATCTACAGCAGACATAGAAGACATTTTCACCTTCCTCACTTCCAATTGTATTAATCTCAGAAATTCATTCTATCTTTTTCAATCTGCAGCTGATAGACAAGAATAATTTTTCAGGCAGGCCAGGGGAGTCTGCTGCGTTAGACTCCATTTGCTACACTAATAAGAGCTTAGTGTCATTAACCATGGGACTAACTGGAAAAAAATGTCTTCTTTTTTCTTTTTACTTAATCATGAGCCTGATCGTTCAGGGGTGCGGAGAGGTAGCTGAAATGAAGCTGAATTGTTTCTAGTTTCTGCCTTTTAAACCGCACACACACACACACACACACACAGAGAGAGAGAGAGAGAGAGAGAGAGAGAGAAACAGTGAAAAAAATGAAAATTTGCCCCCATCATTTTATATCGACAGAATGTGAAACAGGTTGAAACTAACAAAATGAAATTCAGCAGAGATAAGATGTAGGACTAGGCATGTCTTGCTTTGTAGAAATAAATTTTTAAAGGATTTAGGGGTTGCAATCAATTGCAAGCCAAACATGAGTCAGAAGTGTGATAAAACTGTAAAAAAAAAGTATAATGCAGTTTTAAATGGCGTAAGTAGAACAGTAGGCTAATAAATAAAGCAAATAACAATTATTTCACATTACCCTGTTTCAAAAAAATATTAAATCCAGTTATAGGCATTTGTGTATAATGAAGAATGAAGATAAATTCGAGAATAGGTTTAATGGAAGGTAGCTAAACTGGCATGCAAAGCAAATTTTATGAAGAAAGTTTGACAGAATGAGTTATGTGTTACTTCCTGAAGACTGGAGAGAGAAACTTGACAGTATTTCTAAAATGTTGAAAAGGCTGTCACATACAAGAAAGCAAAGATTTATTGTCTGTTACTTCAAAAATCAGAACTGGATCTCAAGGCTTAGGTACATGGTAATAAATTTGGATTGAGCATTAGAAAAAAAAACGTTGGTAATAGCAGACTGATAAAATATCTAGTTAGTAGTAGTGATTGTTTATTTTTTGTTGGAGGGTTTCAAAGAGAAAATATGGTCTATTTTGACTTCCCAGCATGAAACAAGAGATTGGATTAAACAGTTTATAGAACCCTCCCTTCTAATTCTGATTATTTTTTTTAAATTTAAAAATAGCAAGGCTGAATCATGAATACTTCCAGCCTATGTTCTACTATCTTTAACATCTTTACATTCGCTGTGCATGCATTGCATATTTGAGACAGTTGTAGTAGATGATTAGGTTAGCTCATCCATGCTGGCTCATTTTATACCTTGATTCATACAGCATTTCCCCCCAGGAAGGTTTAGAAAGGGGGTGTCAAACTGGTAAGAGTGCCCACCCCATTGCCGGCAATGGGAAAAAAGTTCCGATACGTCTTGCAATGTTACGTGACGTTGCGAGTTTGACATGTCTGGTTTAGAAAGTCCCAGAATGCCACCATCTTATTCAGCTGATTAATGGCACCATGATTGCTAAAAAATATAGCACTATAGTAAGGAAAATGCACATGTGTGCTTCTGTTTTTATCAACTCTTCAACTCCTTCTAGGCTCAGTTCAGGATGTTTAAGAAATTGAAGTCACAATACTTGGGACTACTTCTACTAGATTTATCTACCTGTTCAGATAAAGATGCCTCTATGAATGATCTAGGCTAGTGTTTCTTAACCATGGCAACCTTAAGATTGGTGGAATTCCCCAGCTAGCATGGGAGTTGAAAATGTGTTGAAGATGTATGGACTCCAATTTCATGCTGGCAGGGGAATTCTGGGAGTTGAAGTCCACACGTGCTAAGGTTGCAAAGATTGAGAAACACTCGTCTAGGGCAAGAAAGATTTTCAGTGGTGTTGTCTAGGTGAAAATATACTTGCTGATCATTTTTGTATCAGCCTTTTAATTTAATTTCAGCCAGTCTTCTCAATTCTGAAATCTCTAGCATCCACCTGATCCAATACCTTTTGAGGCTCCCAGATTGGAGAAGGTCATTATTAGTGCTGAGCTTTATTTGCTGCTTGCAAATGTCTGTATATTGTATGTTCCTGAATCTGAAAGTATTTTATTTCAAGTTATAAGAACTTTGCTCAAAGATGGCCTAAGAATATTGCTAAATAAGTCATTGTGCCACATAAAGTTTTTATTAAAAATACTTCTGATACATAGGTGTTTTAACAGCTATTTTATAATACTGTTACTTAATTGTTTTTATTATATATTGGCTTGTTTTTTAGCCGGAGCTGAAATGAATGTGCTTTTTAAATGGAAGGGGACAAATGTGAACATTGCTAAATCACAGCTATGCAACTTCCATTGCCTCTTGGATTGCATCAGATTGATTTCTAAGTGGGGGTTTAGAGAAGTGAAATGAATATTATCATACATTGATGAATACTCTTCTCCCACACTTACTCCATTTTTTTAAAAAAAGACAGTGAGAAGTGCAGCTTTTTCAGCCCCACACATTTTAGAAAAGGTTTGTAGCAAATGAGACATTGGATTTCGTTCAAATGTCCCCTTCCACCCAGGAGCCATGCTTTGGTAAATAAGTACCTACATCTGTAATTTTGCATGTGACTAAGTATGTACTAATGGGACGCGGTGGCTCAGTGGGTTAGGACGCTGAGCTTGTCGATCAGAAGGTCGGCAGTTTGGCGGGTTGAATCCCGAGTGCAGCGTAGCAGAGTGAGCGCCTGTTACTCGTCCCAGCTTCTGCCAACCTAGCAGTTCGAAAGCACATAAAAATGCAAGTAGAAAAATAGGGACCACTACGGTGGGAAGGTAACAGCGTTCTGTGCACCTTTGGCATCTAGTCATGCCGGCCACATGACCACGGAGACGTCCTTGGACAAGCGCTGGCTCTGCGGCTCTGAAACGGAGATGAGCACTGACCCCTAGAGTCGGAAACGACTAGCACACATGTGCGGGGGGACCTTTACCTTTACCTTAAGTATGTACTCTGAGTTTTTTCCTGTAAAAATTTGCTTTCTTTGGATTTTGCTGTGAGTAATACTTAACACTGTGTGCACAGAGTTGTATTTTCAGAGTACTTTTACTCCTGGTTTTGATTATGGAAGCTTCTCTCAAAAGTCCTGGGATTAGACTGGATGAAGGTAAGCAGTAGTATTTACAGTGCAACTTTAAGTATGACTCACTGTGCTCAATGTAATGTATATTCTCAGATAAGTGAATATAAGATTGTTATTTACAACCGTCTGTATACCACATATACTTCACTTGGAACAGGTTTCTCTGAATCCACTTGGGTTTGTTTCTGAGCAGGAATATCTAAGATTGCCCTATTGAATATTCTCTTTGCTGGTGAATTGACTTCTGGATAATGACGTTTCTTATACCAAAAATGTATTTACATTTCTCTGCTCTCCACAGTATAAAGAGTATTGGAATTACCAGCACTGGACTGGTCTTGTTGCAAACCACATTGAAGAAATAAATTGTCACAACATAAGCAAATCCATTCCAGGTTGAATCTTTGCACCTTGATCATGTATGCCCAGTGACAGCAGCAAGCTCATTCAGGCCTAGCCAGGTGCGAGATTACAGGACAGCCAATCTCAGGTACAAAATATATTCCTTGATTATCAGTATACCCCTTTAGTTGATAACAACGACAAAAAAATTGTTTTTCTCTGTGCTTTGTACTGTCAGTAGAAATTCAAAGCACATAAAAAGTAGAAAGGCTGCTTCAAACAGACCAAAAGGTGTGTATGAAGGAGGAAAAAAAAAAGATTGCTAGGTTTCCTATATCATTCATTATTTCATATTTAATTCATTATGACCTCATTCAAATAGCTGGAAGCTTATCATGCAGTTTCCATTTGAACCATCCACAGGCCAGGAGCGCTGCGCAATTCAGGGCCCATTTTCTGTGCCTGCTCTTTCACTGACAGTTTTGTGCTTTGCAGCTGTCAGCAGAAATGAAGCAAACTTCAAACTAGGTTATGCAGATGCCATGCCCATATCATGGACCAATTCCAACCCGCATTTGTATTCAATGTATGGCATCATGTGTTATTATTTGAACTTAGTGGAGGGTTGTTGTTGTTGTTGTTGTTTTTTTAAAAAAATCTTCCACCAGAACTCTTGAAAATATTCAGATGCTAAGCATTTATAGAGCCAGCTATTTGTTTTATCGAATCAGAAATAAGAGGTAGAATGATGAAACAGAAAGGAGCAAAGGGGATAGGGAGATTACTGCTTGGATGTGAACTGGTTTTTAAAGTTGTTCGGTTACACAGTGCAAGTTATTAAAGCTTTGAAGCCTTCAAACTTTTGGAGTAGTGTTTGTTTTAGTGTGCACCTCTCCAGTAGGATTTGCATGGATTTTGACAGGAATGATGATGATGATCCTAGATCAGGGGTGTCAAACTCAATTTCATTGAGGGCCACATCAGCATTGCGGTTGCCCTCAAGGGGCCGGGTGGGTATGGCCATGGTGGGCGTGGCCTACTGGGTAGGCATGGCTAGAGTGCGTATGGCCTACTGGGTGGGCGTGGCCAGCTCCACATTGTTCGCATCAAGGGTGCCTATGGGGGCCTGGGCAGGAGTGGGACAGATCTGAGGGTCTCTGGCAGGAGGAGGGTCTCTGGGCCAGGGCCAAGGCAGTGGGGGCCGTTCCCTCACTGTTTCCAGGATGGCTTCACGGGCCACATGAAACCACTTCACGGGCCGGATCCGGCCCCCGGGCCTTGTGTTTGACATGTCTGTCCTAGATTTAATTTAATTTAATTTAATTTATTAATTTATTATTAATTTATTATTAATTTATTAATTAATTTAATTTATTAATATTTCTATACCGCCCTTCTCCCGAAGGACTCAGGGCAAGAATAAAAACACAGAATTACAAAAGTTAAAAAGTAATTAAATACATGCCCACTAAAAAACAATTAATACATAGTAAAAACCCCAATAAAATGACAGTAAAAACCCCACCAATCCCCCCTCAGGCCAGGCCGGCTTGTTTGAACAAGTATGTTTTTAGATCGCGGCGAAAGGAGCGAAGATCGGGCGCCGTCCGGAGCTCAACTGGTAACTGGTTCCATAGTTCCGGGGCGCCCACAGAGAAGGATCTCCCCCTGGGGGCCCCCAATCTACATTCTCTTACCGGTGGCACCCTGAGGAGGGAAGTTGATGCCGGCAGCAGGTGTTCCCTAAGGTACTCCGGACCCCTGCCATGTAGGGCTTTAAACACCATTACTAGTACCTGAACAGGGGGATGATCTCTCCCTGTTCAGTGCAGGAAAGAAATGGTGTCTTTCACCTGTAAAGAGCAAGCTGTTTTTTTTTAATGGAATATTGGTGTATTTTTAAAGAACTTCTAGAGAAGATCTGAGAAATGTAAGGATTCTACAGAACAGTTTGGAAATCTTCTGTCTGAGCCTATTATTATTATTTATTGAATGTAATATTCACTGTAGACGCATAGTTTTTATATTTATGGCATAAAACAGAAGCCTCCAACTTCTCTAACTTTCTGATTTTTCCTACTGGTAGCCTTCACTTAATAGCAACAATGGAATTTTGGTTGTAAGTCATTACAGTTGTTAAGCACCTCACCATGTGACCTGATTGGATTTTATTATCATTTTTTTACAACAGTTATAAAATGAGACCCTGCAGTTGTTAAGTGAACTACATGGTCATTAAATAAATCCATTACCTCAGAAACTGGCAAAAAAGCAGCAAATTGCAGTTCTGTGACCATGGGATGCTGCAACCAATCCTAAAAGCTAGTGAGTTGCCAAGTGGCCAAAATGTGGTCATGTGACCATGGTTGTGGGGTGCAATAGTTATAACCTCAAGGATGGATGTAAGTAACTTTTGGGAGGTCCATTGTAAGTTCAAAAAATCATTAAATAACCAATTGTTAAGAGAGGAATATCTGTACTACTTCCATTTCTTAACTGCCCTTTTTTTCTTACCCTTTTGCAATTTTTCTTCATTTTCTTCTTGTTCTTCCACTCCATTTCTTGCTATTTTTCTTGTGCAGGCATACATACCATGCTTTCCTCTTTTATCATGACCCCATCGGATCCCAGTTCAGAGGAGGAGGAGGAGGAGTTGGATCTGGGACTGTCCTATGGGAATGGCACATCTCCCTTGACATGTTTGGAGAGGCCAGGGGCTGAAGACGATGCCATCCCAGGCTCCTCAGGCATTGGGAGAGGTGATCAACTGGATGAAGAACTACCTGCCTTCAACAAACAGGGGGGGGGAGGATTGGCTGCAGATTGGCAATAGTGCTGAGAGACAGCAGATCCCCTCTGATGAGGAACAGCTGCCTCCCCCACTTGATCCGACGGCACTGAGAGTAGAGCGGAGGCAAGCTCAAAGGAGGGCTGTGAGGCTGCTCAGGAGAAGGTCTCCCCACCCCTCCTGACAAGCAACACCTGTGCGGGTTGTCTTAAGAAGAAGCTGGAGGAGTTTGTTTTTGTCAGGAGCAATTGTTTGCTTTGGCTTATGCTCCCCCAGCTTTGGAAAAACTTAGCCTTGACTTGTGTTTCTGCATGTGCCTTGCCTTTGTCCTTGTGGACTTGCCTTTGGCCTTTGGACCTTGTTTCTGGACCTTACCCTGTGAACTTACATCTTCTTTTTGGACTTCGTCTCTGACTTTGCAAATTGATTTTTTTTTTTAATCCCATTTATATCCCGCCCTTCTCTGAAGACTCAGGGCGGCTTACAATCTAAGAAGCACAAATCAATATGCTTAGCTGGCTTTTGTTTATGGGACTGAGGGTGACAGCCTGTAGGAATGTGTGAGGTGGAGCCCTACCAGCCATTGTAGGGCTGTTTGTTGTGGCATTTAACAGAGCAACAAAGGACTCTATTGATGCCTGCCTCTGCCCAGGCAACCTGGGTCATAACATCTTTCCACTACGTACATACTTAGATACATATACATACACACACAAACACACATTTTACACACACACACACACAAACACACACACAGATATACACCACACATAAATATGTACAGATATTTACTTAGCATTCCCTCTGAGTCGTCCTGGTTTTTTGCCTGTGGTATGAGATTGTAGCAACAGATGTGGCTATTGTGTCGTTGATCTGAAGCATAAGATTTTGCAACCTTCTTGGTAGAGCTAATTTCATCAGATTCCTGAAATTTTATCTTAAATTGCAAGTTTACATGAATAGGAGCTGGAGTTCACACCACATGATAGGCCATATTTCTCTTATCATATTGAATAGCCACAGTTGGGTAGATTTTGTGACGTTAATCCAAAACAAAAAGGGGTATTGTGTGAAGTATGAACAAGGTTACTGTCACAGAGAGGAAAGAATTGTTAGCAGTAATGTTGGGAACGGAATGGAGATCATACAACAACAATTATATTACAATTTAACAATGAGCATTGACAAAGCAATTTGACTGGTAATACTACAGACATAGAACTTTGATATACTATAATTTAGTAGATTTTTATTCAGATCTTCTGATATCTATTGGAGGACAAACTTATTAGGTGTAGCAGTTTTAACACATTCTAACTTTTGGTCCTGACAGCTTATCTTTTTCTTGGGATGAAAAAAAATGGTGAACTACTCTAGTCCTACTCCTAACCAACAGTAGAAATTGCTAGACACGTTGAAGAACTGGGAAAAGCAACCTCATTATGTTTGACTTCAAGATAATTTGTAAAAGAAAATCTGGGAAAAGTCAGCATAACTTGGGCTTCATCATGAAGGCAGTTTCTAAACCCAGTTAGAACAATAGTGTCAATTGGCCAGCTTGATTTGATATCCTAAGGATAAACAAGCAGAAGTCAACTATGGAATTCCAAAGACGGAGACATTGAAAACATAAACACAAATAATTCCTATGAGGAAGAAAACTGGGGAAAACTTTAGGTGGCCCATATGTGTTAAAAGCAGAGACATCACCCTGTCAACAAAAGTGCATATAGTCAAGGCTATGGTCTTCCCAGTTGCAATGTATGGCAGTGAAAGTTGGACCATAAGAAAGGCTGAGTGCCAAAGAATTGAGGCCTTTGAGCTATGGTGCTGGAGAAGACTCCTACGAGTCCCTTGGACTGCAAGGCGATCAAACTGGTCAGTCCTAGAGGAGATCAACCCTGACTGCTCTTTAGAAGGCCAGATCCTGAAGCTAAAACTCAAATACTTTGGCCACCTAATGAGAAGGAAGGACTCACTGGAGAAGAGCCTAATGCTGGGAAAGATTGAGGGCAAGAGAAGAAGGGGACGACAGAGAATGAGGTGGCTGGATGGAGTCACTGAAGCAATAGGTGTGAGCTTAAATGGACTCCAGAAGATGGTAGAGGACAGGAAGGCCTGGAGGAACATTGTCCATAGGGTCGCAATGGGTCGGACACAACTTCGCAGCTAACCAGTGGCGTAGCGTGGGGGGTGCAGGGGGGGCGGGCCACACCGGGCGCAACATCTGGGGGGGCGCGCTCACACTGAGCTGCTCAGGGAGCCCCAAGGGCTGCACAGAGTCGGCTTGGCTCGGCTCTCGAGCTGCTCTTTCTTGCAAAGCGAAACGAGTCCGGCAGGTGAGATGGGCGGCCACATAAACTGAATAAAATAAATAGAAGCGCCCAACTCTCCGCCCAGGCTCAGGCCAACCGCAAGCGCCCCGCAGGCACCCCGGCAGGCTTGGCCGAGCGAAGACGGACCCGCCGGCCGACTGGCCTAGCTTCGTGCGCATGCGTGGCTTTATTTAGCGGGGCTCACGTGCGAGCTTGAATGCAGCGGCTCTTGCAGGTCGGAGCCCCGCCCAGCTGCCCTCGAGAGGGACCCGGAAGCATCCCGCATGCGCGCGACTCTTCTTGGAAAGTCTACGCCGCTGCGGGGCGCGTCTTTTCGGCGGTGCCATGACGTCACCGGGTTAGGGGGCGCAAATTGCCCCGGGTGCTGACAACCCACGCTACGCCACTGCAGCTAACAACAACAATGTGTTAATAGTACACTTATTGGCAACTGAAAAAGAAAAAAATGACACACATTGAAAATAAAGGTAGAAGCTAATAACTAAGGGAAATGACAAATTGGCAGCTCAGGCCTTTAGGACTGGAATCAGATTTTAATACTAACAGAACAATGAATCGGAAGGAACCTTGGAGGCCTTCTAATCCAACCCCTGCTAAATCAGGAGACCCAATACCATTTCAGATAAGTGGGTAAGTGAGACCCTGGCCTATACCATTTCAGAAAGATTAAGTTCAGAATGAGAGTCAGCATAGGATGCAAAATATATTAGTTTGAAACCTTGGCTTACATTCAAGAGAGCTATCCACATTCTCTACAAAGCATGACTAGACAAAAAAATCTTTATTGGACATTAGAATAAATCCACTTTAAGGAGATGATTGTCCTCTGTCAACGTGAGAGTGCAATTCTCCCTTGTACCTACTACAGTATACCGGTACATCCTTTCCTGTGCTTCCCATAGTATGTTCTCTGCTTTACAGACTTGATGATAGGTAGCAATTAGTTGTTGACATGATCAGCATTCCTCGGTTTGGGTAACTCTAGCTCTCAGCATTATTTATCCCAATTTTGGAGATCTACATGATGTAAAAAGAAGAGTGAGGGAATAATTAGAGAGAATGGAGAGAAGGGATGCCTTAGCATCTTCTTTGTATCTTTTTTCTAACCTTAACCTTCTGATGGAGGAAAGGAGGAGAAAGTAGCTCAGGCATCATTAAAGTGTATGATATATTTTGTTTAAGCTATGATTCTATTAATGCCATTTAAGCTTCAGCCTCAGACGCATAACCCATCAATAGAGCCACAGAGATAAATCACATTTATACACCTTTGAAAAAAAGACAATTAAAAATCTAAGAAGGAAACAACCCAGAATACATCCTCTCCAGTAGACAAGATGCAGGTAAGCAGGGATTCAGACCAGACAAACAATGAAGCAGAAAACAATAGTCTTATCAAGGAAACACCAAGGAAACAAACAATCAAGTAGATAATCAAACAGAAATAATACCCTAATCAAAGAACTAATCAAGGGGAAAACTATACACACCACACCAACTGGCAGGGCAAGCTACTTTATATAAACAGGGAGCAGAGCACATTCGCTAGCACTGATGATGTTATCTAGTCAGGTGATAAAATGTCTACAAGCAAATAACCAATCTCTGAACACCCGAGGGACCCCACTCTTCAAGCCTGAGCTATTCTCTTCTGTTGGCATCATTAATGTATAATCATGACTATGCTTACTATCTCAAATGAATTCAAGTCTCCAATCCCAGATAGTTTACATCTGGGGTGTTGAGAGAGTCACTCAGAAATGATTTTAGAATTAAAAACAAAAAACTCCCAGGGAATGGTTCAGCTGCCCAGAAAACCAGAGAAAAGAAAATATAGTCCTAATATTCAAAAAAAAAAGAAAAATGAATCCAGAAAATGTTACCAGTTTGTTGGTAAATCACTAGATCATTATGTCTGCAAGCACTTGGGAATGAATACTACCATGATAAATTTGGTAAGAATAAAAGTAGTTTTGATAGCCAAGAGATTGTTGTGGATGCAATGCATCTTGTACTCAGTAAGATATTTGAAAACGTTTCTTTATGTTATATACTTCTGTACAGAATACTGTAATCAGGTGGATTTTCAACTGAACTGTGCTTTACATTGACTTAGAGGCAAGCATTTAGTGGCTCTAGCCAGGTTTCATCCTCAGTCTTGTGGTATTCAACATTTTGTAAATAATCTAGAGGCTGAAATTGAAGGAAATTCTGAAAATTACAGTCAACACTAAGCCAAGAGTATTTTCTTACATCCTCAATGACATTATATTGATTTGGAATATACCTCATACTTGGTCAGATCCAATCAAATGTTATTCAACCATGATAAGTTTAAAGTCCTGCATCTGGATTAGAAAAGCTAGATGTATAAACACAGGACTAGGGAGCCCTGACTTGATGGCAGTGAATAAAAGAAGAATCCAGATTTCCTAATGGGCTACCTATGAAACTTGAGAAAGCAATAGGATGCATCAGCTAAAAGAGCCAGGACAATAAGGTTTTTATTAACAGAGTCATTGCATTCAGCTCAGGGGGTGGCGGCGGGGGAAGGAATTACTGTTTTCCTCTCTGATTAGACCACCTTTGGTGTACTCTGTTCACTTCTGTATACCACATTTTAAAGGGGATGTGGGGAAGTAAGAGCAAGATTCTAAGGAGAACTGCTATGATTGTAAGGTGTCTGTATACAAGTCCTATGAAGCAAGGTTAAAAGAGCTGAGCAAGTTTAGATAGACAGACAGACAGATAGACAGACAGACACAGACAGATAGACAGACAGATAAAGTAAGGGGGTAGATTGGTAGATAAGTTGGATAATGACTACAGAATATCTAAAAGGCTGCCAAATGCAAAAAAAGGGTGGTAGTGGTCTATTTACTGCTGAAACTAAGAGAAGGACAAAGACTAGTTGCAATTAAAACAAAGGCAATTCACCCTGAATATTAGGATAATTTTCTGATGATAAGTGCTAAATGACCCCCCACCCCCAGATTACCTTTTGCATTGTGAAGGACGTTGGGGTTGATAAATAAACTCTCTTCCAAGCCACATGTTTTATTATTTTGATGCCCTTTGTTTTAAAATAACTACCAGTATAATCGCCTGAAAGCTTTGTCCTCAAGAGCTTCCACCCTTTGTTATTGGACTGAGATGGGTCTTATACTTCATATTGATTTTTCCACTTTCTATTCGTCAATAAACAGTCTAGCATGTAACTATGTGATATGCTGCTAGAGATTAAAGATGCTCTTTCTCTCTCCAATGCACTTAATATACAGAGTATTTAATTTCAAGCTTGACATTAAATTTAATAAGTTCAATAATTCTTTTTAAAAATGTTCCTGATGAAAAGGTTTTTATATATGTTATTCAGCTAGATTCCCAGTCTCTTTTGCAAGGTTGTTATTCTTTCTCTTAGTCTGAGCATTAAAACTGTAATAGTCCATAAGAAAGTGTCTAAACACTGTGATATTCCCAGGGCTTAACTATGAGAGCTTTGCTGCTGTTGTTGGTGGCTTGGTTGCTTTTCTTTTTTTAAGGATGAAATTCTATTTGTAAACAAATGAGTGATTTGTATATAAATGCAGTGCTGAATTTGGGAATATATTTCCCCTGAGGTAAATAATCCTATTTCAGTTAGGAGGCTGACTCTCCTCCCATCTTTTTTATTTTTCTCGTACCGCAAGGCTCTAAATAATATTTTGAAACTACCCAAGGAATTGCTGAGTTTTCAGTCAACACAACACTTATTTCCTTGGATTGCTGGTTTGTATACAATTCTTCAACATTACTGCATCTGAGTTCAGGCATCTGGTGTGTATACTTGGGCTTTGATCCTGTAAGTAATATCCTCTAGCTGTTTTTCATTACAAGGAAAAGGAAAAAAAAGCTATTTGGCTTTCAAAAACTAAACACAGAAGTGAAGTCCAAGTGTTCATTTGGGGAATCAACTCTTGGAGACATGTTTATCCATTTTGTTTTCTAAGAGAATGTAACTGACTTGTTGTTTTCTGAGTTTATTCCTCAATTGATTGTTCTATACTGTAGTGCCTTTATTGGGGTGCATGCTTACAGTTAACCATCAATTTCATTTTATAGCCTGCTATTTCTGGCTACTGCTCCCAACCAAATATTAAAATGCTATAACTGCTTTAAGTGGAAAAAATGCTGCAGCTGCCAAAAAAAGCCAATGCATGTCTACACTACATCCACGCAGGGGCGATATCAAGATCATGTGTTAGTACCTCACTTCATACTGCACTGGTAAGACCACACTTGGAATACTACATCTAGCTTTGGTCACCAGAATACAAAAAAGATGAGATTCTAGAAATAGTTCAGAAAAGAGCAACAAAGATGATTAGGGGACTGGAGGCTAAAGCATACAATGAACAGTTGCAGGAACTGGATATGCCTAGTCTACAAAGAGAAGGATTAGGGGTGACATTATAGTAATCTTCCAATATTTGAGGGCCTATCATGGAGAAAAGGGTTGACCTCCAAAGCACCCTAAAAACAGGACAAGAAGTAATGGTTGGAAGCTAGAATTAAGGAGAAATTTCTTGTCAATGAATTTAGGTTGGAAAGTACCTTGAAGTTCATCCACTGCAACTGTCTGCTTGAGCAGGAAACCCTATATCGCTCCAGACAAATGGCTGTCCAATCTCTTAAAATCCTCCACTGATAGAACATCCAGAAGTTGTTAAGAAAAGATTGGACAGCCATTTCTCTGGTTTGGTATAGGGTTTCCTGTTCAAACAGGGGATTGGACTAGACCTCCAAGGTCCTTTCCAACATGAATTCATTCCAACACGAATAGGGTTCCCATGTTTTGATCAGATAACTACCAGTGAACTGCAAAGAGTTAGAGCTGTCTATTTCTCTGCTTCTATCTAATGGTCAGGCAGTCATATGGCAACCCAAGGTAGGAATCTTGGGTTGCCATAGGAAAACATGGACCTTTACAATGAACATGGAAGAAGTAAGATAAGGGAGGTTCTAAGAAGGAAGCAAATCCAAAAATAAGGTTTGATGTTTCAATTTTTGAGGGTAAGAAGAGCAAAAGGTTTGCAAGTTAAGAATACTGTAAAACCATCTAAAAGTCAACTTATACATAGTTTCATTATTTAGCCCTTTGGATTTCCTTACGTAGAAGACTTTACAGAGAGATACAGACAGCTCCAACTCTTTACAGAGATAAATACAGACAGCTCTAATTCTTTGCAGCTCATTTTTGGTTATCTGAGCAAGACATGGCAACTCTCTTCATGTTCCGGAGCTTTTGTATTCTCAAAGTTTTTTTGAATCTAAGTGCACTCTGAGTGATAATATGCTCCTTTCTCTTCTTGTTACTCCAGGTCTGCATGTTGTACTTTGCACAAAGGAAAACCATAAAGGAACTGACATTCTAGTGTGCAAGAGAAAAGATGATTAGTGCTGCTAGTGACCTGGACACATACAGATGAGAGGGATCTTGGAGTCCTAGTGGACAATTACTTAAATATGAGCCAGCAGTATGCTGCAGCTGCCAAAAAAGCCAACACAGTGCTAGGCTGCATTAACAGAGGGATAGAATCAAGATCCTGTGAAGTGTTAATACCGCTTTACAATGCCTTGGTAAGGCCACGCTTGGAATACTGCATCCAGTTTTGGTCACCATGATGTAAAACAGATGTTGAGACTCTAGAAAGAGTACAGAGAAAAGCAACAAAGATGATCAGGGGACTGGAAAGTACAACATATAAGGAACGGTTGCTGGAATTGGGTAAGTCTAGTTCCATGGTGGCGAACCTATGGCATGGGTGCCACAGGTGGCATGCAGAGCCCTCTCTGTGGGCACACAGGCACGCCGTCAGCCCAGTCCTAGGCCATCAGCTGGGTTTTATAAAACCCTTTCGCTTTAGGCCTCTGCCGCCGTGTGCAAAAAAAAGGGTTCAATCAATCAATCAATTTCAACTTCTCGCAGGAAAAAAATCTTGCAAAGATGGAATTGAATGATTGAACCTTTTAGTCCCACCCAGTCTGCCATTACTACCACAGCCACGCCCACCCAATGGGCCACACACACCCAATGGGCCATGTCCACCCAGCACCTGACAATACATAAGTGGGTTTTGGGTTGCAGTTTGGGCACTCGGTCTCTAAAAGGTTCGCCATCACTGGTCCCAGTTTAATGAAGAGAAGGACTAGGAGTGACATGATAGCAGTGTTCCAATATCTCAGGAGTTGCCACAATGAAGAGGGAGTCAAGCTATTCTCCAAAGCACCTGAAGGCAGGACAAGAAGCAATGGATGGAAACTAACCAAAGAACTAAGCAACCTAGAACTAAGAAATTTTCTGACAGTTAGAACAATTGATGAGTGGAACAACCTGCCTCCAGAAGTTGTGAATGCTCCAACACTGGAAGTTTTTAAGAAGAGACTGGACAGCCATTTGTCTGAAATGGTATAGAGTTTCCTTCCTGAGCAGGGGGTTGGACTAGAAGAACTCCAAGGTCCCTTCCAACATTATATTATTATTATTATTATTATTATTATTATTATTATTATTATTATTATTATTATTATTATTATTATTATTATTATTATTATTATTATTATTATTTAATTATTATTATTTAATTATTATTATATTTTCTTCATTAGACATGAACCTCAGTCAACTGAACAATCAAATTGATTGGTGCTGATGGTTGACATGGGTTGCTACCCACATCCTAGGTATCAACCAGGTACCTCCTTAAAATGTAAGATGTTCCGAGTAGCATTTTGTAGCATTGCTGGAGTTATTACAAGAAGCTACAGTTTCTTGATGTATTTTGCAAAGTTTTTGGACATAGCTCCCAGTGCCCTGATGAAATGGGTATCACTGGGTATCATTTCATCCATAATTGTGCAGTTTCAATGGCCAGGTTGCGATATTTTGTAATTTTTTCCAATTCTTTTGCTTCGACTCTGTCATCTCCTGGTACAGTGATATCAATCAGCTGTATGCTTCAGTTCTCTACAACTGTGATATCTGGCGTGTTGTGTTCCAAATTACGATCTGTCTGCATTCGAAAGTCCCACAAGATCTTCACCCTCTCATTCTCAACAACTTTTTCCACCCTATGTTCTCACGACATTTCGGACACAGGCAAGTCATATTTTTTACATAATGCCCAGTGTATTAATTTAGCAACTCGGTCCTGTCTAGCTTTGTAATCAGTTTGCGCAAATTTGCTGCACTCACATATTAGATGTGAAACAGTTTCAATTTTTTCATTGCAAAATCGGCAATTTGGATTGTTAGTGGATTTTTGTATCTTTGCTTTCATGGCATTAGTTTGTAGTGCTTGTTTTTGAGCAGCCAGGATTAAGCCTTCTGTTTCTTTCTTGATGGTTCCCATGTCAAGTTGTTATAACATTTTCCTTCACTGTTTTTCAAATGCTGTCCATGCAAAGCTTTGGTTTTCCATCTATTTAATCTGTCATCCAGCTGTTTTTCCTTATATTCTGCCTTTGTTTTGGTTATTTTTATAATGCTCTCTGTTTTCACACCCTGCAGCAGTTCTTCTGTACTTTGATTCACATAGTCATTCAAGCTTTGTTTTTATTCTTCTACAGTTTGGTGAATTTGCAATAGCCCTCTGCCTCCTATTTTTCTTGGCAGGTACAACCTGTCAGCGTCACTTCATGGATGTAGAGTGTGGTGCATATTCAAAAGTTTATGCTTTTTCCGGTCTAGGTTCTCCAGTTCAGCCAAAGTCCAGTTGATCATTCCACCTGGGTAGCGTATCACTAGGACTGCCCATGTATTAATGGCTTTAATTATGTTTCCAGCATTCAGCATTGATTTTAATATTTTGCGGACTCTCCTGATGTATTCCTTTTGCGTTGACTCTTTGACTTTTCCATTCAAGATGTTACCTGCTTCCAATATGCCTAGGTATTTGTAACCATCATCCTTTGCTAGTGCTTTCACAATACTTCAGTTTCCCAGTTCTATTCCTTCTATTTTTCCCAATTTTCCTCGTTGCATGGATAATATAGCACATTTTCCAAGTCCAAAGTTCATTCTGATGTCGCTGCTAAACAGTTGAACTGCATCATCATCATCATCATCATCATTATTATTATTATTATTATTATTATTATTATTATTATTATTATTATTGATAGAGTGGTTTCTTAACTATGGGTAATTCTTAAGAACTGTCTTTACCTTGCAGTTCAGCTGAATGAGGAGCAGAGGTAAAGGAGGAGAAAAAGGAATGGCAGAAAGAGAAAGTATGCTTCTTTACTTTGCTTCTGACTTTGTGCATCATCACATGTGGCCTCTGTCCAAAGTTGTGATATACAGTAGTGTGTCTTTTAACAGGAAAAAAATATTCTCTGTTTCTGCTACTATGGGTATTTTGCTGGATACTACCAGAAAAGGAGAGCAAAATAGGAGAAAAACGATTATCTTCTGTCCTTGCATGATCATATCTCTGTGCACACATTGTCTTGAAATAGCCTGTTTATTTATTTATTATGGGACTTATATGCCGCCCTATCTCCCGAAGGACTCAAGGCGGCTAACAACAATAAAATACCGAATACAAATATTAAAAAAAAAACTATCACAAAGCCCCACTAAAACCAATAAAAAACATTAAAAACATAATTAAAAACCCTTATCATCAGTCCAGGTCGGCCTGTTGGAAAAGGTATGTCTTGAGGTCATGACGAAAGGACCAGAGATCTGGGGCCATCCGGAGCTCCCGGGGGAGCTGATTCCACAAGGCAGGTGTCCCCACAGAGAAGGCCATACCCTGGGGGTCGCCAGCCGACATTGTCTGGCAGACGGCACCCTGAGGAAGCCCTCTCTGTGTGAGCGCACAGGGCGATGGGAAGTCGTTCCTGGCAGCAGACAATCGTTACATAGTATAGTTACTGTACATCACTATTACTGTATCTGGCATTAATTTGTATGCTACGATAGACAGTAGTAAAAGGAACTGACACCTATATACAGTTGACAGGATGCTAAGTTAACCTACATTATTCCATTCAGTGAAACAAAAGACATAGGAATTACCAGACATATGAGAATTTTCATCATGTGCAAGAATCTGTGTGAAGCTAATAATCATTTCTATATTATACAGCTTTTGTATGAGAACATATAACTGTTCAAATTAGATCATGAGTGTTGCACCTTGTTTAGTAAATCCAATCCAACAGCTTGGAGATCTTTAACTTTGTGTCAAGTCTTTCCAGGAAGTTGAAATCAGAAGCTGACCATTGTTTAAAGTGCACCCCTTTATACCACTTATGCTGTCCAAGGGTAACATGGATTAGCTCCATAGAATGTGACCTTCACCCATATAAATGTTCACCATTATTAGATTATTTTATGCATGTTCACTGCTCTCCCCTCCCTATATAAAGGCTATCATCCAGTAAAATCACAATGTCATGACATCTGTGGAGTGTCTGATTTAAGCACTCTTTTTAAGGTTCTTCTAGATGCATAATTCAACTTGATTTATAATCTGAACATGTGCATACTCTGCACAGACCTGCAAGAGTTCATAATTTGGGACCACAGCTGTTGGCCATGTGCCTTCCTTATTTTGCTTGCCTTTCAATATTTAAATATAAACATACAATCAACCTGCTTATGTGTACCGATGACCTATTTATACAAATATATATATATTTATCAATGACTATCTGGATGTGAACATTTCCATATTAAATATCCTATTGTGGGGTACTTGAGACAATAGGACTGCAGCTTCTAGAATTCTCAGCCTGCATTTCTTAACATTGGCTGAAGTAGATTGTAGGCAGTTTTTTCTGGGATATTACAGTTGTTCTTTTTTGCAAGAATACTGAAAGAAGGAAGCTTGATGCGTCTTTTGCCATTGCAGTATTTTGGACTACATCTCCCATCATTCAATATATTTAGAAGATCTACAGATGTTTTACAAATTCAGTTGCAAGCGTAGTACTGTAAAGTCTACTAGTTTCCTTCTGTCTTAAAATAAATTAGGAGTTAGGGCCTGCTGATTTTCCTGGCATCTAACATTGGGATCCGTTTCCTAATTGCCTTGCTCCACAGTATTATCATTTTGATTGGTTTGGTAGACCTGTGAATTTAATAAGAATAAGAATAAGAATTTTATTTATTTTTATTTTTATTACATTTATATCCCGCCCTTCTCCGAAGACTCAGGGCGGCTTTACAAACTTAGCAGTAGCCTTCATTCTATGTATATGCCTGCTTATTAGGGCATTCACACACACCCCAAGCGGCATTATTACAAAGTCAGCTTAATTGCCCCCAACAATCTGGGTTGGAAGGGACCTTGGAGGTCATCTAGTCCAACCCCCTGCTCAGGCAGGAAACCCTATACCATTTCAGGCAAATGACTGTCCAGTCTCTTCTTAAAAACCTCCAGTGTTGGAGCATTCACCACCTCTGGAGGCAGGTTGTTCCACTGGTTAATTGTTCTAACTGTCAGGAAGTTTCTCCTTAGTTCTAGGTTACTTCTCTCCTTGACTAGTTTCCATCCATTGCTTCTTGTCCTGCTTTCAGGTGCTTTGGAGAATAGCTTGACTCCCTCTTCTTTGTGGCAGCCCCTGAGATATTGGAACACTGCTATCATGTCACCCCTCACTCTTCTCTTCGTTAAACTACACATACCCAATTCCAGCAACCGTTCCCTATATGTTTTAGTCTCCAGTCCCCCAATCATCTTTGTTGCTCTTCTCTGTACCCTTTCTAGAGTCTCGACATCTTTTTTACATCGTGGTGACCAAAACTGGATGCCGTATTCCAGGTGTGGCCTTACCAAAGCATTGTAAAGTGGTATTAGTACTTCACTTGATCTTGATTCTATCCCTCTGTTAATGCAGCCTAGCACTGTGTTGGCTTTTTGGCAGGTGCAGCACACTGCTGGCTCATATTGAAGTGATTGTCTACTAGGACTCCGAGATCCCTCTCACAGTTACTACTATTGAGCAAGGTACCACCTATACTATACCTGTGCATTTGATTTTTCCTGCCTAAATGTAGAACCTTACTTTTTTCACTTTTTTCAATTTTTTTAATGACTTATCTAAAACTAAAAGTGGCTATCATGTTTTTAAACATCTGGTGTTTTGTAATTTTTAGCATTTATTCTCTACTCTTTCCAACCTGTGAACTTCAATTCCCAGAACTCCTGAGCCAGTAAAGCTCAGTTATGTATAAAGGTAAAGGTAAAGGATTCGACCTGCCAAACTGCCGACCTTCTGATCGACAAGCTCAGTTGTGTATATGATTCCTTTTAACTTTCAGTATTAATTGTTGAATATGTCTGGGGCAGACAAGGAGTAGAATTAGTGAACTGTCATGTGTAAAGGATGTCTCTGTATTACGTAACTACCATGGAAGCACCTTTATAAAGGCATTTAACACAAGCAAGCTTCTTTAAAACATCATACTGAGATAAAAATAAAACAAAACAAAAAGAGTGGGAAATTATCAGCATCTTGTTTTACATGGTCAACACATTTTTCTCCTTTTAAGGGTGCTGAGAAACTAAAAGAAAGTATCTGAGGGACTAAAGAAAAAATGAAGGCAGTCATTTAGAGATTAAATTACTCCATACTGCTTTATGCCTTCCCTTTAATATGATTCTCACCTGACTTCCTTTATTAAAGCAAAACTAGGTCAGCACTTAAGATTCCAATTTCCGCCACCTGTAAAAGATACCTTAACTTGATTTTCTGTTCACACTACAATCTCAGATATTGGGTTTTCTTCTGACCATACTATGGGTTTCCATTAGGGCAAAGAGGAAGCCCTGATGGCCATATGTAAACTTGTCAGATGTCAAATTTTAGTCAGGTTTATTTTCCATGCCTTCAGTAGACAAGGTTTTATCTATAGCAGAGGTGGGCAACCTGTGAACTTCAACTCCCAGAATTCCTGAGCCAGTGTGGCTCAGTTATGTATATGCTGACCCAGGAATTCTGGAAGTTGAAGTTCACAGGTTGAAAAGGGCCATAGCTGCCGGGTTAACAGATGTTTTGCAAATTCAGTCACAAGCATAGTATAGTATTTACCAGCTTTCTGTGCTCCTGAGCTTCCATGCTTTCATTTTTATGGCACAAGTCTGGTGTTTCAATGATGCCATCCTTGGGGAACTATTTTCTTTTCCTTTAAAGTATATTGCCTGATTTGGAAAACAACATTATTTCTTGCCTCTTAAATGATTATCTATCTATCTATCTATCTATCTATCTATCTATCTATCTATCTATCTATCTATCTATCTATCTATCTATCTATCTAGTTCCTCTCCTGTTTCTTTGTGGTGGTTCCAAATATCTGGTTTTCGAATTTTGCAAACATGTGTTCAACTAAAACTGATTTAGATGACTCTCTACCATTCATTCCAAATGTTATATAAAACTAAGCATTGTGATATTTTAAAGACTGACTTAACTTACTATGGCATAAGATTCCAGGAGCTCAGAGCCATTTCATCAGAGTCATAAAATATGACTCTCAGTTGGCATATGTTTGCTGCATGCATGGGTTAAAAAAACAAACAAACAATAAATTTTAAATAGTGGGGCCAAAAGGCCATGATATGTAGCACAGATCTGTGACATTTCTATGTAAAGTTCAAATGAATGTAATATAATGTCCATTTACATCTAAAGCACAACACTGATAACCGTTGGCCTAATTTTGTTATATTGCTTTAGTTTCTGTAATGGGGAAAAAATCCATTGCTTTAATTACAGCTTCAAGTACTGTAATATCTTTAAATTTGCTGCTAAGTTTCATTAGAGCCATATTCCACTAGAGTTTCAAGCATTTGTTGTATTTCTTGTAGAATTAAAAAAAACAACCTAATAGTGAACTTGGGTAGGTAGAAACTTTTCTTACTATATAATGTCATCAAATGTGTTTGTGCTTAGTACTTTGGTTCTGCAGAGAGACTGGCCTGGGACTTTTACGTAATTCTGCATAGAGTTTACAAAAACATTGTAGACTGATGATGGCTTTCGTGCTGGCAAGGAAAAAGCATAGGAAGGGGTATATGTCAGGTCCCCAAAGAAATGCATTTTAACCCTATGCCTATTTCCTCCTTTCTGAAGCCTTTCTTTGTGACCTGCCATTCTGTTGGGAGAGGGGAGCTTTTGGGATGGGTATATGAAAAACAAGTTAGAGTTCCCAAGTTACTAAAGTGTTTTCACTGTAAGTACCCTGATAAACCTGATTAATGTTGTTGTTTTCTCTGTTTTCTTTCCCTTCCTTTGTTATGTCTTCACAGGTAGATTACCCATTTTTCTAGGGGGTCCGTATGTCAGGTCCCCAAAGAAATGTATTTTAACCCTATGTCTATTTCCACCTTTCTGAAGCCTTTCTTTGTGACCTGCCATTCTTTTGGGAGGGGGGAGCTTTTGGGATTGCTTGCACTGTCTGTAGGATGCCCTTCACCCAGGAGATGGAATGTCTCTTCCTTATCTAAGGGATGGTTTGCACTTGGAGCCAGGAGAAATCGAAAGTGAGAAAAACCTCGAGGAGCCTGCCAAAATGACCAGTTAAAAAAATATAATGCCAACTGTGAATTGGCTGGGATTCAAACAAACACTGAGACTCTGGTTGGAGGAGTAGTGTTGTTGTGTAGTGAGTTCTTTGGAGGCAGGAAGTAAGACGAGAAGTTTCAAACAGGAACATTTCTTTATTGAGGCAAACAGGAACAGAACTGAATCAGAGGCTTCTGCACAGCTACTTATATGGTTGGCCACTAGGCGGTGGCCAATAGGTTTAAAGGAACCCATTCCTGCCCCAAATCATCCAATGATCTTCTTGGAGACTGCATGTCTGGCTAGTCAGCAACCATTACACAGACACCTCAATTGAGCAACCTTAAGCAGCATTCAAAAGACACGTGAAAACAGTTCAAGCAAAATCCCAATACATTACACACCTCCCCCCTAGAATGTACACACATTCTTAATATTATTTAAAAATAAAGTCTTGCAGACCACCTGGGGGATCCAGGCAACTCCCGAGCTGGGTAGACCAGGACTCATGAGTTCACGAGAGTCAGATTGACTCAAGTCCCTTTAGCTGGTCATTCCAGGTCGGCCCAGACCAAAGTCCAAGGAAGAAGCAGAGTTAGCACAGTGGCTGTCTTGTTTGGGTTGACTTCCCCCATCAGGGGACCCATGTTGCACTCCTGGGCTTTGCCCATCTATGACCACCTCCCCGTTTTTTTGACTGGTTGAGTCCTCAGAGCGTGTGAACTGCCCTGCTTGGCTGCCAGTTTCTGGCTCTATTTGTGGACCTGCCATGAGGTCCTCGCTTAGTGTCCGTTCTGCAAAACACTTCTGCAGCTGATCAATATGGCAGCGAATGACTCAAACCCCCCCATCCAGAGCCACCTCATAGGAAAGAGGTCCCGAAATTTTGAAAATTTTACCTAGTACCCACAAGTTCCCATGCCCATAGATTCGGGCCCACACCACATCACCCAGTTGCAACCCCCTTGGAGCCTTTGGGCACCACCCAGTCAGGATGCAACCTGTCCAGCTTTGTGATGAGACTTCTTCCCCAGCGAAGCTCTGCTGGGCTCTTGCTGGCAAAGCAAGAAATCAGCCAGCCTAGGGTGCCAATCTCCGGTCACTATGCACTTGAGTGACTCCTTTGTTCAGCCTACCCATTAGTTGAGGGGTGAAAGGGAGCCGATGTTGCATGCCCTATGAGGTTAGTTCTCAAGAAGGTTTGAAACTCTGCCACTATGAACTGGGCCCCATTGTCTGAGACTACGATGTGTGGGTAGCCCATGAGTGGCAGAAAGCTTTCTAAGCACCTGGATGGTCCTAGCAGTAGTCATAGTTGCAATAGGAATTACTTCCAACCATTTAGAGTGGCTGTCGACCACTATCAAAAATAGCTGTCCCTGAAAGGGCCCAGCAAAGTCAATGTGAATTCTTGATCACGGTGTATGAGTTTCTTCCCATCTGTGGACAGGAGCATGTGGCATTTCCTGGTCTGGACTGTTGACACGTGTAACACCCGTGTACTTGGGCCTCGATAGCCTTATCTAACCCTGGCCACCATAGGTAGCTTCATGCCAATGCCTTCATCCAGACTATGCCTGGTTGTCCCTCATGCAGAGATTGAAGTACACGATCCCTTAATGAACTGGGGACAATGACCCTGCTCCCCCATAAGATGCAACCCTTGTGAGCTGAAAGCTCGTGTCTACGTGTGAAGTAGCTCTGGAACTCTGGTCTAGGGCTGTTTTCCAGCCACCCTGTGTGAATCCATGACAAGACTCTGTTTAAAACCTTGTCTGCAGCAGTTTCTGCAGCCACATCCCCAGCATGGAGGGGAAATTCAGGCAAATCTTGAATTGACAAGATGTGTGCTGCTGGAGCCAGATCTGGCTCTACCTGTGGCAATGGCAACCTGCTAAGGCCATCTGCATGGCCCATCTCGTTGCCAGGTTTGTTAACCAGCCTGTAGCTGTAGGCTGACATAAAAATGGACCACCTTAATATCCTAGTGGACAGTATTTGAGGTGTCTGCCTATCTGTAGTAAATAACCCCAACAGTGGCTTGTGGCCAGTGAAGACCGTGAATTCCCTGCCATACAAGTAATCATGGAATTTCTTCACCCTGGCCACAATAGCCAAGGCCTCTTTGTCAATTTGAGTGTAATTGCACTCAGCTAAGGACAATGTCCTTGAATAATAGGCAATTGGGACTTGAGTCCCATCACTTGCCAAATGGCTTAAAACAGCCCCCACCCCATAAGGGAATGCATCACACGCAATACATATAGGCAATGATTCTTTAAAAAGCGTAAGCACTGAATTGGAAGAAGTAGTGATTTTACTGCCTTAAAGTGGTTTTTGTGAACCTTGGTCCACTTCCATGGGGTGTTTTTGTCTAAGAGCCAGTGTAACAGCTCTGCCACTGCGGCCTTGTTAGGAAGGAACACATGGTAAAAATTAAGGAGACCCAGGAATGCCTGAAGCTCTCCTTTTGACCCAGGGCTAGGTGCCAGCTGAATGGCCTTCAGCTTGGACTCAGAAGGGTGGATGGCTTCCGCATCAATACGGAAACCCAGTAACTCGGTAGAAGTAGAAGAGAATAATTAAGGATGTTGATTCTAGGAACAAGAGAAGTTAGTACTGCAGCTTTAAATAATTGTACATAAATATGTAACATTTTCTCATCATTCACATGACTACCCCAAGATGTTTCGCTATAAAAGCTGTAAATACAAATTAGGTAGTACTACTACCAAGATTGTGTGATAAAGTGACTGATTTTCATCAGGATAATACCCTATTTTAAGCAAAACATATTTCCAGATAGGTTTTTTTCTTTTTTTCTCCAAAATAAGGTCAGAGTTCAAATTGTGGCAGCATAAGTTGGGATGATTGAGAAGCATCTGGAGATGGAGAGGGCATGGCTTGCCTCTTTTCTGATATGGTATGGTATGGTATGGTATGGTATGGTATGGTATGGTATGGTATGGTATGGTAAGGTGTGGCGTGGTGTGGCGTGGCGTGGCATAGCATGGCGTGGCATGGTGTGGCATGGCTGTCTTAAGTAACAGATTGGAAGTCCTATGTTAGAAATCCTATTCCAAGGCCACTGGAACAATTATCTCATTTTTCTGTATTATCCTATTCTTTTTTCCCAACCCTTTTGGAAGTAGCAAGTTATACAAGAATCTGTTTAATAGCTTAATGTGAACTTCTTTAGCACAATCATATCTGGAAAACTTAGAAATCTATCATGTTCTTACAAGACAACTGTTGTTTGAATGTAATATAATATCATTGTAAAGGATTTTTTTATGCAAAAAACTATGCTACTACTCTACTTCAGGCATACTTTGATGTTATTTCTATATATTTAATTTGATATTATTCTAAAATGCTGTGCTAGGTTTACTGACTTTAAACTTTAGAATGATGGATTTAGGAAGGATGGATTTAAGCCATCAAGTTATGCTTTTTGTTCGGTGTAAGAATGCCAAATAGAGGATTTTCAATATGTGACTGTTTAGCCTTTGTTTGAACACCTTCAGTGAAAGAAAGTCCCTCACCTCCCTTGGTTACATGGAGATTATTAGATTGAGATTTAGGAAATGCAGCATGAATAATCCATACCATAAAACAAATGGAGTTGGATGGGGTAACAGTTTTTAACTTGTTTTCTGCCTATTGGCAGAGAGGGTAATAGGGACAGCATGTGAGCCTTAAATCCTTGCAGAGACTTCAAGCATTCATATGCCTCTTAAATTCTTAAATCCCAAAAACAGAGATAGAAATTTTGGGGTGTGCAAATAGGGTGACAGGAACCGCCAGCAGTCTGATATCACGATAAATCTGTTCTACTGATAGGCCGTGTCATCTGCCCATGGAATTTTATCTTTGGAAGATGCTATATTAAAGAGAAGTCTTTGACCCACATATTCTGCTTCAGTAATCTATTTCGTTGATGAAATAGTCAATACCTGCATGAATATACTCCAAGTGTGAATTAGTAATTAAAAATCATACAATGAGTCTCATAAAGGTCTTCACAAATTACTATTGAATTTAAAGTAATAGAAGGAGGAACAGAATGCCTCTATGAGGGTCAGATACGGTCAGTTGTTGACCTATAAATGTTTCCAGCTGGCTCAAAAGTTATTTCTGGTGGACTTCATAGGGCTGTAGACAATGTTCCAGCAACAACTATATTAATAAGGGTTGTTGCTGATTTAAGGGTTTATAAATTGTAATTTGGGGTGAGGGCATTGTATTAATTTGATACAGCTAAACAGTATGTGGACAGTAGAAAAATCTCAGATTTAATAGAGGACTGGAGATGAGGAAAAGACAATAGCCCCTTAATTCAATGGTTTATCTTGGATTGCTTGAGTGAGGTTTTCATTGTACTTGGCTTAATTTTATACATCATTGTTAAACAGAATTGACTTTGATATTAATATTGTTTAATCACTTGTGCAGGATTGCAAAATATAAGTTATTTTATTTTATTTTTTAAAAAATAACCTAAGTCATTTTTAACATCGGGGGATAGAAGATTGTTGGATGTTATGGTGTGAGTTTTCTTAGCACCACCATACTATTATATTTTAAACTGGACTATATAGCCTGATGTAATAAATCGTCATTCTCTAAGGTGCTACTTTTTGGATTTTTGCTCCTATGTTAAATTTTATTAAGAGGCATTCTGATTGTCATGCCTGATCCTGAGATTTATCTATTTCTATTTTGCTATTCCAAGCAGGGGTTGTTTTTTTTTTTTTCTGTTTGCGAAGTTGGATTGAACAAACCTTGACTGATGCATATAGAAACCACATACCTGCTGTGCTGCAATGTTACATTTTAATTGGACTGTTGTATAGCTTAGGGGATAAGCCACAAGAGAGTAGCCAATTACTCTGTATATCTGTCTGAAAGCCTTTCCATTATAAAATGCTGATTGAGATTATATAGCTCTATTTTGTGCTGCATTATTGATTTCTGTACACTCTTTCCTATACACGTGAACAGTCTCGTTAATTGACAATTACCTTTTTCCTGTGCTTGAGAAAACTGACACGAGCATGCTAAGGTACTAAATTTAATTTGAACTAGGCATCTTCACATCTATTTAATCTTTAACAAGTTTCATTAGATTTCCTGCTTTTAATTTGGCCTGATCCATATAGATATAAAGGAAAAGGGTGCAGTTATGAGAAAGCAAAGATTTAGGCAGAAATATTGGACTATATTTATTTATTTATTTATGAGAATTCCGTCCTTTTTCTAATGCCTAGGGACAATTAGATTTAGATTTGAATTAGGATTTAAATCTGTTTGATGCTTCCAGTATTTTTGCCAGTTTTGTAGTAAAACCATTTTGAAGAAAGTGGTGTATTGTCTTGCACTAGGAGATACTAAGGAATTAATTCTAAAGTTAATTAGAACTATTACCAGACGTTATGACTGGTGAATGAAGGCTCTCAGACTATGAGAAGTCAGAAATTATTAGTCTGAAGAACATGATGACTCTTGAACTACAATCAGCACACAAGAGCTTTGAAACCAGGCATATACATCACAGGAATCCAGAGCTGAAAATGAAATTTTGCAACACAAAATAATTTCATCTGAAAGCTAGAACAACCGCTACCCTTAATGCTCAGGTTTGTTGATTAAACCTTTATGAACAGAGATCTTAACCACGTTTCAATCTGTTCTGGGATTAGAAGAATCAGGGAAGAGACTGCTACCGGGTCCTTGGTATTCTTGAAGCACCAAGGATATCACCAAAACATGCCTAGGATAAGCATATTTTCCATCATCAGAAAATATAAAAAATAAAATACGGCATCAATCATTGAAAATAAATAAATAAACAAAATAAATAAGCTCAAATAAACTCAACTGACCACTAAGTCTTTTTCTGCCATCAGTTTTCTATGTTTCTATCCTAAGTAAACCAAAAGACCCAGCAGCACCCGGAAGGAATCGTCCACAAGATGCAGTGTAAGTACTGAAAGAAACCATCAAGATCACTTCCATCCACACTGACAGGGCAAGCCATTAGAATATAAAATGAAAGCGAACCTCCTTCCCTCTGAGCACTCATGAGGTTACCTAGCTTGGTAATGAAATGTCTGCAAGAATATAACCAGGCTCAGACACCAACAACCCTTTAGTTCAACCCTGAACTACAAATATTCTCTTCTGTCATGTTTTGCTGTTCTCCAGGAAGTCTCTTGCATTTCGCTGCATGGTGACAAATTCAAACACAGCTTGAATGGGGAATCTGTAAACCTTTCAAACCAAGCATGGTTCCAGAATTCCCATGTTTAAGATGCCAATTTGTAATGGTTTCATTTTTAGCAAGAAGACTTTTGGAGGGCACCAAATAGAAAAATACTGATAAGTACAAAGAAACTTTATCATACATCACAAGGGCTGTAGCGTTGCAAAGTGAGGCGAATGTGGGAAACAACGACACAAAGTTTCTGGATAATCTATTCCTAATATTTATTATATTATTTACTAAACACATTCATATGGCCATCCAACTCACACACAGTGACACTGATGGCTTGCTAATAGCAAATTGAGTTTCTTCAAGACATAGACGTTTTTCTTAATTATGAAGAGTAATTGAGTTTTATTTTTTAAATTATTGTGTATTTTAATTACATTATAATTAAATGTAACTACAGGTTTCCTTCATTTTAATTGTTAATAATCAAATGCAGCAAGAATACTCAAGATACGTTAGCCAAAAGTCTAAAAAACTTGAATGTCAAGTTTTAGGCTAAGGATTCCAGCGAAGCAAATACACCAGAGCCATTCCAATCTCTACTGAAATACTGTATTATTGGATACAGCATACTGGCACTATTAAAAAAGAAAATAAGCTCTGACAATATGGTGGTGAAAAGATAATTAAAAGAGTAAAGCTTTCCCTCCCCTCTCTGGCAGATCAGGTCACATTGTTCAATTGATCTTTGAGCAGTTGTTATGAGAAAAATGTTTCTGTTCACCACAACATCCCTTTGGTGGCCTTGGTTCCCATCCGGATAGAATCCACCTGTGCATTTCAAATCTTTCCCTTCCCCCTAGAAGCAACATGGCAGCCCTAACGCAAAGCAGTCTTCATAGCTTGACATTGAAGATGACAGCCAACTTTGCCAAGAGTTTCTAGATGAAGAAATTTCTCTGTTTCAGTTTCTTTGAAGGAGACAGTAGCTAGCACTCTTACATGTTCAATAAAACACTACTTAAACTCTGATATGGAATCCACATAGATTATAGGCAATGCTGCTCCAATTGAAAAGCATGATCTTTAGAAATGTTCTGGTTTCTTTGACTGAAAATATTGTTATTTCTACCATCTAAAGAACAAACATTGTACATTATTGGAAGTATTTCTCCTGAGTGAGTCCTCAAATTAAGAGATGTTAAGAAATATCCAATTTGAAAACAATAATAATATATGTTATGTACAATATATTCTATCTCTGCCCTGCCCCCCCCAAAAAAGATTTCACCATAGTTATTTTGGAGTAATATTATCCCTCTTCCTTTAGACATTTGAGAAATCAAAGAAAGATTATAGGATAAGGACAGAACTTAAGGGAATGCAAATGTAAATTAAGGAACAGTGATTTTTTTTTCATATAATGCCATGTGTTTTTTTTAGATTTGTAATGTACTCATTTCCTAGGTTTAGCACAAACAATTAAAAAACCAAAGAAACAACTATAAAACATTCAAAATAAAAACTACATCGTATCAGGGAGATTATTGCTTTTTCAGTAAAAACCTTTCAGCGCTGGCTATATTCCAAGAAAAGCATTCCAAGTTATATTAACTTTTATACCCAATGGGACTTCCAGTGTTTGGCATTTGACATTTGGCATGTCTGTCATTTCCAATTATTGTCACATGTTGAACCGATGTGTGGCCTGAGGCCTTCAACTGCTGGATTTGTCTGGAGTATGAAGATTCTCATTACTGCAGAGTGAATTTGCTGGGAGAAGTGTAGAAAGTTTGACAACTAACCGGGTATGAACTTCTGTAAATCAGTGTCATTGGGTGCTTAATGGCTGCCTCTCAGCTGTTCCTCACTTTCAGTCATGCACTTGAGCACTGGCAGGGAAGGATGGTTCAGGTTTCATTTTATCCCTTCCTCTTTTTTCTATAAGATTTATGGATCTTATATCTTAAATAGCAATTGCAGAAGACCTGTAAGATGGAGTCCTGGTGCAAAATATATATTATTTTTATTTTTTTATTTAATTTAATTTGTATACCGCCCTTCTCCCGAAGGACTCAGGGCAGTGTACACAGCAATAAATACCAAAAATACAGAATACAAAAATTAAAAACAGATTAAACCATTGTGCCCGAATAGAATAAATTACTTAAAAACAGTAATTAAAACCCCAAACCCATCAGACCAGGCCGGCTTGTTCAAATAAATAAGTTTTTAGATCACGTCGGAAGGAGCAAAGGTCAGGAGCCGTCCGGAGCTCAACCGGTAAACTATATAATATAATATAATATTTATATTCTGAGGTTTTCGCAGGTGCTTGTATGTAGATCTTTTGGTCATTCGGGTTTTTCCCCACGTAGAATTGGAGGTATCAGGGCAACGTTTAGACGAAATCTCATCCGTCATCCTCAGGCTGGTGGCTTCAGCTTCGTTCTTCTGGGAGAAGTGTGTGGTAGTGGCTGTTTTTTCTTCTTTTTTAAACTGCCAGAGGGGGTGTGGTCTGTGGGTGGAGGTGTGCTCTGATTGGGTGGGGGGTTAGCTGTGTTCTGATTGGGTGGGAGTGTGTTTTGAATGGGGGCTGTGTTCTGATTGGGTGGGGATGTGTTTTGAGTGGATGGTCTGGTCTCAGCTGCCAGCCTTAGACCTGAACTGGTGAGTTGTGCTGCTTTTGTTCGGCTCCGTGTTTGTGGTGGTGCCATGTTTTTATAGTGGGTGTCAGTTTGCTTATTGTGTGGTTTGGAGGGGTTTGAAGTGGCTGATGTTGCAGCTGTAGTTAGGTTTCTGTTTTGTGGTTGTGTGTCGTTATTGTTGTGGGTTCGGATTTGCTTTTTGAATGGTTGTGTGGTGGTGATGTCATGTGATGTTATCATGAGTTTGGGTCTGGTATCATTCTTGGTGGTTGGGGCTCGTCTGTCAATCAAGGTGGGTTTCCAAATGGCTGGTAGGCGAGAGGTATCATCTCGTTTGTTCATGCTGTGGGGGAGTTTTTCTATCTCGATGGCTTCTCTGATTATTCTGTTGTTAAAATGTTCAATTTTGGTGATAGTTTTGTTTTTTTAAAAAAATCAATTTCATGTCCCGTGGCTTTAAAGTGTTGGAACAGGAGAACAAACTTCATCCCTGTGTTTGTGTGTGTGTGTGTGTGTGTGTGTCTATATCTATATCTATATCTATATCTATATCTATATCTATGTCTATGTCTATGTCTATGTCTATGTCTATGTCTATGTATATGTCTATGTCTATGTCTATGTCTATGTCTATGTCTATGTCTATGTATATGTATACTGCCCTTTTCCCGAGGGACTCAGGGCGATTTACAGGGCAAATTTAAACAGTACAATATATACAGGTTAAAATTAAATTAAATTAAATAGCCCCAAAATAATTAATTAAAATTAAAACCTTAACCCAAAACCCTCAGTCCTGGCCGGCAAGCTCGAATAGCCAGGTTTTTAGGTCCCGGTGAAATGATCGAAGGTCAGGGGCCATCCAGAGTTCCATAGGCAGCTGATTCCAAAGAGCAGGCACGCCCACCGAGAACGCTGTCCCCCTGGGGGCCACCAGCTGGCACTCCCTGACTGGCGGCACCCTGAGGAGGCCCTCCCTGTGGGAGCGCACAGGACGATGGGAAGTTGATGCTGGCAGCAGGTGCTCCTGAAGATAGTCTGGACCCATGCCATTTAGGGCTCTATAGGTCATCACCAGCAGCTTGAATCTCACCCGGAGGGCAACTGGAAACCAATGCAGCTCACGGAGAAGAGGCGTTAAATGGGAGTATCTATGATCTTCCAAACTGAGCCGTGAGTCCAGGAGGACTCCCAAGTTGCAGGCCCTATCTACGGGGGGTAACATCTCACCCCCCATAATTAACGATAGAATAGACTCATTAATCTGAGATGCCGGTATGCACAGCCACTCAGTCTTGGCGGGATTAAGTTGAAGCCTGTTTCTCCCCATCCAGACCCGGACTGCCTCCAGGCAACGGGACATCACATCGAGGGCATCACTGGGTTGGTTCGGGGTGGAGAGAAAAAGCTGGGTATCATCAGCGTACTGATGACACCCCACCCCAAAACCACGAATGATCTCACCCAGCGGCTTTATATAGATGTTGAACAAGAGGGGAGAGAGGACTGACCCCTGAGCAACTCCATAAACGAGAGGCCTCAGGGCCGACCTCTGCCCTCCTGCCAACACCAACTGCGAGCGGCCCAGGAGGTAGGAGGAGAACCACTGTAGAACAGTGCCCCCCACTCCCAACCCCCTGAGACGCTGCAGTAAGATACCATGGTTGATGGTATTGAAAGCTGCTGAGAGGTCTAATAGGACTAGGACAGAGGAACAACCCCTGTCCGAAGCCTGCCAGAGATCATTCACCAGCGCGACCAATGCCGTCTCTGTGCTGTACCCGGGCCTGAAGCCCGATTGGTACAGGTCCAGATAGTCAGTTTCCTCCACAAACAGAGGGAGCTGCCATGCCACCATGCTCTCAACAACCTTCGCTACAAAGCGAAGGTTGGCGACAGGACGATAGTTGTTCAAAACAGCTGGATCCAGGACAGTCTTCTTGAGGAGGGGCCTCACCACCGCCTCCTTCAAGGCGGCAGGGAAGCTACCCTCCCTCAAGGAAGCAGTTATTACTGCATGGATCCAGCCTCGTGTCCCCTCCCAAGCTGCATACACCAGCCAGGAGGGGCACGGGTCCAACAAACACATGGTGGAACTCAGCCTCCCCATGATCCTGTCCACCTCTTCCGGAGTCACAGGATCGAATTCATCCCAGATAATATTTCCAAGACCGCTCGTCTCCCCCCCGTCCGACTCTGCCCAGTCGGAGTCCAGACCGGCCCGGATCTGAGCGATTTTATCTGTCAGATGCTGACTAAACTCCTCGGCCCGCCCCTGCAAGGGCTCCTCCCTCACCTCCTGATTAAGGAGGGAGTGAGTGACCCTAAACAGGGCGGCCGGGCGATTATCTGTGGAAGTGATGAGGGCAGCGAAGTAGTTAAACTTTGCCACATCCATCGTGGCGAGATAAGACCTTGTTGAGGTTCTTAACCGCAATCAATCAGATTTGGACCGGCTGGATCTCCAACAGCTCTCCAGACCCCATCTCTGGCACTTCATCTCCCAGAGCTCCACAGAAAACCATGGAGCCCAATGGGATCTGTGCCGGGTCAGGGGTTGCAAGGGTACAACACAGTCGAGCACCTTGGTGGCCACCCTTTCCCAGGCATCCACCAAGGCGTCGGCCGGGCTGTGAGTGAGGGAGATAGGTATAGACCCAAGCACCATCTGGAACCGTTCCGGATCCATTAGGCGCCTGGGGTGGAACCACCTGGTCGGCTCCATAGCCCAGCAGTGAGGGGTGGCAAAGCAGAAGACCAACTGCAGGAGATAATGATCGGTCCATGACAGGGGGACAATAGTTGGCGAACCTCCTCCCAGATCATCAAACCTCTGTCCAGATAAGAAGACAAGGTTGAGTGTGTGACCCCCTCCATGATTCGGACCCTGAATTACTTGGGTCAGTTCCATGGCCATCATGGAGGCCATGAACTCCCAAGCCAACTCTGACGACCCCCCCAGGGAAGGCAGGTTAAAGTCCCCCAGAACTATAAGTCTGGGAAACTCAACCACCAACCCTGAGAGGGCGTTGAGAAGCTTGGGCAGGGCCGTTGCCATGCAGCTGGGTGCCTGGTATGTTAGCAACAGGCCCAACTGAGCCCCAGGGCCACACCTCAGGAGGAGTGACTCACACCTGACTATCTGTACAACAGTGGCCTCCCGCGGACATAAGGTCTCCCGTATAACCACCGCCACCCCCCGCCCCTGCCCTGAGCCCGAGGCCGGTGAAGCACACAGAGGGCAAAGTTCAGTCAGAGGGACACCTCCCTCTGGGCCCAACCAGGTTTCTGTAATGCATGCCAGGTCCGCTCATTCCTCCTCGATCAGATCCTGAATGAGGGGAGCCTTATTCACAACAGACCTGGCATTAAAACACACTAGCCTGAGCTCAGGGGCCTGATCCCCCTCACTCCCAGATAAACGGGTCCTGACCGGAGGGTCGGAGCATGCCACCACTTGGAGACAGCGGGGGCTTACTCCCAGATGTTGATGTGGCCCTCCATGTAACCACCTGCTGCCATTCCCAGTCGTGGGGATTTGAAACCCCCACCTCGCTGCTAGGAAAACCAGAGCCCCCCCAACCCTATCCCCATCCTGCCGGGACCCATCTCAGGCCCAGACTGACAAATGGTTGGTGGAACACCCCCCAATTCCAACCCAACCCTACCATCCACCCCCTCCCTAACCCCTTAAAACAACCAGCTAAAAAACATACCAGGGGCCTCTTAATATATTTCCACCAGAGGCCCCTGTCTATGCCCAGCCACCTCTCGGGGTCCCAGCAATTGGGCCTGTCCTTAAGGGAAACATTGGAAAGGGCAGTGGGTCGCACCCAGGAGGGGGGGCCCTCCTGAGGGCGTACAAGTCCGTACTAGAATACCGCAGGCGAGCCATGTGATAATGTCTGCATGGGGCAGCGATAGGCAGTTCGATGGTCAATAAATGGTATTAAGTCCGGGAAGAAAATCTAGAACTCAAGTCCACCAATCCAGCTCCGCTCTCACCCGAGCTGGTAACCAGGCGAAGTCCAATGACCGCCCTCTCACCGCAGCTGAGGCTGGGTGAGACAGAGGCAGAAACCAAAGGGATAGGCCTGCCCCAACTGATTTCTCACATCAGTGGGGTGGTTGATGGCAGATCCATGGCCGCCCTCTCACAGCGGTCAGTCCCCAGGTTCTCCCGGACAGTTCAGGGGAAAGTCACAGGAACAGGGGCATGTAACCATGCCCAAATGTCCAGCCAAGCCGACCCAGATGGGTCACATGATGGTACTGTTGGCGGGGATGTTCCAGGGGCATGCATAGTCCTCCCCATTCAGGCATAGGGGTTGAGAATAAGCAGAAGGACCCGACAAAAGGCCAAGGCCACACCGACAGTCCAAAACCAGCACTCCGCAATCCATAACAAAACAGGTGGAGTGCTGCCAGGTAGATGGAAAGCTGAGCCAACACCAGACTAGTCCAAGATGGAAATAAAATGGTTTCATCCCACACCACCAGTTGCCACCCTGGGGCGTGGGAGAACAGTCACACACCTGATGGGATTGCACAGACCAATGAGTCCAGCTCAGGGCAGGGGAGATGGTCCCAGTCAGCGCAGGTACACCATCCTGGTTTCCTCATCGCTGACCTCCTTCCAGCAACTGCCCGATGACAAGGCGGGCTCGAAGATTTAATTTAATTTAATTTTTAATTTATTAATATTTCTATACCGCCCTTCTCCCGAAGGACTCAGGGCGGTGTACAGGGCAAGAATAAAACACAAAGCTACAAAAATTAAAAAGTAATTAAATACATGCCCATAAAAAACAATAAATACATTAATAAAACCCCAATAAAATGATAGTAAAAACCCCACCAATCCCCCCTCAGGCCAGGCCGGCTTGTTCGAACAGGTATGTTTTCAGATCGCGGCGAAAGGAGCGAAGATCGGGCGCCGTCCGGAGCTCAACCAGTAACTGGTTCCATAGCTCCGGGGCGCCCACAGAGAAAGACCTCCCCCTGGGGGCCACCAATCTACATTCTCTGACCGGTGGCACCCTGAGGAGGCCCTCTCTGTGGGAACGCACAGGGCGGAGGGAAGTTGACGCCGGCAGCAGGTGTTCCCTGAGATCAAAACCGCCCACAGATTCTTCCTCTAATGGCCAAAATGAAGGCCAGGTATCATCAAGGACTCAGGCAGTGCAGAGAATAAATGCCGCCTGGCAGCCAGCGGGTTCACCCACCGTCATGGTCCAGACCACGGGACTCCAGGCAGTCCTAGAATAGGGCTCCTGAAGGCCACGGTAGCGGCCGCTGTCCAGGCCGCTCCAAGCCACAGCATCAGGACGCCGCAAAAAGCGTCTCTAAAACTGCAGCCGCGGCCATTCTGTAGGCCGCTGTTCTCCCAGGCTCTCTCACCATTGTGTGGCCGATCGCCAGGCCACCTGAAGCTGTGGATCCAAGGCACCATAAGTTGCGGCTCTGAGACCGTGGCCAATCTTCAGGCCGCTGTGCTCTCCCAGCCGCTCCTGCCATTCCGGGAGGGGGGTTTCCGCGCTGGAAAAAAACGGTGCGCACTGGCTGTTCTCTGCTTCGGCCCATTCGGAGGCTGTAAAAGCGATTGCCACCATTGGGCTCCCCGAGCTGCCCAAAAATGCTGAAGCCCCTCATGGAGCTCAGCCGAACGCAACCGCCATCTTGCGTTCTTACTTTCCAGCTTATTCTCCAACAGACTCTGAAGCTCAACACTGCACCAGCTAAAGCTTCTGAATTTGATGCAGGAGCAGGAATGGCAGAACCAGTTAACTATGAAGATCTTGCATCCTCTGCCAGGGGATGGTTCCCCCTATGGTTTAATCCATCTCAGCTGAAAGAAAAAAAATTCTGTGTTCTTAGTGGGCTTCCTAAACAACAACTACCACTTCTTTACATTTGCAGGCTGTTCCACTGATTAATTATTCTCGCTGTCAGGAAATTTCTCCATATATCCTGAGAATATAAATAGTTGAGAACCTATCATCCTTAAGACAATAGGGCCTACAGTAGCCTAGTTCCTCCATTAATGGAATTTGGTATAAAATTATCCATTCAGTATATGATATAACCTACATTTATTATAAGATAAGGTTGTTGGTATGAGAATGAGAAGACCTACTGAGAAATAATAATTTATGCATGTGGTATTACAAAAAAGAACGTTATCAGGCAGCTGTATGGATATAAGGCTGAAGAAGTCTGAAGTTCAGAAGGTTGCAGTAATTTAATTACAAAGCTTTGTACTCACTTGATGTCTTCTCAGAATAATGAAATAGTTTGGCCACTCTCTCCTAAAGAGTTTAATTCTTAAACTAATGCACAAACCTGTAAAATGCTTTCTGCAATTACAAATGAACTTTTACTAAATCCAGAAAAAGGACCAGAAATGACAGAAAGGAAAGGAGAATTAGATTTCCATTAAAACAATATTTTGTTAAAGACCAAATAACTATGTGACCTACAAAAGATTTCCTTTAAACGTGGGTTGCCCTACTTGTAAATGTTTTAATCCTGAAGCATATTGCATCAACAACAGTTAGATATTAGGTTAAATGGACCGTGAATCTGAGCTGGTATGACTTTGGTCTATTCTGTATATGAATGTAGTATTACATATTCATAAATAGTAGCTCATGCTGATTTTAATTCTCATTATTTCCTTTAGTCTACTTTGATAGATGATGTGGTGGGCTTGAATCTTCCCTCAAGCTCTAGAGAAATAAAATGTTAATGTATCAACTTTACAGAATGAGAGCACTAAGAGCTTTATGAAAATATACTATATTTGTAACTATGTCTTCACTTCCATGGATGAGATTCTTGAACACAAGGTCTTCCAAGATAATTTGCAATCTTGTCCAGGAGCCATTTCCCTTGTAACTGAAATCATTGCTATTTAGCATCTTCACCCAAAGAGAAAGTTGACTATCCCACCATCTTGGTTTTAGTTTAGTGATAGGAGTTGAGATGTGGAATGCTGAAGTTACTTTCTCACAGTGGCTTTTCTCCACTGTCTGAATTTAACTTCTCATAATAGATCACAAACTACTGGAACTTTTCTATTTGACTTTTTCAGGTCTACATCTCTCTTGGGAATCTTTCCCATGGAAGTTCATGTCCTGTTACTACTGTATAGAGCTGAAAACTTGAGTTCCAGTAATGCAGAATATCTTCTACAGCCTTTCCTTTTGACTGTTGTGGTCACCTTGGGGTTACTTCCTTGTTTTATTTTCATCCTTATAATCTAATAACTCCTTATCCTTTCTCATCAGTTGAAGTGTCACTATTAAATTTTTGTTTTTTTTCTTCAAGATGGGATGAAAGCTTGAAATTGTTTCAAGTGTATGCTAGATTATTTTCCGCCACTAGATTAAATATTCCTCCAGCAGCATAATTCATAACTGAAGATTTCCATCCTGCAATCTCTACTTGTATTTTTTTTAGGTAATATGAACTGAAGGCTTTTATTTCTTCTTTTTCCTTTTCCTTTCAAGTTAACCAAGTATACATTATTCTCTTAGAGGGGAAATTTGCTAGGAACAGTTCCTTAGATTCCACTGCCTGATTCCACTGCTAAACTGCATGCACCTACAAAAATACAATTATAAGCATGTCTGTGCTTTCATTTGTACACCAACAGCTATATGTCTATATGAATACACATGTGTCAATGCTTTAGGCCAGGGTCCACAGTTCCTGATCCATGGACCAGTACTGGGCCGCAGCATGCCAGCAACCAGTCCACACAAACAAGGAAAACCCCATCCACAGAAAACCCCATCCATAGGATCAGGCAGCACACAAAACCACGTCCCCTCTGGTCTGTGGAAAAATCTGTCTCCACATAACCCTGGTGCCCAAAAGGTTGAGGTCCTCTGCTCTAGGCCAACACTATCATTTGTACATATTTATTTGAGAGATTTAAACCTGCCTGTTAAACAATACTCAAGGCAGCTGTGAAGTAGACAACTAACAATAGCTTAAAACTTATAACAACTAGGACAATTTATGTTAAAATTAATAATCACAAAAATTAAAATAAAACAATGTTAAAAATGTATTTACAGGATCTAGAATTCCCTCTGGGAAAGTCAAACTCAAATGGCTTTCTGAAAAATTAATGTAGTAAAAACCATCTGGATTTTCAGGAATTACACATTCCAAGGGGATTTGGCTGCCACTGAGAAAATCTTTTCCATAAATCTACACTGGGTGCACATTGGGCTAAGAGTAGTGAGTTAAAGCAACAAGATTTGCCAGCTTGGCTTCTTTGGGACAATTATAGTTATCCATTCAAATGGTAGCTTTGGCAGTGGAAGCAACCATGACTTTGGAGCAACACAGCAACACCAGCAAGATTCAAAAGCAAATGAAATAATAAAAGCAATGAAGGACCAAAAGTCTCCCTTCCTCCTCTTTGCCCAAATCACAATGTATCATGCAATACTCCAGTATTTCTCACCTAAAAAGGACTAAATCCTAAATTTTTGGACATCTTATGGATTTTTCCTGGAGGCGTGTGTAGAGCAAAATGGAAAGCTTTAGCTAAAATAAAGAAATACATTTGCCACAATTCTTTCTAAAGGTGAAGCACAAATAAATTATTTGAGCCACAGTTGGAATATATCTGTGGTCCAGATGCAGAAATCAATAGAAATACATTTTGTTTTCTACCAACATGCACAGTGTGAAAATGAAGAAGAAATTCCGCATTTTTTTCAGTCTCCCGAAGCTATTATCTTATTCTCTGATGATGTCACTCATTTTACTAATTGATTTGAAACATTAAAAGCAATTACAAAGCTTGAATAAAGATGAAATATTAGATAAGCCCGTGGTGCATTAAGATGATCACCAAGAGGGAGGACTTTCCATGGAAGATTAATAACAGGGTTGAGATGGAAAAGAGAGAGACTCCACAAACTTTCCACAATTATCTCTGTGTTGGGTAATGAAGCAGAAACTTACACAGCCATGAACTAATTTGCTATAGTTCCTCTTGAGGCATGCTATCCAGATGGAGGAAGGTAGAAAAACTGTATAATCTTTAAATGAAAACCGAAACGGCAACAATTATCCTCATTTATGTTATTACTCCTTCTTTCTATTTTTTATTATTAGATTGGAGTCATCTAGTTTTGTATGTAATTTTCTGTAGTTGCTTCTTTCATTATTTTTTAATATATCGAGCATGCACGTACTAAAACAATAAACTGTGTATATATTTGCAAAATATGCTGTTCGTATGCTATAACAATTTAACAGCTGCACTAGCTAAATGTAGCTCTTTGGACCTATGGAAATGAGTGAAATATGTTTATCAGGTTAGAGCTGAGTTGTATTTATGCATTTCATAATTTTTAATACAAAATGATTCTGCTGAAAGCACTTCATGTTTGCTTGAGGGCTCTGCCATTTTCATTAATAATGTCACAAATTTAACATACAGTCGATTACACCTGCATTAATATTTTAAACAGTGCTGTAAGAGAGATGAATGCCATTTGTTATGTGTGAGATTAAAGCAAATACTTTTGCCAAATTTCATCTGGTTCTTTTCTACAATGTGCAAGAGCAAGAACAAATGAGGTATACATTCAAAATACATGACTCAAACTTCATGGGCAAATGAGACAAACATTTTAGCACAGGTTTAGTGTTCTGCATTGAAAGTTGGAACGATATTCACCTTTGCACACTGTATACTTTATGGACACTATGATCCTTAGAATTCCTAAGAATTTTGATCCTTAGAATTTTGATTGAGGTTGTGGATTGTCATAACACAAGCAAATAAGTAGGAAATAAATAGGTATGGAGTTGTTGTCCTAGGAAAAATTATTCTATTAAAAAATTGTTAAACAGTATAAAATGTGGTATTAGTTAAAAAATGTCACAGATGTAAATCTTCTGCTTTTATCTAATACTAGGTAAAGGTAAAGGTTCCCCCGCACATGCATGCTAGTCGTTTCTGACTCTAGGGGCCGGTGCTCATCTCTGTTTCAAAGCCAAAGAGCCAGCGTTTGTCCGAGGACGTCTCCGTGGTCATGTGGCCAGCATGACTAGACTCCAAAGGCGCATGGAACGCTGTTACCTTCCCACCGTAGTGGTCCCTACTTTTCTACTTGCATTTTAACGTGCTTTAGAACTGCTAGGTTGGCAGAAGCTGGGACGAGTAACAGGCGCTCACCCTGCTACGCGGCACTCGGGATTTGACCTGCCAAACTGCAGACCTTCTGATCGACAGGCTCAGCATCCTAACCTACTGAGCCACCGCGTCCCTTACTATCTAATACTAAAATATGTCTAATGATCAGAGTTTGAATGAATTGAGTTCTTTGTATACGCTCAGGTAAAATATTTCATGGAACATCCGGTAGCATACATGACTTTTCTTTTAAAGGGCCTTATCTCATGTATTCATTTTATCCCAAATGCTGTGAGAATTGCAGATAATTCTGGGAGTAGGAGCAACGTTTTCTAGCTTTGTGCTGAGTCTCTGCAGAAAAGAAGTATTTCTCTATTAATACCTTTCCCTTCTTTTGAGCAGTTTCTGTCAAGAGATTGTATAAAGTGCTGAAAATGTTTTTCTCCTTTTGCTTTCTCAGGTTATTTGTATTATCCAGAGAAACTGGGAGAGAGATCATAGTTGAGAAGTGGATTTCTTAATGATTGATACTCAGCTACTGGGCCTAAAGGCACCATCTTTGTGGAAAATAACGATAATACAGCTAATTCTGCTATAATACTGACATTCATGCCAAGAGCTTATATGTTTCTCATAATGCTTTGCATGCATCTATTCGAGTATGGAAATCAGATCATTGCAAAACCTCTTCCTTCCTTCCTTTGTTTAATCAGCACTTGATGGAAGATTAACATTGCTTTTATCAGCTTTTCTGCTAATATTTGATAAGCTTTATTAATATATTATTTCATTTGCCCTGTAAACTAATGTGTGCTTGAAACCACTACAGCAATCTTTATTTCAACTCAAGTTGTAAACTTTTTTCTGTATGATATGCTATACATAGGTGCTTAGCTACAGCTCTAAAAATATAATAAGTAAGAACATTTTGTTTCTGTTGCAATAGTAGCAGGGAAACAGTTTTCCAGAAAGACTAGGTAGAAGGATATCATGAGCTTTGGCTTTGTGCTTTCTTAGGCTGTCCAGTCTCTTCTTGAAAACCTCTAGCTATGGAGCACCCAGAACTTCCAGAGGCAAGCTGTTCCACTGATTAATTATTTTCACTGTCAGGAATTACATCCTTAGTTGTAGGTTGGATCTCTCTTTAATGATCTTTCACCTGTTAATTGTCTGTGATAGTGCCTCAAGTACTGGAAGACTGCTATCATATAACCCCTAACCCTTCTCTTTGTTAGACACACCTACATTCCCTCGGTCATTCATAATATTTTTTAGCCTACAGATCCCTTATCATCTTTCTTGCTCTCCTCTGTAGTATTTCTAACATCTCAACAAGTTTAACTTGTAAAAAGTTAAGTACATTGTAGCTCTATTTTGTTTTGAGAAACAAGTAAGTTCCACATTAGTGATTTACAGCACAATTTAGTCATCCAGCCATCATTGTTCCAAAACTACGGTAATAAAGTTAGACTTTATGTCCCATCGGGGATTGCTGTGAGATACTATGAAGATGTGAGTTGCTTCCATGAATTCAGACACACTTGAGTGGCATATTTCCCTAAGCAAACAGAAGCTGACACAACATCTACATTTAATATGACAACTTACAACAAAATTGAATACATATTTACTATTTACATGCAGTTGGTTACTTTTTTAAAAAAATAAGAACAGAATAGGAAAGTTCAAAAATTTGGAAACACTTTGCAGTACTTTACAGCACCTCCTTTGACAGAAAAAAAAACCATTTTCTGTAGTCAACTAAGAATCTTTTTATTCTTGGGTTTGTATTTTTCTTCACTCTTTCTTGCTGACCTGTTCTAGCTTTGAATTATTCTTAGGTAGCTTGACTCTTCTGTATTCTGACTGCTGGTTTTTCTCTCTATATCTGACGCAGTTTGCTCTTATATTACATAAGTATGTAGAGGAAAGACTATTATTTCTCTGAAAACAAGCATACCAGAGAAAATAAAATGTAATGGCTTTGCACAAATTGAATTGAAATGATTTATTTCGTTCTTTTTCAAATATGCATTTGTACCAAACAATTGTTTTATACCATGTACAGAGATTTTCGTTTCTTTTACAGAATATTGATTCTATGACATGATTTAACAGTTGTGCTACTGCCAATTTTAAAAAGTAAATCTATATGATCTTGTGCCTGTCTCTTTTTGTGCTGATGCTTAAATGAAAACCTCCAGAAAGTTGTGTTCAAGGATTTCTTTAAATCTGTAAACAATAGTGAGGCTCATGTTGCCAAGACCTAACAGGCTTTACTTTATAACTTTGATTACTGGATGATAAAACAGCAATGTGTTGGGTGATCTGACCTTCATGTTTTCAGGTACAGCTGAGAACTCAGGCTCAGATGTCTCCTTCAAGGAAGTCAGACTTACATTCAATGCCATTCCAGCCAGAGGACACAACTTTGCTATATCATTCTCTCTAAAGATTGTTTAAGACTACAAAATCAAATGAGAAGTTTACATCTGTGAATGAGTGAAGCTGACCACACTGCAGATCATGAACACTATCAGATGGATTCAGCTTCAGCTAAGACAAGCTATGAACTTGTCCATCAGCAAATTCTAACCAGGATGTTTTCCTGGAGTAGTCTGCATCTGCCAGGGATTCACTGTGCAGTAACTTAGGAGAGGTCATTCTCTTACTCATGGAATTCCTTCATTCTTCAAGTTCTAATTTGGGGTGCTGGCTTAAGACATATCAGTTTGCTAAGACTTTTGCTTAAATTGGTCCTTGTGGACCTTTCTGTTCTGGTACTGTCCAATAGTTTAGACTTTAAAAACTCATTTAAGAATTTCTAAACAAATTTTTAACATTTTTTAATATTTTAATATGTGCAGTTATTTTAAATGAACTGAACTGCTTTATTTTTTTTTAAAAAAATAGTAGACTAGTCATTTTGTAAATAAAATTTCCTGTTGCTCTAATAAGAAAACAATTGTTGCTTTAAAAATTGTTCCTTATTCTAATTTCAAATGGCCTCCATGCAAAACAGCTTCTGCTATACCTCACACACACTCTCTCTCACACACACAAGGATCAAAATAGGAGACAAAGTTCCAAGATGCTAATAACATTCTCATTTATAAGTCCATTGGTTTTCAGCCAAACAGAACAAAACAAAAACATTCTTCAGGGGCTGAAGGATTTTGAGCTGTGCTTACACTTATCGCTATACTACATTTATGCAGTCATAAGAATGCAATTGAAAATGTAGTCAGATAGGCTTAAGTGGTTCTTAGTATCCTCAGAGACATCTATGAGCTTAGCATAAGTAAATCTGACTATATGAAGTCTGGGAGAATAATAATAATCATAATAATAATAATAATAATAATAATAATAATAATAATAATAATAATAATAATAATAATAATAATAATAATAATAATAATAATAATAATAATAATAATAATATAATATGAGGAGCACTCAGAAAGCTAAATAAGTAGCTAAAGGACTGAAACTTGAGAAGAAGAAATTTGAAAAAGACAGTGTGGATTGTTCTAGGTGGGATCACAGGTAGCTTTAATATAAATTATATAAATATTATCTCTAAACCAAGACATTAGTACTCTGAGACAAAAATTATTGAAGGAATCTATCCAAAATAGGAAACTTTAAAAACTGGGTATAAGAGTATGAACCTTAATTGTAATCCAAAATATTATACCCAGGACTATTAATTAAAAACAATAAGCAATACAGTTAGTTCTTCATGCATTTATCTTAAAATTGTACAATATCCACAAATAATTTTAAGAATGAAATTATTTATTGGAATAGCCTGAAATATCAAAATAATCAAATAGTTTAATAGAACAATCATAGCTGAAAACAATTACTAATATTTCATTCTTATAGTTCTGGCGGGGACCTGGTGAGCTAGATATTCTTGAATGAGTGGGGAGAAAGTTATGGCCAGGATCTGTGGTGGGATCCTAACTATTGAAATCTCTTCTGAGAAAGAGAGATTGTGAGATCACCCATACTCTGGGCAGCTGCTCCTCCCAAACAGACTGCAGGAATTGAGGATTTTGCTGTCAGCAGGCTGAGTTGAGATATTCCCTCTAAGTTCATAGTCATAATGTAGTCTATGTGGACATAAAACTTAGCTGAGCCTCATTCCTTAACCACCTTTGGAATTATGTTTTTCATGACTTTTTAAATATTAAGAAACTTTGGCATTGCAAAATTTATCACATTCACTGGGTGAGTTTCCTTCAGTGATTAATGACAGGTTTTAAGTACAAGTTTAAGGATTTATAAATATTCTTTTTTGCAGGAGAATTAATGGCAGAAGGGTGGTTAGACTGCTGTTTTTTAAAAATTGTAGAAGGACTAAGGATCCAAATTTGGAAATTAATTTAAAGAATCATTCCTGTGTGAAATGGCTGTTGTTCCCCATTCTGGAACAAAAAAGAAGACAGAGATATTGGTGCTTGGAAACTAGAGGGAGCCAGAAGGAATTAAAGATTACAATTAAAGAGGAACTCTTAAATTCAACTTGCTAACACAGAATGGAGCAAAGAACTTTAACACTGGATATATTCAAGTACTGTATATTTGTGAACTATGAACTCAGAAGTTAATTTTAAGAAGTTAATTTCTGTCTTCATAAATACACTTTGGAGAAATGATGTTAAAGAAGAGAAACAAGTTCTACCTGAAAAGAGTAAAACCTTTTTAAATAAGAATTTTAAAATGACAGGCTGCTAGAAAGATCTGGAAAAAGAAAATATATTGATCATAGAAATGAAACTGATTAATGTCTTAATAACTGAAAGGATGTAAAAGCACACACCAGAAAAATGACTTGCATAACTTTCCTATGTTGGACTGAAGAATTCGGTGAGAAAAGTAAAAAAAAAAAGGGGGGGGGGTTGAATCAAGTTCTAGGACATTGAAAGGATTAAAGACTAAGATTGTTAAAAGAAAAGAGCATAAAGTTGGTTTATTTGGTCATAGTTAAATAGATGTTGGTATTTCTGCTAACCCTTAATAACAATAGCACTTACACTTATATATCACTTCACAGTGCTTTATAGCTCTCTCTAAGCAGTTTGTAGAGTCAGCATATTTCCCTCAATAATCTGGGTTCTTGATTTACCAACCTCAAAAGGATGAAAGGCTAACCATTAATGGACTTCTGCTGACCATGACTGAATGACAAGGTTTTAAGGATTTTTTTAGGAGATAGAAATGACATATGGGATAAAAAGATTTGTTTGCTGCACTTAAGTGAAGATGATAAGTTGTTAAAACTGTCAATAATGGCTACTTCTTTATAAATTTCTTTTTCTTTTGCTCTGAATGTTTTTCTTTCCTTTCTATTTTTTCTTTCATTTTTTTCCTTTTTGCACTTTTCTTTGATTTATTTTTCTTTCTTTTTTCTTACATTAATTTGTGTTCATTAGTAGCAGCCTTTAGACAGCATTATGGATATCTACTACAAAGAAATGGAAATAAATACTCCATATAGGACAAGGGTAGGCAACCATGGCTCTTTTATGACTCGTGGACTTTAACTCCCAGAATTCCTGAGCCAGGAAGTCCACGAGTCATAAAAGAGCCAAGGTTACCTACCCCTGGTATAGGATATTGCTGAAATGAATTCTGGTATCACTTCTTTTTGTGGATTAGTACTGTTGAGTCTTATCTGTAGGAGCTAACCAGGCTAAGCCTGAGGGAGGGGTCAAAAGCATCATCAATCTGAAGTCCCTTCGCACCCATGAGAGATCTACATCCAGCCCACATTGAATTTCATTGATTCTTATCTACGACCTATTTGCTCTGATCTTTAGTAGTTCAGATTCTTGTAGACAGCATAAGCTTGCAATAAACCTTTATATTCATTTGAACTAACTGGACTTCCTAAATTTCTTGTACTTTACAGGAAATTGTATGCATCCAAAGAACCACAAAGTACCGTATTTATCGGCGTATAACACGCACCGGCGTATAACACGCACCGGCGTATAACACGCACCGGCGTATAACACGCACCTCATTTTAAAAAGGAAATTTCAGCTGCAGCTTCGGATAATGGGTCATTAACTATGGGTCATTAACATTATATCGGCGTATAACACGCACACATCATTTGCCCCCTATTTTCAGGAAGAAAAAGTGCGTGTTATACGCCGATAAATACGGTAATCTTCAAAGATAAAGAAAAAAAACCCCACAAGTTTCTCATCCGAGTCTTGTGCAATTAATGTTTATCTGATAACTATTTCCATCTTTTAATGTGCAAATGTTTATCCTCTAACATGCTATTTTTCTCTACTCCTAATTATACACCATTACTTTGTGATTTTACTCCATAAAAAGATCCACTAACAGAGGGGCCAAATTCTTATTTCTAAAATTACACAGAAGGTTCCAAATACCTATTTTAGTATTTCTTGAATATGGCTGCCCATCTCAAATGCATGACTTTGGGCAGCTAACAATATTTTAAACAAGATAACGTAAGAACAATAAAGCAAAATTATAAAACCTCTAGAGTTTTTTCCAACATAAAACATGTTATTTGAATACTGAACAATTATCTTTGCTGCATATTATGAAATATCTTGTGGGACCTAAAGTAATGTTGAAAATTAATTATTCTGCAAGTTTGATAAACAAGACATGCAATGGCCACAAATGGTTGTGTCCTGTTAAAATGTAAAATATACGTATGTCTACTCCTCTAAATTTATTCCTGACAGTGTAACTTTTGTTTCTTGGGTTTTTTTTTCTTTTTAAGAAATCTCAGAACTATCCATGCAGCCAAATTCCCCCTATAATATATGAATGCAGTTTCCAGCATTCCTCTTAGAATATTTCTAATATGTTAAAATATAATTTGCTTATAACCAGGTGACTAAATGTTACCTTGTTACCTGTCAATAAAATATCATTCTAAGTCCTTAGAGGGGCATTTCTTAGATTGTTGGCCATTATTTTCCTAGTTGTTTTTGACCCGTACAATAATCACATCTCAGTTGTAAACATTACCCATATGGCAAATTATAGTTAAGAGATACAAAATGAAAAGTACTGAATCTAGTATATTTAATACTCTCTGTGGGTTTTCTGTGAATGAATTGCTGAAATTATCTTTCTTTTTTCTAAGAAGTCAAAACTGTTAACATTATCCTGATTTTGGTAAGTGCCATAATGCATACTGTATTTGCATCCCTTGAATGATTCTATTTAAAAAATCACTTTAAGGTCCTCCAAATAAAACATTATATATGACTCTTCATATTTGTAAGAGATATTTGAGGAAAGGATTACATGTTTTCTCACATATGTATTATTTAAGATCACCAGGTCTTTCCAGGGCTATCCCTTTCTCTTGCCCAAAGGAAAGATTTCCAAACCACAAAAACCTAAAGGTATTTCAATTAAATTGCAATAATATTACATGAGAAAGGTTTCTCTGTATTATGTACTGTATTTGTTGAAGCCTGGGTTGGTAAAATGGTAACATAAATTGGAAATGGATAGTTTGCAAGCCCTCTCTTAATTTCCCTCTAAATACTGCTGATGAAGCAAGAGATTACATAAGAAATTCAGCAAAAAAACCCTGTACTTCTGTTTATTTGAAGTTTATATGAGTTGGAACGATCACTTCATTCTTTGAATATCTATTATCTATCTAGTTTGTTTGTTTGTTTAACATCTACATAAATCAAGTGGGTGAGCTCAATTAAGCAGTGTTGTGTTGTATATTGCCCAGAGTCACTTTTCATGAGATGGGTGGCTATATAAATTTGATTAATAAATAAATTTAGGCCATGCTATTTTTCCAGAAGGGACGTGGTGGCTCAATGGGTTAGGATGCTGAGCTTGTCGATCAGATGGTCGGCAGTTTGGCGGGTCGAATCCCGAGTGCCGCATAGCAGAGTGAGCACCTGTTACTCGTCCCAGCTTCTGCCAACCTAGCAGTTCGAAAGCACGTAAAAATGCAAGTAGAAAAATAGGGACCACTACGGTGGGAAGGTATCAGCGTTCCGTGCACCTTTGGCATCTAGTCATGACCACGGAGACGTCCTCGGACAAGCGCTGGCTCTTCGGCTTTCAAACGGAGATGAGAACTGGCCCCTAGAGTTGGAAACGACTAGCACGCATGTGCGGGGGAACCTTTACCTTTTATTTTTCCAGAACCAACATTTGTTCCTGACCTCATAAGGTCCCTAAAGAACTTACCAAAGAGAATCGTAATCAAGATTTGTTATGATCCTTCTGATCCATGCTTACCTCATAGCAGCATTGACAAACTTCCTCCATGTATTCTTCTGCTAGAGCAGGGATCCCCAACCCCCAGTCCATGGACATACTGGGCCATAGCATGCCAGCAACTGGTCCGCACAAACAAGGAAAGCTCAATCCATGGGATACAGGGAGCACACAAAACCACACACTCTCCGGTCCATGGAAAAATCTTTCTCCACAGAACTGGTCCCTGGTGCCCAAAAGTTTGGGGACCTCTGTGCTAGAGTTATGCAAAGGCCAAATTGACTCACCTGTGCCATTTAATGAAATGCTACAGACTGGTCCTCTGCTTCTAGAGGGATAACACGAGTTATCCCTTCTTCAACCATCTTCAGTTGTCCAGATAGGAAATTTTCTATTCACCCAGGTGTTTGAATCATTGAAACTACAATGAAGAATTACGTAGAAATTTACCTGAAATTGCATATTTCAGTCTATGAATTCACCTTCCTACTTCACTTAGCTTTAGGCTCTGTATCAGTTATAGGAAATGAAGGTGTTTTTTTCATTTGCTGGATAGACATACAAGTATGCTGAATATATAAGTAAAGGCACCTGTTATTTCTGAGAGCTAACTTTTTCCTTGCAAGTTGTTCATGAAACCCTTTAACCCTATTTCATAGTTCTTGAATGGTAAAATTTCAGACAAATCTGGGAATGAACCATCAGTGTTTTAACAGGTGACTTTAAAAAGGGGCTGATTTTCTCCAACCCCAAGTGACTGTAGCATTATTACTAGGCCAGTGATATTCTTTTAATAGGTTCAGGTCTGTTAAAGTGACAGATTTCTTCCAATTAACTACAGCATGTTGGGTTGTATGAATTAAGACATGCCCTCTTTTCACATTTCAGCTAGTTACAGGGGATCTGAAACCCCTTCTGGATCAATATAAATCTATACAATGAAACTGTTGGCAACCTGTAGATTAAAAAAAATGCTTCATCTGAGAATTATGGAAAATCTTTTCCCAGTATTCATGTCCTCTTTGGCTCTCTTCTTTTATAAGTTTGATATTGCTGCTACTTTGTTCTTTTCTAGATTGTACTGGCCTAAGATTTTGGCACAGTCTGTGCCAGTGAAGCTAGCTATATAATTATATCTTAAAGGAAACAAGCATGGATAGCTTTATTTTTTAATAGCAAAGGCTGAAATCCTATGAACATTAAGGTAGAAGTAATTACAAATAAACTGGGTGATGTTTACTTCTGTTCAAACATGCATAGGATTGCTTTCATATATAATCTGTAGTCTTTTTAACTGCTTAACACACTTATACAGTTCCTTGGGTAAACCTCACATTAAATGCAATGATGAAGACAATGGCATAGGTAGAAATTACAAAGTAAAACGAAGATGGAACTTTGTTTACTTTGAAGAAGTTGTTTCTACTCTTTCTCTCCCTTTCAGAAATAACTTCAGGAGTCCACATTCTGAACACTAGAAGAGTAGCGAGTCATGGCTAGTGCAATCTGTTAAAACTGAATTATTCCATCTGTCTGCAGTAAATTCATAAAGTTTAAAGCAAAACTTATTTAAACAGGTCAAATGTAAATAGACAGTGTTAAAGCAGAGGTATGAAACATATTTCAGGGTTGAAGCATTCCAGATTTCTTTTATTTTTGTTTATTTGTAAAGATATGTACAGAATAAAAACAGAAACAGAAGAAAGAGAATTCATTGGATTTACAAAATGTTAACAATTTTACATTTTACATGAGAGCCAGTTTGGTGTACTAAGCTAGACACCAGTTTGGTGCATTAAGCTAGACACCAGTATACTGGGAGTTCTAGTTCTACTGGCGGAAAGCCAGTTTGATGTAATGGTTAAAGCACCAGGCTAGGAACTGGGAGACTGTGAATTCTAGTCCTCCATTAGACACAAAGCCAGCTGGATGACCTTGGGCCAGTCCTTCTCTCTCTCTACCTAGGAAGAAGGCAATGGCAAACCTGTGAATCTTGCCAAGAAAAACTGCATGGAATTGACCAGGCAGTCACTTAGAGTCAATTCTGACAAACACACACAAACACAGACACCTATTACATGAAGAATTTATAGCATCCTTACAGAAGACATTTTATCATTATTCTTACAAATCACATTATATTGGAATGACAATTATATGGAGTTTAGTATTTTAAATGCTACTATTGAAATCAGATCAGGGATTCACAAAAACATCCAGAATATTAAGAATTGAGCAAAATGTGAATAATTCCCTCCTTAACTTTATGGCCAATGAGATAAAATCTAGGGTTTTAAAACCTTTTAAAAGTGAAATGTCAGGTCTGGCAGAAGACTATAGGCAGAGAAACATTCCCTTGTCAAGCTTACAGCAGTCCACTTTGAGACCAATTCATTTCTGATATCCTTAGAATTGTCTATTTCATGATCATTCTGTACTCTTGGATAAGAGTAGGTAGTAGATGTGGAGCGATATTGAAAGGATTTAAACATCCATCATTTTCTAAAAAGACCCTTTTTACTGAGCCTAAACTTTTTTAAAAAAATATTCTCCATTAAACCAATCCTCTGTCTTTACTTCAGATGAAAAGAATTAACAAAGCATTTTAAACTCACAGCAGATTTCCAAGAAACTGCAACTGCTCAACAGAATGAGAAACTGCAGAAATTGCATGCATATAAGATTCTAGATTATCTTGAAAAGCCTTAACAATGAATTTTAATATCTTATAATTGTTAATTGATAAGGCACTTATAATTTATCCCACATATAATCTGCATAATCACCCTCTCCTGCTCTCCTCCTTTTCCTCCATCCTTATCCCAGTTTAAATCCTCCGTGCATCTTTAGTTCATGAAAATGAAGCCTTTTAATAAAATTACTTAATCTGAAAAAAGCCACCGAATTCCTCCTACTCTGAGATTATCTCTATTCATGGATGAAAAACTAGCAAATTGCATGGAACTGCTAAAAGCCCACAAGTGAAATGTTGATTTTATTGTCACTCGAGAACTACTTCAATATTTTTTGCAAAAAAATTGAAAGAAACAAAATGTTGATTTGGAGATTCCGTGATCAAAATTATATAGATTATAGAAAGAATATACATAAATATTAATCTTAGAATAACAGTTTGATGTATTTTTTTTATTCTTATCTGTACCAAAGAAAGTTGGAAGTCATTCTTTTTCTATTTTTCTTTTCCTTTTTTTCTTTTTCAACCACTATCTTTTCTCTTCTTGATTTTTTTCTTTTCCAAATTTCTTTTTTCCCTTCTATTAATGTTGTGTTTTTGAAATTTAATATATTTTTAAGTAAAACAATTGCTCCCCAAAGGACTGTACCTAGGGAACCTTTATAAAGGAAGCTAGAACAGACACTCTCTCTCTCTCTCTCTCTCTCTCTCTCTCTCTCTCTCTCTCTCTCTCTCTCTCACACACACACACACACACACACACACACACACAAACACACACACAGAGAGAGAGAGACAGACAGACACTTACTGCCACCACACCCTAAAATGTGTAGGAGGAAGAACAATGTCCATTTTTGTGCACATATGGTTTCTGTGCCATGATTCTCTGAAACTTCAGAAAGGCTTAGATTTAGGGTTGGTCTGATCTGAGGAACTCTGATTTTTATATTTCTTTAATGTCCAAATAAACCCAATTTAATTTGGAATTTGCCTAATGTAATAAAAGATGGTTACCTATAATGTCAGAGGGAATGCAGTGTTTAGTGAGATTCTTTTTGCTCTTTTGTCTCAGTAGAGACAAAATCTAGAAATTAGCCAAAGACTATAAAAAAGAAGGGGTGTTCAGGACAACACAAAAACTAGTCTTTAGGGGGGAAAAGCTGGTGGATGAATGCCAACAGGCTTCTGTGCTGTTACTCATCCTCTTATCCTTTCAAAATGACGAAAGGGCTCATTAGCTGAAATAAACTCACCTTGTATTCAGAGTTGCTACTGTTTTCTGTGAAATTGGATTTGGTTTGAAATAGTTGTTTTAAAAAATGAAAAGTTAATGAAAATGGAAGATAGTAAAATAATGAACTAGGCCAGAACTGTGCGGACTTTAAGATCTTTTTTACAATCACTTTTCTTTTTCAAAAACAAGTTTTTAAGGCAAATTTATGGGCCTATTTTTCCAGGTATTCTGGAAAAATGGCAAATCAAGAAGAGAAAACAGACTAAAAATGGGCATGAAAAAGAGACTTGAGAAAAGGGAGGAATAAGTTGAGAGACAAATAGCTATGGAGCTTGTAATCATAATTTTATTTTCTCTATTGCATAATATTTTGGTGCGATCTTTCTCTTAAAAATTAAGAAACAAATTGAGAAAACAAATTAATTTTAGAGAGAGTTATTTTAGCATTGATTTGGAGAAATTGCCTTGCCTTTTTTGAACTTAATGCTGGAGCAAATTATTCTTTCAAAGGAGTGTTAGGATTTATTTTTTTTTAAAAAAGGGGGAATCACATTACATTTCTGTCTGACATTGAATTTTGAGTTTTGCCATCTTACCTGACAGTTTTGTGACTGGTTGCAATCAATGCAGCCACTCTGCTGCCATGACAGTAATTACACCACTTCCAATATTGTCTCAATATTCTAAATCTGTCACTGACTCAAGGTAGTTCAAGATCTCTGCTGTAAACAATGAACTCTATTCTAGATAAAGTTGGAAGATGAATAATTTGAGATTTAAAATATTGGCCTTCTCTGTTGCTATAGTTTGCTTGAGATTGTCCAGTGATATAGTTGCCTATTCCATAGGTTGGTATACACTTGGGGAGATGAGGGAAATGTTGTTTTTTTTTAACTTCTGACTGATTCTATTTGCTATTCAATCCTTTTCCAGGAGCCTGATGTTTCTCTCAGTACGGCTGATGTATATGTTGTTGTTCCACATTGCGGCTGTGTCACGTCTCCATTCTTGCTTCTGTGTACTTTCAACATTTTTGTTGCTATGTCTGGTTATGTTTTCATTTTTACTTCATTACTTTACTTTATTGCATTATTTACATTAGATATGCACATTACATACATATTATATTACATTACATTATTTCAGCTTGTTTTCATTTTTCAGCTTTGTCATTCTTCTATTCACACGATAAGATGGCTACCTATGACTAGTTCTAAAGGTATAGAGGTATAATTTGCATATATATAATGCTAAATAACTTAATCTGCCTAAATCTAAAACTCGTCCTACTTAAATGAACAAAACAGAGCATTTCCCATAAATAGCACACTATAGGTTCCCCCCCTCCCCAGCGATATTGCCTTTGATACTCATAAATGCAATAATACTGAATCTAAACTGTTGGTATCTCCATGTGAATGTAGAACAGACCTCACTTTTTGTTATTGTTTTCCTACCAGCATCATCATATCTTATATTTTCAGTATACCTGTCTCTTTTGAAAGATCCTTAAATATGAATACTATTAATATTTTTAAAAAGAAGTCCTAAAATATGAAATACGTCTGAAGCTAACAAATTGAACCCAAATGCTTTTTGGCAGTGAGCTGCAAGGGACTGTCTAAAAAAAAAAAGCTGGAATGGAGTGTGAAGATTTCACACCGGGTTTTTATTTCTTTTTTTCTTCTTTGGTGCTTTCTTTATTAGAGTTTAGATCTTGAATACATTTACATTTTAGGCAGGCAGCGCAATGTCCCATCTGTTCTGATTGTTCTCCTTGCCTTACTCACAATTATTTGGCTGTTGTCTTGTGTGAAAAATCTGATTTGGTTCCTGATTAGCGCCTTCATTACAGAATTTTTTTATGAAACCGTATGTTGCTTCATTGCCTCAGCCATTACTTCCTTACTTTTTTCTTCTTAAAGTGTGACTCTAATACTCATGGACTGAGAGCACAGATTGATCAATAGCAATGCCAGTGTATTGAGGGGATATCTATATCTATATCTATCTATATCTATATCTATATCTATCTATATCTATATCTGTTATGTATTCACTTATAATTCATATTGTATGTATTCATTATTAGGAATTGTTGTAATAGAGTTTAACAGGGCTGAGGTAAAAACCGCGGCAGCTTTTGACAGCTGTCAAAAGCTGCCGGACAGAACCGCGCAGGCGCAACCGACTGACAGTTCTGCACGCGCCTCCACTGACAGCTCCGAGCTGTCAAAATCTGCCGGTTCCGATTGGAGAAGACAAACGGCGCGGGAACCAGCTCAGCCCTGATTGGCTAACCTACTGACAGCTGCCAGTATAAATAGATGTCATGTTCTTCTGTTGTTTGCCTGGTTCGTAATAAAAGGTTAAATCGTTAACCTGCTGTCTCGCCTGCTTCTTAAAAGCACTGGCGACGAAGGTGGGATGCCTGCTTGCCTAAGCTGAAGTCACTACCTAAGGGGAGAAGAGATTTTTTCCCTTAGCCCGAGCTAGTCACTCGCTGAAGTCACTCGGAAGCCGAACTTCCGTACAACGCAAGCAGCTGCACCCACGGCTTACAGACAGCATGACGAACCATGGCCACATTAGAGAGTTCAACACCCGCCACCCAGAAGGTTGGGAATCTCATCTGGGCCAGGTAGAAGGATACCTGGTGGTTAAGAAGATTACGGACGACCGGGCCAAGGCAGCCGCCCTCCTCTGGCTCAGCGGCCCCGCTGTCTATGATGCCGCTGTGGGAATCTTCACTCCTGAACCGATCGCCACGATCTCCTACGCCGATCTCACCGAGGGGCTGAGTAAATACTTCATGCCCCTCAAGTCAGAACTTTTCTGGAGGGTAAATTTCGCCCGAAAACTACAGCTTCCTGACGAGCCAGCAAATGACTTCATAACCCGGGTCAGACACGCCGCACGGCGGTGTCGGTTCCCGGACTTAGAAGACCGAATTCGGGACCAAATCGTCATAGGGCTCAAAGACGAGCGGCTGAGGAAGAAGCTGATCGCCAAGCCAGAAATGACAATGACCGATGTGGCGAGGGAAGTCATTGCATATGAGGACAGCCACGGTGACAACCGACGTTCACCTGACAGCGGGCCCAATGGGTCCGTGCACCAGGAGGACGGCGGGTTCAGCGGTCCCGAGGAAGATGACGGCTCCATGGACATCGATGCGGTACAGCAGCGGTTCGACAAGCTCAGGCTGCAACGCAACTACAGGGGGGGGCCTGCCAACAATCAGAGGGGCGCTAACTTCCAGCCAAACAGGGCCAAGTGTGCCAGCTGCGGCGGAAGCCACCCAAGAGCAACGTGCTGGTTCCGCAGTGCCAAATGCCACGGGTGCGGAAAGACAGGTCACCTCAAAGCCATGTGCCGCAGCCAGAGCCGAGAAAATCTGCATGAACTGGAAGTGACAACCGCAGGTATGAGCCCACACACACCCAGGGCCAGGCACAGTCCCAAACCCCTAGTGCTTAATGTGAGGGGAAGGGCGGGGGAATACACAGTCCACAGCACTCTTAAGCCCAAAGTCAAGGTGGACGTTCTGATTCATGGAATTCCCTGTGAGATGGAAGTGGACTCTGGGTCCTCCGTCTCACTCATTTCGTGGCAAACCTACAGGGACATTTGTAACCAAAGTAGAAAACGGCCCGCCCTTCGTCCCACCAAACTCCGCCTAGCTGATTTTCAGAAAACGCCCATTAAACTCCGGGGGAAGGGCTCCGTCCCCGTAGAGTTCAAACAATTTAAAGGATCCCTCCCTATATTAGTAACCCAGGAAAACAGAATCAGCCTGCTAGGATTAGACTGGTTTGAGGCGCTAGGGATAGCGTTGACAGGCGTCAACGCCGTTCAGCTGTCAAACTTAGAATCCGTCTGCCTTCAATTCGCGGACGTTTTTGACAGCTCACTCGGGAAGTACACAGGACCGCCTGTATCACTAAAACTAAACCCTAATGTAATGCCTGTCAGAATCAAGGCAAGAAGAGTTCCCTTCGCCTTGAGAGAAAAAATAGAAGCGGAACTAGACCGATTAACTAACTTAGGAGTCCTTGAACCTGTAGAAGGGGCAGAGTGGGAGACACCCATAGTGACCCCAATTAAGCCAAATGGCCAAATAAGATTATGTGCCGACTATAAGGCGACACTCAACCGTGCATTAAATGCCCATGCCTACCCGGTCCCGGCTGTCAAAGATATCCTCGCGGCCATTAAGTCAGGCGCCATTTTTGCCAAGTTAGACTTGGCGCAGGCGTATTTACAGCTGCCTGTCACCCCTGACACCACCTTAGCTCAGACAATCGTCACCCACAAGGGAGCATTTAAAATTAACCGCCTTCAATTCGGCATCTCCGCAGCCCCGGGGATCTTCCAAGAAATCATGGAAAAAACACTTAAAGGGATCCCTGGGGTCTGTCCATATTTTGATGACATCTGTTCTGAACCAGCCAACTACCGGCCTTGTAATAAGGCAAACCCCTGTTCAAGCAGTAGAGACTGGAGAGCGTCTGAGGCTGCAAAGCGTCTGCCAAGTTTAATTCACAAGCCAAACAACAGAACAAGAAACACAGGAACTTGAATCCTCAAGCGGAAGGGTTGCTTTCAGCAACCAGCCCCTCCCCAAACACTCCTTTTATTTAGAGTTCAGGGCGTGGTCTCCCTGTGCCTCCTCCCGAGGAGTCCCACAGCCTTTCTTTGTTTGTTCCTGCTCGACTGCCTCCTGCGTCGGGCGTCCTTGAACAGGGCCAGCTGTGGGTCATCATCCTCCGCACTATCGGGCTCACGCAGCTGAGAAGAGGGCCCCGGCTGAGGGCTCTGCGAAGCCTCCAAGCCATCATCAGCCGTTTCGCCTTCCACACCCTCCTCCTCCCCCTCATCTGAGTCATCCGATACATCTGAGCCTGCTGCCGAACCCACCGGCTGGCCCTGAGTCACAACAACATCCTAATTGCAGGGGAATCAGAAAAAGACCTAGCTGACAAATTAACAAAAGTGCTTCTTAGATTCAGGGAGGCTGGCCTCAAATTAAAACGAGACAAATGCTCCATTGGGGTGCCTTCAACAGAGTTTTTAGGATTTAAAATTGATGCTAAGGGAATTCACCCCACTGAGACAAAAATAAAAGCCATTAAAACAGCACCAACCCCTAAAAATAAACAGGAACTGCAAGCCTTCCTAGGGTTAGTTAATTTTTATCATACCTTCCTGCCCCATAAAGCCTCCATTGCCGAACCCCTACACAGGCTTTTAGATAAAGGCAAAACCTGGAATTGGTCATCTGAGCATGACAAAAGTTTTAATCTACTAAAAAACTTACTCACCAGCAATGCAATGGTAGCCCTGTTTAAAGAACACCTGCCCTTATGTCTGGCTTGTGATGCCTCTCCCTACGGCATCGGAGCAGTCCTAAGCCACTTAACTAACGAGGGAACGCAGATCCCTGTAGCGTTCTACTCCAGAACGCTGTCAAAACCTGAGCGTAATTACGCTCAAATTGATAAAGAGGCTTTAGCTATAGTGGCTAGCGTAAAAAAGTTTCATGACTACCTATACGGCTGACCCTTTACCATTTTTACGGACCATAAGCCCCTATTAGAACTTTTTACAGTAAACAAACTAACCCCACAAATTTTATCTCCCCGCATCCTGAGATGGTCTACATTTCTGTCAGCCTATTCATACAACTTAGAATATAAGCCAGGGAAATCCATGGGCCATGCGGATGGGCTTAGCAGACTGCCCCAACCAATAGTCGACCCAGACCCAGCACCAGCTGGGAAGATACTGGCTATTACAGACCTGCCAGAATGCCCATTATCTGTTAAAGACATCGCTGCAGCCACAGCTGTAGACAAAATATTAGGCAGAGTCTTAAACTATGTCACGTCTGGCTGGCAATGCACACCCCCAGACCCAGAATTCCAACCTTACATTTTAAAGCAAAAGGAATTATCCACCCATCAGGGGTGTCTATTATGGGGCAGCAGGGTAATCATACCTGACAAACACAGACTCAAAGTGTTAGAGAGCCTCCACGAAGGTCACCCTGGGACCGTCAAAATGAAGGCTCTGGCCAGAAGCTATGTCTGGTGGCCAGGATTAGACAAGCAAATTGAAACACATGTAGCCGGCTGCTATTCCTGCCAACTTGTTAGAGCCGCCCAGCCACATGCCCCCATACACAGATGGGAAACTACAAAGACACCCTGGTCTCGTATCCACATAGACTATGCGGGTCCATTCCAGGGACAATCATTCCTAATAGTCGTGGATAGCTATTCGAGGTGGTTGGAGGTGGCGCCAGTGACTAGCACAACTTCAGCAGCCACAATACAAGTTCTAAGAGGGTTATTCGCAACACATGGGCTTCCAGATGTAATAGTCTCTGATAACGGCCCCCAATTTACTTCCTACGAATTCCAGAGTTTCACAACGGCGAACTCTATTAGGCACACCACCACGGCTCCGTTTCACCCATCCTCGAACGGCTTGGCAGAGGTGATGGTAAAATCAACCAAAGAGGCACTGCGGAAAATCATCTCTGGCAACTGGCACCAAAGACTGGCACAATTCCTGTTATCTCAACACACCACCCCATGCACAACTACGGGGAAATCTCCGGCAGAGCTCCGCTGGGGCAAAAGACTAACGACCAGACTAGACCGCCTACATCCTGACAGATCCCCTCCAGACCCAGAACTGCCCCTCCAGCATAGAACTCTCACCACAGGGCAAGCTGTCTGGGCAAGAAACTATGGGGGGGCAACAAATGGACACAAGGGGTTGTCATTGAACAAACGGGGCCACTATCATACATCATAGACACAGGACACAATTCCCACATCCGCAGACACATCGACCAACTCCGGCGGCGCAGCCCACAAAATATGGGGGAAAGGGGGAACAATGAAATGCAGGCAGAAGCCCCACAGCATACACTTTTAACACCGCAACCCCCCCGATCAAAATGTACCATTTCAAGACCCCACTCCAAACGACGCTGAAACAACGGAACCAGACCCCTTGACCCCTGAACCAGTTATCGAGTTGCCTGGGGAAAAGGAACAACCAGCTGAGACGACCCCCCCGGCGCTCCGAAAGGATAAAAAGACCCCCTGCCTACTTACAAGACTTCGAATGGGGAAACCCAAAAAAGAAACAGGGAAAAATCAACTCAATCAGAGGGAGGGGTAAGGGGTGTTATGTATTCACTTATAATTCATATTGTATGTATTCATTATTAGGAATTGTTGTAATAGAGTTTAACAGGGCTGAGGTAAAAACCGCGGCAGCTTTTGACAGCTGTCAAAAGCTGCCGGACAGAACCGCGCAGGCGCAACCGACTGACAGTTCTGCACGCGCCTCCACTGACAGCTCCGAGCTGTCAAAATCTGCCGGTTCCGATTGGAGAAGACAAACGGCGCGGGAACCAGCTCAGCCCTGATTGGCTAACCTACTGACAGCTGCCAGTATAAATAGATGTCATGTTCTTCTGTTGTTTGCCTGGTTCGTAATAAAAGGTTAAATCGTTAACCTGCTGTCTCGCCTGCTTCTTTAAAGCAATATCTATATCTATATCTATATCTATATCTATATCTATATCTATATCTATATCTATATCTATATCTATATCTATATCTATATCTATATCTATATCTATATCTATATCTATATCTATATCTATATCTATATATCTATATCTATATCTATATCTATATCTATATATCTATATCTATATCTATCTATATCTATATCCTTGGAGGGTGGAGGCGAGCCGATTGATGGGCCGAGAGCGAGCTTCCCCCCCGCGGAGGCCCTTTTTGGGGCTGTTTTTGGAGGGTGGAGGAACCCGACACCACCGCTGGAAGATGGAGGCGGGGCAAGTCGGCTGGCGAGGCACTCATGGAGTCCGAGGCCTGAGACAACTGGGGTTTGTGGCATTGAGGCCACGCCCGTGGCTTGAGGCGCCGTGTGAGGAGCCGGACAGCGGATGGCTTCCCTCTTCTGCGGGGGCCTTACGGAGCTGTTTTGCTGGCGCCTGATGTCCATGGCACTGGAGGCTGCATTGGCCTCTTGGGGACCATATTGAAGAACAGAAGTGAGCCTCCTCCATCTTCCATGATGACCTACATGATGACATCTGTGCCCTGTGGCTTATCACAGCCCCTCTTTGGTCGTGATTTATATTTGGGAGATGGAGATGGATGACTGGCCCGGACTTTGTTACTGCCATTTGACATCTTGGCAGCTTTGGAGGTGTTGGCGGTGGGGCTCAGTGATGTTGGGCAGCAGGGGGGCCTGGCTGTTGTTGGCCGGGCCTGGAACCTGAACTTGAGATCTGTTTATTCCTGCCCATTGCCGGAGTTGTTGATGCCCTTACTGATAAACTGACTTGTTACCTTTACCTCACCCAGTCATCAGACTTTTTCCTTCTCTGCAACCTGCTGGGAGCTGGATAGTGGTTCTCCCTGAAATTGGAAGATCATGGTTGCTGTGAGAGGGCGACCATGCTTGGGAGGCACTGTCCAGCTTTGTGGATTTATTACTAATATTCATTTTCATCTGTCCTTGCCGATCCGTTCCTTCCTGCTTTTTATTTCTATCAATGGCCTATTCCGTGGGTGAACTGTTTGCCTTGAGGGAGTCCCCCCTCTCCCTGGTGTGGCCCTCTAATCTATGCCGCCGGTTCCTTCATGACGGGTATTGGGACCCCGAGAGGTGGCATGGCACGAAAAGGAGGCTTCGGGGTTTTCTATTTAAACCTTTTAATGGGTTAGGGTGAGGGGAGGAATGTAAGGCCCGGCAGAAAGATGGGGGGGTTCTGCCAGACCTACTCCACTCCAGGTTGGTTGACGGTCATGGCGGTAAGGGGGCCGGGGGGTCATGGGTCCCGAGGGGTTGGGGTGGGGATTGTGATACCCACGGTGATTGGGAATCGCAGCAGATGGATGAACAGAGGGCCATATCAGAATCTGGGATCGTGCCCCCGCTGTCTTCAAGCGGTGGCATGCTCCGACCCTCTGGTTTCATCCTGCCTTCCTGGGGGTGGGAGAGGGCAGATACCTGAGCTCAGGCTGATCTATTTAAATGCCAGGTCTGTGGTGAATAAAGCTCCCCTCATCCAGGATCTGATCAAGGAGGAAGGCAGAGACCTTGCATGCATTACGGAAACTTGGTTGGGACCAGAGGGAGGAGTCCCTCTGATTGAATTATGCCCACCAGGTTTCCACATGCTGCATCAGCCTCGGGCTCAGGGTAGGGGCGGTGGGGTGGCAGTTGTTACTAAGGAGGCTCTTTGTCCACGGGAGGCCACTGCCCCTCAGATAGATGGATGTGAGTCCCTCCTCCTGTGGTGGGGCCCTGGAGGTCAGTAGGGCCTGTTGCTTGCATACCTTTCTCCCAGCTGCATGGCAATGGCCCTGCCCAGGCTACTCGATGCTCTCTCGGAGTTGGCGGTTGAGTTTCCCAGACTTATGGTTCTGGGGGATTTCAACCTACCCTCCCTAGGGGGGGATGTCGGGGTGGCCTGAGAGTTCATGGCTTCCATGATGACCATGGACCTGACCCAGATTATTCAGGGTCTGACCCATGAGGGGGGAAACACGCCCGATCTTATTTTTATCTCCGGGCAGTGGCTTAATGGTCTGGGTGGGGTTTTTCCAACTAATCAACCCCTTTCATGGACAGATCATTATCTCCTATGGCTGGGCCTCCGTTATGCCACCTCCCACTGCTGGGAGGTGGAACTGACCAGGTGGTTCCACCCCAGGTGCCTGATGGATCTGGAAAGGTTTCAGACGGCACTTGGATTGATTTCTGCCTCCCTTTCCCACAGCCTAGTCGAGACCTTGGTTGACGCCTGGCAACGGGCTGCTTCTGAAGCTCTCAACCGCGTTGTGCCTTTGTGGCCTCTGACCCGGCGCAGGTCCCGGTTGGCTCCTTGGTTTTCCATGGACCTACGGGAGATGAAGCGCTGGAGGAGGGGCCTAGAGAGCATTTGGAGATCCAGTCGGTCTGAATCTGACCAAACACAGTTAAGATCTTTTACCAGATCTTACCTTGTGGCAATGGAGGTGGCGAAACGTGCCTACTTTGCCACCCTCATTGTGTCTGCAGATAATCACCCGGCCGCCCTGTTTAGGGTGACCCATTCCCTTTTAAATCAGGGGACGAGGGAGGACCCCTTGTGGGGACTTGCCAAGGAGTTTAGTCAGCATCTGCTGGACAAAATCGCTCAGATCTGGACTGGTCTGGACTCCGACTGGGCAGTATCTGACGAGGGGGAAGTGATGGGTCTGGCCGACATTATTTGGGAGGAGTTTGACCCTGTGACTCTGGATAAAGTGGACAGGATCATGGGTAGATTGAGTGCCGCCACGTGTTTGTTAGACCCGTGTCCCTCCTGGCTGGTTTATGCAGCTTGGGAGGTCACACAAGGCTGGCTCCAGGCAGCGATTAATGCTTCTTTGAGTGAGGGATGCTTCCTTGCTGCCTTGAAGGAGGCGGTGGTGAGGCCCCTCCTCAAGAAACCTGCCTTGGATCCAGCTATTTTGAATAATTTTTGTCCTGTCTCCAACCTTCACTTTCTTGTGAAGGTTGTTGACAGCGTGGTGGCATGGCAACTCCAGTTGGTCCTGGAGGAAACTGAGTATCTGGATCTGTACCAATCGGGTCTCAGGCCCGGGTACAGCATGGAGACGGCATTGGTCGCGCTGGTGGATGATCTCTGGCGGGCTTGGGATAGGGGTTATTCCTCTGTCCTGGTCCTATTAGATCTCTGAGTGGCTTTTGATACCATCGACCATGGTATCTTGCTACGACGTCTACGGGGGTTGGGAGTGGAAGGCACCATTTTATGGTGGTTCTCCTCCTACCTCTCGGGCCGTTCGGAGATGGTGTTGGCAGGAGGGCAGAGGTCAACCCTTAGGCCCCTCAATTGTCGGGTGCCCCAGGGGTCGGTCCTCTCTCCCCTCCTGTTCAACATCTATATGAAGCCACTGGGTGAGATCATCCATGGTTTCAGGGTGAGGTATCATCAATATGCTGATGATACCCAGCTTTTCATCTCCACCCTGAACCAACCAAGTGATGCCCTCGACGTGATGTCCTGTTGCCTGGAAGTGGTATGAATCTGGATGGGGAAGAATAGGCTCCAACTCAACCCGGCCAAGACCGAGTGGCTTTACGTAACGGCATCTCGTACAGTTCAGGATATTCCACCTTTGGCTATGGGGGGAGAGGTGTTACCCCCCGTTGATAGGGCGCGTAACCTAGGCGTCCTCCTGGATGCACGACTCAGTTTAGAAGATCATATAGGAGTTGTGGCCAGTGGGGCATTTGCCCAGGTTCGCCTGGTGCGCCAGTTGCGCCCCTATCTGGACAGAGATGCTTTACGTATGGTCACTCATGCACTTGTTACCTCCCGTGTTGATTACTGCAATGGTCTCTACATGGAGCTGTCCTTGAAGACCACCCGAAGACTTCAGTTGGTGCAAAATTCGGCCGCACGGGTTGTGATGGGAGCATCCCAATACTCCCATATTACAGCCATCCTGCGTGAGCTGCATTGGTTACCGGTTGCTCTCCAGGTGAGATTTAAGGTGCTGGTTCTCACCTATAAAGCCCTTCATGGCTTAGGCCCAGGATACCTGCAGGACCGTCTGCTGCCAGGAACGACTTCCCATCGCCCTGTGCACTCACACAGAGAGGGCCTGCTCAGGGTGCCGTCGGCCAGACAATATCGGCTGGTGACCCCCAGGTGGAGGGCCTTCTCTGTGGGGGCACCTGCCATGTGGAATCAGCTCCCCTTGGAGCTCCGGATGGCCCCTGACCTCCGGTCCTTCCGTCGTGACCTTAAGACACTTCTTTTCCAACAGGCCGACCTGGACTGATGATATGGGGTTTTAATATGGTTTTAACGTTTTATTGGTTTTAGTTGGGGCTAGGTATAGTTTAATTTCTTCTTAATATTTGTATTCTACTTGTATTTTATTGTTGTTAGCCGCCCTGAGTCCTTCGGGAGATAGGGCGGCATATAAGTCCCAATAAATAAATAAATAAATAAATAAATAAATAAATAAATAAATAAATAAATAAATAAATAAATAAATAAATAAATAATCTATATCTATATCTATATCTATATCTATATCTATATCTATATCTATATCTATATCTATATCTATATCTATATCTATATCTATATCTATATCTATATCTATATCTGTATCTGTATCTGTATCTATATCTATATATCTATATATCTATATCTATCTGTCTGTCTATCTATCTATCTATCTATCTATCTATCTATCTATCTATCTATCTATCTATCTATCTATTATCCAATGTTCTGTCATCTCTGACTTGGGGGGGGGGGGGAAAAGGACCTGCTGATTTCTGAAGACAACCTAATCTGTGGGGAGAAAAGTGGGAGGACTTTAAGCATATTGCAATTTTAGACTTGACTTTCAGGACAACCCTTTTCTGTGCCTGGCTGGAATACAGTACTATTTGGAAAAGGTCTCACTTTGCCTCTTTGTACAATGAGTGCATTGCATGCTTTATAAACAGATGACTCCACCCAGCCATCTTTCAGCAAAAAGGTCCAGTCTTGAGTATCTTTCACTGTCTCCTTGAAAGTATCTGAGCCTCTTTAATGTTTCAGAAGATCATCCAATGCATAAGCATTAAGTTTATTAATCATATATTCAAAAGACTAGTTAGTCCCAGCAGATGCATCGTGCAAGGATTTAAAGTTCAAGCATATAATTTTAAAAGTCATTTTATAGAATGATTATAAAAAGAACAAAAACATTTGACATTTTTTGTTTTAAAAACATTTTTCCCAGTTATTAGTGGCATTCATGTAATTCACATAAATATGCCATGACTCCACTTAGAACAATTTAAGCCTGAATCAATGCTCTTCTGTAAAATGCTACATTAAAGCACAAAGAAAAGCTTATGTATTGTGATTGTTTTGACTTATTGATTTTTTTGAAAAGGAGAATGGGGACCTTGATGACTATTCTAGGTAAAGTCCTTGAGCAGATTATTAACCATCACAGCCAGGAATCCAACAGTTAACAAGAGCTAACATTTGTATGGCATGACTAACCTTATCCCTTTTTTTCAACAGAGTTATTAGCTTAATAGATTGTGCAAATGCTGTGGAAATAGCATAACTGGATCTCAGCAACACATTCAAAAAGTCTCCTGTTATAGCTTCATTTATAAAATGGGATATATGATGACACAAGTATGAGATAGATTCATAATTGACTGAATGACTGTACGAAAGAGCTGTCATGGTTCCAATAGATGAGACCAGTAAAAGCAGAAGTCCAAGGCAAGAGGTTTCCTTAAAGAATATATTTATTGGCTACAAAGTATCGGCACAGTCAAAAGTGAAACCAAGTCTGGAGTTCCCTCCCAAGCATTACAATGTTACAAAGTTGAACTTCTCACCCCAGCACTATGTAATTATCCACTTTCCCCAATAGAATACTTTCTAACTGAAGACTTTCTAACTGAAGACTCAGCCCACCAAAAGTCAGGCAGCAATGACCTTGGTTCCCATGGGACAATTTATTCTTTAGTCTAATCTTAAAACCACTCATCCCCCTATCTATTACTGTGGAAACTGAAAACAAAACAAAAATGGCTTCAGCCAAGATCATTGCAGTGTTGACAAGAGCATTCATAAATATGAATACTCATAGCAAAATGTTCCACAATACTCTGCCTTGATCAGGCTCCAACTCAGAATACTGTGAAGAATACTAAGAACCATAACTAAAAGAAATTGATAAATTGAAGGGAGTTCAAAGGAAGACCATAAAGACAGTGAGGGAACTGGAACCAAGTTCTATGACAAACAGCTAAAGGAATTGGTCACAGCATTCCAAGGAAGAGTGAGGGAATGCTTGATAGTTACAGTATCTTCAGGCATCTAAGGGATTGTCACATAGAAGATGGTGATTAAATCTTGGTTATCCTACTGAGTAGGATCAAAGCCAATGTTGGACCTACAGGAAAGCAGATGTGCAATATAGGATTTGTCAATCAATGGGAGAGTCTGCCTCATGAAATGGTTTGGTCTCCTTTAGTGAAGTTTTTCAATCATAGGTTGGATCAACATTTGTCAAAAATGTTTCATAGTTCCTTTACTGATTTGGAAGTTGGATTTCTCATTTCACCTCTATTCTGTTTATTTATTATACAGATTTCCTGTTATCGAATCACAAGTTGTCTAGGCAGTATAGAACAATAGGATACATGATAATAGAAATACAAAACAAATATCAGGCACCCAATAAAATCCATCATCTTACTGTAAGAAGAATTAAAAGTCAACCAAAACAGAAAGGAGCAGCACAACACCATAACTAATATGCAACTATCTGCCCAAATAGATCGCTTCTACATTTTTATTGTGTGGGGGGGAGGGTTCCAAGGGGGTTGGTTGCAAATGCTTAGGAGGTAACCTATTGCTCAATATTAAGATTGTCATGGAGGAGAATTTCTTCTGGGACCCCATCCCTAGGATTTTTTGTGAGGTGGGGACACTAAAAATCCCTTCTTGGATTGATTCCACAGTAAAGGCATAGTCTAAATTTAATAAAATAAAATAAAAATAAATAAATAATTGCAAGAAATGGTCCTGAAGATAATGAAGAAGTGAGCTACGTTGGACTTATAGATTAATATCAGGGTTTTTTAATATTGATATCCTCATCATGCAAATACTGTGATTGACATACTTTTGCCAGATAATCAGGAAGCAAGTCCATCTGCTGATGTCATTACATGCATGTTATCATTTTGGTAGAATCATTTACTACATACACCACTGCTTTGAATTGTTATATTTATTATCAATATTCAAGTAATCAGAGTATGAAGTACTATGTTATTTAGTAACTGTCAACTCTTTATACTTAACAATCTGGCCACTGAAGAACAGAATTCTAATAGAGAAGTACTTAGTAGATTAGTCACTGGCATTAGTCAAATAAGTTTTTAGTTCTGACATTTCTTTTTTAAAAAATCCATTTTTGCTTATTTTAATATAGGAAGGAATGTTCTAATCTTGGAACCTCTCTGGAAGACAAAGGATTTGTGGATTAGCAGATCAAAGGCAGTTTTCCATGAACCTTGATGGAATTCATGAATTCAAAAACTATTGGCAGCAGAAATAGCAAACATGGTAGATGTTTATATCTACAGAAAGTTGTCATATAAACCTCTCCAACCAGTTCATCTTAAGTTTAAAGTTGTTTTGTAAACTTTGATGGATGTATCAGGACTCACAGATATTAAGTTCTAATTTAGGATAGCAAGTTTAAGCAATTTAAAGAGGGAATAAGTTCCATTGAACTAAATAGGATTTAATTCTGAGAAAACTTGCTTCGTAAGCTATCAAGTGTAGTGTATTTGCATATGTAAAGAAAGCCAAATAGAAATCTTTTAATTTTTCAATTGGTCCCCTGCCTCTAAGCTCATATAAATACAGACCTAGGGAAGGCATAACAAGAGGTTTTGGATTATTCTCTCAGGTAGCATAAAAGCTGTATATTTGCAAGATGTTATGGTTTGCTTTTAATTGTTTTTGAAACCAATTACAGTGCATACATTTAAGGACATACATAAATTAAAAGGCTTGAAATTAATTAATAGCTTAAACAAGTATTTTATTTTTCTTGGTGATTTAAATTAATTGCCTTGATTTAAATCACTCTTTTTCTACTTGGCACCCAATTTAAACAAATTGCTGGGCTCCATCACATCTTGAAAAAACACCACACTATGCTGAAACTGAAAGCTAGGATCAATAGGCTGTGACTGAAAAGGGAAGTCTGGAAAAGTGTTGAGTCTGATCACATAGCCTTGCAATAGACATTACTGTATAATAAGGTTAGGTCTTGATGCTCATGCTTGAAGTTTTTGTATTAATACATTGAACTTCATCAGACAATCTTATCAGTGCTGTGGTATCATAGGACTCATCTACACAACCTTTTGCTTTTTTGCTATTGTTTCTTTCCATCCATAGACCAGGTATAACTTCCATTGTCCTAAACCTGTCCCCATAGTGTTCCCTCTCCCTATATGGAACCATGTTGATTGGCTGTCCATACAGCTCTACTGCATAGGGATAGTAAGAGCGGTGACTGCTGATTTCTCATAACTGAATATAAAGTGTCACTTATCATGGAAAAAGTCTCTGCCAATCACCAATCAGAGCATATGCTGGGGCAATGCTTGTACAAGCCAGGCATTCCATCCAATCATTTGGGAAGATTAACTAAGATCTGTTTAGTGGTTAGTAAAGAGTACACCTTTCTTGTTTGCTATGTTGTGGTGACCTGGATTTGTATTACCCACTGCATAAATGGTTTTTGAATTTTTGTGGGTGGGAGAAATGAGTTAAGCTACTGGATGATCTCAGAGAGCCAGAATATTTTCCAAAATGATTATCCATCTGTCAGCTCCTGATCACTAACCAGCAGCCAAGAGTGACAGTTTTCTGCACCTTTTGGCTTCTGCTTAGTGATCATTGGGACTTGTGCAGCTGAAGCACAGTCAGTGTTGACAAGTTGGCTTTTGAGAAAGAGTGTGTTTATGTGCAGGTAGTGGAGTTGACCTATTCTTCAAAATACATTGAATAAAGTGGCTTTGGGACTGTGGTTCCAGTCACATTCATAGCCCAAGGAAGGCTAATGTATAGCAGGGTTTCTCAACCTTGGCAACTTTAAGAAGTGTAGATGACAGTTTCCAAGATTCCCCAGCTAACACGCTGGTTGGGAATTCTGGCATTTGAGGTTCACACATCTTAAAGTTGCTAAGGTTGAGAAAGAGTAATATAGAGGAAGGCACCAGGCCTATGCTCTTACCTCAAAGCATGCAGAAAGTCTCTTAGATCACCCTCTCGCAGCACAGCACAAATGGAAGTGACATTCAAGAGCAGGACTTCACACAGAACCATAATAAGCCAATTCCTTAAACTGAAGCAAAGCCACAGTAAGACTTGATGCACCACATGAATCCAGTCATAGTATGAAGGAAGAGCTCAGAACGGATTGTGTTCCTTCTTTTCTTCATCTCATTTTTCCACACATTTCTCTCGCTTTCAGAAAACATTTAGATGAAAGTTTTGGGAAATATTTTTCTACTTCCCATTGCCTGTTCAATTTTTTAAACCTCTAGAAAAAAAAGAGTTTGCTAGCTCTTAGTTTTTATTATATGTCAAAATATTTCAAGACAACAGTCTTGAAATTTTGTCATACATTTTTCATTGATCTAGATTTTTTTAAAAAACAAACAAAACCCCACCAGTACCAGTTTAATGAAACTAGATAAATACTTTACATTAGAAATATTGATTCTTAATGCTTTTAAATTACCAAATGACTTTTTAATGTAATTAAAATTACCAAATGACTTTTTAATGTAAACAGAAGAGTAAATTAGAAAATAGAAGGATATTTTGTAATTTAGAAGTACTGTAAATAATGGCCCATCTAAGACTTATTTTGCAACTAAATCTGTTTTGTGAGTAAAAATCTGTTTTGTGAAGAGAAGGAGGTATGCTGATTTGTGTAGTGGATATTGAACATTGCTGCTCCTCCTCATGGCATCTGTCTGATGTCCCAGCTTTACAGATACTTCTTTAGCTTCTTTTTTTGCATGTCCTCTGACAATTATTACTGATTTCCTAAGCTTCCAACCTGATTGACTTTTGTTTATTGTATTAAAGTGTTACATGGATCAGCAGTCATTTCCAAGGGACTCTGACACTGCAGAATGGAGAGGAAAGAGCATCAATGCTTTCACTCATAATTTTAATGCTGAAATAGCTCTTCTGAAGTTGAATTTTCTTTCAGAAACCAATAGAAGTATAAAGTGAAAATGGCATGGGAAAAGTAAAATTGCTCTATGTCGACATTGTGATCCATTTGCAGTTGCCTTCTCTTGCAACTGTTTTTATTTTAAAGAAAAACCAGAGAGTCCAGAGAAGAGGAACCAAAGATGCATTTGATATCATTTCTAGTTTGAATCAAGCAGTGATAACATTAGAAGTAGAACAACAAAAGTACCCCTAATGTAACTGACACAGGCAGATTTTTGGGGAAGGCTCAAAGATAGTAAGATGGAGGACTTCCGGTTCTGCCTTGCAGTGATGCGGCCAAGGGATCCGCACTCCACAGCTGGTTTTGCCCTGCCAGGGGACCCTAAATGGGTCTGATATTGCCCCGGAGAGGCAACGAAGAAAGAGGGGCACCCTTATGATCACAGAATGATGGCAGTCAATCTGATCGATTTGGAGGAAGCCCTCTAACCTGACAGGAGAAAGGCTAGCTGCACACCAGTGTCTAGCCCAAGCTGCCAGCAGCCAAAGTCCAAGAGCACAAACTAGAACAACGGTGAACAGCGTGCTTGGAACTGGGTGAGAGTATCGAACTTCTCTCTTCTACTTTGTAACTGATTCATTGGAAAAGATACCCAAAACAAGAAATTCTCTAAAAGTGAAGGGAGGGGATCACACCCCACCATAGACAGAAGCAGTGAATTAACTTCCAAGGGGGGAATAATATACTGAAATGAAATTAATATCACTATAGTCTGGATAAATCTGAAAATTAAGAAAACCATTAAGATTTTATATCCTAAAGAGTCCTGATGAAATTTAAAAAAGAAAATAATAATTCTTTGTTTGAAAAAGTTGGAAAATAAATAACTACTGACTCAGTTCCAGTGGAGAACTGGAGCATAGAACAAGAGTATAACACTGACTCAGAAATTGGCAAGACACTCAGAAATAAAGAATAATCTGTTCCCTTGAACTTTAATAACCCTCAGCTCAATAGAAAACTCTTGGGAACAAAGAAAGAACACATAGTGGGCTACCCATAAGCTTAAGAAGTGTCTGCAAAAACAAACAAACAAAAACTTTAACTGTTGTCTAAGCTCAAGAACTGTTTGCAGAAAATGAAAAACTTTGACTCTAGGCTAATTTTCTAGAGGAGAATTTACTGGAAGGCTTTAAAGTGGCAAAACATTTTTCTGCAATTCTAACTGGTTGATAATTCAAAGACCCCTGAACAGAAGAATTGTTATAAAACATTGCTTTCACTGATCCGTTGATAATTGGAAACACATTGGATTACAAAAACCATATATAAAGATAGGAACTATATGAGATTTGGTTGTTTGGATTTTAAGATTGTCTGGTTTGATAAAGCTAAACACAGAGATTACGGTACTGGTGAAAGACTACCTGGAGGGAGGAGACAACATGGATATTGCATACCTATCTAAAAGTGACAGGAAACCACACCTAATATTCCCTTCTGAAGGACCTAGCCTGGAACATCAGAGATCTGCAGGAGCAATACTCCAAGAGAAGACAAATATTTTCCAAGAGGAAATCATATACAACCTGTCTTTCTCACTCCCAACAATATTTACAAAAATACAGGAATCCCCTGGCAAGCAGAATATATTAACTTGGAAAGCTACTTGGCGAAAGAAGAAGGCGACAGTTGGATTCAAGAGACCTGATTCGACTTACCAGACGGAGTACTACATAATTGAACACTTGTTTGAATATGATTAAAAGAATAATTTTGGATATAAAGGAGCTACAGTAAGAGGGATAAGAGACATAAGTAGTATAGTATTTTTTATAATATATGAAATGTAAAAATATTGGGATGATGTATGTGAACGAAAAGTTAGGACATTTAAAGGTAATTAACTTTGAGAGAAGTATGACCAAGAAGAATGATTTGAAGACTGAGGGAAAACTAAGCTTAAATAAGAATTTTGAAAACGGGACATATAGTGACTTAACAAGATGACTTTTACAAATATAATTGAAACATAAGCCGATCAGGAAAGATGTTATATGTGGATGTCATTGTTACTTGTACAAATACAAAAAATGTCTATATCCACCTTTGTATGCACTGAAAATAAGGGATGCAGTGGCTCAGTGGGTTAGGATGCTGAGCTTGTCAATCAGATGTTCGGCAGTTTGGCAGGTCGAATCCCGAGTGCCATGTAACAGAGTGAGCACCTGTTACTCGTCCCAGCTTCTGCCAACCTAGCAGTTCAAAAGCACGCAAAAATGCAAGTAGAAAAATAGGGACCACTACAGTGGGAAGGTAACAGTGTTCCATGCGCCTTTGGCGTCTAGTCATGCCGGCCACATGACCACGGAGTCATCCTCGGAAAAGCGCTGGCTCTTCGTCTTTGAAATGGAGATGAACACCAACCCCTAGAGTTGGAAACGACTAGCACGCATGTGCGGGGGAAACTTTACCTTTACCTTTATGCATTGAAAATATTAAACAATATATTGATTATGGAATTATAGAAATTATTATTGATTCTTTTTCAAATATATGAATTCAGACAACACGCTGTTTACTAAGCACTAAAGATTGCTATTGCAAAAAAAATCAATAAAATATATTTTTTAAAAAAACTAAAAATAGTAAAATGGTGACCATATCCATGTATTTGAAGTCTCATCCCTTTATTAAATCGATCACATTGGCACAAAATAGGCAGGGCTTCAATGGCATGGTTGCCATCTTGATATTTTGATTTCCCTCATCTTATAAATACACCTTAACACACCTAAGGTTTCTAGTGTTTAGATCAGGGGTGTCAAACTGCCAGCAAGTGGACCTGTTGTGTCATGCCAAAACCATGCCCACTCCATTGCCTGCAATGGAAAAAAAGTTGTGATACATCTCAACACGTCACGTAACATTGCGACTTTGACACCCCTGGATTAGATCACCCCTGGTTTAGCAGAATAGCAGAATAACAGAGCTGGAAGGGACCTCAGAGGTCTTCTAGTCCAACCCCCTGCTCAAGCAGGAGACCATATACCAGGGCTTTTCAACCTTTTCATAGAATGTGCCACTTTTAGGACATGACAATATTTGAGTACCACCAGTGCTTAGCAAGGTGTTAAAAACCTGTTGACTAAAAAGGGGGGGGGGATTTTGGGTTTTACTGATTAAATTCATTTGTTGTTATAGAAATGGCTAGTTTATAATATTATGGAAAAGTAAAAAGTTAAGGTTCAATGTTAATGCTTCCTTCTACTGCAACAGAGGAAATATGTTCTTTTTCCCTTCTCCCCCTCACTTTTCCCCCCTTTTTCCTCCCCACTGTGTCCCACAATTTGCTTTTGTATTTTTGTATTTTATTCTATAATCTAATAAAATATTACAAACTCTAGGAAAAAATAAAAAAGTACCTGTTTTAATTTCTTCGGTGGCTGTTTCTTTGCTGAATCACTTTCCCTTTGCACAATCACTTTCCTTTTGCACTGACAAATGTATGATAAATTTATCCATGTTTATTAATATGCACCACTACCAGCTAGTTCAGGGGTCTTCAAACTTGGCACTTTTAAGACTTGTGCACTTCAACTCCCAGAATTCCTTAGCCGTCATGGCTGGTTGAGGAATTCTGGGAGTTGAAGTCCATGGGTTTAAAGTTGCTAAGTTTGTAGACCCCTGAGCTAGCTGGTCGGCCCTTCTTCCTCTTTCCCTTCTGGGCTCTTTCCACGGTGTAAAGAAAAAGGTAAAGGTTCCCCCGCACATGCGTGCTAGTCATTTCCAACTCTAGGGGCCGGTGCTCATCTCCGTTTCAAAGCTGAAGAGCCAGTGCTTGTCTGAGGACGTCTCCGTGGTCATGTGGCCGGCATGACTAGACGCCAAAGGCGCATGGAACACTGTTACCTTCCCACCGTAGTGATCCCTATTTTTCTACTTGCATTTTTACGTGCTTTTGAACTGCTAGGTTGGCAGAAGCTGGGATGAGTAACAGGCACTCACTCTGTTACGCGGCACTCGGGATTCAACCTGCCAAACTGCCGACCATCTGATTGTCAAGCTCAGCATCCTAACCCACTGAGCCACCGCATCCCTTATTCCACAGTGTAGTAAGAATGAAAAAAAAAACACCAATCCCTTCCCTGTACCCTTAAAGACACAGGAATCAAGTGGAAAGCAAGAAATAAAAGAAACACATAAACTCTGTTTTTTCTTCTTCTTTAAGCTGCCTTGGTCATGTCACAATGCTGCAATTCGACACTGAAAGGATCCGGCAATTGTGAAAAGCTTTAGCTTTAAATTAAACATAAAAATGCAAGTAGATCCATAAATGCCGGCCACATGACCAGGGAGACGTCCTCAGACAAGTGACGTCCTCTTCGGCTTTGAAATGGAGATGAGCACTGGCCCCTAGAGTCGGAAATGACTAGCACGTATGTGCGGGGGAACCTTTACCTTTACCTTTTTACCTTCAAAGAAAACTTTCTAAAAGTGATAGACAGACTCAATTAAAGGGGGTAAAACTAATTACATTTGTTCAAAGGGATTAAACCTTTCCCTGTTGTCTTTTTTCCCCTTTCCCGCCCAAAACTCCACCTTTTAAAGCTTCTCCTCTCCCCCCCCTTTTTCTTCAGTTCACCTCCTGCTCCATGCTGCTTCTGCAAGTGCCAATCAGCTGGAGCCAATCAGCTGGAGCCCTGCCAGCTCCTGGGGCTTCTGCTGAGCCCAGACAGTCCTTCAGCTGCCCCTGCCTCTCCCTCAGGCTTGGCTCACTTCAGCTCATTTCCCTCCCCCACTACACTTTCTAGGACAGTTGCATACCACCTGTCACATGGCAAAGTACGCATGCCACTGGTTGAAAAGCCCTGCCCTATACCATACCAGACAAGTGGCTATCTAGTCTCTTCTTAAAAGTTTCCACTAATGGAGCAGTGTTGTTTAAAAGCCTCCAGTGAAGTTTCTCAACCCTGACAACCTTATGATGTGTGGACTTCAAGTCCCAGAATTCTCTAACCAGCACTGAAGTTGAAGTCCCCATGTCTCAGATTGGCCAAAGTTGAGAAACACTAGATGGATAATAACAGGTTTTACTCTCTGTTACAAGCACATGAATATATTTCTTTTCTGCATTTATGCCTACTCTTGTGAGAGTGCTTACTTATTATCCTGTGCTGTACAATACTTGATTGTGTTTTATATGCAGAGAATTGCAGGAAGAGTACAGGAGAACAGCATGTTTAAACAACTGAGATATGTTCTTATGCAATAACAAAAATCTAAATTAAAGGGGACAGGCTTGTGAAGTAAATCAGTACTTTAGAGGGAGTACATAGAACTGTTGCAATGGGATATGTATTCCTAGGTTGGTTGTTGCTCTTTTAAAGAGCAATTTCAATCCTTTCCTTATCTTGTATATGATGCAATGTGATCTCAGTGTCTATCCACCATGAAATCGTCTCTGCTTGATTAACTACTTATGTAAACTGGATAATTATTTTTTTTTTTGAAGTAAACAAGTTTCTTGACATGCTTTAACAAGCAGACACAATTTCAGACTAGATGCACATTTATATTTATTGGATGGATGGATGGATGGATGGATGGATTAGATAGATAGATAGATAGATGATAGATAGATAGATAGATAGATAGATAGATAGATAGATAGATAGATAGATAGATTTATTTATTTCACTAATAGCTAGAATAGAAGTGAATTAGTTCATTTATATTTTGTTCTTTCCTGAATAAGTTGTCTTTTGATTCAACTGCATTGGACAATTTCCAACTGTTCTTTAATTCTCCTTTAAGGAAAATTGTGTGGGGTTCTGTGAAAATGAATGGCAGAGAATCTTGTATCAAGATTATCTTGATCATTTACATTTGAGTTTCAAGTATGGCTGTCAAACGGAAATGACATTCATTGCTGTTATGGATGACCTTCATTGGGACCTAGACAGATGGATGCTGTTCCGGTTTTATGAGACCTCTCAGTGTGACTCTGTACCATTATTCATGGCAATTTTCTGGACCACTAACAAAAGTGAAAAAAAATGTTCCTTCCTGAGTCAGCAATTCCAGTTGTTGTTATCAGGGGATTGTCTTGGCTATATTCTATGAGATATTATTTTTTTTTTACATAAAATCACTGAGAGAGGTAGCCTCCAGATGAGATGGACAGCACACAAATCTAATAAATAAAATAAAATAAAAATAAAATAAATAACCTGTCTCGAATAAGACATCAGCATACTGATGATAAAATGCATTGCACATCTCTTTGCAAGAGATGCAGTGGATGCCATTATCCAATATTGGGGGCTATAAGGAATTGGAGAGGATAAATCAAGCTCAAAGACAATCCTACCAGACAAATTAACTGACTGTTCGGAAACCATCTGCCTAACTGCTAGCTCTTTTGTGGGCTCTGTAAAGGTTTGTGAACTGGAGATTTTCTTTGATTCACAGCTTCACCTTAATCAACAGGTACAGCCCATATCCAGGTGGTCTTTGCTGCAACTGGTTTAGAAACAGAGGGCCTGAGTGACAGAAATTCAGGTTCTCATTACCTGCAGACTGGATTACTGCAATATTTTCAAAAATTACTTGGAAATGACAGCTGGCACAGAACATGGCAACCTGTTTGCCGACACAGGAAAATCATTTTTGCACAGCACACTTTCTGACTAAAGTGTTAGTTATGACATCTAAAATCCTGTGATTCTTAGATCAAGTTTCTCTTATGTGTTCAGTCAAGAAGGGCTGCTTTGGATCCTTCCCCATTTCATGGGTAGATAGAAATAGCCCCAAAGAAGGAGTCCAACTGAATGGACTAATTTCCCCCCCACCACCAAAAGGCCAAATGGCCTTCCCGTTACCCCAGTTACCCTTTAGAAAAGCACCAAATACTTGTGTGGTTTTGTGCTGCATCTTAAACATGACTTTGGTTCTTGTTATTTATTTAACTGGTTTGTTTTTTTTAATTCCCTCAATTTTTAATTATTGTGTTTTAGTTGCTATTTCTCTGCTTTTTGGATTTATTGTGAGCCATCGCAAGACTATTCATGAGGGAAAGTTCAGTCAGATAATAAAGAACTAAACGAAGCTCGGATTAACTATAAATGCAAGTTTAAAAAATACATAATAGTAAGAGAAAGAATAGAGTCTTAAGTGCCTTTGAAGAAAACTTTATTAATCAGGCTTGGTGTATTTTGGATGTATATCTTTTTTCAGAGACAGAAACATAGATGCAAAAAGCATACTATAGGTTTGATATATATCCGGTGGTGGGATTCAGCCAGTTCTCACCACTTCAGTAGAACTGGCAGCTAATTTTTTGTTGCCCAAGCCCAGCATCCACACAGAGAACCAGTTGTTCACATATTTGAATCCCACCACTGAATATATCCAGCTGACAAGATTCAGTTTGTTATATATCCAACTGACAAGATTCAGGAGAAAAACCTTCTCTGCTGACCCTACCACCATCCCCTGCACTTCCTGGCTCCTCTCCACCCATCTTTTTAAGTTTCATATTATTGTACTTCCATTGTTTATTTGTATTCCTTTGCTATTGTTGTATTTACATTTTTGACCCCCTTTATTGTTATAAACCGCCCAGAATAGCCCCACGGCGAGATGTGTGGCAAATAAATAAATAGATATAGCAAAGAGGTCTAAACACTTGCTTTTTAATTACAGTTATTTGCAGACATTAAAAAAAGTTACTTAAATGTTCCAACATATTTTTTATTTAATCTTCATAACTGTAAAATACACACGTGAGCTTTATAAAATTCTAACATATATTGTCAAGATATTAAAAAGTCAAAAGATTATAAAACCACTTAATTGGTTACGACTGCTTCAAAATCCTGTTTTGTATGCAACACTCCCTTTGCCTTAAGATACTTATTCAAAAGGTTGTAAGCTAACATTCTTAAATAAGCAATATGTGCACTGGAATACTTATTACTTGTGTTTCTTAATGGGAAAGCTCAAACACTTGTTGGAAGTGCATGCAGGTCATAAATGTCTCAGTTTATAATAGCGATTTATTTATTTTTCAGCATTTTAGCTAATAGTCATTTTGATGTGATAGATTTTAGCCAAGCCTAGGAAGATAAAAGCTATGCTTATGCTTAATATAGCCTATTGTGCCTTTACTGTCATTTTTAAATAAAAAGCAACATTGCTTCAGTATTGAGGCAGGTACGTGTGTTTGTTTTAATCCAGAACAAGAAAATGCCTGCTTATATAGTAAGCAATACTATGTACTGTTTTTGAGCATATGAACCCATTAAGTTTCATCCCTGATTTATTTATTTATAAGTGACTCTGGGTGGGTACAATAAAATTTATTTTGATGATAGTATATTTCATGTGCACAGGTTTGTGCCAAAGTATTTGTGAGACTGTATTTTTGTAAATTTAAAAAAGTCACTCAAATATGTGCTGTTGTTGTTTTTATAATTGCTTTGATGATCCATTGTACACCAAGCTGGAGCGGTTTCACATTTTAGCTAGGTACACAGATTGTATTAAGCTATTGCTCATCTCAAGCATTACTGAATTCGTTCATCTGCTTAGACATGGTTTTAAGTATTGTTCACACCATGCTCTAAGCTATGAAACAGTTTATATAGCCAGACCACAAAAGCTGTGTTTATATGTTATGCTATACTGTACAACTCACATTAAGGAAAAGTACATTGTAAACTCAGAGATTAGATAGACATGTCAAAGTTGATGAATAGTAACAGCTAGGCAGTATTGGGGCTTATTGCAAACCAAGCATTCCCAAGTTACAGACTTGAGCTATGGTTAGAATGAAATTGCAATTGAAAATCCCCCACTACTAATGCTATGGGAGTTTTGATCATACAAGTTAATGCCTTTGTGCTCATTAAATTTGTTAGTGCTACCCCTTATTTTAAGTGTCGACTGACTCTGATTAGTTTGCTGTATTTTATTATCCTTGTTCATCTGAAATACAGCAGTTCCAGATCTGCTAGTTATCTGTATGTGCTGTAGGATCAAATGTACTAGTCCTCATATATCGCTGTGTTACATTAGAAATGGCAGCTGTCTTTCCTTTCTCATACTGTTTTGAAAAGAGTAAGCTGAAATTAATATATCGGAAATTAATATATAGAAGTGAGGTGCCCCTCTTTTTTATTTGTGATAATTCTGCGGCATAGATTATTCTATTGATCCATTAGAGCCTTTTCTACAAAAGCACCATCCTGATAATGAAAGTGAGGACCAAGGGAGACATGGTTAGATTGTCATTTTAGAAGTAGAATATAAATAGAATATTAGCCAGTTTCCTTCTGATTGCCAGGCTTCTGCTGCCCAGGGGTGATATCCTCAAATGTCCATTAGACTGATATGTGGTGCTAGCTAAATCAAGTGTCTCAAAAGGCTAGTCAGGCACTTTTCCTCCCCATTCATTGTAAGAATCAGAATTTCAAGTGTCTAATTCTTTTTTCCTGCACTGGAGTGTCTTAACAGACTTGTATAAATCACTTTTTGCTGTCAAAAACATGCAATGGGTTGCTTTGTAAACGGTCTATCTTTCTGTGCTGGGAAGAGAAAAATCTGGGGCTAGCAGCCAAGAGCAATGTACAGAGATGACTTCCTATATCCTGAAGCTCAACATTTTAATGACTTGTATCAAGTCCTCAAATTTTCTTAAGTAAACAATATTTGACTGGAGGCTGTATATTATTCATTGGTCTGATTGGGTCAAGACAGATAGTCTCTCCATCAATATTTCAGCAGACTGGATTGTGACTACAGAATTAACTGTCATTTTAAAACTTGCCCTGAAGTAGATATTTTTACTGGATTCTATTTTTACTAACCAAAGCTATTAAAGATATAATAGATATTTTCCTCACTCATGAATCTTTTCCCCTTTCATATAGGCTTTTCTTCAACTACTGCATTTGTAAGGCACTTTGCCAGTTGGTATTTAGAGCAGGGGTCCCCAACTCCAGTCCATGGACCAGTACCAGACCGCGGCATGCCAGGAACCAGTCTGTACAAACAAGCAAAGCCCCATTGGTGGGATGCAGGCAGCACACAAAACCATGCACCCTCTGGTCTGTGGAAAAACCTCTCTCCACAGAACCAGTCCCTGGTGCCCAAAAGGTTGGGGATTTAGAGGCTACACTGTAATTTTAAGAATAATTTTTAAAAATGATGAAAGAGGTGACAGGAGTTTGTTCCTATTTTAAACATTTTTTTTTCTAGGAAAGAAGAAAAAGATAAAATGCTTAGCAGGGCAAATAAAGACAAAGTGAAATATTTTTTTTAAAGAAATGGATTTTGAAAATTTAAATAATTGAAATCTTTCCTCAAAAAATATTATTAAAAATAAAGTGAGCTTATGAATATAATTTTTATTGCTATTGTATTTGTTATATATGTCACTTTGTTTGTCTCCATATGGTCAAGAATCTATATAATATGATTGGTATGATTCAATCACTTCAATTTAGGATTTATTTATTTATTTATTTTATTACATTTATATACCGCCCTTTCCCGAAGGACTCAGGGCGGTTTACAGGGTGATTAAAAAACAAAGATACAAAAGTTAAAAACAGATTTAAAAAATTATATTTGTCCCTGCATAAATAAAACCCCAGTTAAAATTAAGATTAAAGCTAAAATTAGAATTCTCAGCCTGGGCCAGAGAGCTCTAAGAGCCAGGTCTTCAGGTCCCGGCAGAATGAACGGAGGTCGGGGGCAGTCCTCAGCTCCACTGGCAGCTGGTTCCAAAGGGCAGGCGCACCCACTGAGAAGGCCCTATCCCTGGGTGTCGTCCGCCGGCAATCTCTTACCGGTGGCACCCTGAGAAGACCCTCCCTGTGGGAGCGAACTGGATGAAGGGAACTTGATGCCGGCAACAGGTGTTCCCTCAGATATCCCGGACCCAAGCCATTTAGGGCTTTATAGGTCATCACCAGCACCTTGAATCTCACCCAGAGGGCAACCGGAAGCCAATGCAGCTCGCGGAGTAGAGGTGTTACATGGGAGTATCGGGAAACCCCCATCACAACTCGCGCGGCCGCATTCTGCACCAGCTGAAGCCTCTGAGTGGTCCTCAAGGGCAGCCCCATGTAGAGGATGCAATTCACTCAACGCATTTAATAAAGTGGATACATAGAAGAAACTGAAAATTGTGCAAATAATTGAGAAATAAATCTTGAATGTTGGAACATAATGATTCTATCATGTATGTACGTCATCAAAAAAGAAACTCCTTTTTTATAAAACAATATATTCTTTTAAAAGTACAGTGCTAAATATTTAAAGAAGCTATGAAAAACTCACAAGTTCATATCTAGTACTTATCTCTGTCATGAAGAATGCTACAAATGTATCTAAGATGAGATTTAAAAGAAAGGGAAGTCACAAACTAATAGCATACAGTTTTCCTAGGAAAAGAATTTTGCAAAAGCTAAGGCTAATATGATAGGCACTCTGAAGTACTTTCAAAACAACTATTAATGATTCCATCAGTACGAGTGCAGGATAAAGGAAGATCAATTTCAGGAGATAAATTTGATGATTTTGAATTATATCAGGAAGCTGTGGAAAATAATGTAAACATTGAGGTTTAGCAATTCTTGAAGTAGTAATCCAATTTACTACAGCAGTTACTTTTGCTGCAAAAATACTATTTTCTTTCAGGGTAATTAATTCAAAATTGAGTAACTGAAAAATCAGGAAAGTTTGTTTTTCTTTTTCAGAGTCCGAATAAACAAGAAGACACCCCAATAAGATTGAATATACCACCCACTAATCCTTTTCTTTTTCTAACTTAGCTGAAATTGCTATTTTCACTTTTCTTAAAGAAACACTGATAAATAAGTTAATGCAAACATGTAGTTTGTTACTATTTGTGCTACTTGTTAAAGAAAACCAGACAGATCAAACAAGGTTATTCTGCAGTGACCAAAATAAATACATCTTCCATATATCCACAACAATTAATTGAATTAGATTTGGTTGGGCAACAAATGACTTCGTAAGTATTTTTCTCCTTGCTGAGTACTAAACACTCCATTTTTATGATAATTAATTGGGGCGAAAACTCTAAATAGTTGTTTTGTGCAATGAGAATGACAATAGTGAAGTAATGGAAAATATACTTTTATGTAATAGTAAAATCATAAGAATATATTTGTATTAGAAATTACAGAATCTTCCTGAACCCTTAGTGCTTTTTTTTACTTAAAAAAGAGAAAAGTGAAAATTAAGAAAGTTCTTGTTTCTCTTTCTCAGAATGGAAAGAAGAGAAGGTTAGTGCTTAGTTTCTATCTCTTTAAAATATGGGAATGTCTATAATTACTTTTCTAAAAATTAAGTGTTTCTAGGCATGTTCACTCCATTTCCTTCTCATTCTAAAATGTTATAAATGTATTGTATTACTGTTCTAATGTGAACCAGTTTGTTTTGTATGGAAATAGAATTTGATATATACTTATACTGAATACTAATGATAATTCAATTTCCTAGGCAAATCCCCTATGCATATTTTGGGACATGAGTCCCAGAATTTCACATCATTACAACTTAACATCCATATTACACACCAGGTTGGGGAAAAATGTTTCAAATGGATTTTCTCATTTCCAATTCATATCTTATTTGTTTTTTATAACTAATTTTAATCACTTTTCAGAATGCCAAAATGTGGGGAAAAAAGACCTATTAGTTACCTACCCAATTCAAAAGTTAAAACCATAAGTAAAAACACAAAATGCCACACTCACTAAATGCTGAGTGTGGACTGATTGATTTCTGCACATCTTTGATAAAAAAGTCAGTCTCTCTCTCTCTTCCTCCCTCTCTCTCTCTCTCTCACTCTCTCTCTCTCTGTCTCTCTCTCTGTCTCTCTCTCTCTGTCTCTCTCTCTCTCCTCAATCTATTCATTCGATTCCTTGTTTAATATAGGATGCAGGCAGCCATTTTTTAAATACAGAGATGGTACATTATTAAATTTTTTAAAAGCAATGTCTTTAAGAACTATGGCTGGTGAAAATGGAATAGAATAGAATAGAATAGAATAGAATAGAATAGAATAGAATAGAATAGAATAGAATAGAATAGAATAGAATAGAATAGAATAGAATAGAATAGAATAATAACTTTATTGTCATTTTAATGTACATTAATTTGCATACATTAAAATGAGTTTTCATTGCATACAGCTCTCAAAGGGTAACCACCTCCAATATACATTGCAGAAGAATGACGCCCCACCAAAAATATGCATATGCCCACATACACACACATATATGATCCAGAGAAGCAACAAAGTCTAGCACAGATGTATACATATATATGGGGGGGGGAAATAATTTACCAGATGGATGGCATAGGGAACAAAGCTGTTACAGAATCTGCTATTCCTGCTAGAAATACTTTGAAACCTCCTCCCAGAAGGGAGCAACAGAAACTCACCATGAAATGGGTGTTGGGGCTTCTAACAATGCTTTTGAGCTCTAAGCACATAGCACTTATAAGCAGTGTCCTGATTAATAGGAAGCAGGCTTCCTATAATTTTCTCAGCTGTCCTTACCACTTTCTGTATGGGCCTTCTATCTGAGGCACTGCTACCACCAAACCAAACAGGGATGCAGTTTGTTAAGACTGTTTCAATCTTGCCTCTGTAAAAAGTGGCCAGGACAGAAGGAGAAAGATGGTCATCAAATGCCATCACTGTCATCCCCACTAGGTAGACTATACCAAGAAATCAATTCCACAGGAAGACTAAAATTGATTTATTGCAACTGACCATAATAACAGAATCTTGCAAGTTTGTACATCCTTCTTATATTCAGTGAATTAGGAAGGTATCTGTCTAAGATACTTCTGAAAGTTTTCTTGTTCTGGATGTTTTACCCCTTGTTGTCTTGGCACTGAAGCTGGCTTGCATATCTTCCATCAAGTTCATCTCCCTTACTCTCTAAAATCATTGGAGTGTGCAAGATTTAAAACTTTGCCCCCTTTTTATGGCATTCAGAAGTATCAACTCAATGCATGTACAGTATGAGAAGCCCAGTTTCCATGTCTGTTTGAGGTTATTGTCACAGGATTTTATTATTTTTGTCTCAGAATTTTGTCTGCCTGATCTTAGAAGGAGGCAAAACTATGATTCAGGGTGCACGCATAAATTACAGTACCTGTGAGCAATTAACATGACAGTACTTGCATCCCCAAAAGGATAGAACTAGAATAAAGAAGGTTTCTCAGTCTTTGAAAAAATGGAACAATGAAATACTTAATTGGCTGAGACAACCACCCCCAAATTAATCTTAAGATCTCAAGATAAAGAAGCATGCATGGATATTAAAATTCTGATTTTCTAATGTGGATTCAAAGTGTCCATAAATGTTTTTCTTGTATGTATATAAGAATTTAATTTCACTGTATAAATTGAGCGCTCTGATTTGCTAGTGAGAGGTGATGATACCACCACCAACTCATTTATATTGTCTGCGTGTCTCACTGAAATCTTGTTAATTTGAAGGAGATTATAAATATTCACAATTGAAACATGAAAGATTCTTTTCCCCCATATCTTTCTGTGCATCTGTATAAACTGTTATATGGTTGTATTTGAAAGACATATGAATAATTGCTTTTGAAATACCAAGATTAATTTTTCATTGAAATGTTCCCAGCTTGCTCTATGGAGTTTTTACATAATAGCCTTTAACAGGTAATATTACTGTATATAAGTTTCATGTTTTATATATAGCAGGCATTCTTAGCATTGCTTTAAGGTGTTTGCTCTAGAACCAGACCCTTCTGCCATACTGAGAAGTGTAGTTGAGTTGTAACAATAAAACTTAAAGCTCCATATATTTATTACATTTTATCTCACTGGATGCATTTACTGTCCCAGCAGTATACAAAATGAGTTCTTAAAAAGAATGAATGTGTAGAAGATAGATAGATAGATTAATTAATTTAATTAATTAATTAATTTACAGAAGATGACATATACAATAAGAATAAGAGAATTGGAAAACCACATAAGAATTTAATTTAATAATGTATTTATTGCTACAATAGCTAGATGCAGCAAATAGATGCATTTAAACATTTTTTCAATGTTTTAAAATTAAGATTACCTTTCCAATTCTAAATGAGGCACATTGGTGGCTTTTGGTAGGTTTCCACTTGAGTAGTCTCTATGCACTGATGCCAGTTGGTTTTCTGGAGAATTCTATCACAAGAGATGAGTTTGTGAGTGGAGTTTGAGTGTGCACTATGGATTCTCTTGGTTTTGTATTTAACCCTATGGTGTACACTGGCTAGACACAGTACAAAAGAGTTATCAATCATATATCACGGGTACAGGTATGTAGGTCTTGGCGTATTCAGGTCTTTTCCCATGTAAGATTGATAGTGTCTTGGCGATGTTTTGACGAGGTCCCACACATCATCTTCAGGCTGGTGTCTTCGGCTTCGTGCTTGTGTGAGCAAAGCATGATCGGAGCTGCCGTCTCTCTATAAATATTGGTGGGGTTGTGTGTGGTGCTGGCTTTGTTGCTGTAAGTGGGTTGGTTGTGTTCTGTACCAGCCTGCTACCGGCCCTGCAGAAAAGGCAGGGACAACCCCTTTTACAAGAAGGCAAGAGGCTGGAATTAAGCCTGCCAAATTTATTGATACAAAAACAAACAAGACACGAACCAAGAAACAGGAGCTTTTCAAGCAGTTACCTTCAGCAAACCAGCCCTCCTACGCATTCCCCTTTTATACAGTTTAGGGCATGGCTTCTCTCTGCCTCCTTCTGAGGTGCCCCATTGCCTTCCTCTGTTTACTCCTGATTGACTGCCTCCTGTGTCGGGCGTCCTTGAACAGGGCCAGCTGTGGGTCATCTTCATCCATGCTGTCAGGCTCACACAGCTGGGTCTCCGTCATGACCAGGTGGGAGGGGCCTGGCTGGGGGCTCTCATCAGCAAGCTCTTCAACACCCCCTCCTCCTCCTCTGAGTCGTCTGACCCAACTGCCGAACCCACAGGCTGACCCTGAATCACAACACTATCCCGCACTGCAGGGCCCTTCCCCCGGGTCTGCCGATCCGGATGCGGTCGGGATGGAAATTGTTCATGAAAAGCGGTCACCAAAGCAGGGGCATGAACGGCGGTCGCGTCTTCCCAGGTGAACTCCTCTGGTCCGTAGCCTTTCCATTCAATCAGGTACTGGAAACGACCTTTCAGCCAACGGGAGTCCCTGATGCTGGCAACCTTGTACTCAGGGGTGCTGTCTCCATCACGAGGTCCTGATGGGGGAGGTTCCGCTTGGCGGAGTGGACAGGCTGGTTGCTCGGGGACCAACAGAGACAGATGAAAAACTGGGTGCACGCGCAGGGAACGTGGCAGAGTTAAGCGATAGGCAACCGGATTGATGACAGCCTCGATTGGGAACGGTCCTAATTATCGGTGATCTAACTTTCTCACCGGCCGTGTTGACGGTAGGTTCCTGGTGGCGTATCCCGCCTTGACCGATCAGCAAACCTTTTGTAATCGGCCTTGGCCTTCTCTAACTGACGTCGCACCAATCGATGGATCGCCTGTAACTCTGCCATGAAGTCGTTCGCTGCCGGCTTCGGTGAGTCCACGGGAGAAAGGGGGAAAAACCGGGGGTGATATCCCACATTGGCCAAGAATGGTGTCATCTGTGTGGAGGTGTGCTGCGAATTGTTAAATGCAAACTCAGCTATGGCCAGATAGTCCACCCAATTGTTTTGCTGCAGATTGACGTAGCAGCGCAGATATTGTTCCAGGATACCAATGACCTTCTCAGTTCCCCCGTCAGTTTGAGGATGATGTGCGGACGAGAGGCAAATCTTGATATCCAATGCATGCATCAACTCCTGCCAGAAGCGGGCTGTAAACTGGGCCCCCCTATCAGAGACGACTCTATCAGGGAGGCCGTGCAGCCGAAACACCTGCTGAATGAACATACGACTAGTGGCGTGGGCTGACGGTAAGCCGTGACAGGGGATGAAGTGCGCCATCTTGGTCAGCATGTCCACCACCACATACACTGTCGTAAAACCAGAGGATGGGGGTAAATCCATCAAGAAGTCCATGGACACAGCCCCCCAGGGTCTTTTGGGTGTTGGCAAGGGCTGCAGTAATCCAGGCGGGGCTCCTGTCGCTGACTTGGCCTGCCTGCATGGGATGCAGGAAGTGACATAGGACTGGACGTCGTGTCGGACTCGGGGCCACCAGAAGGTACGGGAGACCAGGTTCAGGGTCTTGAACAGGCCAAAATGCCCCGCCGCCGGGTTATCGTGACACTGGCTAAGGATGAGTCCCCTGAGTGGCCCTCCCGGAACGTAGAGCTGGTCACAATAATACAAGACTCCATCCGTGACCATCCAAGGAGAATCTGGCCCCACCTCCTCCTTCCGCTGAGCCACCCACACCTCCTGCTGCTGTGCCTCCCGGATCCGAGCCCGTATATCAACCGGCTCCCGCACCGCAGCAAAAGACTCAACGGGGATCACTGTCCTGGGCAGAAGCTTGTCTTCCACTCAGGAATATTCGGGCTTCCTGGACAGAGCATCCACTCTTTGATTGTGCCCGCTAGGTATGTACTGAACTCGGAAGTCGAACCTCGCAAAGAAAAGAGACCACCGGATCTGGCGTTGGTTCAAATTCCGAGTGGTCTGCAGGATTTCCAAATTCTTATGGTCCGTCTGGACCTCGATTTGATGCCGCACTCCCTCCAGATGATGCCTCCAGGCCTTGAACAACACTTTGATGGCCAGCAGCTCCTTCTCCCAGATTGTATAATTGCGCTCCGAAGGGTTCAGTTTTTGTGAATGGTACGTGCAAGGGAAGAGGGTACCGCTGGGCGTCATTGCCTGGAGTAACACCGCCCCAATGGCAATGTCGGAGGCGTCCGCCTCCACGACAAATGGCCATTGCGGGTCAGGATGCTTCAAGATGGGCTCCTTCATTAAGGCTTCCTTCAAAGTCTGGAAAGCCCGTTGTTCTGGAGCGTTCCACTAGAACCGAGTCTTCTTCTGCAGGAGCCGGGTGAGGGGGGCTGTCAAGGCAGCAAACCCAGGGATGAAAGTTCGGTAATAGTTGGCAAACCCAAGAAGTCGCTGAACATCCTTCACGCGACGCGGGGGTTGCCAACTCTGCAAAGACTCAACCTTACTCGGCTCCATGGTGATGCCCTCAGGAGAAATGCGGTGACCCAGAAAATCGATGGTCACCCGGTAGAACTGGCACTTCTCCAACTTGGCAAACAGCCGATGTTCTCGGAGTCGCTGCAGGACCTGATGGAGATGCTGATGGTGCACCTCACGCGACGGGGAGTAGATCAGGATGTCGTCCAAGTAGATCACGACAAACTGATCCAACAAATCCCGGAAAATGTCGTTCATGAAATGCTGAATCACGGCGGGGGCATTGGTCAGGCCAAATGGCATCACCGTGTACTCAAAATGTCCATAGCGAGTACCAAACGCCATCTTCCACTCATCACCTGGCCGAACCCTGATGAGGTTGTTAACTCCACGCAGGTCCAGTTTCGTGAAGATCTTAGCCTCCCGGAGTCGGTCCAAGAGTTCGGGGATGAGGGGCAGCGGGTAACGATTATGCACCGTGATGGCGTTGAGTTTCCTATAATTGCAGCAAAGTCGCAATTTGCCCGACTTCTTTTTGACGAAGAGCACGGGTGCAGACACTGGCGAGGACGAGGGCTGGATGAAACCACGAGCCAAATTCTTCTCCAGAAAGTCCCGCAATGCAGCCAACTCGGGGTCTGACATGGAGTACAAACGCCCCACTGGGAGTGGCGCATCAGGGACTAAATCAATGGGGCAGTCATAGGGCCTGTGCGGGGGTAATTGATCCGCCTCTGTCTCACTGAACACATCTGCAAAGTCGGACAGTTCGGGAGGCAAGGAAACCCCTGGGGAACCCTCCACCTGGCCGGCACAGATATAGCGGGAGTGGTCCACACACTGCAAGCTTGGGAAGGTGACCAGGTTCTGTGACCAATAGATCTGTGGGTCATGCGCCCGGAGCCACGCCAGTCCCAAGACCACGGGGAAATGCAGATCTGAGGTGATATAGAACTGGATGGCCTCCACATGGGAACTGATAGCCATACATAATGGTTGTGTGGCAGCCGTAATTGGCCCAGACAAGAGCACTCGAACATCGATAGTCTCCACTAACATGGGCGGATCCACCGGGCACTGGGGAACAGCCCATTTGGCCACAAATGCTGAGTCCATTAAATTTGTAGTGGCCCCAGAGTCAATTAAGGCATGGACTGGAATCCCCTCTGGCTTGCCAGGAAGGATCAGATGTGCCTCCAATATCAGATGCCGTGGAGGTCCACAGGCAGCATCGGAAAGACATCACTCAGTGTTGTTGTGGGACGCCCGATCTATCACACCGTCTAGATCGGGCTCGGGGCATTTCCCACCCGAAAAGTAGGGGACTTTCTCAGGGCAGACTCGGTCACTGATGCCCGCTGTCGCTTCTTTGGGCAAAAAGCAGCCAAATGCCCAGGGTCCCCTCAGTAAAAACACAACCCCCCCGATCGTCATCTGTTCATTTCAGTCACCGATAGATGAGACCTGGCGGCACCCAGCTCCATTGGCTCCTCCCTTTGAACTGGGGGCTCACGCAAAACAGGGGCTGCAGGGGTCTGTGGGGTGGCATGGCGACTCCTTCGCTGCTGCAACCGGGCATCGATCCACAGGCAGAGATGGATCAGCCCATTCAGGTCTGAAGGAATATCCACACGGGCCAGCTCATCCAACATCTCCTCCGACAATCCATCCTGGAAGGCATCCACGAGCGCAGCCTCATTCCAGGCGGAATCCTGGCTAAGCAGCCGAAAATCGCTGATATAGCCCTGTAGGGGGCATTGACCCTGCCTCAGAGCTTTCAGGTGACGAGTAGCAGTCTGCGTCTTAATAGGGTCCTCATACATCAGACGCATATGATCACAAAACCCCACAAAGTTGTCCAACAATGGAGTAGGTTGAGCCAGCAGAGGCGTGCCCCAACGAGCTGCATCACCCGAAAGAAGGCTTAACACAAACCCCACCTTATCCCGGTCAGTGGGGAAATCAGCTGCTCTCACGCTGATAAAGAGCTGGCATTGTCCCAGGAAAGCAGGAAACAGTTCTGGACTGCCAGTAAATTTATCCGGCATCGCAACTTGGCATTTTCTCCTGGGTGGGGGTGATGGTGGGGGTGCAGCATGGACCTGAGCTTGCAGTTGAGCCACCTGAGCTGCCAGCAAAGTGAGTTGATGGGTGAGCTGAGCATTCTCAGCACGTAGCTGCTCCATAATATTAGTAAGGGGTGGGAGGCTGAAGGCAAACTGTTCTGTACCAGCCTGCTACCGGCCCTGCAGAAAAGGCAGGGACAACCCCTTTTACAAGAAGGCAAGAGGCTGGAATTAAGCCTGCCAAATTTATTGATACAAAAACAAACAAGACACGAACCAAGAAACAGGAACTTTTCAAGCAGTTGCCTTCAGCAAACCAGCCCTCCTACGCATTCCCCTTTTATACAGTTTAGGGCATGGCTTCTCTCTGCCTCCTTCCAAGGTGCCCCATTGCCTTCCTCTGTTTACTCCTGATTGACTGCCTCCTGCATCGGGCGTGCTTGAACAGGGCCAGCTGTGGGTCATCTTCATCCACGCTGTCAGGTTCACACAGCTGGGTCTCCGTCGTGACCAGGTGGGAGGGGCCTGGCTGAGGGCTCTCATCAGCAAGCTCTTCAACACCCCCCTCCTCCTCCTCTGAGTCGTCCGACCCAACTGCCAAACCCACAGGCTGACCCTGAATCACAACAGGTTTGTTGTGTTGTTACATCCTGACTGGATGATTGAGTTTTTGTTTGCAGCTTAGTCGGCTCTTAGTTGACTGTGTGCCCATTAGTCTTTTGTGTCATAACAAGACACTATCAATCTTACATGGGAAAAGACCCGAATATGCCATATATATATGGACACGGTGGCTCAGTGGGTTAGGACACTGAGCTTGTCGACCAGATGCCAGATGGTCAGCAGTTTGGCAGGTCGAATCCCGAGTGCCGCGTAGCAAAGTGAGCGTCTGTTACTCATCCCAGCTTCTGCCAATCTAGCAGTTTGAAAGCACATAAAAATGCAAATAGAGAAATAGGGACCACTACGGTGGGAAGGTAACAGCGTTCCGTGCGCCTTTGGTGTCTAGTCATGCCAGCCACATGACTACAGAGACGTCCTCGGACAAGTGCTGGCTCTTCGGCATTGAAACGGAGATGAGCACCGGCTCCTAGAGTGGGTTAAGACGCTGAGCTTGTCGATCAGAAGTTCGGCAGTTTGGCGGGTCGAATCCCGAGTGCCGCGTAGCAGAGTGAGTGCCTGTTACTCGTCACAGCTTCTGCCAACCTAGCAGTTCGAAAGCACGTAAAAATGCAAGTAGAAAAATAGGGACCACTACGGTGGGAAGGTAACAGCGTTCCGTGCGCCTTTGGCGTCTAGTCATGCCGGCCACATGACCACGGAGACGTCCTCGGACAAGCGCTGGCTCTTCGGCTTTGAAACGGAGATGAGCACCGGCCCCTAGAGTCGGAAACGACTAGCATGCATGTGCGGGGGAACCTTTACCTTTACCTTTTTTTAGCACACATGTGTGGGGGAACCTTTACCTTTATATGTGTATGTGTATGTGTGTGTGTGTGTGTGTGTATCTATATCTATATCTATATCTATATCTATATCTATATCTGTTTTCTGAGGTTTTCGCGGGTGTTCGTATGTGGATCTTTGGTTATTCGGGTTTTTCCCTGCGTAGAACTAAAGGTGTAGGGGCGACGTTTCGACGGAATCCCATCCGTCATCATCAGGCTGGTGGCTTCTGCTTCCTTCTTCTGGGAGAAGCATGTGGCTGTTTGTTCCTCTTTTTTAAACTGCCAGATAGATCTCTATCTATCTATCTATCTATCTATCTATCTATCTATCTATCTATCTATCTATTTATCTATCTATGTTACACAGACACAAACACACACACACTGCTTAGCAAAACACCCCTTCATTGAAACACTAAAGGAAAACTGCTGCAAACTGGTCAATACTATGTTGATAATGTGTTCATTGAATTCAGATGTACATGTGTATCCCATGCATTTTCTTTGGTCCTGCTGATTGTGGAGCTTTAAGAGCATCTTTAAAGGTGAAGATACTTGCTTCATATTCTGATCATCATTTGAGACCACAAGCATATTCAAGTACGTATATATACCAAAGTAGAAAATCCATCAAGCCAACATATCCTAAAACTTTTGCATTTTTATTACTTGTACATAAACTTGAGGTTTATGCAGAAACAAGTATTGCTGATATTAATTCTATCATTTCGCCTGCTTTCTTCTGAAGAACATAGATATGTAAGGTCCAGCTTCATTGCAAAATGCATTACCTTACCTTCCAGGCAGTTAGGCAATGGCAAGATGGAAGGATAATCCTCTTTTTCTAACATTTAGGTTGTACAATATGTTACTCTCAGAGCATTATCTTTATGCTTATGTATATGCTGACAGTATATGTAGTCTCAAAGCTACTTGGGTCAAAGGCTGTGATTCAGAAACATCATTATCCACACATAAAACTAGTGGACTATAGCACTGAAGAAAATAATAAGAAAATAAAAATGAGAGAATTTTTGAAATGCTTAAAAATATGAGAAGAATATATCCAAAGTTGAACAGCATGCTAGAGAAATAGAAAGGAGATTAATTCCAAGAAGGAAATCAATGACAAACTTAGATAAGACCACTCGGAGGATTCAACTGGTGCAGAATGCAGCCGCGTGAGTTGTTATGGGAGTTTCCCGATACTCCCATGTAACACCTCTTCCGTGAGCTGCATTGGCTTCCAGTTGCCCTCCGGGTGAGATTCAAGGTGCTGGTAATGACCTATAAAGCCCTAAATGCCTTGGGTCCAGATTATCTAAGGGAACACCTGCTGCCGGCACCAACTTCCCATTATCCTGTGCGCTCCCACAGGGAGGGCCTTCTCAGGGTACCGCCGGTTAAGGAATGCCGGCGGGTTATTCCCAGGGGAAGGGCATTCTCTGTGGGTGCGCCGGCCCTATGGAACCAACTTCCCACGGAACTCAGGACTGTCCCCGACCTTCGCTCATTTCGCCGGGACTTGAAAACTTGGCTCTTTGAGCTGTTTGGCCCAGACTGAGGGGTTTTAATTTAATTTAATTTAATTGGGTTTTAGTTTTAATTTCAGGGACTGGAATTTTAATTAATAGTTTTAACTGATTTTAATTTTTGTATGCTATGTTTTTTAATTTTCCCTGTAAACCGCCCTGAGTCCTATGGGAATAGGGCGGTATATAAATTTAAATAATAAATAATAAATAATAAAGATAAGGATATTTCTATGACAGCAAAGATGGGAATAGTTAAAACAAAGGCCTTTCTCATGGTAAAGTTATTATTATTATTATTATTATTATTAAAGTTGACCATGAAAGCTGGACGTTGAGAAAAAGTAAGCAAAAGAAAAAAGATGCCTTTGAATTATGGGGTTTGAGATGATTACTAAGAACACCATGGGCTGCAGGAAAAACTAATGTTGGTCCTAGGTCAAATAAGACTGATTCTTCCCTTGGGCACTGATCAGCAAACAGAGACTAGAATGTGATGTGAAAGAATGATGAACTAGAAAAAAATATATACATTGCCTGGCAAGGTTGAAAGAAGTAGAGGATAAAGACATGGATAAGATAGATGGATCAAAGAGATTGCTGGAATGACCTTGGAAGAACTACAAATTATCACTGGAGACAGATCAAGATGGCAGGCATTTTTCCATTCAGTCATCAAAAATTTGGCCCAACTCTGATGCACTTTATTAACTTACTCACTTTCCCTCTTCTCTTATATCGGACCACTAAGGTGCCAGGTATCGTGCTATTTTTCCCTTTCCGGATTCTTTATTTTTTTTAGAAATATATAGCAGAGAGATTTTTCATAATGCTGGAGCTGAGACAGGACATGGACGTGGACCCCCTTAGGTCAACATTTCATATCAGCTGAGGTGAAAATGATCACCCAGTACCTTCCAACTGCTGTGATTTGGAGAATAAAAATGAACACGTCCTATGTGCAAAATTAGGCTTTGGACAGCAGTGTGGAAATGAGTAGGATGCAGGAGATAGCCAAGAAGAAGCAAGGAACAGGATCTTAGAAAAGTTGGAGAGCAAGCTACAAGTCAGAAAAGAAAAACAAGTGTAGAGAGGGGGGAAGGGGGGGAAGGTTCAGCACAACTGAACACCCTTATCTGGACAAAAATGTCTACTGAATTTGCACATATAGCTTCTTCACTAATTTACATGATTCACTTCAGGAGATAAAATGCATTTTTAAAATAGGTGTGAAGAGATATGTGTATATGTGTGCTCCCGTATTGTTACCACATATGAACGTTTTGTTAGTTTGATTAGTTTTATGAGGAGAATATTTCGAAGACAAAATGAAGAAGTTGTCTTACATGAGAATAAGTATAAAGAAAACCTGCTGAATTAATCAATCATTGACAGCATCTCATTTTGTTTTAAATAAGCTAATTTGCCAAAATAAAATTTTTAGGTCATAACCTTGAATCAGTCTTGTGCAGCTATTCTGGCACAACCTCAGAGACTGATTTTTTCATATTACCCTTTATCTCACGGGTAAATTAAGTATTGTTGAAACAGCTGTCTATTGCCGCACCAGGTATTACTTCTGAGAAAAATATATTTAAATTAAAATGTCAGGCAGCTGAGGCTAGTTGAATGAAATACCCAGGTATGTGCTTGTTTATGTGTTTGTGTGCATGTGATAGTTGGTATGTCTGCAAAATATGGTTTTTATTAGATGCTGATGAAGAAGTTATGCTCTCTCTTCATGTCAGATTTCCTATAAAAAAAGAAATTCATTAAAAATGTGAAGCCTGTTGAGTCTGCAATTTAGCAAGACAAAGAAAATTGTGCAGAGAAAAATATTAATATTTTTCCACCTACCTATTTTTTCTCAGGGCATTTTTCTCTCGGAAGTCAAGTAACATAATAATAATAATAATAATAATAATAATAATAATAATAATAATAATAATAATAATAATAATAATAATAATAATAATAATAACAACAACAACAACAACAACAACAACAACAACAACAACAACAATCCTGTGGCTGGGCCTGGACAGCTATTGGGTGTGGTCCCTATGGTTATGGGATTACCGGTCTTCTAATTGGTAGTGGCTTAGCCACCGTGAACCAACCCAGGCACCTCCCATCACCAATGATGAGAAGAAATTAAAAAAAATCCATACTGGATCGGTCATTGCCCGGATCAACACGGACCGTGTCAGATGCTATGGCTCCTGGACATCTGCCGAAAAATGGGGCACAGGGCTCAGTTGTTACTGCTGGGGAACCAGAGTGTACAACTGTAAAGCGACTGGAACAAAAGTGCAAAACCTGGACAACCGAAGAAAATCAAGAAATCATCCAATGCTACTACGAGGCAGAACCAACAGCCAGGGGATTTCAAAAAAGAATGATGCAACTGTGGAAGAAAAAACATCCAGAAAGTGATGTAACTGAACAACGATTAATGGATCAAAGACATTTCATCATCCATAATAAAGTTTCATAAATAAAATAAAATTCAACATCTAGGAACAATGGCTAAAAAGAAAACAACAAGCAATGATGATGAACAGGCTGAAGAAATTGTTCCAATATCTGAACAAACTGACCAACAAACTGACCAACCAGTGGAAGAAGCCACCACACAGGATGAAGATTCCCCTGTGCAGCAACTCGAAAGTGTAGAGCTAAGAAATCTAGCAAAAATGTTGAAAGAAAAGATTGAAAACCACATCAAAGAAAACACAGAAAGAAAAAGACTGCCTGCCATCCATGAAGTGCATAGCAAATGAGTGAAAGATCTACTAAATGCTGTGAACAACATTTTAACTTCCATCCCATCCACCACACTGTATGAAACAAACCAACTAATGTACAGTACAGCCGCAGTTATAACTGCAGAATTGGGTTATAAAATGCCAAAAAAGAAACCCACTGGAACACCAAAGTGAAAAATTTGACTTGAAAATAAAACAAAAAAACTACGAGGAGATGTCAGTAAATTGAAATACTTGAAAGAAGGAAAACTAAAGAATGAAAAGCTGAAAAATAGTTTATACAAAAAATATAACCTGGAGGAAAAAACAATAACGGAAATCATGGAAAACCTAAAACAGCGTGTAATAGCAACAGCAAAGAAAATTGAAAGATATGAAGGATGAATAAAATAATACCATGAAAACGTCCAGTTCAGAAGAAACCAGCACCTCTTCTATCGGTCACTTGATGAAAATAAAGTCCAAACTACTGTTCTACCATGTAAAGAAAAAACCTTAAAGTTTTGAAAAGAACTGTGGGAAAACCCAGTGTGACATAATAAAACTGCCTCCTGGATCAAAGATATCCAAAAACAATCAACACAAAACAAAATGGAGAATATTGTAATAACCACTGATATGGTTGCACAACAAGTAAAGAAGGTCAAGAACTGGAGTGCACCTGGCCTGGATGAGCTGCATGGATACTGGTTGAAACACCTCACCAGCCTCCATCACCACATCACCACTCAGCTTGATGAAATGCTTCAAAATGCCACAAGTGAAGAATGGTTAACAGCTGGTTGAACATACTTGATAATGAAAGACCCTGAAAAGAGCACAGAACCAAGCAACTACCGCCCAATTACTTGTCTGCCCACAACGTTCAAAGTTTTTACAAGAATACTGGCAAATTCAGTCATCTGATGGAAAACAACTTGTATCCAGCAGAACAAAAAGGAAATTATAAAAAATCAAGAGGAACAAAAGATCAGCTGCTCATTGACAAAATGATACTTAAAAATGCAAAACGACGAAAAACAATTTTAAATATGGTGTGGATTGATTACAAGAAAGCATTTGACTCATTAGCCCACAGTTGGATTAATGAGTGTTTAGAAAACTTTGGAATTAGCAAAAACATCTGTACATTTTTGAAAGCAAATATGCAAAAATGGAAAACAGTTCTAACAGCAAGTGGGGAGGACATTGGTGAAATCAACATCAGATGATCACTACTGTTCAACATCGCATTAATTCCATTGACAATAATATTACGTAACACAAAACTGGAATACCACATCTCAAGCCAGCATGGCAAGATAAACCATCTACTATACATGGATGACTTAAAACTGTATGCGAAAAGCCAAACTGAACTTGAATCAATACTCAACGCAGTTTAACTGTTTAGCAGTGACATCACAATGGACTTTGGACTTGGAAAATGTGCTATATTATCCATGCAACAAGGAAAAATGGGAAAAATAGAAGGAATAGAACTGGGAAACAGAAGTATTATGAAAGCACTAGCAAAGGATGATGGTTACAAATACCTAGGCATATTGGAAGCAGATAAAATCTTGAACGGAAAAGTCAAAGAGTCAACACAAAAGGAATACATCAGAAGAGTCCGCAAAATACTAAAATCAAAGCTGAATGGTGGAAATATAATTAAAGCCATTAATACATGGGCAGTCCCAGTGATATGCTACCCAGCTGGAATTATCAACTGGACATTGGCCGAATTGGAACACCCTAGACCAGAAAATGCACAAACTCTACATCCACGAAGTGACATTGACAGATTGTACCTGCCAAGAAGAATAGGGGGCAGAGGGCTACTGCAAATCCACCAAACTGTAGAAGAAGAAAAATGAAGTTTGAATGACTATGTGAATCAAAGTACAGAAAAATTGCTGCAGGCTGTGGAAACAGAGAACATTATCAAAATAACAGAAACAAAGGCAGAATATAAGGAAAAACGGCTGGATGATAGATTAAATAGATGGAAAACCAAAGCTTTGCATGGACAACATTTGAAAAACATTGAAGGAAAATGTGGTAACAACTTGACATGGGCATGGCTTAAGATGGGAACCATCAAGAAAGAAATGGAAGGCTTAATCCTGGCTTCTGAAGAACAAGCACTACAAACTAATGCCATGAAAGCGAAGATACAAAAATCTACTGACAATCCAAATTGCCGACTTTGCAACAACAAAGTTGAAACTGTTTCACATTTAATATGTGAGTGCAGCAAAATCGTGCAAACTGATTACAAAGCTAGACATGAACAAGTTGCTAAACTAATCCACTGGGCATTGTGTAAAAAATACAACTTGCCTGTGTCCGAAAAGTCATGGGAACATAGGGTGGAAAAAGTTGTCGAGAATGAGAGGGTGAAGTTCTTGTGGGACTTCCGATTACAGACAGATCACCATTTGGAACACAACACGCCAGATATCACAGTTGTAGAGAACCGGAGCGTACAGTTGATTGATATTGCTGTACCAGGAGATGCCAGAGTCAAAGAAAAAGAACTGGAAAAAATTACCAAATACTGTGACCTGGCCATCGAAACTGCGCGATTATGGATGAAACATGTAACAGTGATACCCATTGTCATCGGGGCACTGGGAACTATGTCCAAAAACTTTGCAAAACACATCAAAAAATTGCAGCTTCCTGCAATAACTCCAGCAAAGCTACAAAAAACTGCCACTCGGAACATCTTACATTTTAAGGAGATACCTGGTTGATACCTAGGATGCTGGCAGCAACACGTGTCAACCATTAGTGCCAGTCAATTTAAGTGTTCAGTTGACTGTGTTTCATGTTTTATGAATAAAAGTTTAATAATAATAATAATAATAATAATAATAATAATAATAATAATAATAATAATAATAATAATAATAATAATAATAATAATAATAATAATAATAATAATAATAATAATTGGAAGGCACCTCGGAAGTCATCTAGTCCAACCCCCTGCTCAGGCAGGAAACCCAATACCAGGGGTTGGCAACCTTGGCTCTTTTATGACTTGTGGACTTCAACTCCCAGTTGAAGTCCACGAGTCATAAAAGAGCCAAAGTTGCCTACCCTTACCCTATACCATTTTAGACAAATGGCTGTCCAGTCTCTTCTTAAAAACTTCCAGTGCTGGAGCATTCACTGCTTCTGGAGGTAGGTTGTTCCAATGGTTAATTGTTCTAACTGTCAGGAAGTTTCTCCTTAGTTCTAGGTTGCTTCTCTCCTTGACTAGTTTCCATCCATTGCTTCTTGTCCTCTCTTCAGGCGCTCTGGAGAATAGCCTGGCTCCCTCTTCTTTGTGGCTGCCCCTGACATATTGGAAGACTGCTATCATGTCACCCCTTGTCCTTCTCTTCATTAAATCAGACATACCCATTTCCAGCTACCGTTCCTCATATGTTTTGGCCTCCAGACCTCTAATCATCTTTGTTGCTCTTCTCTGTATTCTTTCCAGAGTTTCACCAGTTTTGGTGACCAAAACTGGATGCAGTATTCCAAGTGTGGCCTTACCAAGGCATTGTAAAGTGGTATTAATACTTCACGTGATCTTGATTCTATCCATCTGTTAATGTAGCCTAGCACTGTGTTGCCTTTTTTGGCAGCTGCAGCACACTGCCGGCTCATATCTAAGTGATTCTCCACTAGGACTCCAAGATCCGTCTCACAGTTCACTAATATTGAGCAAGGTACCCCCTATACTATACCTGTACATTTGGTTTTTCCTGCCTAAATGTAGAACTTTACTTTTTTCACCGTTGAATTTCATTTTGTTAGATAGACATGTCAAGATAAAAAAATATTTAATAGAAAAACTAACTCCCAAACTCAGAAACCCCAACAGAAAGATTTCTTACTTGCATAATCTACCTCTCTGACCCATTTTTTTGCTACATTTGTTAAGTGAATCACTAAAATTATGAGTGAATCATGTGGTCATTAAGTGAATCTGGCTTCTCCCATTGACTCTGCTTGTTAGAAGTTGGCTGGGAAGAGGCAACTTGTGGTGAGATGGGCAACAAACAAACAAACAAACAGTGATCACATGATCCCAGGACAGTGCAAGTGTCATAAATACACGCAGGGCAGAGAAAAGGCACTGCATGTTCTCGGGTCAGGTACAGAAGGCAGGTCGTCCTCGTCTTCGTTTGCCGTCTGCCACTGCAAACTTTCCCCAGCTGAAGCCTCCTCCAAATCTCTTTCAGATGGCCATCAGAGCCACCAATCAACCTAGTTCCTGATGTGCCAGCAATGGGCTCAAACTCCCCTGAACTGACATCTGAGGAGGAATCTGGGGAATCACCTAAGGGAGATATCAAAGGGTGCTGCAATGGTCATAAATGTGAAAAACAATCATAAATCACATTTTTTATTGTGCTGTGAACGATCACTAAATAAATGGTTGTTAAGTCAAGGACTACCTGTAATACTTTTTTGTGAAGACGTCCCATTCCCTGAAATTTCTCTCTAATTTGAAATAAGGATCAGATTGCTTAACATTATCGTCTCCGTCTCCTCCTCCTCCTCCTCCTCCTCCTCCTCCTCCTCCTAACTGGAAAAACAACAGTTCAATTATTACAAACAATATTCTTTGTCACAAAGCTGCCATTCAAAGTCTAGTTTATTTGTTCCTGTCTTTCAGTAAATGTACCTGCACCATAAATTCTGTGATGTAGTTTTTTAAAAATATAATAAAAGCGGCTACATTTCATTTCCTACAAACACTAGTCCTGTAGTCTAACATTTGAATTAACATACCAGAGAGCTCGGGTAGACTCCACACCACGGATTTAAGTAGAAATAAAATGTCTGCTTTGTGTGTCTTACATTCTTGACGTGTCCTACAGAGTTTGTGTATGTGATATATTATCTCCTCTGGTAAAACTTCACTTATGGTGCTTCCTATGACTCTGAATCACATGCTGAAATAAATTATTGAGAAAGATATTTTATGAGCAAGGTATTACCTGATGGGGAATGTTTTATTAACACCTATCTCCTATAATTTATGATGTCTGGAATGATAAAAAAATAAAAATGAAAGTAGAGACAAAAATTGTAAGTGACCCACTTGGGCTTATTAAAAAAATCAAACAAATAACATCCTTCTTAGAATCAATTACAGCACAGGAACTAAGGAAGAGTTTGAGTTTCCAAAGTATTTCTTCTTACCGGAAGTCAAAGAAAAACAAAGGAAAATCTAGACAAAGAAAATGTTAGGTATGACAGTAATTCCTCTATTTGCCATTTATAATAGTCTTAAAGGAAGTGTTATGCAGACTAAAATAGATTAGATGACAGGAGATGTAAAATAAATTTCAGGTTGTTCAAAGGTGAATGGGACTGAAGGGAGGGAAAAAAAACCCAGTACGTATAAGTCTGCATTTTCAAAATCTGGAGACAGACAAGTAATGACTAGCTATTACAGTGATCAAAATGAGAGGAGCCATTTTTGTTTCTTTGTTTAATAACCCTTGGTGCAGTCTGAAGCTTTGCTAGCACAGTCAAAATTAAATTGTGGGTTACGTGATCAGTGCTCCATTTTAAGGATATTATAAATGGAAGATTTGGAGTTTTCCTGCAAAGCCTATTTCTTTCCTTTCTTCACCTCACTCATTTTGTTAGTTTGCTTAATATTCAGCCTGAACAAACCAGAGCCCCCCCAAAAAACCCATTCTGAAGATTCGTGAGCTCGTCCATTACTTTGACATGGTAAATTGTGATTAATAAAATCACCTAAAGTTTCCCCCGCACATGCGTGCTAGTCATTTCCAACTCTAGGGGCCAGTGCTCATCTCTGGTTCAAAGCCGAAGAGCCAGCGCTTGTCTGAGGACATCTCCATGGTCATGTGGCCGGCATGACTAGATGCCAAAGGCGCACGGAATGCTGTTACCTTCCCACCGTAGTGGTCCCTATTTTTCTACTTGCATTTTTACGTGCTTTCAAACTGCTAGGTTGGCAGAAGCTGGGACGAGTAACAGGTACTCACCCTGTTACGCGGCACTCGGGATTCGACCCGCCAAACTGCCAACCTTCTGATTGACAAGCTCAGCGTCCTAACCCACTGAACCACCGCGTCCCTCAAAATCACCTACCTTGCCCTAATTTCCAATTTGTTATAAAACACCAGTAAGTAAGAATTAAATTATGGTATATAAAATATTAAATTATACTAAGGGTAGCTGAAACAGAGTTAATATATGGAATTCAGAACTCTTTTTTTAAAAAATAAAAAAGTATACTTTCTTTTATCTCTTCATTCTACTTGAAATTTTTCTGGATCTTAAGGGCAGACTGACAAAGCCAGGATGAGGTATTCTGGAATTAATACTCCTGAGCAAGCACAGCTAGTAGTTCTTCATTTCTAACTTAATGTTTATTATTTTTAAAGAATGGACTGTTGATCCACCCACTCTCCTTCATTCCCATTTGTTTCAAACTTAGGAAATCTATTTCAATAGTTTCCCCAATTAGCTCTTTGCCATGCAGAGCAAGGATGTCCTTTGCCAACTTAGTAGATTTATTTTCAGCTCTTTTGTGGATCAACAGGAAACACCCTAGATCTGGTTTCCAGAGAAGGCCAACAGAACTGTGCAAAGCTTGTGTGTATATGGGTGTGTGCATGCATACACAGATATGTGCACAGGCACACCTTTGAGTCAGTTTTGGACCAGTCCCTGTAGTTTTCTTGGCAAAATTTTGAAGTGGTTTGCCATTGGCTGCTTCTTAGGGCTGAAAGTGAGTGATTGGTCCAAGGTCCCCCCAGCTGGCTTCATGCCTAAGGCAGGACTAGAACTCACAGTCTCCTGGTTTCTAGACTGGTGCTTTAACCACTACACCAGACTGGCTGTCATGAACTTGGGATGGGCTTTTCCCCCATTTTTCTCACTTCTTCAATCTTCCATTCTCCTACATTGGTTGCATAAGCTGTTCTGGCTTCATGCTAGCACTCCTCCTTCTTTTAATTAATGGAAGAGAAGAATTTGTGTTGGGGGCGTGATCCTCCCTTGGCTTGTGAATACCAACAAAACAGACTGAAGAGAGGACAGGACACTGACTAGATACCTTTTTTGTATTTTCTATTTGGTCAGCTGGATGCTGCCTTCATTACTGCATGCTGAGTTTTGTATGTTTCAAGGTCAGGGAGGATGATCATGAGTTTGTTTGAAACTGTCTCTGAGGATTTGAAAAGCACAAAAGGTGGGAAGATGGAGGAACCTTAGGCCACCGGGAGGACAGGAGCTAATCTATCAAACTCTACAAAAATGAGTCCACAAGCGAAGAAATGGAAGTGCTCTCCCTTGCAATATCATTACAGAAAAGTCTTCAAAGTACATTGTTTTTAAAGACTTTTGAGGGAATAGAGGTCTTCAGCCTATGAAAGCACCTTGTCTTAAAGATGCTGTTGATAATTTTTAGGGAAAATAGGTCACGCTTGTACCTGATCTATTCCCCATGGCGTGAGCTCTATGGTTGACATAATTAGCTTCCTTGTCTTGTAACTATTGGAGAGATGAAGGGGATTAGGAAATCGAATGCTGTTGACAGAAGGAAAGAAAACAAGGTATTCTCCTGTCACTGATTCTCCTTCCCACATCCCCATAGGCCTGAACTGTTGTAAGGTGACAGCCCATTTCTCCTATACATGGATTTGTGCTACAAATACTGAAGGTTGGAATGGTCCTTTCAAAGAAAGGGCAAGACCTCAAGTTGTAGCTGACTTGTAATTAGAAATTTAATTTCCAAAATGTGATATGTACCATTCATATGATAGGAAGACAGTCCCCACCCCAGCCTGACATAATTAACAATGAACTGGGGAGGGTATCTTATATTCACTAAGAATACAAAAAAAAGGCAATGGACATGACATGAAATAGCTGCAGACACTACAGCAAATAAACTGGGATGGCTTTGAAGATTTCTTTCGGAGGGGCTTTCCATCTTGTGATGTTTAACCTTTTATGCAGTGCTAAACAGAGTTTCTATCTTTCTTTCCTTCTTTGCTGAGTAGCTATTTATTTCTTCCTTCTTTTCATATAATTTTCTCTAGTTTCTCCCACTCCCCCACTCCCAATATGTTCTATTCCCCCCTTTCAATAACAGCCATTGTTAATCTTTTCTCCATTTCCAAGTTTTCCCTTCCTTTTTGCTTCTTTTGTTGGAAGAAGGGAAGGGAGAATGTCTTTGTGCATATTAATGCTTTTCTATACACTAGGAGTTATTTGCATCTCTCTCTCTCTCTCTCTCTCTCTCTCTCTCTGTGTGTGTGTGTGTGTGTGTGTGTGTGTGTGTGTGTGTGTGTGTGTGAGAGAGAGAGAGAGAGAGAGAGAGAGAGAGAGAGAGAGAGAATGTTTCTTATATGCATTTTATAAGTGGGTACCTTGTTAAACAGTAGTCGTTAATCCTTTTTTGCACAGGAGCAGCCCAATCTGGCTTTGGAAGATACTTTCTGATAGGGATACAGGCATATTGAGAATGACCAATCAGATAACTAGAGAAAAATGCATGCTGAAGAAGAGAGAGGCCAATTTCCTCACTTTAGATGTCCCCTACAAAAAGACTGATGACAAAGCAGTAGTATACAAGCATACCTCTTTTTACTGCCCTTCACTTTACTGTGATTATAGATTATGGCATTATTTTTATAAGACCCTCCACCACCAAAGAGATTACAGCTCATCAAAGGCTCAGATGATGTTTAGCATTTTTAGCAATAAAGTATTTTTTTAATTAAGGTATGTACATAATGCTATCACACACTACACTACAGTATAGTGTATCCATAACTTTACAGTATATGTGCTGGCAAACCCAAACCTTTATGTGACTCACTTTATTACAATATTTGCTTTATTGTGTTGGTCTGAAACTCAACCTGCAATATTTCTAAGGTATGCCTGTATTCCAATGATCTTTTTTGTATTAAATTATACCCCCCTTAAGGATACACATTAAATGCCAACATGTGTACATATCATATACTTCAGGATGTACTCAGATGTCAATGATCCTCAGAGCAAGGGAAGATGCAATTTTGCTTTGTTTCTACAACAGCTCATGTTTTATAGTAAGTTTTCCTCCTGGTACTTCTACTAAGGAACATGGAGAAAGGATCATAGAGAAGTCATGTCCAAGAAACAATCCTGAGATATTGGATGTAAATGAACATCTCATCTGTGAGGTATGGTGGACTCAAGTGTGAGCTATAAAACAAATCTAGAGAAAGGCATTGGGGTTGCATCATTCCCAGTGAACTCCCATTAAGAATTGAATCAAATACTTACCTTGATTAATTTTTTATTCTTGAATGTTTCTTCTTTGGCCTCAGAAGAATAGCTAAAGGTCAACTTAAAAATTATTCTCTAAAAGCAATTTTTCTAGTTCTATCATCAGAGCTGTCATTTATAAAGGAATTTTATGGGAATGGTTTGCTAAACTAGTTTTAATATTCAGATTGCGGTACTTCTTCAATAAAAGGCAGAATTATCAGAGTGAATGTCATCTGAATAGCATTAATTGATTAAAGGCTGTCTTATTTTTGCATTTATAGAAATGAGAAAGTATTTCCTGAATTGCATTCAGTAAGATTAAACAAAAGTTGTGAGTAGAATAAGATAGAAGAAAAGAAGGGGAGGAGGTGAAGGAGTTGTAGCACTGTAAAGAAGTAGGGCCTGGGTAAGTAGAAGAAGAAGAATGAAGTGAGTGAGATTTAGAAGAAAAAGAAGATGGAGGGGTGTGTGAAGTATGGCTGTGAAATCAATGCTCTCTTTGATTGAAAGGATGAAAGATAGAAAAATTTAGAGAGGTTGTTGTTGTGTCCATAGTTAATGGGAGTGGTTTTCCTAAGGCGGGAAAACCTGGTGCAGTTATTGGTTGTTACATTCTCGGCGGGAGATTCTGGGCCGGGGATTGGTTATGTTTAAAGGCACCCTAGTATATAAGATAGGGTTCAACGGCTGCTAGCCAGTTGACCCATGTGCATTCAATAAACGTTCTCTTTTTCAACCTTGCTGTCTACGCTCGTCATTCCGGACTTAACAGTGGCGACGAGGATGGGATTGACGGCGGAACAGCAAAGGAGCCGCGGAAGCCAGCTGAGCGAAAGGCGGGAAATTTGAATCGCAGTCAACCGAACTACTACCGTGACTGAACTCACAGAATGGCGCAAGTTGGATCCCTGAAGGAGTTCGACCCGAACTACCCCGAAGACTGGGAGGAGTACGTCGGCCAAGTCGAGGGGTTCATGCTGGTCAACGGAATAACGGAGGACCGGAAGAAAGCGGCGGCTCTTCTCACCATTAGCGGCACGCCGGTTTACCAGGTTGCCGTCGGCCTGTGCCAGCCCTTGCCGGTCTCCAGCGTGTCGTACGCCGACCTGTTGGCCAAGCTAAAGGTCCACTTTACTCCAAAGAGGTCCGAACTGTTTTGGCGGAGAATATTCGAAAAGCGGAACCAACGACCAGGCGAGTCCATCACGCAGTTTGTGGCGGCGGTCAGAGAAGCGGCCCTGCATTGCAAATACGATAACCTCGAAATTCGAATCAGGGACCGAGTAGTTTTGGGGCTGCGAGATGAACACTTACAAAACCGGATAATCGCAAAGCCCATGGGTACACTGCAAGAAGTCTTAGACGAGCTACTCACGTACGAGTCTACAGGCAGACGCGACCCCCCCTACAACAGCATGGCTGCCTCGGCTGAAATCAACCTCGAGAGCCATGTGGACGGTGGGGAGGTGGACTACCAGTGGGAAGCCGACGTTGCAGAAATTGCCCGAAGGTTCGGGAAGATGGCGGCGAGACCCTCACGCTCCGACGGACCCGACCAAGGGAGAAGACAGCAGCCTCCAGCACTACAACGACCCCAGAGGGACAACCAAACCAGGCCTCGCGACCCAGAAGCGAGGTGCGGCAGCTGCGGCGGAAACCACCTCCGAACAACTTGCAGGTTCCGAACCGCGAAATGCCGAGGGTGCAAAAAAACGGGCCACATCCAGGCCATTTGCCGAAGCCGACCGCGCGACAACCGTCTCCACGAGCTTGACGCATGGGCCCCAGGTGAGGTAACCCCCGAAGGGAGTGGCGGAGAGACCCCAAGACCTAAGACACGCACTTCCAACCATGGGGCAGGGGTGGGAGTCAACCACGTGGGAACCCCTAGAATTAATCACATTCTGAGGCCTAAATTAAAAATTGGAGTCCAACTGCAGGGCATTCCCTGCAAGATAGAAGTGGACTCGGGGGCCTCAGTATCTATAATTTCCAGTGACACCCTTAGATACATTGAGAATAAGAACGGCCGTAGAATTCCCCTAAAACCCACTAAACTACAGTTAGCCGATTTTCAAAAAAACCCCATAGAACTAAAAGGCGAGGCCACTATTAAAGTAAAATACAAGGGGTTTAGCGGATTTTTAGACCTCTTAGTCACCGAGGGCCAGAGAACCAGTCTAGTAGGCCTCAATTGGTTCCCGGCCCTGGGAATCTGGGTAGGGGGAATTAACACAATTAATAGTAGGACCCTTAAGTCTGTCTGCGATAACTTCGCAGACATGTTCGATGGGTCGTTAGGGAGATACAAAGGACCCCCATTACTTTTATTTTAGACCCCGCTGTTAGGCCCATTAGGATTAAGGCCCGGAGGGTGCCTTTCGCCCTTAAACAAAAAATCGAGGCCGAACTAGATAAGCTAGTAGGCCAGGGAGTCCTAGAACCCGTAGAGGGAGGCCTCTGGGAGACACCAATCATCACACCCCTTAAACCAAACGGGGATGTGAGGATTTGTGCCGACTATAAAGCCACCTTAAATTTAGCGATGAAAAACACGCTTACCCGGTCCCGACGGTGAAGCAGGTCCTCGCAACGATCCAGGACGGCGCCATTTTCGCCAAGCTCGACTTGGCGCAGGCGTACTTGCAACTCACTGTGTCTAAGGAAGCCGCCGAGGCTCAAATGATAGTTACCCACAAGGGGGCGTTCCGCGTTCACAGACTTCAATTTGGCATAGCAGCAGCTCCAGGCATCTTCCAAGAGGTGATGGAAAGGACCTTGAAGGGCATTCCAGGTGTATGCCCTTACTTCGATGATGTCCTAATCGCTGGAAAAACTGAGGACATCTTAGCAGACAGGCTGGAACAGGTACTGGGGAAATTCAGGGATGCAGGGCTTAAATTAAAAAAGGACAAGTGTTGCATAGGTGTAAAATCAACTGAATTTTTAGGATTCAGAATTGATGCGCAGGGCATACACCCGACTGAAGGAAAAATTAAGGCAATCAAATTAGCACCTGAACCCAAAAATAAGGCGGAACTACAAGCTTTCCTAGGCTTAATAAATTTCTACCATACCTTCTTGCCTCACAAAGCAGCTATTGCTGAACCTTTACACAGGCTGTTAGACAGGAAGACCCCTTGGCAGTGGCAGGAAAAGCACAGAATCAGTTTCCAAACATTGAAGGACATATTGTCCAGCAACTCCACAGTCACCCACTTCATTGAAAACAAACCAATCTTCCTAGCATGCGACGCCTCTCCTTATGGAGTAGGAGCAGTCATAAGCCACATGGACGACCAGGGTCAACAGAGGCCTATTGCATATTATTCCAGGACCTTGACTAAAGCAGAACGGAATTATGCACAAATAGACAGGGAAGCTTTGGCCATCGTGGCAGGCGTAAAAAAGTTCCACGATTACCTGTATGGTAGGAACTTTACTATATACACAGACCATAAACCCCTCCTAGGATTATTCACCACAGACAAACAGACACCCCAAATCATGTCTCCTAGGATGCTGAGATGGTCAATTTTCCTGTCAGCATACACGTTCTCTATCAAACACAGACCTGGCAAAGAGATGGGGCATGCAGATGCCCTTAGCAGATTACCCCTAGCAGATACCGGCATGGACCCAGCACCTGTGGGCCAAATCCTGTCTCTACAGGAACTCTCAGAATGCCCACTGACAGCCAAGGACATTGCAACAGCTACCAAAAAAGACCACATCCTTAGCAGAATAGCAGCGTGGGTACAAGGGGGGTGGCCTAACAAAAGTCCTGACCCCAAATTCACGCCTTACCTTAGAAGGAAGGATGAATTGTCATCACACCTGGGATGTATACTGTGGGGAAATAGGGTTGTCATTCCAGAGGGTCATAGGAACACAGTGATTGGGGAACTACATGAGGGGCATCCTGGGATTGTTCGTATGAAAGCCCTAGCGAGGAGTCATTTATGGTGGCCGGGGTTAGACACAGCAATTGAGGACAGAGTAGCCGGGTTCTATCAGTGTCAACGGTCTAGGCCAGAACAAGCGCACACACCTGTACATAAGTGGGAAGTGGCTAGGAACCCTTGGTCTCGCATTCATATTGACTTTGCAGGCCCATTCCAGGGCCTCACATTCCTAGTTGTTGTGGATAGCTACTCCCGGTGGTTGGAGGTCGTGCCTGTAAAGTCCATGACTTCAGCCAAAACCATACAGGTCTTGCGGGGACTCTTTGCCACCCATGGGTTACCTGATGTGATTGTTTCTGACAACGGGCCCCAATTCACATCCAATGAATTTCAGGACTTCCTCAAGGCCAACTGGATTAGGCACGCGACATCGGCACCCTTCCACCCCTCCTCCAACGGATTGGCTGAACGAAACGTCAGGACAACCAAAGACGCCCTAAGAAGGATCATCCAGGGAAATTGGCATCAGAGACTGGCTCAGTTCCTGTTGGCCCAACATACGACACCTTGCACGGCCACAGGGAAAAGCCCAGCTGAAATGAGGTGGGGCAGACGTCTAACTACCAAATTGGACAGACTACACCCTGACAGGCTACCTGTGGAACCTGAACTGGACATTCCGACCCGGTCTCTAAATATCGGGGACGCAGTCTGGGCAAGGAACTATGGACAGGGGGACAAATGGTCACAAGGGGTAGTCATTGACAAAACTGGACCGTTATCTTACCTAATTGAGGGGGAAGGGAATCAGCTGATCAGGAGACACATCGATCAGCTAAGGAAAAGGTCCCCTGAAATTGTACAGGCCAACAATGACAGGAGCATCACTACACCAGACAATGCATTCAGTCATGACCAGTTAGGTGCAGCACCAGGGGGTGAGGGGATTGGAATACAAATCAGGGCAGCTGAAGCAACTCCCCAAAGTAGCACAGCAGAAATTGAACCATTTTCCCCGGGCAGCCCAACAGAGTCCCCTGGACAGTCCATTGAACCCCAACAACCCACAAGTGTGGCATCGCCTGAGTCAGTGCCACAAACAACAGGCCCTGAGGCAGAAACAAATAGCAGAACAGTAGGCACCCCAGTTGTCAGCACGGCTAACAGATACCCAGCCAGGAATCATAAGCCACCAAATTATCTAAAAGACTATGTTAAGTAAATAACATTTATCTGGGGGGGAAGGGGTGTTGTGTCCATAGTTAATGGGAGTGGTTTTCCTAAGGCGGGAAAACCTGGTGCAGTTATTGGTTGTTACATTCTCGGCGGGAGATTCTGGGCCGGGGATTGGTTATGTTTAAAGGCACCCTAGTATATAAGATAGGGTTCAACGGCTGCTAGCCAGTTGACCCATGTGCATTCAATAAACGTTCTCTTTTTCAACCTCGCTGTCTACGCTCGTCATTCCGGACTTAACAGTGGCGACGAGGATGGGATTGACGGCGGAACAGCGAAGGAGCCGCGGAAGCCAGCTGAGCGAAAGGCAGGAAATTTGAATCGCAGTCAACCGAACTACTACCGCGACTGAACTCACAGAATGGCGCAAGTTGGATCCCTGAAGGAGTTCGACCCGAACTACCCCGAAGACTGGGAGGAGTACGTCGGCCAAGTCGAGGGGTTCATGCTGGTCAACGGAATAACGGAGGACCGGAAGAAAGCGGCGGCTCTTCTCACCATTAGCGGCACGCCGGTTTACCAGGTTGCCGTTGGCCTGTGCCAGCCCTTGCTGTCGTACGCCGACCTGTTGGCCAAGCTAAAGGTCTACGCTCGTCATTCTGGACTTAACAGTTGTGAAATGCTATGGTTGAAGGTGGCTTTGGAAGCAAAATGTGAAAATCTTATGGAATGTTTCAAACTTAATCACTCATATTCACTTTGAGATAGATGCCACCTTTGATAAGGTTCTAAGAGAGTAGCCCAGGGCATTGGCTTGTTGAGTTTACATCTATATACCTTGAAGATGTGGAAAAGGCACTTAAATATGTTTGTGCCACCACTTGTGCTTCAGCTCTATTCCTTCTTTGGAGGAATTCACTCAGTGTGGTACTTCAATTGATCATTAGCACCTCCCTCAATCAGGAGTAAAAATCCTCTGTAATGAAGGAAGTTGGTGGTACATCCCATTAGATTCCTCTGTTTCTGTCCAATATAGGCTGGTATTAAATGTGCTTTTTATTGCCAAGGCAGTTGAAAGTTGGTAATAAACCAAGTCCAAGCACTCCTGGATGAAATCAAATTCTGGCTTCTGGAGCCCTGTTTTTCTTGTGGTTCTGATCCCACCTGAAGGCAAGTTTTAGAAGGTATCTAAATATGTAAGTATCTAAGTACACAAGGGGAATGTTGCTGCATCTCACAACTTTTATAATGCAGGATGGCACAGGATTCTATTCTGATTCCCACATAAGGTTGCTGGGTATGATTTCCAGTGTTGTGGGGCTGAGTGCCCACTTTTTTATGAGTGATATGCAGGTCTATGTGGATCTTTCTTTCTTTGTCAGGTGTGCCAAGCATCCTGGTTAGTTTGCAATTAGACCAGATTGTGGATAAGATGGGTTTTAATTGCTTAAACTGAATCCACACAAAAGGGATTGGGTGTGTGTGTGTGAGGGAGATTTCAATGAGTCAAAAAAGTTCCTTCTTTTTTTTAAAAAAGAGAGTTCCTTCCTGCTCTAGACCTGGTCTACAATTTCAGGGTGCTTTTTGAACTTGGTTTTTCCCAAAGGGTTCAAATCAGCACAGTGATTTGGAGACATTACCTCTAACCACATCTAGTCTATCAGTTATGAAACTTTTTGGGGATGAGGTTCAGTCTGCCATTTTCCATGCACTAGTTATCTCCCATTTAAGACATTATAATAACTTCTTTATGGGGATGGACTTGAAGGAAACCCAGAAATTACAAGGGGTCCAGAGTGCCCTGGCCAGACCAATGTTGGATGTTTTGGATGGGATCATGTGACATCTGTCCTGATTCAACTGCACCAGTTTACATTAGCTTAAAATTAAAGTGTTTAATGTCTATACATCCTTAGAAGTCTTGGGCTCCACTACTTAAAGGGATGACTATTATCATATGCTAGAGGGACGCGGTGGCTCAGTGGGTTAGGATGCTGAGCTTGTCGATCAGAAGATCGGCAAGTTTGGTGGGTCAAATCCCAAGTGCCGCATAACAGAGTGAGCGCCTGTTACTCGTCCCAGCTTCTGCCAACCTAGCAGTTTGAAAGCACATAAAAATGCAAGTAGAAAAATAGGGACCACTGCGGTGGGAAGGTAACAGCATTCCATGCGCCTTTGGCGTCTAGTCATGCCGGCCACATGACCACGGAGACGTCCTTGGACAAGCGCTGGCTCTCCAGCTTTGAAACAGAGATGAGCACTGGCCCCTAGAGTTGGAAACGACTAGCACGCATGTGCGGGGAAACCTTTACCTTTACCTTTACCTATTATCATATGCTATAGCCTAGGAGCTATAATCTTTGGTCAAAGCCTTGCTGCATATGTGATTGCAGACAGAGTTCTGCCTAGATTAGAGTCAAGCCAGGAGAAGGCTCCTTCAATGGCAGATTTTATTCTTTGGGGATAGCAGGAGGTGGATTCTCAAGGGGGAGGGAATGTCTAATGGCTCACAAGTTATCTTAATATTATAGATGCAGATTGTAGAATCCTCAAGCAAGATTTTGACTAGAGATGTGAAATAATAAATAATTCTCTCCCTCTAAAGGTTCAATCTGCTGAATGTGCTTGGTCTACCTTCAAAAGAACTTTAAAACCTATCTATACAGTTCAGCTTTTCCTCTGTTGCAATTTATGATTCTTAAACTGCCCCCTGTCACCTTTGTTTTTATATACCCTTCATTTTTGATTACAGTTTTTAATAGATTTCTGTAAATTGCACTTCTATGGATTTTATTGTTCTTGTTCAGTTTCAACTCCTAACCACTTTGGGATTGGTCTGCTGGGAATTATAAAATATACAAATGTGCTAAATAAATAAGCAAGCTAACTACTGCAACAAATAAGTAAATAAACCTGTTACCTTGCAATTAATATTTTCAGTAACTGGAAAGTGATAGCATTTCTAATTTGCCAAAGAGAGAAAGACAGAAATTGGATATTATGAAACTTTTGTGATTCTAACAAATTGAGGAGACTGATGCAATTTTTGTTGACAGAATCTTTTCGATATGGCTACCTTTTGCTATATAAAATATTATTTTAGTCATCCAGGCTATTTCACATTTATGCTGATATTTTCCAGGCGTAGCTTTTATTGTCCATTCTAGTCCAGTGAGCTCTCCTTAATAGTTCACACCTACTAGAAAGTTCCTGAGATATTAGTTGTTGGATTATTTTATCCTTAAGGCTTCCTTCCAAACCTTCAAGCTTTTCTCTGAATGTGAAATGCTATCCAGTGAAAAGAAGAATTTGGCATAAAGATAAAAGTTGCTGAACTTGCTACTAGATGGTCCTTCTTCACTCTAGCACAAATTTGGCCTAGTATTACATTGTCAGCCAGTGCAGCTATGCTAGCTTAATATGATGAATATAGCTAGCATAACCTAGCAGCTCTACAGCTACATTGTACAGTTTCTGAATTTAGTTCAAGTGTAGCATGGCATAAAACAGCATATTGTATTTTGAAAGCAAATAATTTTTACATGAGTGTTGCAAAGCCCTGTTTGGTGCATCCTAAATGGAAGTACCTCCATAACATTTCATTTTGAGCCTCTATTTATTTTTCATCCATCCATTAATATTTAGTTGCAAAAAAATCAGACAATGCACTTAGATCAGATTAAAAATAGCACCAGACAATCTGGTAACTCAGGACAGTGAGTTATACCTCAAAATGTCACACAAAAAATGAAGTAACTATGAATTCCTATTTGCACATTCATCACTATAGTGTGCTTGTCAATACACAGAAAACACTACAACCAAACCTTTATTGCCTTTATCTATCCTGAGTCCACCAGAGGTTACCCATAAATGTAATTAATGGCACCTCAGTACAGGCTAAGCATGACTATAAAGAGTTTCCAAGGCTTTCTATAGCTGGATGTCAACCACTTTCTCAATAACATGAAGAGAAAGAAAGAAAGAAAGAAAGAAAGAAAGAAAGAAAGAAAGAAAGAAAGAAAGAAAGAAAGAAAGAAAGAGAGAGAGAGAGAGAGAGAGAGAGAGAGAGAGAGAGGGAGGGAGGGAGGGAGGGAGGGAGGGAGGGAGGGAAAGGGGAATAAAATAAAATAAAATAAAATAAAATAAAAGTTGAGCCCTGGACAAAAATTGTCCAAATCTGTTAGGTCCAGCAATGGTCTCTTAAGGAGAGGGCAGACAAGCACCTCCTTCAAGACAGATAGAATTATCCCCTTTGGCAGTGGGGCATTCATCATGAGAACCCAGTCATCTATCCCCTCACAGGGGTCCTTAATCCACCAGGAAGGAAGAGATCTAAAATATAAGTGGCTGAACCTACAGCCCCCAGTGCCCTAACCACTTCATGAGAGCCAATAAGCTTAAGCTCTGATGAGATAAAAGGGCCAGATTATGTCTCAGGTAACCCTAAAGAACTTTTATAACCAAATTCAGTGGATTCAGTCTTGGTAATTCTAAGGTCTTTCCCCCCAAAAAAGGATAGAAGATTGGAATGTAAATGAATGGTGCCCATCTTCATGGTCCCTGATAAGTATAAGTAAATTCTACAAAGTATTTTTTTATTTCAGAATAAACACTTAATAACGTTTATTTGAACTCCTCCTCTGTGTTACAGGTGCATTTCTATTCACATTTTTATTTTTTCATTATTTGCAGTCTCAGCTGCTTCTTATATAGCTGTCAATTCCCAGATCTCACAAGGACCTAAAGGTGAAGGTGAGGTCAGAGCTGAAAACAGATTTTCATCTTATTCACAACAAATCTGCTTTTGAAACAGCAAAGGAACATTTTAAAATTAAACAGCACTGACATAGGCCTCCCTCAGCTGCAAGAGTGATGGGATCTGTCAGATTCGTTTAGGTTTTCCCTACTAACCTATAGCATTCTGCTAAGTTCTCTTCTATTTTGCAAATGTTTCAAGCATGGCTTTCTTAATTGAATTTGTCCCCTTTCTTGCCTCAGCTCTCCCAAACCTTTAGAAAAACACTGCTGAATTCTTTAAAACGTTTCTTCCAATTCGTCATTCTCTGAGGTTCCTAAGTCGGCCATATTCCATTTGGCACCTTTCAATAAGTGGACCATTCTTTCTGCTATGAACATTTTCTTTGTAATGACATTTTTGGAACTTGTTTCTTTTCAAATAATGATTCTATTGTGGAGTAGAAGAGAAAACATTGATGGACTTGGTACTGCTCTGTGAAATGATAATCAGAGTTGATTTTCCACCTCTGTCTATTTTCAGTAATTAAATTTTGGAACAAATAGCAGAACAAGTTTTATCTAACAAGGCAGAGGCTCAGTTAGCATTGAAAGTGAATCTACAAATGACAGGCTACAAGAATGACATGGAAAACAATATTTCATTGGATATACGAAAGACATCAATTGATGCTTAAAAATCAAAAAGGAATTACAAACAGTAAACCAAGAGAGGGGCCTGCACAATTCTTTTACACTGGATTTAGAGGTTTGTTAAAGCTTGGATGGATTTTACCAGGAGGGGTAAAAAAATGAAATCAGATTCTGACACTTTTTAAATAGACTAAAGAATAAGATTGTTAGAAGTAAAAGGAGGGAATATAAAGTATGTTTAAATAGATGGATATGTTATTTCTGGCATCCCTTAAAGGACTTTTGCTGACACTAGGACTGGAATGTTGATGCTTTATGGATTTGTTTATAGATAAGAAATAGGACGTGGGATAAAAAGATTTGTAAATTAAGAGGAGGTGAAAAGCTACCAAAATGCTTTATACTTCTTGCTGTGATGAAGATTAGGAGTCATTTCTTCACTCACAGTATATCTTTTCTTTTTCTTTATTATTTCTTTCCTTTTTTTCTTTTTTCTGTGATTTTTTTCCTTTTCTTTGTAATTTTTACTCTTTTTACTTTTCTTTCTTTCTTTTGTATTAGCTTGTATTATTGCAATTATAATCTTTAATAAAATTATTTTTAAAAGGATGCATGTCTTATTTACATAGCCATGGGCATGCATGTTAAGCTGTATAAATTCTGCAAATGTTTTTTCAGAAAATCCAGAGTTCATTTGTTAATTTTATGCTGCAAAGAAAAAGAACTATTTTAGGCCAGCTAAGAGATATAATGCCACTATGGGTGATTTTTTTTTCTTCCCATGCAATTGATTATATCCCTATTTCACATGAGAGTCACTGATGCAAGGTACCTTTTGTGCTGGAATTTCATTTTTCACCTTCCTTTTTGAAAGTGCACAGTGCTCCCATTTCTTAGCAAATGAGCATAATAATGACAGGGCGTTTTTGTTCCTTTTGCCATGAAACTGAAACAGATTGGAAGGTTGAGCCTGCATACTTGCTATACACAAGAACAAAAATATGACATTTCATTAATCCATTTTTCCTCTGCTCTCTCAGCCCATTAGGAAAAAAAATGTGCAGAAGGAGGAGAGTCAGGCAAGGAAAGATTGTTTTTCAGTAAGACAAGGAGAAGGAGGAGGGATATGCAGGATAATCAGAAAAAGAATTGACATCCTAAAAAAGTAGAAGTTGCATATTGGAATTTAACTGAAGTGAGATTACGGTAGCTGTTTAAGATTTATACAGTAATGTGAATTCCTAGCACAACCATTTGTTAGTGGAATTGTAAAGACATTGGGTCGGACACGACTTCGCAACTAACAACAACAACAACAAAGACATTGCTAATAGCCATCTTGAAATGTTTTCAGATATTGTTTAGATAATTTCTTTTAGAGATCCTTTCACACACACCCCTCCAAAATTCTAATTCATTAAAGGTAGCATGGGGTATCTTATCTGTTACAATCAAGTAGATTGTCAGATGCATGTGTTATTTTTAGTCAATAATTGCTTTCAGATCAATGCAGTGTAACCTATTCTAATAATAATGGCTTTGGTAGAGGCCTCGGAGCTTCTTCTGTTGCAATGGTAAATATTTGTTAGACCAGATACTGTTCCACTGTCCTTAGAACTAATTAATATAGCCAGTAGTAAAGGATTTTGTAGTCCAATACTATCTGAAAGTTACCTATTGTGCTTCTTTGTTCTTCCCCAACCAGTTGTCTTCAGGATAATTGATAATAGACAGTATGGATAAGGAATAACTGAGAAATATTGGACTTAGGAGCTTTGGGGGAAGTTCAGAGGGAGAATTATTTCCTGAGGCCCACCAGCCAGATTAATTTTTTTTCTCATTGTATTCCATAGATGTGCAATCTATCTCTTGCTCTCTTTTTTGCCGTTAGTATTATTGGGGCCTTGTGAGAAATCCAAAATATTCAAGTAACTTCTGGAAAGTAATGTATTAAATACTTAGCTTTGCTGTCTTGAATAATAAAAAAAACATTTTGATTTGTCTACCTTTTAAATACTGAAATACTTTGGATGCAGGCTTTCCTACATTTAAGATCTAGACCAGGGGTAGGCAAACATGGCTCTTTTATGACTTGTGGACTTCAACTCCCAGAATTCCTGAGCCAGCCATGCTGAGGGGAAAGGGAGGTGTTTCCAAGCTGAGCCATGCTGTCTCAGGAATTCTGGGAGTTGAAGTCCACGACTCATAAAAGAGCCAAGGTTGCCTACCCCTGATCTAGACTATTGCTTTCCAACTAGGTTCTGCTGGAAGTATTGGTCCCAATGTATTTTGAGAGCATCAGATTAAGAGGAATGCTTTTACAGTATAGGTTTGGGGACAAGAAGGCATCTTGAACTGTTGTTTTGTTCACAGTAATTTCTTAGAATTCATTTCAGGATATAATTTTAAATTCAATATAATTTTTTAAGTTTTTTTTCCTCCTCTCCCTTTCTTTTCTATTTTCTGTTGGTGGGATTTAAATGAAAGGAATGGCAAAGATAAAAGCTTGTCAGAGCAAATAAATAATGAAAGAGAGAAACACTGCTGCAGAAGAAAGAAATAAAGAACAGAAAGAATCAGAATGACACTTCAGTTAAAATACCAGTATTATTTAGGACTTCAGAGACTTGGATTGACATGCCACCTATAGATTTGGTGAAATAGAATAACCAAAATATAACCAACAAGATAACAAACAACAGCAACAGCAATACAGTGGCAGACTCCTAAAACACTGATTATGAGAATGCTCTTGAACTCACATTGACTGAGAAATCCTTGTTCATAATTACAGGCAGGATTAAAAAAAAGAAGTTAGTATATACAGTTACACTAGTTTATCTAAAAGGAAAGAATAGTCAGTTTTAATGTTCCAGTGAGATTCAGACTGATTTACTTTAATCCATTCTATGTGAGAATGCTTCTTTGTGGCACAAAATGGAACTGACTATTGCTCTGGTTTCTGATTGTATGATGCTTAGGATATATCCACTATAACTGTTAACAGTATATTTATCAACACATTTTAAAATCCTGCTCCTCTTCTTTACAACTTTCCCAACATGGCTTCTTAAAGGACAAGTTCTGCACACCCCAACATGCCTACATCCCAAAATCAGTACAGGAGACCCTACAGTAATTGTGCTCTTAACAATTAAATGGACAGGTACAGTGAATAGCAGATTTTTGGCACAGCTCTCTTTTCATTTGTGGAGTTTCACTTCAGTTGATGTCTAGCAACATTAGGTAAAGGTAAAGGTTCCCCTGCACATGTCTGCTAGTCATTTCCAACTCTAGGGGCCGGTGCTCATCTCCGTTTCAAAGCCGAAGAGCCAGCGCTTGTCCGAGGACGTCTCCGTGGTCATGTGGCCGGCATGACTAGACGCCAAAGGCGCACGGAACGCTGTTACCTTCCCACCGTAGTGGTCCCTATTTTCCTACTTGCATTTTTATGTGCTTTCGAACTGCTAGGTTGGCAGAAGCTGGGACGAGTAACAGGCGCTCACTCTGCTACGCGGCACTCAGGATTTGACCCGCCAAACTGCCGACCTTCTGATCGACAAGCTCAGCGTCCTCACCCACGGAGCCACCGCGTCCCTATCTAGCAACATTAGAGGTGTGCTAAAACAAGACCACAAGGGCTCATCCATTTATTTTTCTGTATTCTCTACAATCTATAATAAGAATATTTGGTCTCGTTTTCTGTTTTGGTTTCTATTGTCTTTCAAATGTATTTGTGCCCTTACTTGACAGATTTCTCTCTTCGCCTCTTCCCATACTTCTTCATAACCCTACTGACTCTTCTCGGATGGAGATATACTTCACTTAGATTGCATATTAATGAAACCTAATCCATTTCCACTTTTCAAGCCTACTGTGTTTGCCCCCAAAGAAGACAATCCTGAATATATAACATTTTCTCCCCCACAGAAGGAAAAAGAAGTAAACACAGAATCAAAGGTGCACAATATCTAGCTTGCCTGTTGCATCGACTTCTGATTGCCAACTCTAGCTGAAACTAATCCTAAATCCTCCCTGATAATTGTCTGCTTCTATCATATTTTTACAAGAATATATGTGTGTCAATATACTATATATACGTTTTGGACACCACATTCCTAAAATGTGGGGCCAGGAGGGAAAAAAGAATTAATAACTACTGCTCAAAAATTAATTGCCTATAAATAAGTAGTCCCTCTATAAAGTTAATTGATACACTTGCATTATACCGATAATTTTCATCTCCCACGGACATCACTGGCACTTACCACACATCCATAGACCCCTCTCTCTCCCTCCAGCAGAAATAGCAAAACTAGCGACAAAAGACAGATGGGTCAAAGTGAAGGGATAGCTGTAATGGGTAGGGAACGGAAACACATCTCAATACAGATGAAGTAAAGATAAGAGGTATCTGAACAGAGAGGGAAAGGGAAAAGATGAATTTAACCCCTGCTGCAAAGGGGTTAAATTCATCAGGCAAATAGCCCTTCTTGAGCAGCTGCTAAACTTCTGGCTGCCTTCAAAGGTATCCATATTTTTAAGGAGGAATTCTTGCAGTGATTTGTACCTTATGCTCATTTTTCTATTTTCAACAGCTTCTGTTTTTTTATCAGCTTTACTCCTCAGTTCATATACAATTATTTAGGAGAGAAAAATGTCTTCCTATCAACTGAATAGAGTATTGACGTATAACTACACAACGACATAACTAGACACCTGAATTCATTTTTTTTTTCAAAATGTGTAAAGATGTACCTTTAAAAAAAAAGGCTTCCTTTCCTATATTAGATGAAAGCCTTCTGTGGAAGAGTCCTTACCAAAAGATGACTCTAAATTGTCAGAGGAAATATTCAACCTGACCTTCTAAATATAAAACAAATTGTACTGCTGTGATGTTGAAGGTTTCTTAAGAGAAGCCCATTAGGAGGCCCAAATCTTTCCAGAAACCACTAGCAACTGAGAATCATGACCAAGAGATAGTGAAGCACTAAGCAATAGGTTTCCTCGTAGGGTAAAGTCTTACTCAACATGGAGCTCTATTTCATGTGAAGGATTCCTTCTAAAAGGTTTAATGTGACATTTTAAGAATCCAGGCCTTATTAAGCCTGATTCTGATCCCTGGAAAATATCTGCAGGGTGAACATTTCTTCTGCATTATTCTTTGTTTGTTGGAAATTGCTTCTTGACCTCTGAGCTGTATCTGGAATGTTATTCTTGAACTTTAACTTTATTTCACACTTTGTCTCTTACTTGAATTCCTATATTATCTTTGTTTTGAGGTCTGGTCTTATAGCTTCCTATACCAGAGAGCAAAGATGCTGTTTGATACCTGGGGCTCATTGTATTAGAACAGCATATGGGGAATTGTGTGCAGAAATATATTGGATAAAATTGCTGATAAAATTATCTGTGTAAAACAAAATGACACAACACACACTGAACGAACATATCTGGAAAAAAGGGGGATGAAAATACATGCAGCTGTGAATGCAGATTTTTTAAAAAAAATTATGCAAATTTAAGAGGAAACAATACAACCTGGACTTTAGAAATGCAGAAAAAAAGAGAGCTGAACAAAATCAGATCTGACAATTTGGCACAACACTATCTTGCACTCATTATTTTCATTTTGGTGCCCTTCCATAACTTTGACCTTTTTCTCCAACTCTGAAGTTTTAAAGTTGTAGCATTCATTGGGGCCAAAAAAAATCATCTGATAAAAGTCCATTCATTAATTTTCATATTTTGTAAAATATCTTGCACGTCATTATTTTTCTTTTGCCAATTCCTCTTGATTTTGTTCTACTTATATTAGATGCATGGGAGCAAATGTTTGGCTCACTCAGCAAATTCTCTTAGTCTCAAAACTCATCTAAAGTATATTCTGCAGCAATGATCCAGAAGATGCAGGAAGCCTAGAGAATCCCAATGGTGACTTCCAAACACCTCCTAAAAGGGTGGGGGTGGGGGTGGGTCAAACATGCTAGGCCCTTTTTGAATTTGTTTGGAATTTGGAGTTTAAAGGGAAAATGTGCACTTTAAGCCTGGTATGCTTAAGACATCAAGTGCATTCACAAAACTTCTGAATCAACCTGGGCAGTAACCTTTCATATGCAAAAACAAATTCCTGGACTGATAGAAAGTGGCCAACCTTGTTCTAATGTACGATATAATATACTGCTTAATTCCTTACTTATGATACTTTCACTGTGTTTGCTACCTCTTAGATTTTTTATTAGCAAAACCCTGTTGATAACCTTGGCTTTGTTTGTTTTTTTTAACATTCAATGAATACTAGACTCACATACATTTTCAGGCAGTCCTCAACTTACGACCATTCAGGGTTATGAAAAAATAAAGCACTTCTGCCCATCATAAAATGTCCTTCCCCCCCATGGTCATGTGACCATATTTTGGGTGCTTGGCAACTGACTCCCATTTATGACAAGTCGCAGTGTCCTATGGTCCCATAATGGCAATTTGCAAAGGCTTTGCTGGTTTCCAGCATTTTTTGCTGGTTTCCAAAATACAAAGAAGTAGAATGACTGTGGCAAAAGAAAGCAAAGTTAGTACCAATAGTAATAGGCTGTTTGGGTGCAATCCCAAAACATCTGGAGCACCACTTGAAAACCATCACAAAATCACCATTACTTGATTGTAAAAGGAAGGTTTACTTGGAACAACTTACATCCAGCAACAATACCTTTAACACCATTGAACAACATCTGCCTATCCAAGGTCTTTGGGAAGGACTTGATAGGTAAATAAAAACGCCAAATCTAGCCTAAGCATCCCACTCATTATGTAACCAATGATGATGATGATGATGATACTACTACTACTACTACTACTACTACTACTACTGACTGACTGCAACCAATCAATTCCTATACTTTTCTCTCTAGCTCAGGAGTGTCAAACTGCCAGCCTGTGGGCTGGATACATCATAGCGAAACCGCGCCCACCCCATTGCCGGCACTGGCAAACAAATCACGATATGATTGCATTAGTAAGGCTGTATACCAACCAGATTCACCAATATAAAAATCTCAGAGATTTTGCATATTGTGCAAATAGGTCCAATAAAGAAACTACCTTTTATTTCCTAAAAACTCTAAGAATAAATGAGGATCGTGATAGTTAACCATTTTAAAATGATTTTTCTCCTTCCTTCCTTCCTTCCTTCCTTCCTTCCTTCCTTCCTTCCTTCCTTCCTTCCTTCCTTCCTTCCTTCTTTCTTTCTTTCTTTATTTTTTCTTGTTAATTATGCCTTTGGTTATTTCTTCTACTTCAAGATTGTACTGAGAGTCATTTATTTCAGTTTTATAAGCATTTTAATAACCTGCCAGGAGAAGAAGGAAAGTTGAGAGGTTATGTGGCAACTAAACCCAAAGTCAGTAAAATTTAAAGCATCATATACTGAGCTAATGGAAAAAAGAGGTACCTTCTTTATCCCTCAGTCTTGATATTTATGAAAAAGGGACCACTTTTCTTCCTCTGGGTGGATTTATAGTTTTAATAATGCTGCATTTCCCAAATGTTCTTTTGTTTTTCTACCCTTTCTAAAGTTGTTATACAAATTAAAGCATAAATCATTACCTTTAATACAATTTGTAATGTTAAATTTTTTTGATCAATTTTTTTGTAGCTATTGTGGTATAATCTGGCAACAGAATACACATTCTAAGAATCTTCTTGATTATTTCACTTCAGAGGTATCTTATTATTTCAGTTCCCTGAACGTTTTCTTGAATACACATTTTGATTGAAATTTTCAGATGCAAGAATAGCTTTTAATTTATTTCTTATTTCAAGCTGTGAAATATTAAAAGGAAAAAAGGAGCAACTCAAAAGTTAGTTGTGTATTATTATATTTTGAAGTACAAAAGTCCATCATGATCCTTTGGTGATGGAATAGAACATGATCATCATTGTTCCAATATTCAATCTTGACACTACCAAAAGCTATTCTATTCCAGAACCAGAGCCATTCATCACTTGTATATCTTCCACTAATTCTCTCAATCTAATATTATAAGTGGTCAAATCAATCAGGCTTTTAGATTTAGATTCCTTCCTTGACTATATGTAATCATCAATAAACCATGCCTTCAACAAAAAAACATGTGAAATGTAGTTCTAGGCTGCATTAACAGAGGGATAGAATCAAGATCATGTGAAGTGTTAATACCACTTTGCAATGCCTTGGTAAGGCCACACCTGGACTACCGAATTGTTTTTTGATTGCCATGATGTAAAAAAAGATGTTGAGACTCTAGAAAGAGTGGAGAAAAGAGCAACGAAGATGATTAGGGGACTAGAGGCTAAATGGTATAGGGTTTCCTGCCTGAGCAGGGGGTTGGACTAGATGGCCTCCAAGGTACTTTCCAACTCTGTTATTTTGTTATATAGTTTTTATAAAGCAGATATTCATCAAACTATCTCTATGTTCATCCATACCTAAGTCTCCAAATAACTCAGTAACTTTTGGCATTCTTTGTCATCACATTTCGACCCATTACATTATGCCACCCAAGAGAATGCTTTTCCGTCACTTTTGTACAATTTTTTCCCCGGGGTCCTCCCTCCCATTATACTGTTTCAATGGAGTGTAATATAGAACTCCCACCAATAACCTTTGGATTTTGATGTGAAACCACAAGAGTCTAGATGACAGTTACAGATTTCATCAGATTTTGTTTTCATTTACAATTAAGTCTATATCTCCATTTCCGTAGATGTAAACATCAGCTGCTCCACAAGATCAGGCTCCATTCCTTTAAAACTTTTACATTTTTATACTTTGTATCTTATTTGATTTCATTTCATGAAGTAATTCATGTTGTTTATCATATGCCTCTCTTACATCCTAAGTGACAGTCCTCCATTGTCAAAAGAAGCACACCCCGCCCCCGGAATATTGACTTTCATTGCCCATCATAGCTTTTGTCAGCTGAGATTTTCACAGTTGATTTTAAGATGAAGAAAAAGTACATTAGGCTACCATCTTTATCCATGCCACATGCAGTATTCCTTGCCAACAATAGTGATCAATTCTGCCAAATGTAGGCCAGTATGATACAAGCTGAACTGAGGCAAACTTTCTCACAAGCATGCTCATGCATTTCTATATAAGCTAGCATGTCTTATCAAGAGACTATCTTACAAGCCAACATAGTTGTCTTCATCCCACTGTCTAGGAAGTTCATACAATGTATTGACATACTTGGGAAAGAAAAGAAAAAAAGTGAAAAAATTGAGAGAAAGGAGAAAAACTGCAGGAAAAGAAAGTATGACTCCTGTATGGAAAGGTATTAGTAGATAGATTAATCTCTATCAATGTACATGGAAAGTGGATCTGTGGGAAGATTAATGGAAAGTGTTTTGAACAGAGTGAAAAGGATTATGGTTGAGAAATGTGTGCTGTAGATTTACAATAATAAGAAAAGCTATTTTTGGTGGAATGACGTGAAAGATGACAAAAATACATATAAGAAAATAATTATTGCAAAAATAAGGGCAACAATAAATATAAAAATGTGTACTGAAGAATGAAAAGAAGACTGTATTAAAATAAAGGAGAGAAAAGTTAAGATTAAAAATTGCAGAGAAAGTGCAAAGCAATTTTAATGGAAATAAATGACTGAGATTAAGTGATGAAATTATCAGGGATGAAGTTGAAGTAAGAGGCTATCAGAAAGATTATTGTTTTGATAGTTTGTATAGGAATTTCAGTATCACTGAAATGAATATGATAAAAATTTCTGTTCATGAAAAAAAAAATTACTAGGAAGTCATTCTGTAAGTAAGTTGAAAAATTGCTGCAAATATAGACAGTGTACTGGAGAAATGTTAATCTATGGATATGATCGTTGACCAAATAGCAAGTATATGACACTATCTCAAATGTGGACCTGATAGAACCCAAGGATGGTTTACAAGATAGATAATATGGAGAAGTATAGTGAACAATGCTGGTCTAAACTAGATAACATTAGATTTCTTTTCTTGCTTGCTTTTCCTTTACATAAAAGCATAATAACAATTCTGTTCAATCAGGCCAAGTTCTATCTTAGTCCTTTCCACAGTGGCCAGAACAAGATATCTCAGTCCTGTCTTTGTTCCTCAACAACTGGTATGTGGAGGCAAGCAAATGTGATTGGCATAATGTTGTTTATGTATTTTATTTAAATAATGTATATGGTCCACCACCTTCCAACAGTAGCTCTGGGCAGCGTACAGAGATAAAAACTCAACATTAAAACAATAACCCATGGGATGCTGAGTAAATAACACCTTACAATTATATACATATCAGCAACAAGGGCTAGACTAACTTTCTGGCCCAGAAACCTGTGGAAACAGCCAGGTCTTTAGAGGCTTACAAAAGACCAATACAGTCATGGCCATCTAGAGTTCCATGGGGATCTATTCCACAAGGCAAGCACTGTCACAGAGAAGGCACAAGTCGTAGATCCAACAAGATGATATTGTTTCATAGCAGGGATCTGGAACATGCCCCCACTGCTAAATGGAGTGAACTGAGCAGAAACAGTGGGCAAAAATCAATCCCACAAATACTTAGCCTTAACAAGAATAGTGGGATATGCAAAAAGTGTATGATAAAGCCATATGTGCACAAAATGTGGACTTGAAAGTTTTTCCTAATGAACCATCAATTCATAAACAAGAACTACCACATCCTACTGTCAAGAACTACCATATCCTACTTTGTATAACATTGCTAAATTGTTTAAGTTGGAGCCAGTCAATATTTGGTTCTAGAATATGAATTAATTCTGTCCCCATACCTGAGACTTTTCTCTGATTTGGTCAGCAACAGGAGCATATTATTATACTCTATATTTTTACTTTTCATTTTGCTGCATACATAAATATACTGCTCGCAGGCTTGGAAGAGTGAGGAAAAGTCTCAGGGACAACTCACACCCTGGTCAGTACCTCTTTACTCTCTCACCATTGGGTAGGAGATACAGGAGTATAGCCAGCCGTACCAACAGGCTGAAGAACAGCTTCTATCCATGGGCTGTCAGGCTCTTGAACGGGAAATAACTTTATGTATGATTGACTTGCAAGACCGGTGTGTTGTGCAATTAGCTCACATGGTGCAACAAGATGGTGGGTTTGTTGTCACTGTGAGTTGTGGGGGTGCATGGAGGGACGTTCAGCCAATCTCAACGTATACATGGTTGTACTTTGACAATAAAGGTTCATTCACATACCCATCATGCTAATCCTTTTGGGGGTAAACATTATGCAAAGCACAGAAAAAGAGCAAGAACTAAAAAGTAGAGTAAAAGAACAAGATCAGAGAAAATAAAAATATTGTTAAATTATTTCATCTTGTTTACACCAACACTATTGGTTATACCTCTCAGTACCTTTCTGCCCTTTAGATTCTGTCCCTTGCTTCAACTACATCCATCCACTGATTTATACCTTGCCTTTTGTTCTCATTTCCTTCTTTTTGAAGATCTCATCAACTCCATTCAACCACAACTTGCTCGGTCTTCCCCTTTATCTCATCCTCTTCAATCTTCCCATTCTCAATCATTTACTGTAGATGACTGAGCCACCTCAGTTATACATTGGTCACTCATTTTGGTTCCAAGCAACATTCAGCATTCATCATCCATAGCTCACATTTCCAACACATGCCAGTTTTATTGCACTCAATTTTCCTTTTACCTATCAGATGACATACCAAACTCTCGCTTTCTTTTAACAAAATAAGTAGAAGCACCTTCTTGCACACATTTTTGCCTCTTTTGATATTCATTTCTTGCTTCAGATCCATTCTACAAACATTTGCCCCTTTAAAAATTTCTCTGTCCATCGCTTTTTAGTAAATAATTTACTAAATCATACAAATTCAAATTTCCAGATTTCCTTGTTGCATCCCACATTAGTTTTAAATCATATATTTCTCATTGCACTATTCATCTTTGTACTCATACAAAAGTACACATATATACATGTATTTCCCAACATAGATGTAAAGTATCAGCACACTTTTCTTATACATTTATCCATAAGTATCATAAACTACAGTGGATATATAATACTTCCTTTTTATTCCCTATTCTGTGTGGAACCATTTGCTAAGCATTCAATTTATACTCATGGAATTCCATAATATTTTCATAATATATTGTTCTTATTTCACTCTGATTAACTTTCAACCTCATATTTTGTACTTACATTCCATAATCGAAGCCTTATCTTATACTTTCTGCAAACCAACATAGATACAATTCATTTTCTTTCTCACATGTATATATTTCTTAAGACTTGGGAGAGGGGTTGGATAATAAATAAATGTAGGGATTTTTGTATTCATCTTGCCATAGTAATTGTATTATAATGACAAAGTAGTTTACTTCCCTAATACACTTTTGTAGTAAACAAAACAGAAAAACAGAGGTGAAAAATAATGTAAGAAATACTTGAATATCATTTCAATAATACATTTTAATATCAAACCTATCATACCATCACACCAGGTGATAGAACTTAATTATGTTCAATTTGGGAAACTCAATTTTATAAACCAACTTCAAAGTGTTCATTTCTGTGCTGTAGCCCAGCACTGCTGCTTTATCAAAGGAAAATAGTGTGAAACATACCTTTTTTTTAATATAATCATGTGTAAAACTGATTTCTATGTACAAATGAATCGACACATACAGAACTGCTACTGTGTTGATGAGCCTCTGGCTATTTCTTACATCAGTATTCATATGATTGTATGAATTTTCACACAGTGAACTCATTGAAAATTACATTCTAGACTTTTGTCAGATGCAAACAGACGGATAGAGAGAAACTAAAGTGTAACATACAGAGCAGCTGTGAAATTACAAGTCAGAGATCAAATTGAGTCTCATCATAGTGGACTATATTATGTATTTCAGTTGCACAAGACATCTATGTATAAATAAGGATTAGAAATTGCTAAAGGAAGTTAGACAGCAGGGGAACTGTAATAGTACTAACAGTTGGCTTGTCAGTTCTGGTCTATTTTCTAAAATCTGTGCTGAAAGAAACTCAACACCAAAAATCAGTTGATCTCTGATTCATATTTTGCTTTCTAGTTCATACAGATAATTTCAAAATAAGGTTGTGCTATCAAAAAGAGGAGGGAGAGAGAAAGAGCAAGGATGAAGAAACGTGAGGATGACTGCACTAGGCCTGTCCTTCTAAGGAGTTGGGGCAGAGATAAAGAAAAAAAAATGAAGATAGCAACCACAACTATGTGACTGAAACCCTACTCTTTTTCACATTGCGTGTTAGTAGTGGTTCTTGTGTACAGTTTTAAAGTAGAAAACCTGCTTATTTTCTTTTCCTGCCTGGTCTCCATGCTTTCTGGAGAGGAAGAAATTCTAGGGAAAAAGGCATTATTTGGTAGGAGGTAGTAACAGAGGTTCTCGGCTATCTGAATCTAAAAAAGAGAGATGGATAAATCTTTGATTAAATCTTTATTGCAGCCAAAAACAACAACAACCTTTGGTGTAAACATTCATTGTTCTTTCTGGCAGCTAAAGCAGAAATGGCCACGAAAGCAACAGAGCCTTGTAGACAGATGGGAGGGACCAAATCAGAACTATTTGAGCCTTGTTGGTCACCAACTTCCCTCAGATTCCTTCGCTTTGTGAATCATTGCATAGAACTCTGCCTTTCAGAACTCTTTTTTTCAGCTTCAGCAACAGGTAGACACCAAGATGAATTGCTTTGTAACAGTCTTTAGGAAAAGGGCAGCAGTTGAGTTGAAAACAAGAAGGCTAGAAATTGCCTTACCTCAAAGGTCAGGCTGTGCTTAAAGAAACAGAACAATTTAGGAAAGCTTTAAATCCGAGCTGAGAATCATATTTTTGTTTTATTTTTTACCGTAAATCTATGAAAGGTACAGGGAAAAGAGCAAAGAAGAGGATGCTATCATTGGAATGGACAAGAGCAACATTTTAACCCTGAAATGAAAATAGATGTGAGGATCTCAAAAGATCAATCTATGTGGTCATAGAATCAACACCGACTTGAGGGCACATAATGCATTATACGAGACTAGAAGCAACTAAATCCATCTATCTTGGTCCTTATGTTTAAGCAAGCAAGTCCAATGCCTGTGATCCTGGTGCTATAGTCTAGAAAGAGAACCTCTGAGGCCACAACCTATGTGAAATCTATGGCCAGGGCCTACCTTACTTTGGTTTAAATGAATGCTCCTATATATTAATTTATTTGTTTAAAAATATGTCTATATCTTCACAGTAAAATAGGTATTCAAGTAATTAGTATTCAATAAAAAAATCCAATGACAATTGTTAGATATTAAAACATGTTAATAAGAAAATAAAATAAATAATAAAATAAAACAAAATAAAATATATACCTTGTCCTTACAGATCAGTGGAAAATATTCACACACACACACACACACACACACACACACACACACACACACACAGAAATACCTAACCAGAAATCACCAGAAAACATGTACATCATGGAAGTATTCCATAGTAATCTTAATTTCTGGATGAAGCTGTTTAAATGTTACATTAACATTTAAGAAACAAATTGCCCTCTCTTGTAGCCCCTTCTCCCTTGGCATCCATCAGATCTACTCCTGAGAGTTCAGAGACTAGGTATAGCAACCTTAGAAAACTTTAGGAAGGCAGGAGAATTGTGACAAATAAGATAGTGTTTCTCAGCCTTGGCAACTTGGGCTGGGGGAATTCTGGAAGTTGAAGTCCACACAACTTAAAATTGGCAAGGTCGAGAAACATTGAAACAGGGTGCACCCAGTGGTAGGATTCAAATATGTGAACAACTGGTTCTCTGTGTGGATGCCACTTCTGGAAGTCCATTCTGGGCGTGGGCAACAAAAAATTAGCTACCAGTTCTGCTGAAGTGGTGTGAACAGGCTGAATCCCACCACTGGGTGCCCCCTATTCTGCTACTAGAAGCTGCCTTCTAATAAAGGACAACTCTTAGACTCCATTCCAAATCCCCCTTTTTCAGTATCCTCTTAACAATATTATGCTTTAACTGAATTCAGTACATTCGGTGACCATCCACTTGCTTCATCTGCTATTATCACTACTTACAGAACTGAAAACAGCACACCATTTGGGCATGCACATTTTAATTTAACAAGTCAGATGTGTCCAAGTCACAGTAAGTTTTGATTGTTTCCTGCCAGAAAGGTTCCTTTCATTTTTCTTCCTGCAAAAGAAGATTCTTGAAGAGTTGTGTTCTTGCTTAATATCACTGTCATTACTGGTGTATCCATAAGTAACCCTATGTCTAAGACTGACAATAGGCTAGTCATGCCGGCCACATGACCACGGAGACGTCCTCGGACAAGCGCTGGCTCTTCGGCTATGAAACGGAGATGAGCACCGGCCCCTAGAGTCGGAAACGACTAGCACGCATGTGCGGGGGAACCTTTACCTTTACCTTTTAATTCCTATTATGCAGCTCAGTGCTGATCATTTGTTTAGAAAGACAGAAATACTGAAATCTCATGAATGTAACATTTCCCAGTGTTGCAGGAATTTAATTTGGAAAAACAGCTGAATGCCTTCTGGAAATCACTGAAGAATTCCTGTTTAGCACCCATTCTATTTGCTTGCTTTTGACGTAGACTCTTCTTGGGTTTTTACATGAAAACAGGATCTTTCCTTCCTAAATATTCATCTGTTCCTCCTGTTTATTCCCATCTAAAGCCATAATCCTCAACTTCTCACAGACCGATTGGCTGCAGTACAACTTATAAAGTGGTCGCAGAGGACTATGACTTCAACTGGGAGGCTGGGATAAGCTGCAGGAGCAGATGAATGCTTTACTGCAAAGATCAGCTTTTGTGTAAAGTGGAGGAAAAGAAAATAAACCAGAAAGGAGGACTGTGCAATGTCTCTAAACAGAATTTCAGAATACATGTAAGGGCAAATGTAGCACCTGTTCTGCGATGCCTTAAAGCAATTGCTCCTTGTCCAGCTGCACAATCCTGGCAAAAGGAAATTTGCTCCAAGGTGTCAGACAGCTGCTGTGTTCATACTTCTACATGCTCCAAGTACTTTATGGAGATTAAATCTGAAGTTCTGCTCAGCTCTAGTAGAAAGCCAATAAAATTGGAAGGAGCAATGGAGTAAGCATACCTTAAACAGAGGTTTTCCATAAAGTAAAATCCATACAAATCCAAAGATAAATGCATGTGCGGATAATTGCATGGTTTTACCAGGTATTTAAAATATAAATGGACTTCTACTCCATTATCTGTATGGCACAGTTCAAATGCACAGATGATTGTGTTATATCAGGGATGTCAAACTGCCATCCTGTGGGTCAGATGTGTCAGGCCAAAACTGCACCCACCCCATTGCCGGCAATGGAAAAAAAGTCACGATATGTCGCGACACGTCACGTGACATTGCGAGTTTGACACCCCTTCTATAAATTACTGTAGACTATCATTTTGTAATATATAGGATTAGAATTCCTTGGTTCAGCTATCATATAGAACTATTTCATTTCTGTAACAAATAAAAAAATCTAGTGTACTTCAAAACTTTTCTTCTCGGTAACCATCACCTCTGACTAGGCATTGAGCTCTTTGGAGCTGACAGGAACTATAATCCAAAGAACTATAGGACTATACAGAACTATAACTATAGAACTGTAGTGGGAGGTGCTAATCACCTATTTCTGCTGGACCACATAACTACTTATTCTAGACAAAATATTATTTTATTAAAAATGCATTCTTGGTAATAATTACTGATTTACCAATCAGAATAATTTCACATGTCTAATGAGAACCAGCTTATAGACAAAGAGAAAAAGGGAGAAATCTTTAATTAAACTGGAATTACTGTATGGTGCCAAGATTAAGAGAAGACATTTTTTTCTCTTTGTTCTTAGTCAGATGCTGTTGTGTTCCATTGTAGACACCTCATTTTAGGAAGGACATTGACAAACTGGAACACTTCAAGAAAATAGCAGCCAGTATGATAAAGGATCAGTAAGGAAAAGACAATATCTGCAGGAGAGTTGGAAGTGTTGAGTTTGTTTAGTTTGTAGAAGAAAACATTTCAGGGATTCTGGCCATCTCCAAGTGTCTGAAGGGTTATCTTATAGAAATCGAGACAAAATTGTTCAGTTTATGCAAATTAAAAAATAAATTACACAAAAGTAGAAAAATTTGGAGAAATTTCTGAAATGTCAAAATGTGGAGGCCCTTCACACAATTACTCATGACGCGGTCATGTTCACTATTGGATTATTGCAAAGTATTCTATATAGGACGGCCCTTGAACCAGCCGGTTCAAAATGCAGTGGCGTGAATAGTAACGGGCACCTCCCGTTATTCCCATGCATAACCACATTATGTGATGTTGCAAATTGAAGCTGTTCCGGATTCTGTTGCTCTAGAATTACCTAAAGGACTAAATGGGCAAGGTATTCTGAACATGCTCAATGTTATTTTTCAGCACACTGGAGGAGTTAAACCCTTCCTACTTCCATCTATAGACAAATACTATTAAAATCTGCAAACAGAAAATTGGCATTTCTAAATAGAAGGTTCCCAATGAAGCTAACTTATCATTATGTAAACCCTGATAACAATAGCAGATTACACTGATCAATGACAACTAAATAATGACAAGGCATAAACTGACAGTGAGAACAACTGAAAATTCAAAAACATAAGATCTTGAGCGTTCTCTACGAACTTTATTGACCATGTGCTTTCATTAGCATTCTCCTTGTAAGCTTTGGTGATATGTTGGGTAAAGGAGTATTTGATGTCTGAGAAGTAGTAAAAAGTTAGTTGTCTAATGATACACTAATTAGAAAGCCTATCCTAGCAGGATCCATGAAAATTGATTTGCACAGTGCCATTTTTGCTAATGAGAGTCATGAATACATGTTTGTAGTCCTTTACTTACCCTTTTTCCATACAACTAATGAAGGTGAAGCAATCATTAAGAATGGAGCTGTAATTTATCTAGAGTTTCTGGAGCGTCGGAGGAATACTGGACTTTTAAAACTTTTGCTTTAAATAATAGTCCTTACAGAAATGTATTCTTACAATAAGTGTGGCTGTCCCTTGCATGCTATTGTTAAAATATCTCTTCCATAGCTGTGGTTTTTTTAAGAGTATCAGGTTAGGCAATTTCTTGATTTAATAGAGGACTTTAATTAAAGTGGAAAACTAAGCTATTTTACTGAAATAGGATGACCTTTCTTGAAAGTATAAGATCAAATGAATAACTGTTTATATACTTGGTTATTTCCCCCATGTGTGTACATCTTGCTTTGAAGAAATAGCTTAGTGAGGCAATTCTTTGGTTTACTTAATTTTACATGCATGTATGTCTGGCCATGCAAGCTATTTATTTATCAATTAGATATCTATTTCCTATTTTCTCTGGGGAGTCAAACAGCCTACATACACTACATAGTATTCTCTGTAGAAACCTCTAAATGTATGGCCCCAACAATACTGAGCTTGGGTGGCAGACAATGGACTTGAACCCAATCTTCCATTTCCTGGTTCAAAAATGTAATCATAGCATCTCCCTGGATCCTCCATGTGTGCCGTTTGATTTATGAGACTTTTCTAAAGAATTATGAAATCTCTCTATAAAAGAGAGATAAAATTACATGAGATTGAAGATTCGTTCTCCGAATCTGAGTGGGTTGGTTTCTGAATGTTTTGTTAGCAGGCTAGGTAGCAACTTCAGCAGAGTTTAGGGGGTGCCAGTGTCAGTGTTCTTCTGTTTACAAGGGCTTCACAAGACCCATCACAGACCTTCACTTGACACACCCACACCTGAAGCCCTTATAAACACAAGAACACTGACATTGGCATCCCCTAAACTCTGCTGAAGATGTTACCTAGCATGGTAATGAAATGTTCAGAAACCAACCCACAAGCTCAGAGAATGAAACTTCATCCTCATCCTAAACCCGAGCTACAGATATTTGCCACTATTGCATAAAATTACATATCATTCAAAGGGTTTCCATGTAAAAGGTTGATTGATAAACAAATGCATGTTGCATTGTACCTGTGGTGCAGTTTCGTTTACCTAGAAAAGTCGATACTAAGTGGGTTCACCCATTGCAATAACCTGCAATACAGACACAGTTCTATTTGTATTTTCTTTATCCATTCAAATTGAGCTTCTTTACTTCATGACTTCTCACGCAAATTGAGATTTTTAGTATGCATGCCACATTATTGGGGTTGAGGGGGTTGCAGCAGTTAATGCTGTCTGGGTTTTGTAAGCACCTAAAAAAAATAGAATGATTTTAAACAGCTACTTACTTTCCTTTTGTATCCTCAGTAAAAAGAAAGAAAGAAAGAAATTAGTATAAAAATCCATTATAGGCATTTAAAGTACTTAAAATGTTGTAACCTGGTTGTGTTTTTCAAAACTTCTGGCATTTTAATCCTATTATACTGAAAATTTAACAAACTGCTTTCCTTTATTTGAACTACTTCTTGACAAAGTGTGAGATTGCCATTTAAAAAGAAATTTTAATTAGTAAATGCAACTACTACATTGTTAAGTAAGGCTTGTAAAGTGATTCAGTCTTCATGCAAACTGTTTCCTTGTTGCATATAGTTAGTTATCTTTATTCTGTCCACTAATTACATCATTTTACAAAGAACAAAAAAATGCACACATCTCCTGCCTTTACCCTGGTATAAATATTTTTATACTCAATTTACTTTAATGTACATAGCTTGTATGAATTTCTATAAAGTACTTTTTCCCAAAATAGTCATAGTATTCATATCTTCACTCAAAAGTTGAATTATAACGGCTAAATAAATTTAGATCAAAAGATAACTGTATTCTGATCATTGATTCCTACCTCCCTCTCCCACAGCCCGGTCAAGGCCTTAGTTAATGCCTGGCAACAGGCTGCTTTGGAGGCTCTCGACCGCGTTGTGCCTTTGCGGCATCTAAGCCAGCGCAGGTCCCGGCTTGCTCCTTGGTTCTCCAAGGACCTGCAGGAGATGAAACGCCGGAGAAGGGGCCTAGAGAGCATTTGGAGAACCAGTCGGTCCGAGTCTGACGGAACACAGTTAAGATCCTTTTCTAGATCTTATCTTGTGGCAATGGAGGTGGTAAAGCGTGCTTACTTCACCATCCTCATTGCGTCTGCAGATAACCGCCCGGCCGCCCTGTTTAGGGTGGTCCGCTCCCTTTTAAATCATGGGACGGGAGAGGACCCCTTACAAGGACGGGCCGAGGAATTTAGTAAATATCTGGTGGACAAAATTGCTCAGATTCGGGCTGGTCTGGACTCTGACTGGGCAGTATCTGACGAGAGGAAAACGATGGGTCTGGCCAAGAACATTTGGGAAGAGTTTGATTCTGTGACTCCGGATGAAGTGGACAGGATCATGGGGAAATTAAGTGCCACCACATGTCTGTTGGACCCGTGTCCCTCCTGGCTGGTCTATGCGTCTCGGGAGGTTACACGAGGCTGGCTCCTAGCAGTTATCAATGCCTCACTGAGTGAAGGGTACTTCCCTGCCGCCTTGAAAGAGGCGGTGGTAAGGCCCCTCCTTAAGAAACCTGCATTGGATCCAGCTATTTTAAATAACTTTCGTCCTGTCTCCAACCTTCACTTTCTTGCGAAGGTTGTTGAGAGCATGGTGGCACGGCAGCTCCCTTTGGTCCTGGAGGAAACTGAGTATCTGGATCCGTACCAATCAGGTTTCAAGCCCGGGTATAGCACGGAGACGGCATTGGTCGCGGTGGTGAATGATCTCTGGCAGGCCCGAGAGAGGGGTTATTCCTCTGTCCTGGTCCTATTAGATCTCTCAGCAGCTTTTGATACCATTGACCACGGTATCTTGCTGCATCATCTTGAGGGGTTGGGAGTGGGAGGCACCGTTTTGCGGTGGTTCTCCTCCTACCTCTCGGGCCGTTCGCAGACGGTGTTGGCAGGGGGCAGAGGTCAACCCCTAGGCCCCTTAGCTGTGGGGTGCCTCAGGGGTCGGTACTCTCGCCTCTCCTGTTCAACATCTATAGGAGGCCGCTGGGAGAGATCATCCGTGGCTTCGGGGTGAGGTATCATCAATATGCTGATGATACCCAGCTTTTCATCTCCACCCCGAACCAACCCAGTGAAGCCCTCGATGTGATGTCCCGTTGCCTGGAAGCGGTACAGATTTGGATGGGAAAGAACAGGCTCTGGCTCAACCCGGCCAAGACTGAGTGGCTTTACGTACCGGCATCTCGTTTAGTCCAAGAGGTTCCATCTTTGATTATAGGAGGAGAGATATTACCTCCCATTGATAGAGCACGCAATCTAGGCGTCCTCCTGGATTCACAACTCAGTTTTGAAGATCATATTGGAATCGTGGCTAGGGGGGTATTTGCCCAGGTTTGCCTGGTACACCAGTTGTGCCCCTTTCTGGACCGAGATGCCCTACGTACAGTCACCCACGCACTCGTTACCTCCCATATAGATTATTGCAATGCTCTCTACATGGGGCTACCCTTGAAGACCACCCGGAGGCTTCAGCTGGTGCAGAGTGCGGCCGCGCGGGTAGTGATGGGAGCAACCCGATACTCCCATATTACACCCCTCCTGCGTGAGCTGCATTGGTTACCGGTTGTCCTCCAGGTGAGATTTAAGGTGATGGTACTTACCTTTAAAGTCCTACATGGCTTAGGCCCGGGATACTTGCAGGACCATCTGCTGCCGGGAATGACTTCCCATCACCCAGTACGCTCACACAGAGAAGGCCTCCTCAGGGTACCGTCGTCTAGACAATGTCGGCTACCGACCCCCAGGGGGAGAGCCTTCTCTGTGGGAGCGCCAACCCTATGGAACCAGTTCCCCCCTGAGCTTCGGATGGCCCCAGATCTCCAGTCCTTTCGCCGCGGCCTCAAAACACTCCTTTTCCACCTGGCTGACCTGGACTGACAGGGATTTTAATTATGTTTTTAATTTTTAACTCTAATTTTTAATTTATTTTAATTTTTATTTTTATTTATTCTACAGGGGCCTTTAATTTTAATTTTTATTTTAACTTCTGTATTTATTGTATGTTATTGTTGTTAGACGCCCTGAGTCCTTCGGGAGATAGGGTGGCATATAAGTCCCAATAATAAATAAATATAAATAAATAAATAAATAAATAAATAAATAAATAAATAAATAAATAAATAAATAAATAAATACAGAGTTTATCTGGGCAGTATAGCAACTTTTAAAAGCAATACAATTCCTCACTAACTCTGCTTTGGGGTTAAGATTGTAATCTGATTCAGAAACAAAACACTACTATTTAATTATGTGCAGTGAAAGCAGAGGGAAAAAGTGTTCCCCTTTGCCCAGATCGTTGCCTCCTTGGACTGCTGCTGTGACAATGCCATAGGATTAGAAACATAATTTTTCCCCATTCATCTAATATTGGGGCACTGCCCTTCTGAATGTTGGAAAGATCAAATCAAGAAGGAAAAGACAAATCCAGAAGAAATTCCTCCTGCTGCAAATGCCATCAAAAACCCTCTTGCCCTAAGTCTTGAGAGATCTGAGGTCTCAGAGTTGCAAAGGGTCTCAGAAATAGCTGTGAGATGGCCAGAGTCATTGGAAGTCTGGTGGCATTTTTCAATTTGAAGAACCTTTCAGTTAAAAATAAATTTTGTGGGAATGCTTGATCAAGGGACAAAGCTCTAGTGATAGAAAATTGGCTATGTATGAATTTTTCTTTTCCTTCCTTCCTTCCTTCCTTCCTTCCTTCCTTCCTTCCTTCCTTCCTTCCTTCCTTCCTTCCTTCCTTCCTTCCTTCCTGCCTGCCTGCCTGCCTCCCTCCCTCCCTCCCTCCCTCTCAGAACTCCAAGCTCTCAGAAAACCATAGAGTTCAGTGGAACACAGTTTGAACAACCTTTTTCTAGAGTAAGTTTGGAAAAGTTTAGAAGTCTGTAGGAGGGAAGAGAGGAAAGAAGAAAGAACCTCAGAAATAATTTTGGTTGTTTGGCAGTGGATTGTACTGGGACTATGTGAATCCAACTGAGATCCAATATGAAATTTGAAGGTAGCATAATTTTTAATTTGAGATTTGAAGCAGCAAGATTAAATGCTAGTCAAAATTCAAAGTTTTGAGTATAAACTATAATGGAGAAATGTGAACATATCACTAGTTGCTTCACTTTTTTTGCAGAATGAGATGAAAATAACAGGGACAGTAAATTGTTTAGAAGTTAATCAACCTCACAGAGTTCCTTTATGATCATTTCAAAGGCTTTACCAAAATACATTTTTTTAATATTCTTCCTGCAACTCTTTTAAGGCAGTGAGTGCCATGAGGAAAGATCACCATGGCAACCCTCAAGCAGTCCATCAAAGAGCCTGTAGAGAAGTTATGTAGAACTAACACAGTCCTTGTCCAACTACAGCTTAAATCTTTTTAAAAACAGTTTTAAATTTTACCTTTCTGTTACAGATTGAAGAATTCACTTTGACCATTTACTTTCCTTGAAGGCGTGTATGTTATTTCTCTTTCATGTAAAGTATAGACTGCACTATATTGTATTTTCCAGGAGGCAGCAGGTCTTTCTTGTTTTTCTTTGAAGACAGTTCACTTCTTCAGCTGTGACTGGATGGTGGGGAATGGAAGAATTTATATTTCTTGCAGACATCTGGTCCTTTTCATTCTTTTAGAGAGTCATTGGGGCCATTTGGAGGTTTATCTCTGTCCTCAGAGTCACCTGAGTAGTGCAAATGTGTGTGGAACCTTCTTGGCTGCAGGATGTCCTATGTCCCATCGTTGTTGAAGACAGGTGCAGGCTGTTGGGGATGAGTCTGTCTTGTCTGCATCTCAAACTAAAGAGAAAAATTAGAAAGTCCAGTTACCTCCTGAAAAAGCACCTTTGGGTCAGCCATAACTTCTGTACATTATATAGAAATATACAAAAGTATTTGTTCTGTACCAGCCTGCTACCGGCCCAGCAGAAAAGGCAGGGACAACCCCTTTTACAAGAAGGCAAGAGGCTGGAATTACGCCTGCCAAATTTATTGCTACAAAAACAAACGGAACAAGACAAACCAAGAAACAGGAGCTTTAAGAAACAGGAACTATCCAAGCGGTTGCCTTCAGCAAACCAGCCCTCCCACACATTCCCCTTAAATACAGTTCAGGGCGTGGCCTCTCTCTGCCTCTCTCTGCCTCCTTCCGAGGTGCCCCATTGCCTTCCTCTGTTTCCTCCTGATTGACTGCCTCCTGCGTCGGGCGTCCTTGAACAGGGTCATCTTCATCCACACTGTCAGGCTCACACAGCTGGGTCTCTGTGGTGACCAAGTGGGAGGGGCCTGGCTGAGGGCTCTCATCAGCAAGATCTTCAACCCCCTCAGCAAGGTCTTCAACACCCCTCTCCTCCTCTGAATCGTCCGACCCAACTGCCAAACCCACAGGCTGACCCTGAATCACAACAGTATTATAGCAAGCATACAAACTCAGATAAACTCATAGGATGAAGCACGTAAATTAATGAAGAACATTATATCTTAATAATATCTTTATAAATTTTTTATAATTTTCTTATAAAGAAAATTGAAAGAGTCAAACAACACCACAACATTCACTGATGTCAAGCTCAAAACCAAGAATGACACGTGGCAATTCTTCTAAGCTCTTTACTGTTTCACACCTATAGATAAAAACTTGACTCTACTTCAGGCATGTCAAATTTGCGATGTCACATGACATCACATGACGTATCACGACTTTCCCCCCATTGCCGGCAATGTGGTGGGCGTGGTTTCAGTGTGATGCATCCAGCCCCTGGTCCGGCAGTTTGACATGCCTGCTCTACTTTCTGCATCTGCAATATATTCTATGAACTATTTGGTAAGAGGTTGTCTTCACCCTCTCTCACACACACATAATGCCTGGGCTATGTTGCCTCTTATTCTTCTGGAATAACCCTCCTTCCTAGGAAATCCACTTTCTCATTGCATTCCATAACATCTAAAAACTTTGAAGTAATTTGAAAGCCACTAGAATAATGTCACCTTTCAAATCAGTTTACTTGTTATTAAAGTAGAGAATGCAAGTAGGGGATGGTAAGATGAGTAGGAATATCTTAAACCGTCACTAAATCAAGAAGACCCACAATATATTCCCTAACAGTCTTCAGTTTAAGCATAAAAAAAAGAAATAATGCAGCCGGGGTTGGGTTTTGGTTTTTTTTGCCTGTCCTGTTTTTAATAGCAGCCATATAATTTGCTCTCAATGGCATCATCACCTTTTCAAAAACAAATGTATTTGAATCAGAGCCAGCAGGAGAAACATCTGCTAATACCAAGTAATTGATTAATTTAGCTGCAACAGTTCTTGACCTCTATAGCAAACATTAATTGTATATATAATTATACCATGTCTAATCACTGTGAAGGCCATATTAAAAAGAAGACTTTTTGTTTCTTTTCCAGCTTTTTGATCTAGGAGTTGTCTTTTATGATAAAAGTTCAGTTTCCTTTGAGTTGAGCTCAATTTCTAATAATTATATGGCCATGCTCATATTGTGAGCATGGCAACATTGGTAACAGTGTTTCTAACTTTACAGTAGCCTCTTTCTTACTGGTCAAATTTTACTTTTGTGACAACTCTATTGACCAAGGCTCTGTAAGTGAGTATCTGCAGATATTCTAGTTACATCTCGACCTACCACTTTGCTTGAAATGTGTAGACTCAGGGTACAAATGGGCCTCTCAGCAGACTGAAGATGCTCAACTTTTGGTGGGCACTTAAATTTTCAGAGGGACAACAGGAACTGCATCCTAAAAATAAGTAGAAGGGGCCAAGGTACAAAAAATACATTCAATTAAGATTAAATTCTGCAGTCATATTTAGTCTTTTTCTGGTCTTGCATCTTTTAAAAAAATACAATTTGTTAACAGATTTTAAAGATTTCTAGGAGCCACACCAAATCTTTAGAGGACTGCATGTAATCCCTAGACCTTAGTTCCTGTACCTATGACATAGATCATGAAACTCTAATGATTTATCTAATGCCATCCCTAGCTGTTTTCCTACCATGTTGAAATTACACCTCACAGAATTTCTAGCTGGCATGGCTGATCTTTAATGGATATTAGTGTGGTTTTGTTAGTCTGGAACCAGAGAATATTATAAGCCAAAATTAGCCCCAAACATAAGATGGAACATACTCATTTATTTTACACTCTGAAGTAATTTAGCTTCTTCCACTTACTGACCTAATATCCTTGAGCTCTCCTAGTCCTCCTTAGTCTAAGCTACATTATTTCTCCGAATCTTAACCATGCCTTATTTTATTGGTCCATCAAATTGCTCAAGGTGACTTTCAGAGTGGTTTTTACTGTAAGGATTCCTGAAATGAGGCAGATGAAGGGCTTACATTAAGAGAAATGTGCTGAGAGTATGCTTGAGTATTGGAAGTAACAGCTTTATCAGATTCACATATAAATGTTAATATGCTGCATTTTGACTTGTTTCATTGTTTCCATAGTGCCATATTGCAATGTTAATTTATTAAGACCCAGCTTTTCTGCAAATGAATAAAATGTAAAGTATCATGCATATATAACATGAATTCAAGTAAAATGTTAAGCCATCCTTACAATAAAATAAACTATATTACCATAATTTGCAACAACTATGTCAGCAACACATAATCAAAGAATCTGCCCTAAAAAACCCTTAATTCCAAACATTCTTGATAACTCTGGCACAAAGATTTTTTACCAATAAAATTAACAGTATTATTTAAAAAGTCAGCAAATCTGAACCAGATGAACTTCTTTTGGGAAGGCTATTCTAATCCAAAGATGACACAACTAAACATTACTCTTTTCCAAATTCTACCAGCAAAGCAGAAAAAAATAGACCTGTAAAAAATAATAACTGTTCTCATTAAGGTCAATAAATCTGATGATATCATAGAATATCATATAGTCTATGATATGTGGTAGGTTTTTGGAGGTTGTTTTTGTGTGGGGGAGATGATTTAGGGCTATTTAATTTTATTTTGCTGCTGTCTTCCTGCCATGTTCCTTTAGAGGTTCAGTTCTGAGGTTACAAATAATATTCTGCAAAGCACCTTTTGTCTTGCAATTCCTTCAAAAAGTTCAAAGTTTCTGGATAAAAGCTTTTCTGTTAGCATTACTTTGAGGTCTAAAAGAAGGGTAGAGGAGCAGAAGTCAAGACTGCATTTTCAGATGTTTTCTCTTTTACAGTTTTACTTCTAGCTCTCTCAGGTTTTTCAAATGTTTTTGCCATTGAAGAAGGAATCGGAATTATAAATGTTTTGCCAGGATTCACTTGGCTTTATAATGAATGTTAAGGGAACACGTCTTTAAAAATGATCATTCTCTGGGCTTAATTTTCTCTGTGGATGTATTGTACTGGTGGCACAAAAGAATAATCCAAGTGTTTCTTCTACCCAATTCAAATGTGAAGCCGCAAAGTTATGTGTGTTTCTAGAAGAGATACTGCAGCTGCATTGGTTCTGGATGCAATTCAAGATGCTAATTTTGACTTTTCAAGCCTTTCTGGGGCTACATTATTTGAGGGACTGCCTCTCCCTGATTATATATGCCAATCCTATCAGGTCCTAAACTTGGTGGATCTGAGGAGTCAGGCTTTCTCTACTGTGGTATTCCTCCTTATAGAACATGTTCTTCCCCAAAATGAGGTCAACTCCATATCAGAGCTTTTTCCCCATTGCCAGCAATGGGGTGGGTGCAGTTTCATCGTGACACATCCAGCCCGCAGGTGGCAGTTTGACACCCCTGTTCTAGAGTAAAGAGGGGGCGGAAACAATTGGACAGACTGCAAGAGGAAGAGGACTGCATATTGTGTTTCTCCTTCTATCCTGGCCACTTTTTACAAAGGCACCGACTGAAAGCGTCTTAACAAACTACATCACTGTTTGGTTTAGTGGTAGCAGAGCCCCTATGCCATCTGTCTGGTAAACTCGCAAGATTCGTTTTTCTCGCCATGTATATGTATACATCCAAACTGGACTGCGTTGTTTCTCTGGGCCACATATGTGTGTATGTGGGTATATGCATAATATTTATTTATTTATTTATTTATTTATTTATTTATTTATTTATTATCATGTTTATGCAGTGTATATTGGAGATAGTTACCTTTTGAGAGTTGTATGCAACAAAATCTCATTTTAATGTATGCTAATTAGTGTACATTTAAAATGACAATAAAGTTATTCTATTCTATTCTATTCTATTCTATTCTATTCTATTCTATTCTATTCTATTCTATTCTATTCTATTCTATTCTATTCTATTCTATTCTATTCTATTCTATTCTATTCTATTTGCACAGTTAGTTACAGCCCATTATTTTCTCTTGCAAATCCAGACTCTTTATCACCATAAAGATAAAACAGACAAAAGGTTAAAAACTTTTATTCATGTTACTTTTTCCATAAGGGAACTTTTGCTACAGAAATGAGGAGCAAGCCGTGCCTTTGAGTAAAAAGGTAAAGGTAAAGTTTCCCCCGCACATGCGTGCTAGTCATTTCCGACTCTAGGGGCCGGTGCTCATCTCCGTTTCAAAGCCGAAGAGCCAGCGCTTGTCCGAGGACATGTCCGTGGTCATGTGGCCAGCATGACTAGACGCCAAAGGCGCACGGAATGCTGTTACCTTTCCACTGTAGTGGTCCCTATTTTTCTACTTGCATTTTTACGTCCTTTCGAACAACTAGGTTGGCAGAAGCTGGGACGAGTAACAGGCGCTCACTCTGCTATGCGGCACTCGGGATTCGACCCGCCAAACTGCCGACCTTCTGATCGACAAGCTCAGCGTCCTAACCCACTGAGCCACCGCGTCCCTTGTGCCTTTCAGTAGTATTAGATAAAGGGCAATTCATGCTCAGTATTTTTGGTTTCCCTTTCGGTTTCACATATACTTTGCATGAAACATGAAAGGGTTAATGTTTAATAGAGAGGAAAGCACACAAACATATGTTACAAAAGGAATATGAATGGCCAAAATGGGAAGTGCAATCTATTTTTTCCCTACTAAAAGAGGCCAATTCATAGAAATGCTGAAAATTGAGCAACTCTCTTTACTGGTACATGCAATGCTTTAAAAAAACAACAAAAAACTCCTGAAATATCTGTGGTAGCTCCCACCAGATTGTTCCCTAATTTTTTTTTCTCATTCCAATAACTTTTCATAGTCCTAGTAATATTTTACACAAATTGCTAGCTTGTTAGTCATTTTTCGAATTGTGACAAATCAGTGTTGTATCTTGCTGAACAGTTCAAATTATGCATATTGCTCTGGAAAATTTATGAAGCGACAATTGAGAGAAATCCTTTTGTGATGTGTAGGCTATAATTAATATTATGAATGGATATATAGCTTAAGGATATATTTTTCTTACATTGTTAGTAATTACCTCTGGGGACTGAATGTTAAATAAATAGTAAGCTTAACCTAATATATTCCTTTCCTTTATTTTGAATGCATTGGAATCTGAGCATGTTTCATAGTGATTTTAGTTCAATTGGCATAGCCAATGTAATCACAGAAACCAAACTTTAATTTGTAATAGCACAGAGATGGCTTTATTATAGGGAAGTGTTAGATAAAGTGGCCTTTAACATTGCTAACATCTTTTTAACTTTATTTTTCCTGGTCATTATGTCTTGGTACACTCATAAAATGGGTAATCTACTGCCGTGGTTGCTAAATGCATAATGTATTTTATGATAACATTGTTTAACATACTATATGAAATGAAATACAATACGAATTGTGTCTACATGTTTTCCTTTAAAATTGAACATATAATGCAGAGGAAGATTAATCTATTGGTGTCTTCCAGTGTATAAACTATCGTGCTGCTATCAGTGAATCTGGCTATCTCTTTTTTGTCTACTCTTTCACTAAATTTAAACTGAACTAGTTTAAAAGTTTAAAAAATGCAACCTTTCTGGAGCATAGCTCAAAGCAGAATTTAAATGAGTGTTTAGAAAACAGAACTCAAAAACATCACCTTGCTGCTGTTTCTCCTACTGTATATCCATTTCCTAAACTAGAATTAAAGTTACCAAAACGTCATTTTTTAAGGATCCATTGCTCCAAAAATTTGTCTTCTATGAATAAGGCTAATCAAATGAGTCATACTGCCTGATTACTCTATCCACAGGATTGTAATATTTGCAGAACTCAAATATTTTACTTTAAACATGTTAGATTACTTCAAATTTAAAAATGAATACAAAGTTACTTTACATCTCCAAAGTAAAATTGTGGTTCATCATTAAAGTGGTTAGGCTTCTTGATATGATAATGTGCCATACACAAAATCTGCAAATTCTTAACTGTCAACAATGCTACCATTCATATTATTATGTTGAATTACATATCACGTTTCAAATGGTATTAAAGCTGCTATATTTATGTACCTTCCAGGCCATGTAAATAAACATCTCCTCAGGATCAATAATGTCTCTAATATGATGTTTATTTACATAACCTGGAAGGTACATAAATATAGCAGCTTTAATACCATTTGAAACTTAGATAAATAGATAAATAATAGATAAATAATAACTTTTGTTGTCATTTTTTACTGTGGACACACTGGCACACATTAAAAATGAAATTTTGTTGCTCTCAGAAGTGTACACATACATAACACACATTTAAACATATATACAACATATGTATAAACCTACACACTTACATATAAATAACATAAATATTAATCATTGTCCATCTTGAATACATAGCAGAAATAGGAAGCTTTTTGTTCACAAGGTTAATACTTTATGGAACAAAATTGTGACTGAATCTGGATGTTCTGCTTCAAATGTTCTTGATATGTAATTATTGATAGTAGATAGGATTTAAGGAAAAAATATATTTCCTGTCTACTACAATTTCCTCTATTGGGTTCAGTCTGTACCAATACCATTTCCCCAGGATCATGACTCAAAAAAATCTCTGTTTTGTCTATGAGGATGGAGCACCTAAAAGACTACATTACATGTGATCACACATTAGTTTAGGGCATTTAAGGATAACTTATAGAATAATTTACAAGTGTGTGATTCATGTAACATTCTAAGATATGCTGCACTAGCTAACATAACACTTAGCTTGGTTGATGCGCTAACACACAAAAATAACCATGCCACAATATAAAGTTTCTACTTGCCTCACAGTATTATATATTAATTGGCAATTTAGAATATCAAGAATGAAAAAAACACTTTATAAAAAGCACCAAGAAATCAAGAAAGCTTTTTCTCCCCTGTTTTACATAGCATATTTTTTGTACAGCCAGGAACATAGGTTGGGTGTTGATTAGGTTCATCCACCATTCAATGTAGGCCTTGAAACAAATTGGACTCTCTCAGCCATATCTTTCATCCCAGCTTCTTTTGAGCTGGGGAATATATTTGCGAAAAATAGGGTATTATTTTAGCTTGTTGGTACATTATATGAAACTCCTGGATTACAATTTCCTATTTCTTTTACCATCAGAGAGGTAATATTTGTACTGTAGTTTCCTTGCCCTTTCAAATTAGGTTTTTTCCTTGCGCCTAACCTCTCCAAACTGCTATCTACATTGCCTCAAGCAAGTTTGGCTTATGCTTTGGCCCTTTTCTTTAATTTAAACTGGCATTCTTTATATAGAGATTCTGTTCTCACATATTTTTATACTTGGTTTCATTTGCCCTTGTCTATCTCTTTTCTATTTCTGCAATAATGCTTCATCTCTCCTATTCTTCCCTGTATCTTACCTTCTCTACAGAAAAACTCAAGATTTCTTCAGGGTCAGTTAACTACTGAGGACACAAACAACAATATGGATGTAGTTTTCTTGACAAAAATATCAATGTGGTATTCTATTGCCTTCTTCTATAAACTTTTTCACTTCCAGGTCTAGCCTATAGTCCAATGACTTAGGGAACCAGTGGTATCTGATTCAAGTTCTCACCAGCTTGGAACCTGTTTTAATTTCAGATAGAAAGATAGACAGATAGACAGACAGACAGACAAATAGATAACATTTATTGTCATTTTTTACTGTGGGCACAATGGCATACATTAAAAATGAAATTTAGTTGCTTGCTCTCAAAGTGTACACATACATAACACACATTTAAACATACTATATACAATATATGTATAATCTGCACCCTTACATATAAGCAACATATAAATACTAATCACTGTCCATCTTGAATACATAGCGAAAAGAGGAAGCTTGAGAGTTCACAAGGTTAATACTGTATGGAACAAAACTGTGACTGAATCTGGATGTTCTGCTATGGATACCACAGAGTCTCCTCCCAGAAGATAACAAGGAAAACAGGTCGTGAAGAGGATGGGTAGTGTCCCAGACAATCTTACAGACTCTGCTCAAGCAATGTTTATGTGCTATGTCCTGGATGGAAGGGAGGAAACTGCCAACAATCTTTTCGGCCATCGTCACCACTCTCTGCACCGCCTTCCTGTCTGAAGCAGTGATGCTTCTAAACCAGACTGTGATGCTGTATGACAGGATGCTCTTGATCATCCCTCTGTAGAAAGTGGTCAAGACAGGGGAAGGAAGATGTGCTTTTCTCATGTGACACAGAAAATGCAGGTGCTGCTGTGCCTGCTTTACCAGTGTCTTGCTGTTGAGCATCCAAGCCAGCCTACTTGTTCACTGCACACCCAGGAATTTGATGCTGGTAACCATCTCCACAGGTGAATCATTAATGCACAGAGAAGTGTGGCTGTGCCTGCCTTTCCTGAAATTGACAATGATCTCTTTAGATTTTCCAGTATTTAAAACTAGGGTGTTTTCCTTACACCAGTTCACCAAACCCTCAACCTCATGGTCATCATGAATAAGGCCTACTACTGTTGTATCATCTGCAAACTTCACAATATGGTTGGTGGCAAACCTAGCACAACAGTCATGGGTCAACAGGGTGAACAGCAGCGGACTTAGGATGCAGCTCTGAGGAGAACCTGTGCTCAAGATCAACCATGTGTAGCCCCATGCTATAGGATGTCTTCTTTATTGATTCAACCAAATAATTGATGATCCCCACTGAAAGTTGGAGATACATTTATTATGCTTCTTAGAAAGAAAAGAACACAATCATTTATCCTAATATCCAGTTTGTTGTTTCTTCATTCTATCTTGTTTGTTCATTCTATCTTCTGATTATGCCAATTCTTACTTTTAATTCTAAATGTGATTTTTTTTCACATATTCTTATGTAGGCTATGAAACAGACATAGATAAGATGAAATAGTGGTTGCCTCATATTTCCTGGGACCCATTACTAAATCACATAGATACTGTAAAACTCTATTCCATTATTATAATCAGTTCTCAATTACCCAGAAAGAAAGAGTTGAACAACATAGGAGACAAATACTATACACTTCCTTCTATGATTGCTGTGGGTTCTTCTCCAGTAAGACGTGAAAGAATTGGCTATTTATATTCAGCATTGGTGGAGTAAGGAACATCTTCCACATACACTAGAGTTTATGGTTTCTGAGTTGCCACACTTGGTGGTATTGTAAGAGCTTGACGGTAGAATTACAACACTGGCAAGGAATGCAGTAAATTTCAAATCAAAGCATCTGAGATAGGTATCTATCTGGGTTCCATTCATAGGAATGGAAGCTATCAGCTGCATGAATAAGCTGGGTTTCTTCTTACCCTCACATTACTTCATAAAAAACAAAGATTCATTACTCTTAGAATATGGCTTTCACATTCAGTAAACCAACAATTTTTGGTAAAAAAAAATGTTATTACGTTGCAACCAAGCCATAAGACCACTTTACTATTATTATTGTACATCATTATCTAATTCTCACCAAGCTTTTTAGTTGTTTGTTTGTTGAATATCATATCATTTGATATATCACTTTGATAATATGTAGATGCATTCTAAATTTGGGTTACCCAGCAAATCCAGATGTGTTTATAGTCTGAAGACCAAAATCTAGAGGATTCTTTACTTAATTCTGTTCTTGAATTAATTTTCCCTTTATCGTTTGTCAGAGTTTGGCATAAATCCCTATATATTCAGTGTGATTCCAATCTCCAGGGATTAATCCAGAGGATATACTTACCTAGCAGTGTGAAAATATCATTGGTTTTAGAAATGGATTAATACAATTGACAATGTCTTAGATAACAGCGCTGACCTTTAGGAATATTTTGCTTTCGGGAGTGAAATAGCTAAAGGAAGCTGACAGTGATGAATCAGCAGCAGACTAAAGCCATGGAAGGAACAGAGGCACATTCATAGCAACTTGAGGAAGATCTGACAGGCTGAGCATTATAAAATTCTTACTTAAATTGTGTGCTGTAGCACTAAAGCAATTTGTTACCTATATTATATTTTTAATATTGGTATGAAGAATGCATAATTGATTCATCTCCTGAAATTGAAAGATCATCTGGATTAGATTTGTGGTTTTGGTGTATTTATTGAGAGAATCAGCTGACCATGCTTTTTATTAAGACCATGCCCTAAAAAGTAATACAACTTTGCATACTGAAATGCAAAGCAACTTGCAGCTTTGAATACATACTGGAAGGAAAAACCTGCTTGACGTTTTCCTTCCCTCCACATTCTGCACACGGTAGATTGCAAAGTAGTACATTCTTTATCTCAAACATGATGACCAAAAGTGTTTTTGGTTTTTTTAAATGTTTGCACTGAGCAAAGCATAATATCCTTGTTCTGAGCTTTTGGAGAATGAGAATAATTTTCTAAATAAACAAAGAAACAATCTGGAACTAACACCACCAAAACAATCAGTCAGGATTGGGCACAAACACAGAACCAATCAAAGTCTAGCTCTTATCAGCCTGTACCAATAGGAAAGCAGTTTGGCTAAAGATCAATCAAAAGTGAGGTCACCTGGCTATAAAGACAGAAATTCTGGTCAGTCCTTGCCTAGTTATTTGTTATGTTATGCAGACTATCTTGCTTCTGAAGATGCTGGTACAATTGCCAGTGAAATGTCTGGAAATCTGTCTCGATAGACCAGGAGCCCTATACTGCCCAACTGTGTTCTGAATATGCTGATTAGCAAACCTATTACTTGCAATAATGACCTGTGGTTCTTTTTGTCTTCTAAATCCCTAGAAAGAGAATTTGAAAGATAAATTTGTAGTGACATAGAAGATCTTTTACTAGCTCTCAAGGTCAAGATTGTTAATTTAGACATTAGAAGGAGGAATTGGAATCTAGCTTTCCTAGAAGATCCCAGTGGAGAAGGAGCTTAAGCAAATTGATTCTGTGCCACCAAGTCACTTTTTAAAATCCTAGTGTTCACACAGATATGATTCCTCCACCACTATCTGTTCTTAACCTGGTCTTCTAATGGTGCAAAAATTTCCAGCAAGTCCAGTTTGTGTTGATTGTCCTCTTTCTTTTCACCTTTCCCAATATTAGAGCCCAGATATCTATATCTTTGCATAATGTGCCTGAAATAAAATAAATGAACCTTTTCTGGACTATTATCTGCATCAGCCTAGATCAGTAAAAGGCCAAACTAATCAGAGCAGCAATTTTTGCTATTTCTGAGAAATTTCCCAGAAACATTTGCAGTTCTTGACAAAGACGATCTGTGGCAAACCAGCTCTCTGCTCCTGTAGACCTGTTCCTTCTGCTTCTGCTCCATCTTGGTCTCCCAAACTTCCATGGGGAAAGCTGAAATATTATTTTTGTTACAATTATTACCATATTCACAGTGTATATTTTTAATAAAAGTTCTTATATTTTATCTACTTTTGGTGTTATCACTAAGATTCATTATGGATGGCATTCTTTAATTAAAATTCAACAAAGGGGCATTTATTTCCTGCCATATTTTGATGGAAAAAATGTATGTAAATGAAGTCTAATACTGTAAAGGAAATTACTAATGTAGCTACAATGGTCTCATGAATTGATTAGTTAAACCTTGTTTTTGACAGAATTATTTCCTGTCAAAGTAGGCAACTTGATGTCTACCAGATATTCTGTACTGCAACTCCTATTATCTCCTGACTTTTGCTGTGGTGGCTGGATTTTAGGAGATGGGAACTGCAATGTATTGAGATTTGTACTTGAACTGATTCACGTATCTGTTTGAATGCTGCTTAAGGTTGCTCAAGTGGTATGTCTGCGTAACGGTCACTGACTAAGCCAGACTTGTTGTCTCCAAGAAGATCATTGGATGATTTGGGGTGGGAATGGGTTCCTTTAAACCTATTGGCCACTTCCTAGTGGCCAACCATATAAGTACCTGCGCAGCAGCCTCTGTTTCAGTTCTGTTCCTGTTTGTCTCAATAAAGCATGTTCCTGTTTGTAACCTTCCATCTCACTTATTGCCTCCAAAGAACAAGCTACACAACACTGGTGACGAAGGTGGGATGCTGCTTCTTCTCAAGAGCCTGAAGTCACTAGGGGATGAGGCCAGCACAGCACTTGGCAGAGACCGCATTCCCCCCCCCCTCGGTCTGCCTAGCAAGCCACACTAGAGACCACCTGCCCTGAGGACCAGTCCCAGGGCCTATGAAGAAGCAAGCAGCATGAGGCAACACGAGACACGAGCCGCAAAGACTTCTCACCATGTCGAAGGGAAGAATTCGATGTCATGCATCGAATGGAGAGTGGAGAACTACCTCCAAGCAAACCAAGTCACCAAAGATAGCCTGAAGGCTGCAACACTCTCTCTGTGTGTGGGCCTGCAATGTTCAACACCACCGAGAACTTAGTTGCACCGGCCCAGCTGGAGTCCGTTACTTACATGGACCTGAAGAAACAACTCAGTGAACATTTACAGCCAAAGCTGTCAGTGATAGCATGGAGGCATGCTTTTGAAAAGCGAGTACAACAACCTGGCAAGACGTCCACAGAGTTCATTGTGGAGTTGAGACAAGCTTCGCACCTGTGCCAGTTCACAGACTTGGAACAAAGGCTTCAAGATCATCTCATCCGTGGACTAAGGAGTAGAGAGCTCCAACAAAAACTTTTTGTGAAGGAGATTCTCTCGCTCCAAGAAGCATTAAAAGAAGTTATGGCAGACAAAGCCACCAGCAGGGCCATGAAGGCATTGCAGCCTGCCAAAAGCACTCCACATGAAGAAGCTGTCCACCACGAGGATGCCGAGCAACGAGAAGACGTCGAATTCGACCACGAAGTCGACAAGATTCAATGGCTCAAAGACAAAGAACAGAAGCCTCTTTACAAGGCAATTTCATTCCTTCGATGTTTGGGATGTGGCAGCCGCCACCAACGAGCAGACTGCCAATTCCAATCAGCCACGTGTCGGGCTTGTGGAAAATCTGGCCACATCGCAGCCATCTGTAGAGGTCGCCAGAAGGACCATCAACCAGATGAGCCATACAGGAGAGGTCCTGGGGTCCTGGGGCAGCATAGGGTAGGGTTCTGCTCCAGCTGTAGGAATGTCTGCCACACAGGAGCTTGACATCCCCTTAAACAAAAACTTCAGCTTCAGGTCGAGCTGCAAGGCGTTCCTTGCAGGATGGAACTGGACACTGGTTCAGCTGTATCCATCATTTCACTTGAGACTTTCTGGTTTGTGTGCAACCAGAGCAAGAGGTGGGCAAACTTAGGCCGTCCGACATAATTTTAACTGACTTCCAGAATTCTCGAATGGCTGTCAAGGGCAAGGCCACTGTGGCCATAAAATTCAAGGGGTTTTCAGGGCCCCTAGACATAATTGTGATGGAGGGCCTGAGAACGAGCTTAATAGGGATTGATTGGTTTGATGCATTGTGCATTCAAGGAACCGGGATCCACCGGACACAAGTGGCGAACTTGGCGTCAGTATGCAAGGAATTCACAGATGTTTTTGACACAGGCCTGGGAGAGTACAAGGGCCCTCTGATAGCCTTTAAGCTTGATCCTTCTGTAACGCCCATTAGGATTAAGCCCCATTGAGTGCCATTTGAACTAAAACACAAAATTGATGCAGAGCTGGACAAGCTAGTCAGTCAGGGGGTACTACAGCCCGTAGATGGGGGTGAATGGGAAACTCCCATTGTCACCCCACTTAAGGCCAATAGGGAAATCAGAATTTGCGCTGATTACAAGTGCATCATTAACCGGGCATTGCAGCAGCATGCGTACCCGGTGCCAGTCGTGAGCCACATTTTGGCATCACTGCAAGGGGATACCATGTTTGCTAAGTTAGATTTGGCACAGGTCCCTTCCAGCTCTATTCTAATCTATTCTAAACTCTGAAAGTCAAAGAGCAATGCTGAAAATGAAGATTTATTTTGGTCACAGCCAGTGGTGGGATTCAGCCAGTTTGCACTGGTTTAGGAGAACCAGTAGCTAAATTTACCTGAATTTGGACAGAAGTCCATTCTAGGCCTCAGAGGCCTGGAGGAGGCCTCCCAGGTCTAGAACAGTCCATCAGAAGTGCAAGGATACCCCTTCCAGAAGTCTGTTCTAGGCCTTGGAGGTCTGGAGGAGGCCTCCCAGGCCTAGAACAGCCCACTGGAAGTGTGTGGATGCCATGTCCAGAAGTCCATTCTAGGCATCGGAGGCCCAGGCCGGCATCAAATATGAGAACTGGTTGCTCAGGTATTTGAATCCCACCACTGGTCATGGTCCCAAATGAACCTTGCTTGCTCCCTAAAGAACCTTGCTTGGTTCTTTACTATTTATAGTGTATACAATGTTCAGAGGGATGGTGGATGGATGGATGGATGGATGGATGGATGGATGGATGGAGGGATGGAGGGATGGAGGGATGGATGGAGGGATGGACAAAGTGTGTGTATAATACTGCAGGTAAATGCTTTTTTCCTCAGGTCTTTCCTTAATATAAGTTGAATTAATTAGTGATAATAACATTTCTGATTTTTTTCTCTCTGATAAATTGAAAGATAAAAAGGACAAGTATAAGAATTGGAAAGAGGGGCACATAACTAAGTCAGAATATCAGCAAATAGCCCGTGCCTGCAAAGATGAAGTGAGGAAAGCTAAGGCTCAAAATGAACTAAGGCTTGCGACCAAAGTCAAAAATAACAAAAAATGCTTCATTCAACATATAAAAAACAAGAAAAAAGTTAAGGAAATGATTGGTCCATTAGTGGGGGAAAGTGACAAGAAGGTGACAAGCAATAGGGAGAAAGCAGAACTATTTAACTCATTTTTTGCATCTGTCTTTACACAAAGGGAAAAAAACAGTCCAACCTACCAAAACCAGTGCCATAAAAAACAGAATAGAAACGCAAGTTAAGACAGGCAAAAAAAAATGGTAAGTGAGCACCTGTCCAGCCTAGATAAGTTCAAATCACCAGGACCAGATGGATTACACCCCAAAGTTCTCAAGGAACTGGCAGACGTGATCTCAGAACCACTGAACTATATTTTTCAAAGATCCTGGAGCACTGGGGAACTACCAGAGGACTGGAAGAGAACTGTGCTCTTCAATATCTTCATTAATGATTTGGATGAGGGGATAGATGGGGAACTCATCAAATTTGCAGACGACACCAAGTTGGCAGGAATAGCCAATACTCCAGAAGATAGGCTTAAAATACAGGAGGATCTGGACAGACTCGAACACTGGGCGCTATCTAACAAAATGAAATTCAATGGTGAAAAAAGTAAGGTTCTGCATTTAGGCAGGAAAATCAAATGCACAGGTATAGTATAGGTGGTACCTTGCTCAATAGTAGTAACTGTGAGAGGGAACTCGGAGTCCTAGTAGAAAATCACTTCAATATGAGCCAGCAGTGTGCTGCAGCTGCCAAAAAAGCCAACACAGTGCTAGGCTGCATTAACAGAGGGATAGAATCAAGATCAAGTGAAGTACTAATACCACTTTACAATGCTTTGGTAAGGCACACCTGGAATACTGCATCCAGTTTTGGTCACCACGATGTAAAAAAGATGTCAAGACTCTAGAAAGGGTACAGAGAAGAGCAACAAAGATGATTGGGGGACTGGAGGCTAAAACATATAGGGAACGGTTGCTGGAATTGGGTATGTGTAGTTTAACGAAGAGAAGAGTGAGGGGTGACATGATAGCAGTGTTCCAATATCTCAGGGGCTGCCACAAAGAAGAGGAAGTCAAGCCATTCTCCAAAGCACCTGAAAGCAGGACAAGAAGCAATGGATGGAAACTAGTCAAGGAGAGAAGCAACCTAGAACTAAGGAGAAACTTCCTGACAGTTAGAACAATTAACCAGTGGAACAACCTGCCTCCAGAGGTGGTGAATGCTCCAACACTGGAGGTTTTTAAGAAGAGACTGAACAGCTATTTGCCTGAAATGGTATAGGTTTTCCTGCCTGAGCAGGGGGTTGGACTAGATGACCTCCAAGGTCCCTTCCAACTTCTTCTTCTTCTTCTTCTTCTTCTTCTTCTTCTTCTTCTTCTTCTTCTTCTTCTTCTTCTTCTTCTTCTTCTTCTTCTTCTTCTTCTTCTTCTTCTTCTTCTTCTTCTTCTTCTTCTTCTTATTATTATTATTATTATTATTATTATTATTATTATTATTATTATTATGGTAGACAGAATGGGAATTTTGCCCTGTTGGAGGTTATTTTAGCTTTGCAATCCAATTATTTCCTCTGTACTGTAATTATATTTAACTGAATGGGTGACTTGGTTGTTGTGAAAGTGTTAATGGTATGTCACCCAAGAAAATAAGATTATCTGAGTGGCTGTCAGACTAATCCAGCATGTGTCTGGATTAATTTACTTGGGTCATTCCTACCAGATTGCCGTCTCCCCTTCCCCTTCCCAATAGGTATCATTGTGATGAAAGGGGGGAACAGTTTTGAGTCTGCCATGCTTATCCCTCCCCAGCCAGTGTGATGGGCAAAGGAAAATATTGCTCTGTCTTTGATGCTTTATCTTTGTGCATAAATGATTATCTCTGTTATCTCTCTCTGGAAGAGAGACAGGAGGAAAGCTGTTGGTAGATAATTTCTCTCTTTTGTATTTGGCTAACTCTTCCCTTTGCCTGCTTCACCTTTCCATCCATCACTTTAGCTTTGTTAAATTTGCAGAGCTGGTGAGATGAGGATATTGTTAAATCTTGCTGTTAACATCTAGAAGGGATTTAAATTATCTAAATTAGTAACCACAATTTCTGTAGATTTATATCCTAGCTTTCATCCAGCAGAAATTATAATGAAAAGTTGCAACGTTTGGGCTAACGTGATAATTGATTGTAGGAGTATATGTTATGTTTTGACATTAGAAGATCGTGTGGTTTTTATTTTTAACGTTTGTGCAAGAGGTAAATGTGTTTTTAGTTATAGAATAAATAATACAACTAGAAATACAGCAGATTTATATAAGTAAAACGTAAACCAACATGCCCCATTTTAGTGCCAGTTTTGACTGCCGGCTTCAGTCACAAAGGACATAATTAGACAGAGAGATAAGCCATCTGCCTACTAGCTTCTCCTGGTCTCTAGGCTTGAAACGGAGCTGGCTGAGGACAGCCACAGGTCTGTGGCAGGAGATGCCTGTTGGTGACACAACATCTGCTTACTGAGATACTGAAGCACCCTTGCAATTGAGCACCTACGTGCTGGGTTTTTTAAAATGCCACTGGACATGAAGAGAAGGCAACTCTCCCCCCCCCCCCCTTGACAGTTGTTTCTCTTCTGCTTTACAGAGCCTGTTGGAGAGGATTCAGAGGTGGGTCCATGTTCTGGAGAAGACTAGAAGCAGAGAAGGAGGGGGAAAGAAGAAGCATGATGCCATTATGAATTAAAGATTTCAGCATGCATTAGCATGAAGTACAGAGGGGAGGGCGAGAAAGAAAATCTTACTTGAATTAATGTCTACTGATTATGAATGTAAAATAATAAATAATTCTGGCTCTTATTTGCTGTTCCGCAATTGTCGCTGGAAGTCTTGCTCCATCACACGGATCACTAGAAATACTTGAAACTGCATTTGTAACCAGAGAGCTAGAATTAAAAAGTCACCAGGGAAGCTTGAAAGTGCACGTGGTGTCATTATAACCCCAGCTGCCCAGGACTCAGAGCTGAGATTTTTGTTCCAAAATGATAGCAAAGTGCCAATATAAGGTAGGGGCCAGGTGTGCTGTGGCTGAAGTGAGAAAGACTGTAGAGGAAAGGGTTTAAATGTCTGTTCAACAATCATGAAGCTAAACTTCAGTCACTTCATTATAGGGTGGGCTGTAAACCCATAATGTGATAGGTAACGATGTTAATGTAACACCACCATTTATCCTACACTTTTCATTTACCTCACACCTTTGCTTATTTTGGGCTCCAGCTTCCCAAGCACATAGACATTTATAAATTCACATACAACATATATTATGTTGTAAGGCAGGTCCATGTGGTCAGTGGTCTGCTATTGGTGGGGGGGGACAGTAATATCTTTTGATTGAAGGGAGACCTACCAATGGATTAGAAAGATAATGAGTTATCAGCTTTCAGTATTGCCTGTTATTTTAAAGGGAGCCTAGCATAACAACAACAACAACAACAACAACAACAACAACAACAACAACAATAATAATAATAATAATAATAATAATAATAATAATAATAATAATAATAATAATAATAATAATAATAATAATAAAGTTGGAAGGGACCTTGGAGGTCATCTACACCGCCCTGAGTCCTTCGGGAGAAGGGCGGTATACAAATTAAATTAAATAAATAAAATAAATAAATAAATCTAGTCCAACTCCCTGCTCAGGCAGGAAACCCTATATCATTTCAGTCTCTTCTTAAAAACTTCCAGTGTTGGAGCATTCACCACTTCTGGAGACAGGTTGTTTCACTGATTGTTCTGAGTGTCAGGAAGTTTCTCCTTAGTTCTAGGTTGCTTCTCTCCTTCATTAGTTTCCATCCCTTGCTTCTTGTCCTGCCTTCAGGCGCTTTGGAGAATAGCTTGACTCCCTTGTGGCAGCCCCTGAGATATTGGAACACTGCTAACAACTTATCTTTATATCTTAAAATACAACTTAACACTTTTTCATTCTATACTCACCCCATTCTCCAAGAGCCTGTCTCTAAAACTTCATCTCTCCATATTAATCAGCAAAAGTCCAGTAAGGGTTATCAGAATTAATAATTAATTACAAAGGTTAATAATATATTACAAAGTTTATTTATTACACCCAATTTATGCCCTTCCCTTCTATTTAAACAGATCTCACTATTTCCTCTCTTTAAATGATAAAAGTACCAGTCCAAAAAAATACCTCAATTAAACACTACTGGAAATACCCATCATCATCCAGTCCCAATCAAAAAGTTATTGAAAATCACCAGAAACAGCAATCCATTATTTTAACCTTGTTCAGATAAACCAGTTTTGTATTTTTCTTCTTTCTCCTAAAAGTCTTTAAATTTCTCAAAGAAAAATCTAAACACCTGTTTTCTTATACTTTCTTTTCTCTTCTCTCAAGATATTTGTCATCTTTATCAGGCCTAAAATAATGCACATCACTCTTCTGATTTATTATGTGTATACCTGTTTAACATTTTAGATCATCATCTAATTTTGTTTGAAAATCTATTATTTCCATCTATTTCTTGTAAACTATCATGTTTACATCTCTGAAAATCAATTTCAGTTTTATTCAATGGGGCTTGTTCTCTTCCATAACATCTGCTGATTCTACTATACCATGGGTGTCAAACTCGATCACGTCACATGACATATTGTGACATATCTTGATGTTTTTTGCCTTTGCTGAGCTGGGGTGGGCATGGCCTGCACCTGATGCATCTGGCCCATGGGCTGCCAATTTGATCCCCTCATACTATAAAACTAAATATAGCTCAAATGCATCCTGTACCCAGTAACAAAACATTTATTGTAAGCTAGCTATCTGGGGCCCTCTAGTGTCCAGCCTTCAAAGTCATCTTATCAGTTTCTAAGTATAAACAAGGTTATTTTCCAAAGAGAAAGGATCCTTTCAATTAGCCTTAAAGACTTAAATCAAGTTCATTTGAGCCCTTAATCTGTTTAAAACTCTCTAAAACCAACAACAATCATCCTTTGACTGTATGTTGAAAAAAAAAAATCTTTAAATTTGTAATTGAAAGAGACCCTTCCAGTAATTTCAATAAAACTTGCCAGTCTCTCAGTCTTTAAAAAAAGAAAATCAAATTAAATCTGAAATGATAAAGACATGAGCCTCAATTAAATTTAAAGTTCATATAGGTGACATTAGTGGTGATAAGCACAATGAAATTCTGTGACTTTCATCTGATTGTAAGCCAACTGCAAAATGTAGTTCATGCTGTCTGATCATCCCTCTCTCCCCCCTCAAAAAAGAACACCTGTGTGGAGTACATGTGGGGTAATCTTGTGATCTCTCCTTGCTCCAAAGAGATTTTGGCAACCCAAATCTCACATCTGAGTGCCATTTTCAGCTTTAATATGTTCCTCTATCCTAGAGGAATGAGACATTAGCCTGCATCTGAGCAAATTGAAAAATGAATACATTTTTTTTGGAACTTCAATAGTTCTTCAGTTAAACATAGAGACTGTCTGTATATTTGAAAACCTCTGCAATAGAGATTTTGAGACTGCATTGGCAAATAATTGTCATTATATAAGAGCTATATAGATAAATTTGCATTGGCAAATCATTGCCTTATTTAAAAAAAAGCTATACAGATTAGTGGACTTTAATTACTCTGAATTTTATCTTCAACTCTTATCTAAAAGGTGATTTGTCAGCCAGAGGAAGAATAAGGAGGGTTATTAAGATTTTGTCTCTATAGCCCTCTTTTTAAAGAACATAGTGATTGCTTGCATGTCTAATTAGACATTTTTCCTCTTTTGATCACCTAAAGTCAAATTAATTTACTCTGCTTGAAACAAGGATTTAATTTGTTTTCTTTTCCCCCTCCCTTTGGTATAGCAAAAGATGTCTGATGTGATACAGGACCAAGCCTGCTAATCAAAAGAAAAGCCATTATAGAACTTCTTTTATGAATATTCACATCAGAGGGCAGCCCCAATCTCATTAGGAACATGATGAAATCATTATTAAACCATTGGAGTCCATTATGATTCAGATTGCAGTTTGATGACTGATACCTTCTAAGGGCATCCAAAAAGAATACTGGCACATAAAGACCTCAGCTTTTCCTAAGTCTGTGGAAATCTGGAAATCTTGTAGCTTATTCTGGTTTTTTTAATCAACTCTGTGAAACTGCTTTAATATCAGTAATTCTGCTATAGATGTAATGTGGCAAAACCTCTGCGCAATTAGAGAGACCGACTATATTACATTGGATAATGCTTTTAAATTAATAATACCATTATTTTTTTCAGATCTTGGAGTTCCATTAATTACTTTCTTCCTTGACAATTAGACTAAAAGCTCTGAACTTGTAAGTGCATATCAAACCACTTCTATTTTTTCTTTTTAAAAAACACAAAACCAACATTGAATTTTTGACTGATAAATATTAAAAAAAATGCTGTGGGTGTATTCAGTATATACTAATCTGATGATTAACACACTCTCTCTGGAGCTTGTGAAAACTAGTTTGTTTAAAACTTTCTGCAATTTTTATGGTCAATCGTTTGATGGTACACTAGAAAATAAGATTCCTGCCTTAAACATGTAACTAATTCTATTCTGTTCTGTTCTATTTAGAAATTGTGGGTGCTCCATCACTGGAGCTTTTTAAGAAGAGAGTAGACAGTCACTTGTCTGAAGTGGTATAGGTTCTCCTGCTTGAGAAGGGGACTGGACTAGAAGATGTCTAAGGTCCCTTCCAGCTTTATTCTAAGAGACTGTCTAGTCTCTTGTTAAAAACCTCCAGTGATGGAGTGCCAATGATTTCTGAAGGCAAACTGTTCCACTGGTTAATTGTCCTCACTGTTAGGAAGTTTCTCCTTAATTCCAGGTTGATTCTCTTTGGTCAGTTTCCAATAATATTCTCTTTCTTAGCATCTTAGTAACTGATTGATTTTGCTGACACTTAAATGAAATCAAGAGCATTTCTTGTAGCTTATTTGTAAGTCTCTCAAGCACACTCAAGAAAGTCTAATTGTAAATTTTAAGCATGGAGACTGATTATATTACATCTCCATATTTATTACAGAACTCAGAATCATACATTAGACAAATTTTAAACCAGCCTTTCTTATCACTGCATTGTTCTTCAGCTGTTTTTCATTACTTCTTTGGTACTTTGACAAGGGGGATCTTGATTCTTCTATGGCTTTCAAGTTTGACATAAAAATGAAGAAAGTAATGTCTGGATCTGTGCTGTTCATTTAGGACTGAAGACTAAGTTGCAATTCAGATAAGCACATTGTCTTAAATTTGATTTTAATTGCCTTTTCTTGTTAACATTTTACTTTTTTATAACTATACCAGGTACCTTTTCTGCAATTGGTGAAGCTGATCATGTAAATTAGGCTGTATTAATAATGCCTGGAAATGAAGAGGATGCCAACATGTGTGTGGAGTGGCTGAAGGAGTCTTGATCCACCCAGATGTGCCTGTTGTCTGCACTCTTTTCCTACTCAACTGCATGGTGAAGTTTCTGGTTATGGGTTACATGATACTTTCACCCTGTTACCATCCATTTTCCTGAAAGAAGGATACATCTTGAATAGATCACTTTTTCTTAATACAGGCTTGGGAGACAAGTGGGACTCTTGCAGTCTGAGAAATTTACTTGCCTGTAAACAAGGTAAAAAGCAGTAATAATAAGTATAGATTGGAACCTTCAGTCAAATTTTGGGAGCACTTCCTCTTAACTCCCTAGAGATTACTGGTTCATGATCTGACATTTTCTCTTACCTCCAACCCAGAGATACTTAACTATGTTTTCAACATAGGCTGTTATGTATTGAGCTTTTGGGAAGACCTTATCATGTGTATGCTGGAATGCTAACGGTTCTCCAGAAACACAGATGGGACTTTCCAGTCTGGGCTGCAGTCAACTTGGCGGGAATGATGGGTTCAATCTGATTGGTTGTTAAGTGGGAAACTATATGGGAAACTATATAAAGACTGCATGGATACCCCTAACCCTCAGCACAGTTATAGTTATGAATAAAGCAACAGTTCTTCTGTACTCATCTGCCTGGCGTCTTTCCTGCTCGTCCGAACTCAAAACATAACATAGGCCTTAAATAGTCCATTAGATACTTTGTCTTCTCTTCATCCTCTTCATTCAGGCTCTGCTTCCAGTAGCTTTCCTTGGCTGCAAACTGTCCTTTCCCTCCATCTAATCCCAGAGAAGTTGAGTTTTGCTCCTGCCATGATTTTTTTCCTAGCCAAGGGCTGCCAAGCACTTTATTTTTCCTCACAACTAGTGGTGTGTTTTTTTTCTTTCCAAAACCACATGGCTGTTTTCCACTCTCTTTGCTAACATCTTTTCAGGTGTTCTTGGTTTTCTTCCAAGGCATCTGATTTATATCATATCTGCTTTACCTTCATCTCAACAAATAAGGTTTTTTTTTCCCCTGCTGGCAAGAGCAGAGCTGTGGAGATATGTCAGGCAAGCCTGGAGATTTTTTTCTCTCTCCATCCCTGGTCCATCCCTGGATTTTGCTGCCCATATGATTCTCTCCAGCCTTTCTGCTCAAGTCTGGGATTTGTGTATATTGACTGTCTGGTTGACTATGGTACAACTTGTCTGTTCAAGAAGAGGAAGCCCTATGGAAAAGAAATGGTAATTATAACATTTGCTGAATGAAAATTTGCTATGTCAGAATCTTACTTTTATAAAAAACACCATATTAATATTGTTAATATTGGTTTCTCCATTAACTGTAATAAAGTCCCTATACCCAAACCTCTTCATTTTCTAACTACTGTATTAGTGAGTGTGCCATCATTTAAACATAATGGTTACAGATAATCACAACAGGAATAACACCGGTCTTCATAATACTGAGCATAAAGTTTTATTTCAAAAGCTATAATGTTAATTACATTTAGTGAAGAAGGTAAAGATACAAAGAAAACTTGTGTAGTATGTGAGTTACATTCACCTTTTTTACTAACTGGTTCTGCCACTTTGATTAATTAGGAGGCTAACTGAATCATATCTGGAAAGTTCTTATGAAAATATTGTCTAGCATATCCCCAAAGAAAAATTGAAATCAACTTTAATTGATTTGTTTTCCTCCATTCAATAACTTGGTATCATTATTAAACCAAGGAACAGAGGGTCATGGATAAGAGAGGTTTATATTAAGAGATGTGCACAGTTTATTTAGATAGACATTTTAAACAACCAAGCTTCCTCAAGAGGTTTGAGCCATATTTTCAGTCTGAAGTAATTATTTCATCCTGCTCAACTACCTTTATTGCCTGCAAGGCTCACTTCTATTTATAAGGGTGAGAAAAAAAATCATAGAATTACAAACAAATCTATTTCAAGGCAAAACTGAATTAACCCTACTATGGCTTCTATACTGTGACTTTCCCGCCTCCATTTCACTATAAAAGACTAAATCCAAATTCTACTCCTTTGGGCATCATTATCCTCAATTCTTCCTTCTTTCCTTCTTGAAATTTACCTTTCATTGCAAATTTGTCCTTGTCAAGCCATTTCCCTGTCCATTCGTCTGTCCGTCCACTCAGCCATCTATCTATATATCTATCTAACTATTCTATCTAGTCAGGCTTTGTAAAGCACCCTGCTGACCTTTCAAATAAGATCTATCCAAAGATCTAAATGGTTAGTGACCAACAGTGTAACCAATATTCATTTGATAAATAGGTAAACAAAAACAAATAAAAAGCCAGATTTGCAGTATTAGTAGAAAAACATGAAGAAAACTGCAATGCCTTGTCCTAGCTTTATTGCTTAATATTATTTGTAGTGTTTGTATATTTATATATTAATTTTGTTCTAAAAATACCATGGAAATCTTACGCCAGATGATGATTACTGAAAAACGCTGGCACTCAACCTCTTCATCTCTCAAATGTTTCATTTTTATTGTTGAATATGTTTATACATGAACATTTTTTTTCATTATAGGTTTCACAATATAATTCAGAGGCTATTTTAAACCTACATATATTAAACCTACATATATAATCTATCTTATGTTATTAGATTGAGATAAAGAGCTATTTTTGGACATGCAATTATTTTGGAGTATTTTGAGACTTTTAAGTCATCCTGTTCAGTAAACTGAGTTTTGGAATGTTAAACATTTCCTAAATTTCTTTATCTACAGTGCCTATTTCAGAACTTTCCTTGAGAAAACTTTGTATGGATACCTCTGCTTTATGGGTGCTAAGGATTCCTCCAGATAAAAGAAATTCTCAGGGATGATCCCACAACTCCCTTGTTTATTCTTCAAAATACCTGTCAAGGTCCTTGGTGCAAAGCATATGGGTACATTTTCAGCATGCAGTCTGGATTACAATGAAATAGTCACACATTTAATTCTCAGGAGGGCACTTCAGCACTACAAGGAAATTTATTAGATGTTATATATGAATAGCATAACTACTTGTGTATATAAGTGTAGATTGCAAGCTTATATTCTGGGTCTAGAAAATGGTGAGCATCATCTCATGATCATCAGGCTTTGTAGAGAGCCAAACAAATTGTAAGGGTGTTTTTTTTTGGGGGGGGTTGTAAAGTATGATACATATCTATTTATCTAATAATCTCTTTCAATCCTGCCTGATGAATTACTTAGAGACAACCAAATCATATTAGCTGTGTAATAAACTAAATTAAGAAATTTCCTTCTAAAATAAACAGATTAATTTTACTTTGTATTTATTGAGAACATTTCTATACTGTTTCCCATTAAGAGAAAATGCAAAGCAGTTGAAAATGTAAAATTACAATTAACAATGACAGATTAAAACACAAACATGATGACTTGTTATAAAAAAGCATTGAAAGACACAAAGGAAAGTCAGCAAAAACGTATTAAAATTGTCAGTAAAAACAGCAATGGAAAAGTTAAAAATCCCAGCAGAATGAATGCATTATTTTAAAAACACAAGGGAATAAAATGTCTTTGCCTGGTACTATTGAACAGCTTTTTTCATAAGTGGCCATTCACTGCACTTCAGCAGGAAGGGGACCCAAAGCAGGTCGCTGAAGAAGACCTTAGCTTGGGTAGAAACATAATGGAAGAGAAAGTCCCTATGAAGACACTTTGGTCCTGAGGTACAAAAGATGTCATAGGTTAAATCCAGCACTATTGTTGGAAATGAAGGCCATAAAGATCTTCCAGTTTCAGCAATGCTCTGTGTCAACTGAAGTTTCTGAACAGACTTTAAGGACAGGCCCACCTATAATACATTGCATTAATCTAACTGAGAAACTACCTTTGTGAGGCTTCTTCTATCCAAACATAGCTGACACATCAGACTAAGCTGGTAAAAAGTGCTTCACATTCCATCAGCCCCTTGATCCTTTAGTATTAAAAATACGTGAAAAGCTATTCCACCCCTCCCCAGGATATGACTTTGATCCATTAGGAAGAATGTAACCCCATCTAGGTTGAAGCCCACTTCACTGAGTATATAAATCACTGACTAACTGTCTCTATTGGTCTGGTTCAAATAACACAAGTGATAAAATGGAACCTTTCCGCACTTAAATGTCAGGGGCTTGAGCAAAATTACCCACCAGATTATAATGCAATTCTTCTATTTTTTTTCTTTTAGACAATGGTGATTTAGAGGTTTCTCTACAATCTCTGGAACTACAAGATGGCAGCAGCATAGGAAGCAGGATCAGATCACAGGGAGAGAAGTAACCAAACTAAGCAGGAAGGTACTAGGAGGGAGGGGGGAAAGGGAGGAAAAAGAAGCAGAAAGTTAGATAAGGAAGATAGAAAGGATAAAGGAAAAGAAAAAAAACTGTTAGCCTGGCCTCCTGCTAGCCTGGCCTGGCAGAGGACAAAAGGCAATCCATCCGCTGAAGGGAATTGGAGGTGGCAAAACCTGATGGGTGAGAGGGAGAAACAGAGCAGCAGCAGCAAAAGAGAGATCTTGACAAACTTGAACAATGGGCTCTATCTAACAAAAGGAGTTTCAATGTGGAGAAAAGCAAAGTTTTACATTTAGGCAGGAAAAATCAAAGGTACCAAGTACAGATTGGACGAGACTTGGCTTAAAAACAGTCACTGTGAGAGGGACCTTGGAGTCCTAGTGGATGATCACTTCACTATGAGCCAGCAGTGTGCAGCAGCAACCAAAAAAGCTAATACAATCCTGGGTTGTATAAACAGAGGCATAGAATCAAGATCACGTGAAGTATTAGTACTGCTTTATAAAACCCTAGTAAGACCACACCTGGAATTCTGCAACCAATTTTGATCACCATATCACAAAAAAGATGTTGAGAGTTTGGAAAAAATTCAGAGAAGAGTAATTAAGATGATCAAAGGCCTGGAGACTAAAACATATGAAGAACAGCTGTAGGACGTGGGTTTGGCTAATCTACAGAAAAGAAGAAATAGAGGAGACATGATAGCAGTATTCCAGTGTCTGAGGGGCTGCCATAAGGAAGAGGGGGTCACTTTGTTCACCAGAGCACCAGGGGGAAGGACAAGAAACAATGATTGGAAACTAATCAAAGAGAGAAGCAACTTGGAATTAAGGAGAAACTTCCTGACAATGAGGACAATAAACCAGTGGAACAGCTTGCCTCCAAAAATTGTGGGTTCTCCATCACTGGAGATTTTTAAGAAGAGACTAGACAATCACCTGTCTGTGATGGTATAGGTTCTCCTGCTTGAGCAGGGGGCTGGACTAGAAGACCTCCAAGGTCCCTTCCAGCTCTATTCTATTCTATTCTATTCTATTCTATTCTATTCTATTCTATTCTATTCTATTCTATTCTATTCTATTCTATTCTATTCTATTCTATTCTATTCTACTCTACTCTACTCTACTCTACTCTACTCTACTCTACTCTACTCTACTCTACTCTATTCTATTCTATTCTATTCTATTCTATTCTATTCTATTCTATTCTTTTCTATTCTTTCTTGAAAGAAAGAATGCAAAGCCTTCTTTAAGATATTGTCTTAATGTAGAGGAACTGAGTAGACTTAGCTGCTTGATATTTTGCTTGAGTATGTATCATGCACTGTCAACATCCCCAGCATTGTGGTGGATTTCACTTAATCTAACTGCTGCCAGATTTGTTTTCTCTACTCTACCCTCTCTCCCATTCATGAGCAGAGGGCAGCCGTCAGTCTCAGGTAATCACAGGCTCCAAGACAAAAGATTTAATTAAAATAAACTGTGCCAAGTAGTGCAAGAGTTGGCAAAGCTTCACAGAACTAAGCAGGATTCATATGACTTTCAGAGATACATTTGTTTTTGTATCATCGTGGTGTACATGAATGGCTTCTTGATCAGTCAGGTAGATGGATTGGTGAGCTGTCCCTGAAGGTGAGGCTGCTGGCATACCAGTGATAAAAGAACTTTTCATAGGTGATATAAGCAGACCCGGTTATCTCAATAAGAACAGTCAGCATGGAAGCAACAGGACCAGGTAGCCAAAGGAGAATTGCTGTGTGTGCTACTTTAAAGGGAAAGATATACCATACAACAGCTGCTTTGTTTCCTGTATCTTGAAATCCCAGCTCTCCAGACTGGCATAATAGTTTGTGTAACTAACCACTTTCTCTAATGTATTTGCAAGAATAATATGGTATAAAGTGACAACCTGAAGATCTACTTGAACATCTTATTCATCTAGGATTACTATAAATTACAGCACTGGTTTTTTAAAAAAAACACCATCTCCAAACATTATTCCTGATTTATTGTTCTCAAAGGACCTTCCCTCCACCCCTTCCATTCAGGGGATGCTAGGCAGGAGTATATATTTCACAGTAGAATGCAGTATGTTGCTTTATGTTCCTACCTTCTAACAGATATGCTTCTGTTCAGCCATGTCTTTTTATCCACAGGAACTAATTTTTCTCCTCTTTATCATTCCATAACTCTATTTGAATAAGGTTATTTAATATGCTCAGAATTATTTTCAGTTCTAATATTTTCAACTGATGCAAATCTTTGGGTTTATCTCAGCATTCTGATATCTCCTACTACTTTCCTGAAGGCTTTGGGTCACATCCAATTGACTGTTGGGCCATCCTCAGAGTTCATTGATTGAGGGAATGACTACCAGCAACATTGTTTTTGGCTTTGTTTTCAACCGAAGAGCAAAGAAGAGACACAGCAGCCCAATCTATATTCCAACAACTGTTTGATACATAAAATCAAATATTAAGAAGAGCTAGGATAAATGGCATTCTTAATCATTGTGTGTTAGTTACTTGAGTGGGAATAGATAGCAAAGAGAAGCATCCTAATATTTATTCCTAGCAGTTGAAATACAGATAAGATTGCCTTAAGTTTTAATGAGTGGTAATACGCAGTTTGCATCTGTTACTGAAAGGCTGTCAGGAATCATATGTGAGGTGAACATCAGGCAGTGGTAATGCAGAGAAATAGAGGATTAATCACGAGGTAGCGACACAAAGTTTAAAAACTAGAATTTCAGAAGTATTGACAATGGCACTCTTATAGAGAGGAACTGGACAAAATATTGCAACTTTACCTCAGTAATTTGGCATATACATTTAATAAAATTTAATAAATAAATAAATTTAATTTCTATTGGTTTCTAATGGAAATTATTTCCATTGGTTTCTACTGATTTAAGAAACAAAATGTTTCTTAATCTTAAGGCCTCTAAGGCTTAAACACTACTTTGTGCAACTGGATTCTTGATTTTCTTACCAACAGGCCCCAATAAGTGTGAGTTAGGGCTGTGTCCTAAGCTCGCTGCTGTTCACCCTGTTGACCCATGACTGTTATAATAGTTTTGCCACCAACCATATTGTGAAGTTCACAGATGATACAACAGTAGTGGGCCTTATTCATGATGACAATGAGGGTGCTTACCGCAAGGAGGTTGAGGGGTTGGTGAACTGGTGTAAGGAAAACAGCCTAGTGTTAAATACTGGAAAAACCAAAGAGATCATTGTCGATTTCAGAAAAGGCATGCACAGCCACACTTCTTTGTGCATTAATGATTCACCTGTGGAGATGGTTACCAGCATCGAATTCCTGGGTGTGCAGCTAACGAGTAGGCTGTCTTTGTCACCCAACAGTGAGAAACTGGTGAAGCAGGCACAACAGCGCCTGCATTTTCTGCATCGCATGAGAAAAGCACATCTTCTTTCCCCTGTCCTGACCACTTTCTACACTGGGATGATTGAGGGCATCCTGTCATACAGCATCACAGTCTGGTTTGGAAGCATCACTGCTTCAGACAGGAAAGCGGTGCAGAGAGTGGTGAGGATGGCCAAAAAGATCATTGGCAGTTTCCTCCCTCCCATCCAGGACATAGCACAGAAGCACTGCTTGAGCAGGGTCCATAAGATTATCTGGGAAACTACACATCCTCTTCATGACCTGTTTTCCTTGTTACCTTCTGGGAAGAGGCTTCATGGTATCCGTAGCAGAACATCCAGATTCAGCCATAATTTCATTCCATACAGCATTACTCTTGTGAACTCTCAAGCTTCCTCCTTCCATTATATATTCAAGATGGACGGTATTTAATATTTGTTATGTAATGTAGGGGTGTGGGTCTATACATATGTTGTATATAGTATGTTTAGGTATGTGTCAACTAAATTTCATTTTTGATGTGTGCCGTTGTGCCCACAGTAAAAAAAATGACAATAAAGGTTATCTTATCTATGTTGAAGAGCCCTGTTCTGGGCCCAGTTCTCTTCAACATCTTCATCAACGATGAAGGAATAGCCAAGCTGGCAGGAATAGCCAATACTCCAGAAGATAGGCTTAAGATACAGGAGGATCTGGACAGACTCGAACACTGGGCACTATCTAACAAAATGAAATTCAATGGTGAAAAAAGTAAGGTTCTACATTTAGGCAGGAAAAATCAAATGCACAGGTATAGTATAGGTGGTACCTTGCTCAATAGTAGTAACTGTGAGAGAGATCTCGGAGTCCTAGTGGACAATCACTTAAATATGAGCCAGCAGTGTGCTGCAGGTGCCAAAGAAGCCAACACAGTGCTAGGCTCCATTAACAGAGGGATAGAATCAAGATCAAGTGAAGTATTAATACCACTTTACAATGCCTTGGTAAGGCCACACCTGGAATACTGCATCCAGTTTTGGTCACCATGATGTAAAAAAGATGTCAAGACTCTAGAACAGACATGTCAAACACAAGGCCCGGGGGCCGGATCCGGCCCGCAAAGTGGTTTCATGTGGCCCACGAAGCCATCCTGGAAACAGTGAGGGATCGGCCCCCACTGCCTTGGCCCTGGCCCAGAGACCCTCCTTCTGCCAGAGACCCTCAGAGCTGTCCCACTCCTGCCCCCATAGGCACCCTTGATGCAAACGATGTAGAGCTGGCCATGCCCACCCACTAGGCCATACGCACTTTAGCCACGCCCACCCAGTAGGCCACGCCCACCCAGCCCCTTGAGGGCAACCGCAATGCTGATGCGGCCCTCAATGAAATTGAGTTTGACACCCCTGCTCTAGAAAGAGTACAGAGAAGAGCAACAAAGATGATTGGGGGACTGGAGGCTAAAACATATAGGGAACGGTTGCTGGAAATGGGTATGTGTAGTTTAACAAAGAGAAGGGTGAGGGGTGACATGATAGCAGTGTTCCAATATCTCAGGGGCTGCCACAAAGAAGAGGGAGCCAAGCTATTCTCCAAAGCACCTGAAAGCAGGAGAAGCAGCAACAGATGGAAACTAGTCAAGGAGAGAAGCAACCTAGAACTAAGGAGAAACTTCCTGACAGTTAGAACAATTAACCAGTGGAACAACCTGCCTCCAGAAGTGGTGAATGCTCCAACACTGGAAGTTTTTAAGAAGAGACTGGCCAGCCAATTGTCTGAAATGGTATAGGGTTTCCTACCTGAGCAGAGGGTTGGACTAGATGACCTCCAACGTCCCTTCCAACAACTACTTCTTCTTCTTCTTCTTCTTCTTCTTCTTCTTCTTCTTCTTCTTCTTCTTCTTCTTCTTCTTCTTCTTCTTCTTCTTCTTCTTCTTCTTCTTCTTCTTGTTATTATTGTTGTTGTTGTTGTTGTTGTTATTATTATTATTATTATTATTATTATTATTATTATTATTATTATTATTATTATTATTATTATTATTATTATATCTTATAGACTGGTTCTAAGAACCTGAAGTCAGAGCAAAAAGCAACGGATGAAAACTAATCTAGGAGAGAACCAACCTAGAACTAAGGAGAAAATTTCCTGATGATTAGAACAATGAATCAGTGGAACAAATTGCCTCCAGAACTTGTGGGTACTTCAAAACTGGAGGTTTTAAGAAAAGATTGGACAACCATTTGTCTGAAATGGCATAGGGTTTCCTGCTTGAGTGGGAGGCTGGACTAGAAGACCTCCAAAGTCCCTTCCAACTCTGTTATTCTGTTATAAACAATGCTTAAGGAAGTACTTCCATAGAAAATGTTGGGCTAAAAGTGACTCCTCTGAGATCAAGGCATTCTTAAGTCCAGTTCTTCTTAAATGTTTTTCTATGACTTATCTATAAATATTTCTATGAGAAATATTTAAACTGAACAACAGGGACAGTGAATTAATTGAACAGTGGCAAGAATTATATTTGCACAATTTTGGAAGAACGAAGAAATACCACCAGAAGAAATAATAATTAAAAAAATTAGACTGTGCGGAAATGGACACACTTACTTTAAGGTTGAAAGAAAAAGAAGAAACAGAATATTTTCAAACTTGGGACCTATTTTATCAATAGTTAGAGAAAAGATTTAGGGATTAGGAATTTAATTTCTATTAGTGAATAAGATACTCAGACAACACATTTTTGTTGAATAACTATTATTGAACTCTGTTAAAAAGAATAAAACTTTAGATGGTACCTTGCTCAATAGTAGAACTGTGAGAGGGAACTCGGAGTCCTAGTGGACAATCACTTAAATATGAGCCAGCAGTGTGCTGCAGCTGCCAAAAAAATCAACACAATGCTAGGCTGCATTAACAGAGGGATAGATTCAAGATCATGTGAAGTGTTAATACCACTTTACAATGCCTTGGTAAGTCCACACTTGGAATACTGCATCCAGCTTTGGTCACCATGATGTAAAAAAGAGGTTGAGACTCTAGAAAGAGTCCAGAGAAGAGCAACAAAGATGATTAGGGGACTGAAGGCTAAAATATATAAGGAAAGGTACCTGGAATTAGGTATATCTAGTTTAATAAAGAGAAGAACTAGGGGTGACATGATAGCAGTCTTACAATATCCTCAGGGGTTGCCACAAAGAAGAGGGAGTCAAGCTATTCTCCAGAGCACCTGAAGGCAGGACAAGAAGCAATGGATGGAAACTAACCAAAGAGAGAAGCAACCTATAACTAAGGAAAAATTTCCTGACAGTTAGAACAATTAATTAGTGCTGCAGAGGTTGTGAATGCTCCAACACTGGAAGCTTTTAAGAAGAGATTGGACAACCATTTGTCTGAAATAATATAGGGTTTCCTGCCTGAGAACAGGGTTGGACTAGAAGACTTCCAAGGTCCCTTCCAACTACTATTATTGTTGTTGTCATTGCCATTGTTGTTGTCATCTTAGGAGGGGAAAAAGTCAGTCTGAGAATTCAACACAGTAATTGGCTTGCAATTCTGTCAAGAATGTTGCTCAGGATTCTAGTGCAGGCATAGTTGTTTTTGTGGAAGCAGAAGCCCTATGATGCAAGCAAGTCTTACTCTGTTTTGTTCATACAAGCTCTTATCAGTATTTGCATAGCAAAAGGAGTGCTTAAATCTGATTCTGTTCAAGTTCAGGAAATACATCACTTTCCAGGTCTAACTAGAAGAAAGCAAACCTAATAGTTGTAAAATAAGATTACACATTCTTTTATACAGAGTAAAATTCAAATTCCTCTCCAGTGCCCCAAATATCTGTCCTCCGGATGATGATAAACATAGCCCATTGCCAAGAATAAGCATCCGTGCTTTGTATTTGTCCTGCTAAGCAGAAAAAGAAAACAGTTCACAGCAACAAATAAGAATAAACTTGGCAGCCGCTTCTTTCTATTTAGCATTCACCATTTTAAGATCTGTCATAGTAATGAACCTACTTTTTCCTAATTCCTTTTCTACTTTGTAAATGGAATCTTAATATTGATTTAAATTCTTTACATGGATTCATCTAAATGCATGTCATCATCCCAATGGATGCTCTGGAAGGGCTTCTGGGGGGCAAATGTATTCTAAGTAATCTTAAGGTAAACAAATTATACCTAGTCAACTTTAGTATTTTTATTTAAAATAAAAATAATAGCATAATTAGACACAGACACTATACTTAATGTGATATTCCTGTCTTTGCCAATCTCAAGAGAGAAGAATGTGTTTTCCTTCATGTGCAAAACTACAGGACATTGCCTATCTCTTGTAGTTGGCTCCAAAGGATGTATGGAGACCTTGTTAGTCTGAGAGCTAGATATTCTTCCCGTACTTTGCTTACAACAGTTTACATTTATGAGTATTAATAATGCTTCATTGTGATGCAAAGTTAGCAATAGCTTTTAGAGGAGAAGGTGGCAAGAAATTGGGAAATGTCTTTCAAAATAAGAAGTGTGTGTGTGTGTGTGTGTGTGTGTGTGTGTATACAGTGCTTTTTTTCTATAAAAAAGGTGCCAGAATTCAGAGGTGCTGTGGGGATTCCCCTCCCCACAGTTGCCATGCCACGACCCATGCTGAGCCCCCACCCGTTGCTGGTCTGAACCTCGACCCAGAGCGTGTTTGTTGTGGCAGTGGTCTCCAGTGCCAAACAGCTGATGGCCTCTGGCACTGACACTCGTTCACTTACTGCCCCATCGCTTCCAAATGCAGTAAGTGAGCGAGCGAACAAGTGGCTTTTGGAAGCATTTGGAAGCAACGGGGCAGTGAGCAAGTGAATGAGCAAATGGTGTTTGGAAGTGATGGGGCAGTAAGTGAGTGAGCCAGCGAGCAAGAGGCCTTTGAAAGAGAAGGAGGAGTGAGTGAGAGTGACTGGAGGCTTTTGTGAGCAAAGTATGAGTGAGTGGAGGGGCTTTTGCGAGTGAGGGGTGAGAGAAAAAGGGAAAAGTGAGGGGGAGAAGGGAAAAAGAAAAGGCACTGACTTCTGACTTCTTCTGCTGCAGGACTAGAAGGAAGCATTAACATCGGACCTCAACTTTTTGCTTTTCTATAATATTATAAACTAGCCATTTCTATAACAATAAATGAATCTAACCAATGAAACCCAAAATACCCCCTCCCTTTTTTTTAGTCATCAAGTTTTTGACACCTCGCTAAGCACTGGTGGTACTCAAATATTGTCATGTCCTAAAAGTGGTACAATCTGTGAAAAGGTTGAAAAGCCCTGGTCTAGAGAATAGATTTTTGCTTGTCAGACTATATCTAGTTTTAATACTAATTTCACCCTGAATTCTAAATGTCAGACTCTGTTTCTTATTTAGCTTTGAGAACAGTCTAGGGATGTTGTGACAGAGGGCTACATTTTTTATTTTCAATCTAGGTTACAGCCATTAAAGTAGAGATGAGATGAACATTTTCCCAAACATGATTTTCTATTATAATTATTACAGAGGCATTTGCATATTGTTTTCTTCATGGGGCATAGCATTTATCTCTTCTAACTATTATAATCGAAAACAAAATCATCACTTTCCCTTGCCATATTTAGTTTGGGTCCCTGAATTATGTAAGCTCTGGTAACATATGACTGTTTTCACCTACATACTGTTTTCATTTCCCATTAGATTTCCATATATACATGGGACTTAGTACAAATTACCACCAGAGATGGGCATGAATATGCATAGGCACTGTGGATTTGCAATAGGTCTAGTATGCAGTCTAATTGTGGCACTAAAGTCATTTGTTAGAAAGAACATTTGGCTGTCCTCATATTTTCCAGTGAATTCTGAAACAGTGGCAAGCATTTGTAATGAGACAAAAATAAACTGTAATGGAACAAAATAATATTCTACTGGTATTCAACATATTCACATATTAAATCTAATAATGTGGAAGAAGCTGCATCCAATTCTTATCCAAGTGTTGTACTATGATTAAAAGTGCATACTTTTTAGTATTTAAACATAATTGATTTTTTAGCAATGCTATGTGCCTTAACATTAAAGCATGGTGTTGAAGGTGTGCAAAGGTCAAGATGTGAATATGTATCTTGGACCTATAATGTGCCAATTTTTTCTTGCTCTTTGGAAAATACACTAGACCATATACTTTAGTTTGGTGAAAGTTATTTGCCCACATTGTCTGTCAAAGCCAAAAAAGAAGAAACTTTCTGATACTAAGATCTATATATCTGTAGCTGTGCAACATCTTCATTTATGAAGGTTTTTAAGAAGAGGCTAGAGAACCACTTCTGGATGGTTTAATTGACTTTCTTGCAGATTGTTGTACTAGATTATCATTGTGGTTCCTTCCATTGGTGTGATATGAAAATGAGACTCATGAATCTCTCCCTATATGGGAATAGGTTCTTTGAATTTATTTTCATGGTTCTCAACGAACATCTGGTCAAAAATCTAAAAGATTGAAGTACTGTTAAGATTCCCTTCTCTACTCAGGATGTTATTATATATGGTTATAGATAGGCTAGTTATAAACAAACATTACTGTTTTGTTGCTAAATAGTTGATTGAATCTACACAAGGGGGTATTTAGTTAACTGTTTATTGCATCTCATTGTTTCTATTATATCTGAAGAGTCAAAATTCACAGTTAATATTTCAGGCCTGCGACAATTAAAATTATTACAATTTATATCTGTATTTTGCAATCCTGTAGATTTCTTGTTTGAGGCATAATGCATGGAGTACAATCTGATTCAAAAAACTACAACTCTGAAATACTGTAAACTTAATGTCATCAAATTCTTTTTTTCCCCATAACAACACTGGTGCTTTTGTAGATTAATAAAACTTTAGAGCATTGACAGAATGAAATTAAATGCTAGTTAGATTTATTTGATTTGATTTGATTTGATTTGATAGAGGAATGTCCCTTATTAGTGACTTACAGTAAACAATATTTCCTCGCCCTCAAAGAAGTGAAAATGTTCACTTTCAAACATGCTTTTGAAACTTGCACGATGTCTTGCATTCTAAGATGCAATGCAGAATTCATAAACCATAAGAAATTGCAAGACAGATTATAACTAAGGAAATGATGAAGGTTGTAGTCTTATACCATAGTTCTGATACTAAACTCCATCAACTCAATGGAATTTATTTCTGAACAGAAAGGCATTAAATTGCTTCTTTCTATATGTAAATTGCAATGTCACTTTAAGATGCTGCTTACACACTGCCCTCCAGAATTCAAACAAATGACTAGAAGAAGATGAAAGAGATGTACAGGTTTGCAGATTTATAGATTTACAGATCAGTCAAAATGTACAAATGCTAATCTATCACATATATGCATATTCAGAAATATTTTTATTGTTTAAATTTTAAATGCAGCACTCTGACCAGTTCAATCTTCTGTCTGCAGAGATTAGAAGAAATCTGTTGTGCTTGAATGTTAACCTGAACATACTTTATTTTACAGTGAAAAATACTTTATTTTACAGTGAAAAATTCGCTACTGAAAAAATATGTACCATATACACTTGGTAAAGAAAAACAGGTATAAAAATTAATGTGCCTTTGAGTGAATGATGTAGAAATAGCACAAGATTAATTCAAAACTGGCAAAATGTGAGTGACAAATAGAAATTGATAGACCCCTATCTGTACAAGAAATAATTATTTAGGATTTTATTTCTTTGTTGTTGTTGTTGTTGTTGTTTTTTAAAAATCATTTAAACAAGGCTTAGATTGGACAACAAATGAAATAAAAAGTTGTTTTCGGGAAAAGGACTCTCCTTTTGTTAACTCTTCTAATAAAGGACTGTCCTCCTTAAGGTAGGACACATAGCTACTCTAATGCCTTGTGGCAGTTTTCCTTAATAGGGTGACCTCCACAACTATTGAACCACAAGTTCTATAGTCCTTAGTCATAATGATCAGACATCTGAAGGAAACCATTATAACACTGACAGCTATTTTCTTCATGTTTCTGCTACTTAGAAGATAAGCAAGAGCATAAAGGCATCAAATGTCACAAAGGAGGTGGCCATTTTCGAAACTTTAGATAATGCCAAATTGAGAGAACTATAATTCTTTCCTATCTTTTAAAAGAAAAATGAAATGAAATGGAACTCTAACATAAGAAGTTGTCTTAAAGTCTGAGTGTTTTGAGAGAGGACTTCATTGTAAAGAATGCTTTTTGCCATTTAATGGCCTTGAATGTTAGGTACAGCGTGAAACAAAAATAAAGGCCAAAACTAAGAGGGAGCATTTTGACCGGAACATTTTTGCAGACTTAAACACTTCTCTTATCATTACTCCTGACAAATACAAGCAATCTTCACTTAAGTGACATGATCTTTAAGCAAAATATCATGTGACTGCAGCTTGTGATGTTACCTCCAGATTCTTCAGAACTGAACATTGGGCGCTACCCAGTGGTTGAATTCAAATATGTGAACCACTGGTTCTCTGTGTGGGTGCTGCTTCCAGAAATCCATTCTGGGCCTGGGCAACAAAAGAATTAGCTACCGGTTCTGCCAAAGTGGTACGAACTGGCTGAATCCCACAACTGGTACTATCTAACAAAATGAAATTCAATGGTGAAAAAAGTAAGGTTCTACAATTAGGCAAGAAAAACCAAATACACAGGTAAAGTATAAGTGGTACCTTGTTCAATAGCAGTAACTGTGAAAGGGATCTCAGAGTCCTAGTGGACAATCACTTAAATATGAGCCAGCAGTGTGCTGCAGCTGCCAAAAAAGCCAACCCAGTGCTAGGCTGCATCAACAGAGGGATAGAATCAAGACCACATGAACTATTAAAGCCACTTTATAATGCCTTGGTAAGTCCACACTTGGAATACTGCACCCAGTTTTGGTCACCATGGTGTACAAAAGATGTTGAGACTCTAGAAGAGTGCAGAGAAGAGTAACAAAGATGATTAGGGGACTGGAGGCTAAAACATATAGGGAACGGTTGCTGGAATTGGGTATGTCTAGTTTAATGAAGAGAAGGATGAGGGGTAACAAGATAGCAGTGTTCCAATATCTCAGGGGTTGCCACAAAGAAGAAGGAATCAAGGTAAGCACCTGAGGGCAGAACAAGAAACAATGGATGTAAACTAATCAAGGAGAAAAGCAACTTAGAACTAAGAAGAAATTTCCTGACAGAACAGTTAATCAGTGGAACAACTTGCCTCCAGAAGTTGTGAATGCTGCAACACTGGAAGTTTTTAAGAAGAGACTGGACAGCCATTTGTCTGGAATGGTATAAGTTTTCCTGCCTGAGCAGGGGTTGTACTAGAAAACCTCCAAGGTCCCTTCCAACTCTATTCTATTCTCAGTGCTTTTTTTGTAAAAAAAAAAAAAGGTGCCGGAACTCACAGGTGTCATATAACCCGCCTTGCCTACCCTACAAGGTTCCATCCAAAAAAGGTGCCGGAACTCCGTTCTCAGCGTTCTATGAGAAAAAAAGCCCTGTCTATTCTGTTCTGCTCTGCTCTGCTCTGCTTCTATTCTATTCTATTCTGTTCTGTTCTGTTCTGTTCTGTTCTGTTCTGTTCTATCCTATCCTATTCTATTTTATTCAAGATGGCAATTGTGACTGCTCATAATCTTGTCCTTTTTAATCTGCTATCTTAGTACTATTTTACTTATCCTGACATCCCAGCTTTGGCATACAATATGACAGCCATGACTGTGTTAAAATCTCAAAACCATTATGTCACCTTGCTTCTTTCTTTAGACATAATCATATCATTTTTTTCAGCATAGCTTTTTCTGCCACTCTTTTCTTGCTACCATTGCATGGCCCTGATAAATATAAAAAGTTTATTTCATTCAGAGGATGTTTGTTTTCAAGCAGTCAGACTAAGCCTACCATTGAAAAACAGCTTCCATGAAAACTTATCTAGCAGAAAAAGATTTGATTTAAAATGTGGATTGTCTAGATAAATCTGGCAAATTGGTGAATGCTTGATCAGGAAAAGGACATCCAATAAAGGAAATAAATATTATTTTCAACAATTGACAAAATAAACTTAAGGAAATCCTGTAGAGAATGATGGACACTGTTTTGCTTTTCTTAGGCAGAATTTCATTGAGGATATTTTTTGTCTTTAAAATTAAATTTAGATGTCTATCCTGGATGGCTAGGGGGGTAGTAAAGTAAAACTTAATAATGGTTCCCTACTCAGTTGCCAGCTCTTTTTGCTTTCTTGATAGCTTTGTTCCCTGTTCTGTTTTGGAAAAGTGTGAAAGCCCTGAGTAGTGCTGTTTTTAAACAACTGTTGTTATTCTTTTGCCTAGTGCAGTGTTTCCCAACCTTGGCAGCTGGAAGATGTCTGGACTTCAACTCCCAGAATTCCTCAGTCAGCTTTGCTAGCTGGGAAATTCTGGGAGTTGAAGTCCAGACATCTTCCATCTGTAAAGGTTGAGAAATGCTGGCCTAGTGTACAGAGCTGGCCAAAGAGATGTGAATCAAAAATGCACTGCCAAATTGTTAAAAAGTGGTTCTTCAATCACAGATGGTGGGGATAAGGGAGGGGAGGGTCAAGAAAATTCTTTCCTTGGTGGTCTTTGTAAACAAAGGCTTCCTTTTTCTTTAGCTTACCTTTTCTGCTGCTCCACTTTCACTATAGTCTTTAATGGTGTAGCATAAGGGTGTAACCTCCCATTATAGCATCTTGAACAAATATATATTTTCCCATCAACTAAAGACATCCAGATAAAGGAGGACAGGAAATCTGAAAAGATCAACCAATTGCTCTGCTTATCATACTCCACACAGGCAGATCAATATTGTGTCATTTGGCAACAAGTCATAACAAACATAATAATAGCAGGATTGGGTTCAGCAATGGAACCACAAGTTTCATGTCAGAAGAACTTTTTGCTGATTGAGAGACAGAATTTTAATTCAGCAGTAAAGAGACCCTGAAGATTGCTGGTGACAATGGAACGGGAGTTTAGGAGCTTTGAGCCCTCTGATTCATAGCATGTAATTCAGCAACTTCTCAACATCCCTTTGCCATTGGCTCTTTATTGGAGCTCCTGGGAATTTTAATTCAGCAGTACCTAGGTGTGTGGCAGATCTATTACCTCCGATTTAGGTTTTGGGAAATTATTTTGGGTAATTTATTCATATTTATTAGATTTTTATCCTGCCTTCATTATTTTTATAAATAACTCAAGGTGGCAAACATAATGCTCCTTCTTCCTCCTAATTTCCCAAAAACAACCCTGTAAGGTGAGTTGGATTGAGAGAAAGACTTTTCAGTCAGGTTTCTACTTTATCTGCACTCAGCACACTCCTAGTCTACCCCAGTATCCAGATCAGAGCAAGCATACATGCCATTCTATACAGCTGTAGGTATTTATATATTGCTATAGATATTGCTATAGATATATTCTATCTGAAACATCAAAAATCCAATGACCAAAAATGAGACAAAAGGCAGGCAAATGCAGAGAATGGGGGAGAGATAAACAATAGGCAGGAATTCTATATCTATCATCTATCTGTCTATCTGTCTATCTGTCATCTATCTATCTATCTATCTATCTATCTATCTATCTATCTATCTATCTATCATCTATCTATCTACCTACCTACCTATCTATCTATCTATCTATCTATCTATCTATCTATCTATCTATCTATCTCTATCTATCTATCTATCTATCTATCTATCTATCTATCTATCATCTATCCATCATCTATCATCTATCTATTTATCTTCTATCTATCTATTATCTATCTATCTTCTATCTATCGATCTATAGATGAATAGATAGAAGATAGAAAGATAGATAGAATGATAGAAAGATAGAAAGAAGATAGATGATCTATCTATCTATCTATCTATCTATCTATCTATCTATCTATCTATCTATCTATCTATCCATATCTATCCATCCATCTATCAAAAGGATACAGATCTTTCTACATGATTGAAGCTATGAGGAGAGATTGATTTTGTCACTGTAACAGCATGCATTGAGAATTTAAGCCATTTGGTGCCTGCTGATTGGAGCAAGCTCCAATTCTGATCAACTCCCACATCAATACTGCTCTTCAGACTTTTCAAAAGCAAATGTATGTTGTTGACGTGTATTTTATATAAACACGTGTTTGGCCTGTATGGAATTGCCTTTCTCTGTATCAGTTCTCTATATCAGTTGTCATGTAGTGGGTCCGACGCAAGGAAGAGACGCCAGCCGGAGTACATGTTCAGCTCTTTATTGGGGAGGGTAGCGTACTGAGGAACAAGGGTCCTTAAATACCTAGCCAGGTAGGCGTCCAGCCAATGGGGTTGGCCCTAGGTTTCCCGCCGAAACTGGGGTTCCCGCCAAAACCGTCCAGGCCAACGCCCCCTAGTGGCTATTGCCATGCAGATACCTGCACTGGATATATAACACCCCTCCCCCCTTAGAGAAGAACCATATGACAACTGTAGAACCAACATTACAACTATATACATAACTATGTACAATGTGTACTGATACATATGCAGGTGTTGGGTGGTCATTTGCACACATAGTCCGCTAGGTATGCCGGTGCCCTGTGGGGCCTGGTGGACCGTCTGGGTGTGGCTTGGCCCTGGACTTGGACAGTGGGCTTGTGATGCCTTTGTTCTGGGTTGAGCAGGGTTGGTTGCAGGAGGCCATCCTCCTCTAGCTCTGGTTCCAAGTCATTTTCGGTTGGACTGACCTCCCCTGGGGTGTGGCTGTCCTGTTGGCCATGGGTGGTGTACTCAGGGACCCTTCCTCTGAGCTGGTCAATATGTCGCCTTATGTGTCGATCCCCCTCCACCCCCACGATGTAGGAGAGAGGCCCAGTTCTATCTGTCATCTATCTATCTATCTATCTATCATCTATCTATATCTATCTATCTATCTATCTATCCATCATCCATCATCTATCATCAATCTATTTATCTTCTATCTATCTATTATCTATCTTACTATCTATCTATCTATAGATGAATAGATAGAAGATAGAAAGATAGATAGAATGATTGATAGATAGATAGATAGATAGATAGATAGATAGAAAGAAAGAAGATAGATGATCTATCTATCTATCTATCTATCTATCTATCTATCTATCTATCTATCTATCTATATCCATCCATCTATCAAAAGGATACAGATCTTTCTAAAGCCACTGAAAGCAACACTGGAATAATTACTGGACAGTTCAAAAGGGTTTACTTGCTGGAAGCTCTCTGGGAAGATTGTAAATGGCAACAGTCATAAATGTGTGACAATTGCTATAATTGCCTGAATCAAGATCAAGAGACCACGAGGATGCTGCAATGATCATAAGTGCAAAGAAGAGGTCACAGGTCATTTTTTTAATCCTTGTTTTAATTTTGAATGCTCACTAAATGAATGGTTGTAAGTTGAGGATTACATGTATATGCATCTCAGAAGCAGAATGGAGATGAATATTGGTTATCAGGTTATCCCTCCTCTCTTCTGCAACACGAAACCATTAATCTGATGGATGGGGATGGCTATATCCATCAGACTCTAAAAAGGAGGTGAGATAATCATGTAAATTGTTGTTAGTTGTGAAGTCGTGTCCGACCCATCGCGACCCTATGGACAACGTTCCTCCAGGCCTTCCTGTCCTCTACCATCTTCTGGAGTCCATTTAAGCTCACGCCTACTGCTTCAGTGACTCCATCCAGCCACCTCATTCTCTGTCGTCCCCTTCTTCTAGTGCCCTCAATCTTTCCCAGCATTAGGCTCTTCTCCAGTGAGTCCTTCCTTCTCATTAGATGGCCAAAGTATTTGAGTTTTAGCTTCAGGATCTGGCCTTCTAAAGAGCAGTCAGGGTTGATCTCCTCTAGGACTAACCGGTTTGATCGCCTTGCAGTCCAAGGGACTCGCAGGAGTCTTCTCCAGCACCATAGTTCAAAGGCTTCAATTCTTTGGCGCTCAGCCTTTCTTATGGTCCAGCTTTCACTGCCATACATTGCATCTGGGAAGACCATAGCCTTGACTATATGCACTTTTGTTGACAGGGTGATGTCTCTGCTTTTTAGTGTGCTGTCTAGATTTGCCATGGCTTTCCTCCCCAGGAGCAAGCGTCTTTTAATTTCTTGGCTACAGTGACCATCTGCAGTGATCTTGGAGCCCAGGAAAATAAAATCTGTCACTACCTCCATTTCTTCCCCATCTATTTGCCAGGAATTGAGAGGGCCAGATGCCATGATCTTGGTTTTCTTAATGTTTAGTTTCAACCCAAGTTTTGCACTCTCCTTCTTCACTCGCAACAAGAGGCTCTTTAGTTCCTCTTCACTTTCTGCCATTAGAGTGGTATCATCTGCATATCTTAGGTTGTTGATGTTTCTTCCGGCAATCTTAATTCCAACTTTTGATTCATCTAGCCCTGCCTTTCTCATGATGTGTTCTGCATATAAATTAAATAGGTAAGGCGACAGTATACAGCCTTGCCGGACTCCTTTCCCAATTTTGAACCAATCAGTGGTTCCATGTCCAGTTCTCACTGTTGCTTCTTGGCCCGCATATAGGTTTCTCAAGAGACAAATAAGATGGTCTGGTATGCCCATCTCTTTAAGGACTTGCCACAGTTTGTTATGATACACACAATCAAAGGCTTTAGCATAGTCAATGAAGCAGAAGTAGATGTTTTTCTGGAACTCTCTAGCTTTCTCCATGATCCAGCGTATGTTGGCAATTTGATCTCTAGTTCCTCTGCCTCTTCGAAATCCTGCCTGTACTTCTGGTAGTTCTCGATCCACATACTGCTGGAGTCTAGCTTGTAGAATTTTAAGCATAACTTTACTAGCATGAGAAATGAGTGCAATAGTGCGATAGTTTGAACATTCTTTGGCACTGCCTTTCTTTGGAATTGGAATGTAAACTGATCTTTTCCAATCCTGTGGACACTGTTGAGTTTTCCAAATTTGCTGGCAAATTGAGTGTAGCACTTTTACTGCATCATCTTTTAAGATTTTGAATAGCTCAGCTGGAATACTGTCACCTCCACTAGCTTTGTTGTTGCTCAACTTTTCTAAGGCCCACTTCACTTCACATTCTAGGATGTCTGGCTCGAGGTCAGTGACCACCTCATTGTGATTGTCAGGGATGTTAAGCTCATTCCTGTATAGTTCTTCTGTGTAATTTTTCCACCTCTTCTTAATCTCTTCTGCCTCTGTTAGGTCCCTGCCATTTTGGTCCTTTATCATGCCCATTTTTGCATGAAACGTTCCTTTCATCTCTCCAATTTTCTTGAAAAGATCTCTGGTCCTCCCTATTCTATTCTTTTCTTCTATTTCTTTGCATTGTTCATTTAAGAAGGCATTCTTATCTCTTCTAGCTATTCTTTGGAATTCTGCATTTAATTGGGCATATCTTTCTTTTTCTCCCTTGCCTTTCGCTTCCCTCCTTTTCTCAGCTATTTGCAAAGCTTCCTCAGACAGCCATTTTGCTTTCTTGCATTTCTTTTTCTTTGGGATGGTTTTAGTTGCTACCTCTTGTACAATGTTGTGAACCTCTGTCCATAGTTCTTCAGGCACTCTGTCTATCAGATCTAATTCCTTAAATCTATTTGTCACCTCTACTGTATATTGAACAGGGATACGATTTAATTCATACCTGACTGGCCTAGCGCTTTTCCCTACTTTCTTTAATTTAAGCTTAAACTTTGCAACAAGAAGCTCATGGTCTGAGCCACAGTCAGCTCCTGGTCTTGTTTTTACTGACTGTATAGAGCTTCTCCATCTTTGGCTGCAGAGCATATAGTCAATCTGATTTCTGTGTTGACCGTCTGGTGATGTCCATGTGTAAAGCCGTCTCTTGGGTTGTTGGAAAAGAGTGTTTGCTATGACCATCATATTCTCTTGACAAAATTCTATCAGCCTGTGCCCTGCTTCATTTTGTACTCCAAGGCCAAACTTGCCTGTTATTCCAGTTATCTTTTGGCTTCCTACTTTAGCATTCCAATCCCCCATGACGATAAGGACATCATTTTTGGGTGTTAGTTCTATAAGGTGCTGTAGGGCTTCATAGAACCGGTCAATTTCATCCTCTTCAGCACCGGTGGTTGGGGCATAGACTTGGACTACTGTGATATTGAATGGTTTGCCTTGAATTCGAACTGAGATCATTCTGTCATTTTGAGGATTGTATCCCAGTATTGCTTTTCCTACTTTTTTATTGACTATGAAGGCTACTCCATTTCTTCTGAGGGATTCTTGTCCGCAGTAGTATATCTGATGGTCATCTGAATTAAATTCACCCATTCCTGTCCATTTTAGTTCGCTGATACCTAAGATGTCGATGTTCAGTCTTGTCATCTCTTGTTTGACCATGTCGAGCTTTCCTTGATTCATGGATCTTACATTCCAGGTTCCTATGGAGAAAAAATCTTTACAGCATCGGACTTTCCTTTCACCGCCAGACATATCCACAGCTGAGCGTCCTTTCGGCTTTGGCCCAGTCGCTTCATTCTTTCTGGCGCTACTAGTACTAGCCCTCTGCTCTTCCCCAGTAGCATATTGGACGCCTTCCGACCTGAGGGGCTCATCCTCCAGCATCATATCGTTTTGCCTTTTGGTACTGTCCATAGGGTTTTCATGGCAAAGATACTGGAGTGGGTTGCCATTTCCTTCTCCAGTGGATCATGTTTTGTCAGAACTCTCTGCTATGACCTGTCCATCTTGGGTGGCCCTGCACGGCATAGCTCATAGCTTCATTGAATTACGCAAGCCCCTTCGCCACGACAAGGCAGTAATCCATGAAGGGGATCATGTAAATACCTATGGGCAAAACAATAGCTACTGTACATGTAAACAATTGAAACAATTTGTTCAGCCTGATAGTAAAGTAATCACTCTACATCCACCACCAGCCACATGAGATGTTCCATATTGAGCAGGATTGCGAAGGTATGTTCTGCTGAGTTATGATAGGATATAAAATTCTATAATTTCGTAGCCATTTTTTATATTTTTTCCCTTTGCCCCATTTTTTCCCCCTTCCTTATTTATATAATACTGTTTCTTTCTTTCACCACTTGGGCTTGTCTGCTGACAGCAAGAACAGCTGCTGCTGCCAGTGCTTCATTTTACATCCTTACCTCTTTTTTTTTGCCACAAGAAAGGATTCCCGTCCCCTCCTTTCCTAAAAATAAATAAATAAGGCACTCAGGCTGTCTTACAGCTCTGCAGATTAATTCCTCCATAAAGTACCAATCGGTTGACAAATCTTTTCCCAGGAAATTGATGCTGCCAATGCATAAGCTGGCATGCAGATGTTTTTCATGGTTTGAGCACAATTGCCAGGATTTTCTTTTGCTACTAGGTACTTTCAAAGTATTTTGTTGCATTTAGCTGCTGATCACAGAAAGATAAAAAGTCACATCAAAGGACCTTAAGGAAACCCTGAATCTGAGGGTCTAATCGCACATGGATGTTTCCTGAACTGATATAAGCACATATATCATATATGTATTTCTTGATTTCACTGCTGGAACTCTCAGAGGTGTTTGTAGGAAATGGTTAAAAAGTCAAAATGATGCCATGATGGTATAATGAAACATTGCTTGTTTTTTATGTGTTTTTCATAGGGAATATATGGTTAGTCACATAGTCAGCCAGATGTTTAGACAGGATTTACATTTTTATCCACATATCAGGTCCTTTCCCAGGACCTGGAATAGGCAGACGTTGTTCTTTGATGGTGTTAAGGATATTGTAGCAGTAAGCTGTTCCAAGTAAAACGGCCTTTTGCAGTTGACTGATGGTGATTTTCTCAGTGTTGATGGGGTTCAAGTGGTGGTCCAGATGCTTTGGGATTGCATCAAAGGTGACTATTATTATTGGTTATATCGTTGCTTTCTTTTGACATAGTTGTTCTACTTCTACTTGCAGATATTTGTATTTGGTATTTTACTCCAGTTCTTTCTCTTTTCTTGTGCTGTCTCCAGGCACTTGTTATTATCTTACAATTTTATTTATTTATTTATTTACAGGACTTACTGTATACATCTTGTACAAGGGCCCTGAATCACAACAATCCATTAAAATACATGTTTACAAACCAAAGTACCCTTCCCACAAAGTTCCAGATCAAACATCTTCACGACTCAACTCTCATCCTAACCCAATACTTGGAGGAAGAATCAGGTCTCCCTAGCTTTCTGGAAAGCTTAGAAATGGAAAAGCAATGAAAATAACCTAGGTGTGTAGACAAAGCACATACCATATATATACCACAGCAAACAACTCTACAAATACTTTTCTCCTTGAGGCCTGGGAGATCAGCCAATTTTTTAAATGCTCCAGAGCATCATCAAAATGGAAGCTACCTGGATTTCTGGGCAGAGGGGGAATACCTCAGCAGCAGCAGTGTCAAGAGAAAGATGGCACATTTCTCTAATGTCCATCAAAGACTAAGAAAATCCCCTCATCCAGAGGACCTCAAAGTCCATAGCCAACAGCCTCCAGACACCGAGACTGGATAGTGATGATGTTACTTAGTCACCCTGAGTTAATAGATACAGCTAGGTATCACCTGCATGTTGATAATACTAGACCTCAAACTGATAGATGACCTCCCCCCAGCAGATTCATGCAGATGCTAAACGGGAGAAGAGAGAGTGTTGAGTCTTATCAACAGTGACTGGAATTGGCAAGTCAAAAAAGAAGAAGCACAGTGCAGTGTTCTAGCTCCCAAACCCACACTTAGTTCAGAAGGATGCCATGTCTGACAGTATTAAAAACCACTGAGAGTTCAGGAAGGACAAAGATAAAAGTTCCATCCCCATCCTGCCTCTGTCAAATGTCATCAGCAAGCAGTTACCTGCATTGCCTCCATACTGAATCCTAGTCTGACACCCGATTGAAATTTCCTACATTTCCTGTCCAACCATGTTCTCAACAACTCCCTAGAAAGAGGAGGTTGGAGACAGGATGATAATTGTCCAAAAACCATTGGATCCAAGGATGGCTCCTTAAGGCTTTGATTGCATGATTATAGACACCATGTGAAACTATAACAATGGAATGTCTTAAATATTGCTTCAAGTTCAAGTCACCAGTTCTCTCTTTCCAATTTTTATTTCCCATGAGTTCATTTAAAGTTGTTGATTTTAAATTTTATTTTTATTTCCCACTTAATCTCTAGATTTGTGAAAGGGCACAAATGGTTTCCCATGATTGAAGCTATGAGGAGAGATTGATTTTGTCACTGTAACAGCATGCATTGAGAATTTAAGCCATTTGGTGCCTGCTGATTGGAGCAAGCTCCAATTCTGATCAACTCCCACATCAATACTGCTCTTCAGACTTTTCAAAAGCAAATGTATGTTGTCGACGTGTATTTTATATAAACACGTGTTTGGCCTGTATGGAATTGCCTTTCTCTGTATCAGTTCTCTATATCAGTGTTTCTCAATATTAGCAACTTTAAGAAGTATGGACTTCAGCTCCTAGAATTCCCCATCCAGCATGGTTGAATATACATCTTTCAGATATTTTGGTCTAGAATCCACAGTATCCTTTACAGTACTAACCGAAATAGTTGTGAGAAATGTTTTCGCTTGAGATATTTCAAAAGTACCACTTTGTAGGAGTACCAGTTTCTAGTTGAAACAGTATTTCACCTAGAAAGGAAAAAAAAAAGTTACTGTATTCATAATTCTACAGAAACTATGCTCTTAGAGTAAGACAACATTGCCAGTTTTTCTCTCAGTTAACTATGAGTTACTTTTTATTTTTTACAGTTTGTAATTCTCTTTTTTTTCCTAATATTTCCTGCTTTTCTTAGCCATTGGATTTACTCTAGTATTCATTATCCATTGTTTCTGAAAACACAGAGCTGAGGTCAACCTGCAAGATAATTCAGTATATACTATACAGCTTACCCTCTGTCTCTTTTATTATTCTAAAGTAAGCATATAGAGTCCAAATCTAGTAGAGCAAGGTCACCACCCATAACCATTTGCTTGCTTGTAATTTCTTCCCCCACCCTAGCCTCATCTACATTACTACTATTTGGATTTTTTACTAATTCTTTAAGCTCCCAGGGGATGTACAAAGAGATTTCAGAAAGCAAACAGCTGGAAGCAGAAGATTTTGCCAATCCTTCCACCTGCATTCAGTGGCCCTAATGAACAGCAAAACCTGTTCACTTGTTTTATAGAAGAAAATAGCTTAGCTATATATGATGAAGCTTTTACCCATTCTTTCATTTAATACTCAGGTCTGCAACAAAAGAACACATAATCACAATGTTCCAATGCATTTCCCTGTTCATCTACTCTGCTGCAAATATTCAAATTTCATTACCTCTTTGCACGTTCAGTTACCAGGTTGATTTTGTCAGGATTGTCTATTTAATTAATTCTGCACATACATGCACACACACTGTTTTCATTACTTTAAATCACACCATCTTGTTGACACCATCCATTTTTGAGTGTACAGTGCCATTTTATCTAAGTAAGAATTGTCACTAGAAGAACAAATTTGTAATTAGTTTGCCCAAATCTGTTTTAGGGAAGCCTGTGAAAATTAGTTTCTGTTGGAGGAGGAGGTGGGGAAGGAAAAAAAAAATATTTCAAGGGATCTCTAAGTTGCCATCAATCAAGTAATGATGGGGGGTGGTATTAAGGGTGAAGTTACAATATTTATAATTTCCGTTTGGAACACAACTTCCTTCCGATGTGGCTTTCATGGAATAGCAATGTATCATAATTGTATATATATATATATATATATATATATATATATATATATATATATATATACACACATACAGTATATATATATATATATATATATATATACTTTCAAAGCCGAAGAGCCAGCGCTTGTCCGAGGACATCTCCGTGGTCATGTGGCCGGCATGACTAGACACCAAAGGCGCACGGAACGCTGTTACCTTCCCACCATAGTGGTCCCTATTTTTCTACTTGCATTTTTACGTGCTTTCGAACTGCTAGGTTGGCAGAAGCTGGGACGAGTAACAGGCGCTCACTCTGTTACACGGCACTCGGGATTCGACCCGCCAAACTGCCGACCTTCTGATCGACAAGCTCAGCGTCTTAACCCACTGAGCCACCGCATCCCCTATATATATATATATATATATATATATATATATATATATATATATATATATATATATATATATAGCGTGATCGGAGCTGCCGTCTCTCTATAAATACTGGTGGGGATGTGTGGGGTGCTGGCTTTGTTGCTGTAAGCAGATTGGTTGGCTGTGATGTTACATCATGATTGGTTGATGGGGTTATTGTTAGCGGATTAATTTGGCTGATTTGTAACATCCTGTGTGGCTGAGGTGCTGACTGTGTGCTCGTTATATTTGAAATGTTTTAGTAGTAGTCAATTGGCACCAAATCTGGGCAATTGGGGGGGGGGAATGATAAAAAACATCCCAACAGAACTGCTTCAAAAGTCCTTGGGTGCATCTTGCGGTATGCGGGTGAGCATTATCATGAACCAACACCATACCTGAAGTCAGCATGTGGCAGTGCTTGTTATGGATGGGTCATCTGAGTTTTTGTAATGTTTCACAGTACATTTCTGAATTGATGGTCGAACCACGCTCCATGAAATTCACTAGCAGTACTCCTTTGGCATCTTCACATTTGATGGGGTTTTCTATGGACCACTTCCAGTGTGGTGTTGGTTCACAATAATGCTTGCCTGCACACCGCTAGACACACCCAAGAACTTTTGAAGCAGTTCTGTTGGGATGTTTTTAATCCCCACCCTCCCAGCCCAGATTTGGCACTGAGCGGCTACTACTAAGGAATTTCAAACCTTGTAAGACGTTATAACAAGTGCCTCAATTTGAATAGTGATTATGTTGAAAAGTAATGTAATGTTGTAGTTTTCTAATGTATATAATAAAAGTTCTGTATCTGCGAGTGTCTGTCATGGATAACCAAACAGAGGTTTATTTCCAAATTGCACATATACATATACATATACATATACATATACATATACATATACATATAATAAATATAATAGATATAATTAAGACATCCTCAGTAAGCAGCATAACAAAATTGTTGTGATGTCAATAATCCAACTGGAATAGGGGTAGACAGCCAATACAATATTTGCTTGTCTGTTGAGTCCTTGATGCTCTCTGAGCTTGGTAATTATCTTACAGATATTTCATCATCCAACCAGGTGACATCAAATTTCACTCCCTTCTAGTCCTGATGATGTTACCAGGATTGCTAATTGTGCATCTGCAAGAAAACAACCAAAGTCAGAGAGCATCAAGGATTCCATAGTTGAACCCTGAACTACAAATATTCTCTTTTATTGACTTTGTTGGTCTCTTAGACAATTTGTGATGAGATTATCATGTGCTAAATTCCTCCACTTATATTCATTTGAGTGTTTTGTTTTGGATAACAAAGCTTCTCATTACTGAGATGGCTATAGCAGTAGCTACATTATTATTTTTAAAAGAAAAAAAATTCCAATTTGCATGTCTTTGAAAACTGGGCCTAATTTCACTTACAAGTACCATTTTTGCAGATAAACTCAGATTTTTCTCCTACACGTTCTTCTGTCCCCCCCTCCCCATGTTCAAGCAGATTCATTCTTTTGAAGTAGTTATATTGTTTCAACTTTGACTATTTTTTTAGCAAAAGTTTGATTTTTTTTAAAAAAATGCTTTTGAAATTGCTGTAAAGAGACCATGCCATATATTGAAATCTTAGAAAAAGCTCAGTGAATGGGGTAGGGTTGGCATTCTTTCACTCCTCTCCCCTATCACTACACATACAAGAAAATAATAATTACTATTAAGATGCCCTTCTCTATTACAGTTTCCAATTTAGGATATTATCTTAGCATAACAAAGAGACCCTTAGCCATGATGTTTTTTAACTTCTGTTTCATCAGAAGTTCATCAGACTTTGTGCGTGTTTTTATGCACCTGTCCTGAGTTTCTTTAATGCCATGGAGTTAAGAAACTTATGCCATCTAATATAACCTCCTGATTTTGTCTTGTTTTGTGTTTTGGCTCTTTAAACGATGCTTGCCTGGTTTATCAGTATTCCCAATAAGTACTAATCAGTTCAAACATTAGTGAATTCCCACTTCCATCCCTTCTAAATTTTTGAATTTCTTTCATCTTTGTGTTGCTAAGTAGCCTATTGTTTCTGTTTGCAGTCCATTGCATTATTATTTCTCTGGCTTTTTAAAATTTGTTTTCATCAATTCTTCAGCCAAGGCTGTTTTTTAAAATAATAATAAAGAGTGGGGACAACGTGCAATTATTTACATGGCTGCTGCCTCTATTGTAATATAATCTTATGATCATTTTAATGCTGGCTGAGTATTTAGGCGACCAAGGTCTCTGCCACATACTCTGCAATGCTAGGAGCCCTGGTGTATTGTTACTGAAAACTGTTTATTCCTAAACACTCTTGATGGTTATACAGATGCCAGCAAAGTTTCTAGTGCAGTTTCAAGCACAATAAAAGAAGGGAAATGGAAGCCTTACATTGTTTCAGAAATGGCACGGAGCCTTTGGAATGTGTCCGGAAAAGAGACAGACAGGCAGCCGGGGCTGATTAAGAGAGAAACAGGGTGATAAAACCAAGTCGAAAATTGATCTGCAAAGCTTGCAAATTTATTTGTAAAATTCCCCTCCAGTGGCCAAGCTTAGCTTCTGAATAGGAATATTCTGCCAAGAGTGAGATTAACCCTTGGTAGGCTTAGTTAGCTTCGTCATATTCTTTGTTTTCCCTGAATAATCTTTTTTATCCATCTGCCTTGATCTGAAATCTGCAGCATTCCTAAGAGATAGTTAATGTCATTGGTTTTTTTTTCCTGCTTTTGTGAATAAATGTACTAAGGTTTTTTGGGGGGGAGGGAAGTAGGGAGGGAGGACAGAAAAAAACCACACACAGTTCTATATTTTTAACATTCAAACAGCACATTTCAGAAAGAAAGCCTGAATGGACATTTGAAGGATTTTTATATAAAGGTAGAGAGTTTGTTAACTAGCTTTCAAAGCAACCAGAACTACATTTTTTCCCCCATCTGCAGCCGTTGCACTTTAAAGTAATTTTGGAGTGGGGACAATGATCTGAATTAACAGGAAGATATTCTGTGTGCATTCTGCAAAAGCAGTTTGCATACCTGAAATTATATACCTCTGGTCCAGTCTCCTTTCCCACATGCACAATGAGTGAGTCCAAGAAGACAAATGGGGGCCCCATTGCACTGAAGCCCATGCATGTATTCTTGGGCATCCTGTATCTTATAACTGACACTGACCATATGATGCCACGTGTGTTTCCAAAACTTTGATATACCATGATTAAAAACTGAAGTGCAAGACTGTGGGAGTGAAAAAGGAGTAGCAGAAAGCATGCCACTTTCTTAAGTGAAAATGGGTTGTTATGAACATTTTAGTTGCTCAAGTGGGTAAGATTTATTTTATTTGGATACTCTGTAAATAACCATCTGTGAGTAAATATTTTTTTAAAAATAACAAAAGCATGTTAGGATTGCTGATGGGACAGTGCAGTTCATAATGACTGTAATCAATTTGACATGTAAAGTATTCATCTACTCTTCTATTGGCAGGTAAGATATTAGTCTAATTTTCAGTAAGGAGGCATATTAATATTTGTCATATCGTGTAGCCACTGGGCTAAAAGCAGCATCTACTAGCTTTCTGAGAACTCCCAGAACTGCCATTTGCTTAGTAGGAGTTCTAAAGAAGTCAAATCTGGAACTTTGTGACAAGTAATGTAAGAGGTACAATTAATATGAAACAGAACATGTCATGTGCTAAAAGTGAATCAAGTGAAGGAACCATTTGTGCTTCAGTCTGAGATGCAGACAACACAGACTCGTCCCCAACAGCCTGTGCCTGTCTTCAACAGTGAAGGGACACAGGGCAGAAAACATCCTGCAGCCAAGAAGGCTGCACACACATTTGCACTACTCAGGTGACCCTGAGGACACAGATAAATCTCCAAGTGGCCTCAATAACTCTCTAAAACACGCATGTCAAACTGCAGGCCTGTGGCCCAGAAGCATCGTGCCAGAACTGCACCCACCCCATTGCCAGCAATGGGGAAAAAGTCCTGATACATCATGTGACATCATATGACGTCACGTGTTTGACATGCCTGCTCTAAAAGAATGTAAATGACCTGATGTCTGCAAGGAATATAAATACTCCCAGTCCCCACCATCCAGTTAGAGCTGAAGAAGTTTCTTAGATGAGAAGCAAAATGTCTTGAAAGAAAAACAAGAAACTCTAGTTGCCTTGTGGGGAGAAAAAAGCCCTTTTGGGACAACCATGACCTGGATGACTGAGAATCTACATAGACAAGTGAATCAATCATACAGGTATCTGATATATACAAACCTAGAAGTGACATGCATAAATACACAAATCCACACACATTTCCCCTAAGTAACTTATTGCCATGGCTTTTATTTAAGGTCTGTAATATAATTGTATACTTTCAGATTTTTAATGTTAGGGATCAGACTGTACTGGGCTTCATATGTGCCGAGCTATAACAAATAAGGTTAAATTTCTATTTTCATAAATATTTCCTCCAAATGTTCTTTTTGTCAGGACCCACCCCAAACCACATCTTAGGAAGACAAAAACTCTTGGAGTCAGTTCTAGTCCAAAAGGAATCTTTACTAGGACATGCTTGGTTGTGGGAATACAAGACAGGACTTAGTATTGTTTTACAAATTGAAATTTTATAAAGGGTACCCGGTTCAACCCCCCTTCCCTCAACCCCATTTGGTCAGCCCCCATCCTTCTACTTCGTGTCATCCCTTTCGTGGGAAAGAAAAAAAAGGAACTTCGAATCTTTATGGCTATTGCCTTCTGACTCTCCAGAATTAAAAGAAAACACAAGCCAGAAACCTTCCTCCCTTTTGATCCCCCCAGTTCAAAAGGTTTCCTTGGTCTTTGAAATAACCTAAGGCAGGCTGAATCCACATATGCTCCTCCTTCCTTGGGACATGGCAAAATCCATGGGGGGGGGGATAATGTTTTAAACATACATTTATGAATGTGATATAAATGGATTCTGACACTTTTACCATTTCTGTGTCAAAACAGGGTGAATTTTCAAGCTTAAACAGTAGAATATTCCAATGTATCTCTGTCATAGCACTTTAATTTCCAATTTGTATCCATGCATTCCTTTTACACTTGTTGACTAGTACGCCATTTTCCCATTCTTACTGGCTGCAAGATGAGATATGTTTGGCCCAGAGGACAGCGTTTTAAGTAGAATATCTTATTTGATTTTAATTTTACACTATTACAAACATTCTGTTTTCAAATACAGATTACTTGAGCTTTCCTGTGGCTTAGTAGCTATTTTTTTGTCATTTTATTTATACCAAAGCCAAGGCAAATCAATAATGGTATTCACAACAGACATCTGAGATATGCAGATCGAATCTAGGACATTAAAAATCAGATTCCATGGATCATATTCTCTCTCTTGTTCTCTTGCTCTCCTCTCTCTCTCTCTCTCTCTCTCTCTCTCTCTCTCTCTCTCTCTCTCTCTCTCTCTCTCTCTCTCTCTCTCCTCTCACTTTATCTAGTGAGAGGGGAACTGTTGCCATAGCAATACCATCTTAAAGTTTTTCAGAAGAGTTAAAGGAATAATTTTCTCTCCTGCTCCTCCTTAACAATTCAGGAAAATGGAGCTTATTACAGAGAAAATTATTTTTCTTTATGATTTGATGGGAGATGAACAGGGTATTTTCCAGGCACCAAGAAAGCTGCCTTTTTCTACAATGAGACATCCAGCTGTGCTGCCTGTTGCTACAAATGGCCCAGCCTAAAATGGTTCACATCTTCTTTACTTCTAATTTGGATGGTCAGATTTTGACCTTTGTGCCAAATTCCAAATGGACGATGAGACTAAAGCAGGCTACAAACCATGTATTGAAACGAAACCTATCAAGGGAAACATCTGGATCATGTGTGAGTACAAATATTGTAGCCATGGCCCATGGCTGTATATTCTTTTCTGCATCTTTGTTAAAGCTTTGCACATTAATTAAAAAAAAGCTTCAGATGAGTATCCAGAACTCTGCATGCCAGAACTCCATGGCTGTGAGTTACAGATATTCTGTTTTACTGGAAAAATCCTATACCTTGAAGCTGTACAAGAAGAAGGGAACAGTGGAACTGCTTTGGGTTCATTTCTTGATATCCATCATTTATGTCCCAATCCCTTAAATAATGTATAAATATATGCATAAGGAAAATAGGTATACAGGTAGCTGTTCACAAATAGGTTTCTAGATAATCAGAATCTTGGATCACATAGTGGTTCGTGTTACACAAAGAACAATACACTATTCATGCATAGGTTTTACGTATGCAAATGTCTTTTCCACTGCATGAATTTATCCAGGACCATTGCTATTATAGTCTAATATGCTGGATTGGAGCAGTAGCTTTCTTTGTAGGGGTTCTACATATGATCAAGACTTTAGCCGTAGAACAATTGTACCATTCCAATTTCTTGCATCTCATTATCAAATTATCAAAATCCCATCTGTCGACTCTTCCAGTCTGAACAGGACCCATGCTGGCCCACCTGTCTTAGCTGACCTGAGACAGTGTGCCATGAAAAATGCAGAAGTACAGAAAGCATAATAATAGGGGAGAGAAATCATGTTTATTGCAACACTCATTGGATACCTGCTTCACAAGAAAAAGGGATCCCAAATAAATGGGAAAGAAAAAAAATCTTTCAGGACTACAGGGTAGAAAATCTTAGGAATCTAATTTGCTGACAATTTGGGTAAACTAAACAGGTCTTTATCCATGTACCTGGCCTGGGGCTATTTCTGTTCTTAGAAAAGGTCCTGTAAGGCCTGGCAACAACACTGGATGCTGGTTAAGAAAATGCAGTGTTGAAATAATTGGGGCATGTCCCTGATCAAGGATGGAATGTTGAGAGTTCCCATCTTGTTACTATGTTGTAACTCCCTTATTGGGGCTGCCCTTGGATTGTACTGTGAGCATCCTTCGGTATAGATGGGATTGCAAGGACCATTGTTTAGGAGTAGGGAGGTTCCACGATTTACAGCTGGTAATTTAACGATCTTTCAAAGTTATAATGGCTCAGAAAGGACACTTTATGGTCTATAAAGCACTTCTGGCTATCATAAAATGTCACGCCAGCCCTGATCATGATCTAGATGAAGATGTTACCTACTTTGGTAATGAAATGTCTGGAAGATAAACAGCAAGTTCGGAGAACAGAACCTCTGCCAAAATGACTCTGGGTGCTTGGCAACCTATTTGCACTTACAACCAGTTCCCAAGCATCCCATGATTATGTGGTCGCAGTTTGCAAAGTCCTCTGCCAACTTTACCAGAATGTAAATGGGTCATCCCTCACTTAATGACTGCCCTGTTTAGTGACCATTGGTGATGAAAAAGTAACATTGCAACCAATCTTTGCACTTACAATTGTTGCAGTGTCCCCACAATCAAATTAGATCACTTTGCAGCTGCCAGTTGTTTATGACAGTTTCATTGTCCATCATTTGTGCACTTCACAGCCAGCTCCCCAAAAGCAAACTCAGTGGAGAATTCGGCAGTAAAATTACAAGCTGTGGTCACATGATGTCTTATATAATGGTTGCAGAGGCACTGATGTCATGAATTTGGCATGGTGTTTCATTTAATGACCTGTCACTTAATGTCAGAGTTGCCAGTTTCAGTTATGGTAATTAAATGAGAACTATCTACAGGTAGCCCTCAACTTACAACAGTTCATTTAGTGACCATTCAAAGTTACACTGGCACTGGAAAATGTGACTTATGACCATTTTTCACATTTACGTCATTTGTAGCATCTCCATGATCATATGATCAAAATTCAGATGCTTGGCAACTGACTCATATTTATGACCTTTGCTGTGTCCCAGGATCGTATGATCACCTTTTGTGACCATCTGACAAGCAAAGTCAATGGGGAAGCCAGATTCACTTAAAAACCGTGTTACTAACTTATCAACTGCAGTGATTCACTTAATGACTGTGGCAAGAAGGGTCGTAAAATGGGCCTAACTCACTTAACAACAGAAATTTTGGGCACAATTGTGGTCATAACTCAAGAACTACCTGTATACTACTAATTTAACCACCTTGTTTATCTGGAATAAACACCACCTCAGTTAGTCATCTTCAAAGTCATTACATTATATATGGTAGATTTCAAGCATTTTCTTTCAAATTTGGCAGTCTTATGTGTATTTTTAAGAAACAGTAAAAACAGTCCTGTGACTGTTACTCCTTGCAGGCATTACTATCTCAGAAAGGAACATACTGTATCCCAGACAATTTGTGTTGACACATATCACATATCTCTCCTAGCCAAAGAGTTTGGTGGCCTAGTGAACTAAGGTTGTATGACAGCAATATGTGTAAGGGGGAAAGATCTGTAGATGTATGTCTGAAATAGGTCTGTGTGAATTATTTCTTTGTGTCTGGGGAACAGAAGCAATTGAATTTACATGAGAAAATGAATGCAATAGTGTTAATTTTTGGCTGTAGCAAGAAGAGAATTCGATGCATATGTTACTAGTCAATGTTTGCAAGTTTTTGCTTTAATGGGATTAGATACCACTGGAATCTATCCAAATCTGTACACTTGTATTGGCATCTTATGTTCATGTTAATGACTTTTCTTTAAAAAAAAATACTCCCACATCTACAATTTTGGCTTGGGAGCATGCTTTTATTTGAAGTTCTTGCATCATTTTTGATGACATTGGCCACTTCATATAAAAATGCAGCATTTTTATTTCTTCATTGGAAATTTCCAGAGTGCACATATAGAATATTTAAGTACTGGTTTTAATTTTAGTTTTAGCACTCTTAGTAAACTGAGAGATCTCTAGGCATCCTCTTTGAATTTTTATCTCATTAGAAATTAATATAAAAATTCATTGTAGATTGATGGTCCTGACATTAGCATCTGAGGCTTTTAAACAAGTGTCAGATAGATCAGTGTATCAATCTGAGCTTTATATATATTGTGCTGAAAGGGGGATGTGTGAATCTATTTGTTTTCCTCAACATTTTTTAAAGAAAAGACTAACTGTCACAGAAATATTTCACTACAGTACGGTCTGATAGTCTATGGCTAATCAAAGTCCTATAATAGAAGCCATATGCATTTTCCAAAATTGCACTGTGAAGATTACTTATAGAATGAATTCGGGTAAAAGGAGATCTCACTTAGCAATAGTAATTGGGATCAGAAACCGTATTGCTAAGCAACATGAACATAAAATGAAATGTCATGTGACCACAATGATTTATTTTTTAAAAAAGCATAATTTTTATTAAGAATTTTAATTGTAGCAGCAAAATCTAATACAAGCTAAACTTAGAGAAAGAGAAGATTATAATCATTGTCTTATCTTATTTGTCACCAGAGAAATTGTGTAGAAAGTACTAAGATGCTTTAAATCTTCCTGGAAATGTGAACAACATAAAGAGATGCTCATCGTGTTTGGTGGGCTTGTAAAAAAGCAAAAAAAAAAAAAAAACCCACAACATTTTGGATACAAATAGATACATTAATTCAGCAGATTGCAAAGGTTAAAGGTTAATGAAAACTAGTGCTCTCTTGGGGAGCTAGTTGACAGGCAGATAGAAAAAAAGTCATGGAATTTTGTTTTTATATATGACAATCACAGGAAGACTATTATATGGTCAAAAATGGAAAGATTCAGCACTACCCACAACGAAGGAATGGTTGATGAAGATGATGGATTTTTGCAGAGATGGCTGAATTAACTTCTTTGATCAGAGAAAAAAATAACTCCATATAAGATTTGTGGTTTTGATGATTGGGGGAAAAAACCTAATAGAAAAAGCAAGATTTTTTTTTGTAATAATAGATTAAGAGATAATTTTGTAATTGTATTTATGTGTGCTGCAAAGGAAATTAGAAGCTTCTTCTATTTCTTATTATCCTTCCTCCTTCCTTCCTTCCTTCCTTCCTTCCTTCCTCCCTGCCTGCCTGCCTGCCTGCCTGCTTGCCTTCCTTATCCTTTTTTACTCTTTATTACTTTGTGTTCGTTTTTATGTTCTCTGTAAAACATGTAATAAAAATGAAAAAAGATAAAAGAAGTGCAGGGAAAAAAGAAAAAGAAATATATAAAAAAGTTACTTCCAATCTTCATTACAAGTATAAAGAAATAATCCATATAAGGCTAAACAAATATCTCTTTATCACATATTCCATTCCTTATCAAAAACAAATCAATAAAGTATCAACTTTTCACTCATAGTATCATCTAAAAGTCCATAATGTTGCAGAACATTGCAAAAAGGAAAAAAAATCATATTTTAACCCTTGATCAAATAGAACAACTTAAGTTTATATTCCTTCCTTTTACTTTTCATAGTTGCAAAAATTAATTCAATCAAATATTGTTTTACAATTTGATTTCTCTTCAATTCTTCTTTATCTCATCGCACAGATTTATTCAAGGCTTTAACAAGCTTCTTTTGGAGATCCAATAAGAAAATATTTCCAAGGTCATTCTCTTGGTTCATCATTTAATTTTTAAAACTTCTGGCAGTTTCTTTTGTATATTCAGTAAAGCATCCTTTTCCAAAACATTCTCTTTGCCTGTCACATGTAGCTCCATTTTCAATAGTTTATCTTGTCAGATAAAGTTTCTTTGACAACTGCCATTCCTTTATTAATATCTTTTAGACATAATCTATTCATAGAGTCAGACATCATTACTGACATTGATATTGTTGGTTATTAATTTCTGACTCCATTCTTCAAAGATCCCCTTTAATATTTCCTATGTTATAATGTTTTGTGTCATTTTCTAAGTCCCAGTATTAACTGACATCAAGTTCAAGCTTACATTTTTTCTTCTTCTTAATTGTCAATACTGCTTATTGATTATTCGTGTAATATGTGCAGCATAATTCACTGCCTGTGCTGTCTCATGCTGTACCAGTTGAAGCTTCTGTATGGACTACATTGTGTAGTCCAGTCTGGAGTGACCATTAGCAAAGCTCCCCTGTCCAGGAATGGACACATCTGATGCACAAACCAAATTTGCACAATCTTGCCACGACTGCCACCTGTTCCTCAAGATGGAGCCATCTACTCAGGAGGATTCTGAGATTGCACACTGGATGTGTCAAGGGCACTGTCCACCCTCATCCAGAAACAAATATGGAAGGTCCCCAAAACCAGGAGGTCCAAAAATCCAGAGCTATCTTTTTGCTGGATATTTTCTGCAGATGTTAGAAGTTTAGCTGCTACTGGTGAATTAAGGTTCGAACCAGAGCCGTACAGTTTCATATTTTATTGATTTCCCCCCTTTCTTTTATTGTCTGTACTTTTCTAATTGTATTATAAACCACCAGGAGTTATTCTGATTCTGGCGGTCTATAAATAATAAGTTGTAATTTAGCTGGAATGTACCAGTTTCAGCAATAATAGCAACTCTACTATTTTTGTCTTTGAAAATCTATTTCTAATGCAATAAGCACAACACCTTCCGTTAGAGCATAGAATTCCATGTTGTTTGCTGCAATTGTTGTATCCTTAGACATACAGAGTCCAAGAGAATTAAACCTAGTTTTTGATCACATCAAAAAAAATTCTATGTGCTAACATGGACAAATACCTTTCTATTCCATCCTATAATATTTGCTAAAGTAAGCATTATATTTATGTAAATTGATTCTCTTTCTAGACACAGAATTTTGAAGTAAATATAAATGACTCAGTTTTTCTGAAATACTTATGAAATGACTGTGTCAGTGAAGTTATTTCTCTGTCTAAAATAGGATTATCTACCTGAGATGCCTGGAAATTTTGTAATACAATTCTTGTCCATATAGTATTCTTAAGTCTTCTGCCTTCCGGTGCCTCTTAGGTGAAATAGAGTGGTCAGATCTGCTCACTTGCTTTTCATTCAGGTGCCTTCTAAAGGCGTATAGCGCTCACTGTCTTTTCATGATGGATGAGAAGAAAAGCAAAGCAGCTCAAAGGCTTCTCAACTGGTTGCATTTGTTTAATTTCTTTTCCGAAGGCAATTTGCAAAAATTACTAGAAATGAACAGAATTTGGTATGCTGGTCTGACAGCCATGGATAGGAAGGCACTACAGAGGGTGGTGAGCACAGCACAAGACATTGTGGGCTGTCCCCTGACACCACTAGATGACATCGCCAGGGCTCGCTGCCTTGGAAGAGTGAGGAAAATTCTCAGGGATGACTCACACCCTGGACGGTTTCTCTTTACTATCCTACCATCGGGTAGGAGATATAGGAGTATAGCCAGCTGCACCAACGGCTGAAAAACAGCTTTTATTCATGGGCTGTTAGGCTTTTGAACGGGAAATAATTTTTATAAACTTTATGCATAATTGACTTGTGAGGCCGGTGTGTTGTGCAATTAGTTCACATGGTGTAATAAGATGGAGGGTTTGTGTCACTGTAAGCTGGAGGGTGGGGGCATGAAGGGAGGCTCAGCCAATCTCAATGTATACATGGTTGTACTTTGACAATAAAGGTTTATTCATTCAGAATAGCCAAAAGCCACACTCAAGGGTCCACCAAACTGGTGTTAATGAAAATCCATACTATTATTTATTTATTGTTTAATCATTGTTTATGTTTTTACTTGTTCTTGTTTTTGTTTTAATTGTTAGCCATCCAGAGTCATGTTTACAAGATGGGCAGTCATATAAATTTGAATGATAGAGATAGATAGATAGATAGATAGATAGATAGATAGATAGATAGATAGATAGATAGATAGATGTTTGATAGATAAATATAGTAGATATATGATAGCTAGAGATGGCTAGATAGATGGAGTATGTATGTATACATGTGTGTATGTCTGTATTTACTTACTTTCTTATTTGCTTACTTACTTACTTAAATTTAACATTAAAACCAAAATAATTTAGAATCAAAAGTTTTAAAATTATAAAACAATACTAATTCCAAGATGAGGGGGTTAACAGTTGTTAATATAGGAAGTATTAACACTCCAAATATTCAAAATGTTGCCAATGGATTAAAAATAATGTATTTACAGATTTATTGATTTATTTAATTCTATTTTGGCACCACCAAACTCCAAAACAACTCTGGAATTCTAATGCATCTGTCTGATTATGTGTGGATGAAAGACATTTATTTGATCAAGCAGTAGGATTGCATCAACTACATTTGGAAAACAGATAATCCTGTGATACTTAGGGTTAAAGACAGGGTGTTCACACACTAGTGGACACACAGATCAACATACAGTGTGATATAGATGGGGAATTCATAAAATGTGCAGACGACACCAAGCTGGCAGGAATAGCCAACACTTCAGAAGATAGGCTTAAGATACAGAAGGATCGTGACAGACTTGAACACTGGGCGCTATCGAACAAAATGAAATTCAATGGTGAAAAAAGTAAGGTTCTACATTTAGGCAAGAAAAACCAAATGTACAGGTATAGTATAGGTAGTTCCTTGCACAATAGTAGTAACTATAAAAGGGATCTCGAAGTCCTAGTGGACAATCACTTAAATATGAGCCAGCAGTGTGCTGGAGCTGCCAAAAAAGACAACACATTGCTAGGCTGCATTAACAGAGGGATAAACTCAAGATCACATGAAGTGTTAATACCACTTTACAATGCCTTGGTAAGGCCACACTTGGAATACTGTTGTGTACTGGGTTCATTGCGCAGGAATGAAGACAAGGCACATGAGTTTAGCAAAGATCATGGTTTAGTGCTTGCAGGATTTGAACTAAGGAACAGGGCTGCAGATGCAGCAATTTATACCCTGGCCTCTAGGCGGCGGCCAATAGGTTTGAAGCAACCCATTGCCACCCTAGAGGCAACCAATAGCGGCGCTGGAGACGGGTTGTCTGAGGAGCTGGGAGCCATTAGCCAGCTTCCCTGCTCAAACAGCCTTCCAGCAATTACCACGTGGTGTTCCCTTAACAAAGCAAGCCCAATACATTACAAATACTGCATCCAGGTTTGGTCACTACAATGTTAAAAAGATGTTGCGACTCTAGAAAGAGTACACAGAAGAGTAACAAAGATGATTAGGGGGCTGGAGGCTAAAACATATAAGGAACAGTTTCTGGAATTGGGTATGTCTCTTTTAATGAAGAGAAGGACAAGGGGTGACATGATAGCAGTGTTGCCACAAAGAAGAGGGAGTCAAGCTATTCTCCAAAGCACCTGAAGGCAAGACAAGCAACAGATGAAAACTGACCAAAGAGAGAAGCAACCTAGAAATAAAGAGAAACTACCTGACAGTTAGAACAATTAATCAGTGGAACAACCTGCCTCCAGAAGTTGTAAATGCTCCAACACTGGAAGTTTTTAAGAAGGGATTGGACAGCCATTTGTCTGAAATGGTATTTGTCTGAAATGGTATGCTGGCTCAGGAATTCTGGGAGTTGAAGTCCACGAGTCATAAAAGAGCCAAGGTTGCCTACCCCTGGTATAGGGTTTCCTGCCTGAGCAGGGATTGGATTAGATGACCTGCAAGGTCCCTTCCATCATCATCATCATCATCATCATCATCATCATCATCATCATCATCATCATAAAACTTTTATTCATAAAACATGAAACTCAGTCAACTGAACACTCAAATTGACTGGCACTAATGTTTGACATGGGTTGCTGCCAGCATCCTAGGTACCAACCAGGTATCTCCTTAAGATGTAAGATGTTCCGAGTAGAGCAGTTTTTTGTAGCTTTGCTGGAGTTATTGCAGGAAGCTGCAATTTCTTGATGTGTTTTGCAAAGTTTTTGGACATAGTTCCCAGTGCCCCAATGACAATGGGTATCACTGTTACACATTTCATCCATAATCGCGTAGTTTCGATGGCCAGGTCATGGTATTTCGTAATTTTTTCCAGTTCTTTTTCTTCAACTCTGACATCTACTGGTACAGTGATATCAATCAACTGTACGCTTCGGTTCTCTATGACTGCGATATCTGGCGTGTTATGTTCCAAATGGCGATCTGTCTGTATTCAGAATTCCCACAAGATCTTCACCCTCTCATTCTCGACAATTTTTCCACCCAATGTTCCCATGGCTTTTTGGACACAGGCAAGTCGTATTTTTACACAATCCCCAATGGATTAGTTTAGCAACTCGGTCATGTCTAGCTTTGTAATCAGTTTGCGCGATTTTGCTACACTCACATATTAAATGTGAAACAGTTTCAACTTTGTTGTTGCAAAGTCAGCAATTTGGATTGTCAGTAGATTTTTGTATCTTCGCTTTCATGGCATTAGTTTGTAGTGCTTGTTCTTGAGCAGCCAGGATTAAGCCTTCCATTTCTTTCTTGATGGTTCCCATCTTAAGCCATGCCCATGTCAAATTGTTATCACATTTTCCTTCAATGTTTTTCAAATGTTGTCCATGCAAAGCTTTGGTTTTCCATCTATTTAATCTGTCATCCAGCTGTTTTTCCTTATATTCTGCCTTTGTTTCTGTTATTTTGATAATGTTCTCTGTTTTTACAGCCTGCAGCAATTTTTCTGTACTTTGATTCACATAGTCGTTCATTTTTCTTTTTCTACAGTTTGGTGGATTTGCAGTAGCTCGCTGCTCCCTATTCTTCTTGGCAGGTACAATCTGTCGATGTCACTTCATGGATGTAGAGCGTGGTGCATGTTCAAAAGTTTACGTGTTTTCTGGTCTAGGTGTTCCAATTCGGCCAATGTCCAGTTGATAATTCCAGATGGGTAGCGTATCACTAAAGGGACGCGGTGGCTCAGTGGGTTAGGATGCTGAGCTTGTCGATCAGAAGGTCGGCAGTTTGGCGGGTCGAATCCCGAGTGCCGCGTAACAGAGTGAGCGCCTGTTACTCGTCCCAGCTTCTGCCCACCTAGCAGTTCGAAAGCACGTAAAAATGCAAGTAGAAAAATAGGGACCACTCCGGTGGGAAGGTAACAGCGTTCCGTGCGCCTTTGGCGTCTAGTCATGCCAGCCACATGACCACGGAGACATCCTCGGACAAACGCTGGCTCTTCGGCTATGAAACGGAGATGAGCACCGGCCCCTAGAGTCGGAAACGACTAGCACGCATGTGCGGGGGAACCTTTACCTTTACCTTTACCTAGCGTATCACTGGGACTGCCCATGTATTAATGGCTATTATTATTATTATTATTACTATTACTATTATTATTATTATTATTATTATTATTATTATTATTATTATTATTATTATTATTATTATTATTCATTGTGCAGTCAGCCAGATGTTCAGACTGGATTTGGCATTTTTGTCTTTACCAAGGACCTGGGATAGGCAGATGTGGATGTTTGATGGTATTAAGATATCGTTGCAGGATGGAAGCAGTTCCAGGTAAGGCCTCCATTTGCAATTGACTAATGGCGAATTTGTCAATGCCAGTGGTGTTCAAGTGGTGCTCCAGTTGTTTTGGGATTGCACCCAAGGCACCTATTACTATTGATACTATCCTTGCTTGCCTTTGCCACAATCTTTCTATTTCTATTTGTAGGTCTTTGTATTTTGTTATCTTCTCCAGTTCTTTCTTGTGTATTCTGCTGTCTCCAGGCACTGCCACATCCACTATCCAGACTTTTTTGTCTTTCTTATTGACAATTATTAAGTCCAAGGTGTTATGTTGCAGGTGCTTGTCTGTCTGAATTTTATCATTTTCTATTACTTTCTCTGTTTTATGATCCCACCAGTTCTTGCTTACAGGCAAATGATATTTCTTGCAGATCTTCCAATGCAACATTGTTGCTACTTTGTCATGCCACTGCTTGTAGTCAGTCTGTGCGATCTTCTTGCAGCAGCTTACCAGGTGGTCCAGTGTTTCTTCAGCTTCTTTGCATAGGTGGCACTTACTGTCTGTTGCCGTCTTCTCAGTTTTGACTTTGTATGCATTTTGATGTCACCTCTGTCTAGAAAACACTGCAGAAAGTTAACATTCAGAAAGCAGCAGGCCCAGATAACATCCCTGGACGTGTTGTTAGGGAATGTGCAGATGAGCTGGCTTGTGTTCTCACAGATATTTTGCCATTGCTAAAAAAAAAAGTCCACAATTACAGGCCTCAAAGATTACTGTCCGGTTGCACTGACATCCACCATTATGAAATGCTTTGAGAAGCTGATAAAGTACAATATTGTATCTAGCCTCCCACCAACATTAGACCCGCTTCAGTTTGCCTACCAACCAAATCACTCTACGGAGGATGTTATTTCTTCTGTTCTCCATCTGAGCTTGAAGCATTTAGAGGAAAGAAATACTCATGTGCATTTGTTTTTTGTTGACTTCAGTTTGGCATTTAACACAATCATTCCTCAGCATCTAGTAAACAAACTGGGCCTTTTAGGCTTAAACACTCCTTTGTGCAACTGGATTCTTGATTTTCTTACCAACAGGCCCCAATATGTGTGAGTTGGAACAAATACCTCTAATACCATTTTCTTGGGCACAGGTTCTCCTCAGGACTGCGTCCTAAGTCCGCTGCTGTTCACTCTGTTGACCCATGACTGTTGTGCTAGGTTTGCCACCAACCAGATTGTGAAGTTTGCAGTTGATACAACAGTAGTGGGCCTTATTCATGATGACAATGAGGGTGCTTACTGCAAGGAGGTTGAGGGGTTGGTGAACTGGTGTAAAGAAAACAGCCTAGTTTTAAAGCACTTTGATGTGGTATATAAATCTATGACCGGAGGCCTCAAATTTCCTCTCTCAGAGACCCTGTGACATCTACACAGTCTAGTTCCTGCATCTGTATAGAGGCTTGGTTATCTATCTTCCATGGAGTTTTTGCCCTGGTATAGCCCTGGGATGGAGATGGAGCTCCCACACCTCATGTCATTTTGTGACAATCTGAAAGGAAATAAAGAAATAAACGAGATAAATCCTACAGCATCTATCTCCACCAAGCAACAGGTGACAAGGCAAACCACACATACACACACTTTTTGAGATATAGCTATAGTTCCATTTCATGAAATCATGAATTTTTTTAGCAAAAGGGAAAAAAATCTTCTTTTTATATGCAATTCACATGGAAAACATTCAGCATTGGAGGAGGTGATAAAAATATAGAGCTGTTCAAAACACAGATAGCATCTGAAGAGAACATCAAATAGAAAAATACAGCCGGCAGTATAAAGCTCTGAGCAAAACACACAATGCTACTGATCTGTTACTATACTAATATAGAGGCAACTCAGATGTAAAAAGGTGCTAATTTGCATATCCACAGAAGGACTGCATTTATAAAGGGCCATAATCAACAGAAGTAACAAATTAGACTTTATTATTATAATTAGATACCCACACTCAAACTAAAAGTAATCTTAGTACACAATATTTCTACCTAATGTTGTACATTTCAAAGATAAAAGACAGACTCTGTTCTGTCTCGGCTCCCTATTAAAGCTCTGGGGCTGCTAGGTAGATGGAAGATGCTCTGTTTCTCTTCCCAGTCCTAGTTCCTAATTTCCATTTTTGTGTTTTTTTTAAGGAACCATTTTCTTCCCTTATAGAAAGGGTAGGGGCTGGATTGTCTACTATTATATGTGAGCAAGGAGCTGATCCTCGCATAGATATAGATTCCATGTCTGAAGTTATTGAATGTGGACTGAAACCCTGCTGCACGTGGCTGTCAGTTAATGTGAGGTAGGAGACCACTTTACCCATGCATGTGCAGGCTTCCTCATGCATGCAGAGATATGTAATGGGTTGGCCATTCCCGTTCTGTCAAGCAGAATCTCTAAGCCCTTCCCATACACAGATAGTCTTTCACTTACAGATGTTCATTTAGTGACCATTCAAAGTTACAACAGCACTGAAAAAAGTGAGTTATGACTGGTCCTTGCATTTATGACCATCACAGCATCGCTACAGCCATGCAATCAAAATTTGGGCCCTTGGCAATCAGCATGTACATATGACGGTTGCAGAGTCCCAGGGTCTGGCCCTTACTGTTTGCAACCTTCCCAGGCAGTTTGCTTTCCAATGAACAAAATCAATGGGGGCGGGGAGCTGCATTTAATTAAAAAGCGTGTGATTCACTGAACAACTGCAGTGATTTGCTTAGCAATTGTGGCAAAGAGATTGTAAAATTGGGTATGGCTCACTTAACAACTGTCTTGCTTGGCAACAGAAATTTTGGTCCCAATTGCACTCATAAATCAAGGGATTACTACCTGCAATCCCTTCTTTTGCAACCTCCCATTGTCTGGAAAATCTGCCTCATAGTTGCCAGCAACATTTTTTTTACAGAGAGTTTTCCTACCAGCATCTTTACCTCAGGAAGAGACATTCCATCACTCTCTCTTGGAGATTCCTGCCTTTATCTAAATCTAAATGTTCTGTCAGAATGGAGCTATGGATCTCAGCAGACAGGAAGGTGTTTAGCAGGCATATTCAGCTGAAGGAACTGGTAACAGAGATATTTGAAGAAAATAAAAGGAAAATCTCATAGGTCCCCTAGCCTTTTAGTCACAATTTTGCAAGTGTAAATGTACATATACAGGTAGTCCTCAAATTACGACCACAATTGAGCCCCAAATTTCTGTTGTTAAGTGAGACAGTTGTTAAGTGAATTTTGCCCCATTTCACGACCTTTGTTGCCACAGTTGTTAAGTCAATCACTGCAGTTGTTAAGCTAGTAACACAGTTTTTAAGTGAATCTGGCTTCCCCATTGACTTTGCTTGTCAGAAAGTCACAAAAAGTGCTCACATAAACCCAAAACACTGCAACCGTCATAAATATGAGTCAGTTGCCAAACATCTGAATTTTGATCACATGACCATGGGGATACTGCAAAGGTCATGTGAAAAATGATCATGTCACTTTTTTCAATGACATTGTAACTTTGAAGAGTCACTAAATGAACTGTTATAAATTGAGGATTACCTGTAGGCATATATACAATATACAGGTAGAACAAATTAGAATTAAATGAGCAAAAAAAGCTCAGATCAATCCACAATATCATTTTCATCTAATTCTACCTTTCCCTAGAGCAGGCATGTCAAACTGCTGGCCCGTGGGCCGGATGCATCATACTGAAACTGCGTCCGCCCCAATCGGGAAAAAGTCGCGATACATCGTGTGATGTCACGTGATGTCGCGAGTTTAACAATCCTGCCCTAGAGGGTCACTTCTTTTGATTCACTCATTCTCATTAAGGAATGGGCCAATTTCCCTTTCCCCATGATGGAACCTGTCTCCTTTAGAAGCTCACCTGAAAGAGAAAGGAACACTTTTAAGTTTGCTTTCTTTAGATTTTCATTTTCTCAAATTTTGCTGCACAGAATGATTGATTGATTCTTTCACTTCTGACTCTCTGGGAGTATTTTTCTCTCCCTTTACTACATCAGATAATAGACCTAGTTCAGGGATGGCAAACCTTTAGAGACCGAGTGCCCAAATTGCAACCCAAAAACCACTTATGTATCATTGGGTGCCGGGTGGGTGTGGCCCATTGGGTGGGTGTGGGCCATTGGGTGGGTGTGTCCCATTGGGTGGGCGTGGCTGCGGTGGTAACGGCAGACTGGGTGGGACTAAAAGTTCAATCAATCAATTCCAACTTTGTGAGATCTTTTTTTTCCCTGCAAGAAGTTGAAATTGATTGATTGATTGATGGAAACTTTTTTGGGTTTTTTTGCACAAGGCAGCGGAGGCCTAAAGCGAAAAGGTTTTATAAAACCCAGCTGAAGGCCTAGGATTGGGGCAATGGTGCGCGTGCCCGCAAAGAGGGCTCTGCGTGCCACCTGTGGCACCTGTGCCATAGGTTTGCCACCACGGACCTAGTTAGTCGTTCTGCAGCTTCTTCCAGTTTTAGATGCTGTGAGTTGGTGTTTGTAGGATCTGTGTTAAGGCCTTCAAAGTAGGCTGTCTCAGAAAAAAAGTACTACTATACTTGGATTTCTGAAAAGAGTTTTATTTCTAGTAGAGAATTGGAACAAAATCTTGAAAGCCTGCCAAGGAAATTCTCTAGGTTATGTCTAAAGTAATAAAGTTGGAGTTACTCTGAGTCTCTTTTCATGATTGCTCCCTCTCCTTGACTCAAGAATCTTTGCTTCAAACATGCTTTCTCCATGTCCCAAGGTGTGTTAAACATTCCATCACACTCTGTTTACCCAATATTTTATCTGTCTTTGAAACCATTTGATAACAATGAAAATAATTGGCAGAAAAAAATGCTGAAAAGATAATGCCACTATTAAGCAGAATTGCACGGTTTTCCCTGAGTTTTGCAGCAAGAACCTCAAGCTAGAAACTAGGAGACCATGAGTTTTAGTCCCACCTTAGATATGGAAGTCAGCTGAGTGACTTTGGGCCAATCACTCTCTCTCTCTCTCTCTCTTGCCTCAAAGATTGTTGTTGTGGGGAAAACAGGAGTAGGAAGGAGTATAAGATGGATTTGCCACCTTGAGTTGTTCATAAAAATAATAAAGGTGGTGTATAAATAAATAATAGTGTCTGGATTTGCAGGTTCATTGTATCACAAACATGGAGTGTCGAAAAAAGCAAAACTTTTAAGTTCAAGTATTTGACTGCACTTGAATTGTCTCTTCTCAGGAGAGAAGCAAAAGCTTTAATTTATGAAGTGCCACAACACATTATAAATTGACACGTCTTAACACACTGCTGCATGGAGGTTTACATTTGTTTGCTTTAAGTCTTCAGAGTAGCTTTTATTAGGAGCAAATGCTCTATGCTATTCAAACTATTCCTGCGTTCCCTTAGTCTATGCTCCTTTCATTTCCCATGGGATCATTACTTTAACAGAGTTGTCTTGTACTACTTATTGGTTTTATCAAAAGTTTTAATTGGTTTAGAGGTGGGAAAATGCCTTCACTTCTTGCTTCTCAGTCAGGCACCCAAACCATCATTTGATGCTTCTCAATCATAACTTTCTAAGAGGAGTATTTGCCTTTTGGGTACCCATATCTGTGTGTGCAAAAGGGACGCGGTGGCTCAGTGGGTTAGGATGCTGAGCTTGTCGATCAGAAGGTCAGCAGTTTGGCAGGTCAAATCTCGAGTGCCGCATAACAGAGTGAGCACCTGTTACTTGTCCCAGCTTCTGCCAACCTAGCAGTTCGAAAGCACGTAAAAATGCAAGTAGAAAAATAGGGACCACTATGGTGGGAAGGTAACAGTGTTCTGTGTGCCCTTGGCGTCTAGTCATGCCGGCCACATGACCACACAGATGTCCTCGGACAAGCGCTGGCTCTTCGGCTTTGAAACGGAGATGAGCACCGGCCCCTAGAGTCGGAAACGACTAGCACGCATGTGCGGGGGAACCTTTACCTTTACCTTTTTATCTGTCTGTGCAGGGGCGGCATGCATCTCTCAATGATTAAGATGCTGGGCTTGCAAGCTGGAAAGCTGGTAGCCCAGGTTTGAGATCCAAGTGTTGCTGAAGAGCTCCCTAGCTCTTGCTAACTACCAGTTCAAAAGCATGCAAATGCAAATAGATAAATAGGTACCACTTTGGCACAAAAGATATTGCATTCTGTATTTTCATGCTGGCCATATGATCACAGAAGCATTTTTCAGAATACTCTGACACCCTAGGCCAGTGATGGCGAACCTTTTAGAGACCGAGTGCCCAAACTGCAACCCAAAAACCACTTATGTATCATCAGGTGCCGGGTGGGCATGGCCCATTGGGTGTGTGTGGCCCATTGGGTGGGCGTGGCTCCGGTGGTATTGGCAGACTGGGTGGGACTAAAAAGTTCAATCATCAATTCCAACTTTACGAGATCTTTTTTTTTCCTGCGAGAAGTTGAAATTGATTGATTGATTGAACCTTTTTTTTTTTTGCACACGGCGGCGGAGGCCTAAAGCGAAAAGGTTTTATAAAACCCAGCTGATGGCCTAGGACTGGGCTGACGGTGTGTGTGCCCACAGAGAGGGCTCTGCATGCCACCTGTGGCACACGTGCCATAGGTTCGCTACCATGGCCCTAGGCTGAATCAGAGATGAGCACCACCCCCTTGATTTGGTAACAAATCCTTATAAGCAGAAGAACTCTGACACTGACATCTCCTAAATTCCACTGAAGATGTTACCTAGCCTGGTAATGAAACATTCTGAAACCAACTCACAAGCTTGGAGAACAAACCTCCACCATAATATAGCTTTCTCCTCTTGATTTCAGCTCCAGTCCAACCCATCTGAAGTCAAAACAAAGAAGAAGAAAGTTCTGTTTCCAGGGACTATTGAGTAGGAAAAGTCACTAAAAATTCTAGAACTACCTATTATTTTTGCACCATGCTGATCTTTGTTGGTTTGTCTTCTGTTCCTTTTGCTGCTTCCTGGCTTGGATTATTTTCCAGAGATGTGAAATGAAATGAAACCAATTAAAAATGAACAGGTATTTTGTGAGTTTCACTGACTAGCCTGCTTTTCTGTACATCTTTATACCAGGGGGTCTTCAGACTTGGCCCTTTTATGACTTGTGGACTTCAACTTCCAGAATTCCTCAGCCAGGCATGCTAGCAGAGGAATTCTGGGAGTTGAAGTCCACAAGTCATAAAAGGGCCTAGTTTGAAAACCCCTGCTTTATACTCTTTGGCCTGAGTTTTTAAGAATTATAGTTGCTTACTAAGCAAATAAAGGTTACCATTCAAATATTTTAACATACTTGAGTTTCTCTGCATATCCTTTCTTAAGAAGTGAACATCAAGTATATAGAATACCCAGTTAAGGAGCATTTACATCCATGGCTGGAGAGAGAGGAAAAAAAACTTCCAATGGAAAACAGTCCCTAGTAGAATGAGGTATAATAGTTAACTCATTACCCATCCAACTCAAATGAATTTGCTTTCATTAAAAAAGGTGTAGGATAGATCTAAGCTTTTTGTTGTTTTTTTGAACACAGAGAGGACACACAAATAAAATTGGTACACTGAAACTGCTGAAGGTTTAGTAGCCCTATTTAATTTCTAATTTCTTAACCCTTTCCCCCATATTCCAACAAACAGCAACCTTTTGTGGCTGAATTTCAGCAGTGCTATGGGTGTGTGTGTGTCACAGAGAATGATGGGGTTCACAAGGGTTCTTTAGGTTGCCTTTAGTGTATTGGACAAGTAGAGGTGCAAAGATCTTGTTTCTCTAGACAGCTCACTTGCTATCGAAACACAGGCTGTTTTTCTTTTTTTAAAGAAAGCTTAAGGCATATGAAAGATTTAAAGGTATTTTTAGGAAAAAAAGAATCATAAACAAAAAGAAAACATGATGAGGATTAAAGACCTTTGTACCATGCCTGCTGTTGCTACTTCTTTTTAATTAAAAACTTCTTCTAAAATAGGCAGGAAACTAAATGGATGTTGGTGTCCAGGGTGTCATGTTGCTTTCTTAATCACATACAGTACCTCAAATTTTGACATACAGATTGTCTAAGAGATATTGGTGGTTGCCATTAATGGCTCTTATGATTCAGAAATTTACCTAATACTTCTGACTACACAATTCCAGTAACCCTCTCCATGTTTTACAAAATTGACTCTGAAGAGTGCATCAAATGGTTTTCTCAAACAGTTATCCAGACTCTTGTCTCTCAACTTGGCTGCAAAAGTAACCCATTTACCACAAGGTAAAAAAAAAAGAAATCAAACTAGAACAAAAACAACCGGGTCCACTGAAATTGGCAGCAATCAACACTTAACTCACACATATTTAGCAGGACAAGGAGAAATTCTTGAGCTCCTGAGACAGGGTGAAATTGCCAAGAAAAAGCAGCCATCTTTTTGAGTGTTTTCCACTGGTGTGAAATAACTAATGTATTTACAAGTTGTCTTTCCAAATACTACCTCATGCCACCCTTGTTTATTCTCAACCATTTTTCTAGCACTCCCACCCTTTGCAAAGGGAGAAGCTCACAATGGATGCAAAGATCTCATTTTTCCTCATCTGCCCTTGGTTTGTTAATACTCTAAATGTGCAATATAAATTAGACTTAAGGAATTCCATTTCAAAATCAGATATTTAATGTGTATTATTTTGCATGTAATTAAACATGACTACAGGTGTAGAGGGGTAGGAGTGAGAATTTGAAGGAAACTTACTTATGCACCTATACAAAATTATGATGGATATGTTAAGAACAATGCTCCAGCCATGATTTGATTCACCTACTTCAATAAATTGCTATGAAGCAAAGGAGCAAATTGAAGCCTGGATACTAATTTACATCCCATCTAGTACACAGTACAGCTTGGGAAATAAAGTTAATAATAAATAAAACTTTATTAAAACATCCTCAGTGTTCTTGTTTTCTTTCAGAGAAAGAATAAAGTGTCTATTGCTTTGCAGTAAGTGAGTTTTGGAGGTTTGTCTTTACTTATCTCTGATATATTCTTTCTTAGATCAAGTTTCTTCCATGTATCTTCCTTGGAAGTGAAATACAAGCTATATCTGGAAAGCTTGTTGTTCTATTGAGAAGGATAATAAATGCACATTTACAACATGGTGTAGGTGACACTTGAATTTGCTTATCTTTCTATGCTACTTACTATATATGGCTTCTGTTCACTTTTTCTTAACAGGTGTTCAGTTTCACAGTATTTTTTTATGGCCTTAAGCACCAGAGTCTTCCATTACTTTAAAGATAGTATAAAAGTGTAAAAGAGTTTTGTGAAAGATTGTAAAAGAAGTATGAAAACAGTCAGTTTGATCTAGTGGTTAAGGCTCCATGAAGACTAGTGGCTGACTGGGGGTGAGTAATTCCCTCAGCCCAACTCACCTCACAGATTTGTTGTGGGGGAAATAGGAGGAAGGAATATTAAATATGTTTGCCCCCTTGAATTATTTATAAAAAGAATAAAGGCAGAATTAAGAAAATATTTTTTAAAAGTCAGTCTAAGGAATGTTATATTCTCTGAATTTTAAAAGGAAAAGAGACTGCTGCTGTAATATTCATTTCTGTTTTTAAATAAGAAACTGGTGCAAGGGATAAGATCAATGGAGACGATGATGAAGATGAAGATGATGAACAATTATTTATTACTTGGCTTTTGTGTACTTGTCTCAGCTTTGCCTCTTTCTTCTCTTTTATAACTGTGCCTGCAGAGAAAAGCAAGAAATCTCTCCAAGTTAGTTCTAGGCCTTTCACACTAGAAAACTACACTGAATAAGCCAACCAACCAATCAATTAAGTAATATGCATGAGCTATTAGATAGGCTAAGAACTATGGATTTCACATAAATATCCTTTTTTTCTGAAAGTTTTGGAAAAATAAAACCCTTTAAAGGACTTTTGCTCCCCTGTGAGTTCCGTATTGACTAAACTTTCACTCTGCTTCTCCTTTCCGCCCTTTTATTTGCTCTGATCTGCCAGTACATCACATGCAGAGCCTGGCAAGGGTTTTCCCTAGAAATCCCAGGGATTATCACTCGTATTTCTTCTCAGATAATTCAACTGAGAGGTTATGCAGAGCTGAATGATTGGAAGGCTTAGAATCATAGCTAAGAGTTTTAAATTGCCCACAAGTGCTAAAGTTGACAGAATAATTCGATACTTATTTTATCTTTATTTAATTGGCTTGATGGGTGGGGGAGAAGTCCACCTTCTGTATTTTTAAAAGTTCTGTGTGATGTTTCAAAGGACAAGATAACCTAGGAAAGTTTTGTTTCCCATCCATCTCTATTCCTCTTCTCTCTCTTCTCACATCTCTCTCTCTCTCTCTCTCTCTCTCTCTTCTCTCTCTCTCTCTCTCCTCCCTCTCTCTCTCTCTCTCTCTCTCTCTTCTCTCTCTTTTTTTTTTACACACATACATTATTTTTCAGTTCTGAAGTAATAATTTCTCCCATGGTTTGATTGTCTAGCTAAAAGAGAAGCTATATTTTAGGGGAAAACATTTTATTAAATTTTCACACAAATCACCTCAAGAAATTCACAATTTGTACCAGATTCACTATATTTACTTCCTATGATCTACTATACTGTGGAATATTGAACAGTCTGCATATTATTTCCAAGTGAATAAAAAATGTAATATATTATGGACCTGTCAAGTGTTATAGCTAGTTGCAAAGTAATATTTGTAAAGTAAATACTGCAAAGGTTTTACTTATAAAAGAAAAAATGGTGACAAATCAGAGAGAAGAGAGACACATCACTAAGTTTCATCCACCTCAACAATGCCTAAAGAGTAGCAAACTAATCTTATTGGTTTCTAGGGAGATTCTCAAAAAGGGACACAGTGGCTCAGTGGGTTAGGACGCTGAGCTTGTCGATCAGAAGGTCAGCAGTTTGGCGGGTCAAATCCTGAGTGCCACGTAACAGAGTGAGCGCCTGTGACACATCCCAGTTTCTGCCAACCTAGCAGTTCGAAAGCACGTAAAAATGCAAGTAGAAAAATAGGGACCACTACGGTGGGAAGGTAACAGCGTTCCGTGCGCCTTTGGCATCTAGTCATGCTGGCCACATGACCACGGAGACGTCCTCGGACAAGCGCTGGCTCTTCGGCTTTGAAACGGAGATGGGCACTGGCCCCTAGAGTCGGAAACGACTAGCACGCATGTGCGGGGGAACCTTTACCTTTAGAGAGATTCTCAGTCATCAAGGTCATTGTTGTTCCAAAGCTGCTTTTTCAAAAGGCAATTGGACTTTGTTCTTCTTTGAAAATGTTTCACTTCTCATCCAAGAACTTTCTTCAGTTCTGACTTTTCAAGGAAAAACAAAGTCTAATTGCCTTTTGAAAAAATGGGTTGTTTTTGTTTGTTTGGTTAAATAAACTTTTGTAGGTGTTTACTGCAACTTAGTTTCTATTTCACTGTGTCAAGAACTTGGTGAATTGTATTTTCCAGTTCATCCTCTTTTATTACAACCCTTTCCAAAAAGGAGACCCATTCCTTTTTCCCAAAAAGGACACACTAAATTTTTACTTCACATTGAATTTTGGAAATAAATAAAAAAGAGGTAAACTCTGGTAGCTATAACAAATTTAAAAATCAGTTTCCACTTCAGAGCCATCAATATCTCAACACTGCTGGCAGCAGTGTACTTTAGTAATGGAGCACAGTTGATTTAAAGTAAAAGGGAAAAATGTTTTGTGCTCTGCTCAGGTAGCTATGGATTTTGCAGGGTTGCTCAGTTATTTACTAGAGGGATTGAGAGGACTTAAGCCCAGATCCTCATGACTTTGGCCAGGTAGTCCCAGGCAGGAGCCAAGAATAGCCTTCTTGTCTCAAACAACAAAACAGGAAGGCATTGCTAGAAGAGGCATTGCTACATCTCTTTTATGAATGTTCAAGGTCATTGAAGCTGGAGCCAACTGAATTTGTAAGCTTTTTTTTAAAAAAAGGTGTCCAACTGAGCCATTTTATCTCCACACACAGATAAGCCGGTCAGTAAATGCTTTGCAGTATTTTCCTCCAGCTTCTGTTTATTTTTGTTCTTCAGGCAGCCACTTCATGCAGGAAAAAGATCGGTTCTTTTCTGCTTCTATATGTTGAATTTATTCATGGCTCCTGAAATAGTACCAATTTCTTTTGGAAGGTGTACCCTCTCATTCTCTCTTTCCTTTACTGTGTGTCTGACACAATTCAGGCCTGTTTCAAAAGAATTGACCCAGACTTTGTTTACCAAGGTTGGAAAGGAATACCGCTTCCTTTAGAATTCCAGGGTGGCTGAACAAAAGATGGGAGGCAATGGTTTGAACAGGACCCCGTGGCTCTCAGATTGCAAGACCACTGGTTTATTTATTTATCTGCTTGTTTGCTTGAGCAGCAGAACTTTGCCAGATCCATTTTGCTACAAGTGAGCATTAAATTTAAAGCTGATTGTCCAAGAATTATGTTTAAATGTGAATCATCTCCTCAGCATTTGCCACCTTTCTATTAGTCATTTTGTCTTGTCTGGAAAGAAAGAAAGAAAGAAAGAAAGAAAGAAAGAAAGAAAGAAAGAAAGAAAGAAAGAAAGAAAGAAAGAAAGAAAGAAAGAAAGAAAGAAAGAAAGAAAGAAAGAAAGAAAGAAAGAAAGAAAGAGAGAGAGAAATTAAGTGTCGGACCTGTCACAATTTAAACCTCTAAATGAAAATGATCGTTGGTTCCATTTGTTGAGAAAGGTATAATTTAATAGAGATCAAAATCATGCACCAAAATCCTAAGTTATATTTTCCCTCTTTTAACTGTCTTTCCTTGCCCACCCTAGTGTAACCAATCAGGTTCATGCAAGATGTTTTCCTAATAGTCAGTTCAAGCGTAGTTTGGTATGCAACCCCATCCTTCCTCCAGCTGAGTTACCTTGAGGCAGTGTCTAGAGGAGATATAGCACTTACTTTTGTTTCCCGAAGCATTCCCCCCCTTCATTCTCCCTCCCCACAGTTCATGTATAGCAGCAAAGTACAAGCAATCATAAAGTGGCAGAAAAAGAAAGAAAGAAAGAAAGAAAGAAAGAAAGAAAGAAAGAAAGAAAGAAAGAAAGAAGAAACTTATTTTCTTTACCTAAGATATATTTGCTCCTTCATCCTAGCCTCATAGAGAACTAATTAAAGAACATAGATTATAATGGCCTTTGATAGGGAACAATGATAGAGAACTCACTGCCTTCTCATTCTGGAGATTTGAGGAATGATCAGTTAAGGCTGCAGTACTGCTGGCATGTGCTTTCCTTGTCTTATGCCTAGATTACTTTACCGGTCTCCTGGCAGGTGTTCCCTTGACTTCCTGTGGTGTTTAAATGTTGAAAAGGTATTTTTCATAAAGTGCGCACTTATAGATATTTACAACTGGGGAATCATCCTATAAATGGTAGCACTGTCTTACCTGAAAGAGACAAGGTTAATGATGGCTGCCACCAGGAGCTTTTCCTATCTTGTCTTTTGGTGCCAAAGACAACGTTTTCTGATCTGGGATTTCAATATATTTATTACACTTGATTTGGGAGAAAGCAGTGATGTTTCTGTGAATGTATGAGTATATTTCTTTTAGAACTCTGGCTGTAAAAAGGAAGCAAAAGAGAAGGAACATAAGGAATGATGCTCTTAGAAAGTTAAGAAGGAAGCTCACAGCATTCAAAGAGTGAATGAGGGGACTTTGAATGCAGAGAAGGTTAGCCCAAGTGTTCTGGATTCTTCTCCCTGTCTGTCCCTGCCCTTCATCCAGAATAAGGTTTTTCAGGCTATTATTCTCATGTGTCGTCTGAGCTTGCTTGTTTTCTTGCAGACATTTCATTACACTAACTAGGTAATATCGTCAGTGCTAGTACAGACTGCTGTTTGCTGTCAGTTTATATTCTGGTGTCTTGGCTATCTGTGTGGGTGGGTGAAGCATGAGGGATTTTTTGGTTGGGCTGTTTACTAGTGGCTCTTTGGCAGTTTCTTAATTGCGGTATTGCTTACTTGATTGTTGGTCTGAAGGTGACCTTAAAATTAATCTATGCTGATCTGAGTGCTGATTATTGGTGGAGAAGTGCTGGAGACTTTTTCTTTTTTGGACTGGTTGATTGTCTCTTTTGCATAATCTATAGATGTTGTTAATATCTATGTGCCTATTTGATGGATGATTTGTCAGAGTGCCAGGCTTCTAGAAATTCCATGGTCTAGGACTGTCACATTTTCCCAGTTGAAACCATGGTTAAATCTGAATACATGTTGTGAAATTAAAGAATTTCCATCATGCCTTTTGACTGCCAGTTGGTGTTCATGGATGTGTTCTGCCAGTCTTCTCCCTGTTTGTCCTACACAGTGGTTGTTGCAGTTCTTACACTGTATGTTGTAGATGACTCCCATTTTTTCTTCTGGGATTGCTGGGTCTGTGGGTTTACTTAGGATGTTCTGAAGGGCTTCAGTTGGCTTGTGTGCTATGCGGATTCCATGTGGTTGTAGTAGTCTTTGCGGTTTCTGAGATATTCTTGATGTATGGCAGTGTAATTCTTTTTAGGGTTTGTGTTGGTTGTGCTATATTGGGTTGAGTGGTCAGGGACTTTCTGATGAAGTTGCATGGGTATCCATTTTGTTAGAATGTGTTGTATAGATGCTCCATTTCTTTCTTTCTTTCTTTCTTTTTTGCTGTTCTGGGTTGCTGCAGTGTGTTTGGGCTCATTTAAATAAAATCCTTACATAACTTGTGAGTTATGGTTGTTGCTTTGGTAGTGGAGCACCTGGTTGGTATAGGTGGTTTTTTTATAGACTTGCATTTCTAGTTTGCCATTGTGGTCTCTGCTGATCAGGATGTCCAGTAAGGATAGAGAGTTGCTGTCTTTTTTTTCTCTAGTAAACTGGATTCCTTTAAAAATGTTATTGATGGTTCTGTGGGTGTTCTCTAGTTGGTCCTTTTTTATTATGGTGATGGTATAATCTACATATCTGATCCATATTTTTGGTTGTATTTGTAGAAGTGTTATGGCTTCTAGACATTGCAGATGACCTCCACTATAAGTCCTGAAAGTGGTGATCCCATAGGCATCTCTTTAATTTGTTGGTAAATTTGGCCATCAAACTGGAGGTATGTAGTTAAGCAGAGGTTCCTGAGATCCATAATCCTGGTGTTTTGATCTTCATGTATTCAATTAAGTCAAGTTTACTGTAAAACAGGGAAGTCATGGATTCTTTGGCTAATTCTGGATCTATAGATGTGAACAGGGCTGTGACATCAAATGAGATCACAATTTTGTTATTTTCATGTGCTAATATAGTGCTAAGCTCTTCATATTCCAGTAGAGCCCATTTTAAAGTTTTAGTGCTTCTGATTACAATCCTTCAGTTGGAAACTTCCCTGGATCTCTCTGCCCTTGTTTTATCCTACAGTTCTATTCATGTTTAACATTCTTCTGGCACACCTTCTTTCAGTTAGCAATCTGATCTCTTGACTTTGGAATCTGGTCTCTTCCTCCTTTCATTTCTGTGGAAATGTGGTAGTATTAAAAGAGGGCTTAAAACCTTTTAAATTGATTAGCAGGCTAGGTTATGATCTAGTTATTCTACCCTACCCTTAGGGACGCGGTGGCTCAGTGGGTTAAGATGCTGAGCTTGTCGATCAGAAGGTCGACAGTTTGGCGGGTCAAATCCCGAGTGCCGCGTAACAGAGTGAGCGCCTGTTACTCGTCCCAGCTTCTGCCAACCTAGCAGTTCGAAAGCACGTAAAAAATGCAAGTAGAAAAATAGGGACCACTACGGTGGGAAGGTAACAGCGTTCCGTGCGCCTTTGGCGTCTAGTCATGCCGGCCACATGACCATGGAGACGTCCTCGGACAAGCGCTGGCTCTTCGGCTTTGAAACAGAGATGAGCACCGGTCCCTAGAGTCGGAAACGACTAGCACGCATGTGCGGGGGAAACTTTACCTTTACCTTTACCCTTAGTTAGCTAGCACTTCAATATTAAGACCTGTGTTAAATTGTTATGAATGTATATATACTTCACCCTGTCCTAGAGCTTCATTTTAAATGTGCTGTTGCTGTACTCATTGTTTGAATAATTATACCATGTTCTGAGATTGGATTGATTTGTAATGATTGTGCTATTGGCTTTTTATTTCATTTTGTGCCATGTCTTGATAAAGATGCATAATAAATCATCATCATCATCATCATCATCATCATTATTAATATACTACAGAATAAATTACTTAAAAACATGTAAAAGCTTAATCTCTAAATTGCTTACTTAAATATGACAGTCATCCAAGGCTGCTGAAAAACAAGCATATTTCATTTTGAAATGTCCTATATGAACAGCAGGAAGGTTCTCTTAGAACCTTGAAACACTAAATTTACCTGTACTAGGATATGAATGAAATTCACATTTCATCCAAATGAAATGGTTTGCATGACTTATTTACAACCATTGTCTTTGGAACTTTTGCTTTGGTTAACTCTTTTGTGTTCTTTGTCAGCATATGAAAGTGTTATGATGGATGAGAGCATACAATGTTTCTCAAGAGTCCCAAATGAAACATGTATTTCTGGCTTTCCTGTGTAAGCAAAAAGGAGGACAGATTGCTCTGTGTGATTCAGCAATGTCTTTTTGGCAGTCCGTTCAACTCAGGAAATACCTGGGGAACCAGATTGCCAGAGAGTCAGTCATGTGTGAAAGCAACAAACTATATTGAGCATCTGTTTCATTTGTGGTTTATCAGCAGGAACTCATTTCTCAATGCCTTATCAATAGAAGGAGAAGAGTGGAGGTACGGTAGATCATTTCCTGATTCTGAATCCTTCTAGGACAGACATGTCAAACACAAGGCCCGGGGGCCAGATCCGGACCGTGAAGTGGTTTCATGTGGCCTGCAAAGCCATCCTGGAAACAGTGAGGGAATGCCCCCCCTGCTGCTTTGGCCCTGGCCCAGAGACCCTCCTTCTGCCAGAGACCCTCAGATCTGTCCCACTCCTGCCCAGGCCCCCATAGGCACCCTTGATGCAAACAATGTAGAGCTGGCCATGCCCACCCAGTAGGCCATACGTACTTCAGCCATGCCCACCCAGTAGGCCACGCTCACCCTGGCTATACCCACCTGCCCCCCCTGAGGGCAACTGCAATGCTGATGCAGCCCTCAATGAAATTGAGTTTGACACCTCTGTTCTAGGATGTTAAGTTTTCTTCAGCTGAGTCTTTGCATGCTCTTCACTGTGTTGTGGGAAAAGGGGAATCAAAACACTGATGTTTACCAATAGGGGAATATAAGCAAGGTGATAATAAACACTCATTTTGATAATTGCGTCTAATTACAGAGAAAAGTCAACCACTAAAAGATGTTTTGTCTTAAATGTTGTAAAAACATTCTTATAGTGTTATGTACTTTGAGGTGGTAAATAAATTTTGACTATAACTTCCCTAGCCTATTAAGCGTAGCAATATAAATCTCATTTTATTTATTAAAGATGCTTTGGGTGAACTTCAGCTAGTGTTAAACTTAGCATTTAAAATGCCTACATGCACACACAAAGAAAGAGTAACCTTCTAAAATGATCAGCATCTTTTCCCTTCCTGGCCATTAAATCACGTAGCAGCATTTTAGCCTGCAATATATTATATCTATCTCTGTCAGGTAAGTATCAGCTGAAGAGCAATTCTTTTTTATTAGTATACCACTTTACTAGCAATTATTATTTACTAAATATTTTATTTAGCAAGTAATTAACTATTGGGATGTGCAAAATCCAGTAAATACATAGAATGGTCTATTCTTTGCGTAGTGTATGGAAATACTTGCCATCCAAAGTGTAGAATTAGAATATCTAACAGCCTCGTTCCTTGCAGATGGCAAAGATTCATCGTATTTCTCCTCCTGTAGCTCCACTGATAAAAGTTATCTCCTTGTTAGTGTAATCCTTCAACTCTTGCCCTAGCCTTATGCTATTTTCAAAGCATTCAAGGGGCCATTGATTTTGGGAGGTTATATGTGATTTGAGAGATACAGAGCAACCACCGTGCTCAGCGAAGTCAAGCTAAGTTAGAAGATAATTTGTATCTTTTCAAAATTAAGTTGTTGAAATCAGAACTCTGCATGTACAAGAGACCTTGGATTTATCTTGCCTTCAGAAGCAAATACAGCCACGCTGTACTTTTATTCAATATCATATTCCCAAATATTACGGAAGGAAAAGGGTTACATGATTTATTTCATTTCCTAACTCATTTCTCTTGGAAAGCATGTTCCCCTTCCTTTATCACAAATATTCATTTGTAAGGGAACCACTTACACACCAGCAGGATGTGGCTATATTGACCTATGTAGTACTGAAAGAAAACCACAGGAGCTAGCAGTTACCCATGAGTATAATTTTCCTGTATGACCCCTTCAACAGGGAAGGACTGTACCATTTAAAGATTGGCATTGCACCATTTTCCATGACGTCGTAGATTTGTATGCATATTGGGAAACTATGCTGATAAACCGTGATCAGTTCCTCCCCAGTGGAAACACCATCAAGACCTTTTTGCAGAATTTCCTTTGATCAAACTAGTACTTAAGTAAATTCCCATTGGGAATCTCCTATCGTTTCCTACCTGAGATTTCCCTTCTTGGGGAGCGAGGACACCATTCTCCCATCCATTGTTGTTGTTAGCTGCAAAGTCGTGTCCGACCCATTGCGACCCCATGGACAACGTTCCTCCAGGCTTTCCTGTCCTCTACCATCTTCTGGAGTCCATTTAAGCTCACACCTACTGCTTCAGTGACTCCAACCAGCCACCTCATTCTCTGTCATCCCCTTCTTCTATTGCCTTCAATCTTTCCCAGCATTAGGCTCTTTTCCAGTGAGTCCTTCCTTCTCATTAGGTGGCCAAAGTATTTGAGTTTTAGCTTCAGGATCTGGCCTTCTAAAGAGCAGTCAGGGTTGATCTCCTCTAGGACTGACCGGTTTGATTGCCTTGCAGTCCAACGGACTTGCAGGAGTCTTCTCCAGCACCAGAGTTCAAAGGCCTCAATTCTTTAGTGCTCAGCCTTTTTTATGGCCCAACTTTCACTGCCATACATTGCAACTGGGAAGACCATAGCCTTGACTATACGCACTTTTGTTGACAGGGTGATATCTCTGCTTTTTAGTGTCTAGATTTGCCATGTCTTTCCTCCCAAGGAGCAAGTGTCTTTTAATTTCTTGGCTACAGTCCCCAACTGCAGTGATCTTGGAACCCAGGAAAATAAAATCTGTCACTACCTCCATTTCTTCCCCGTCTATTTGCCAGGAATTGAGAGGGCCGGATGCCATGATCTTGGCTTTCTTAATGTTAAGTTTCAACCCAACTTTTGCACTCTCCTTCTTCACCTGCATCAAGAGGTTCTTTAGTTCTTCTTCACTTTCTGCCATTAGAGTGGTATCATCTGCATATCTTAGGTTGTTGATATTTCTTCCGACAATCTTAATTCCAACTTTTGATTCATCTAGCCCTGCCTTTCTCATGATGTACTCTGCATATAAGTTAAATAGGCAGGGTAACAGTATACAGCCTTGATGGACTCCTTTCCCAATTTTGAACCAATCAGTGGTTCTGTGTCCAGTTCTCACTGTTGCTTCTTGGCCCACATATAGGTTTCTCAAGAGACAAATAAGATGGTCTGGTACACCCATCTCTTTGAGAACTTGCCACAGTTTGTTATGATCCACAGAATCAAAGGCTTTAGCATAGTCAATGAAGCAGAAGTAGATGTTTCTCTGGAACTCTCTAGCTTTCTCCATGATCCAACGTATGTTGGCAATTTGATCTCTAGTTCCTCTGCCTCTTCGAAATCCTGCCTGTACTTCTGGTAGTTCTCGATCCACATACTGCTGGAGTCTAGCTTGTAGGATTTTAAGCATAACTTTACTAGCATGAGAAATGAGTGCAATGGTGCGATAGTTTGAACATTCTTTGGCACTGCCTTTCTTTGGAATTGGAATGTAAACTGATACAACTCCATCCTAATTTTACCTCCCCAGAACTACAGCAGTGCTGACTAGTACTAGCACTAGCACTTAGACTTATGTACCACTTCACAGTGCTCTACAGCCTTCTCTAAGCGGTTTACAGAGTCAGCATATATTGCCTCCAACAATCTGGGTTTTCATGTTATCGACCTCGGAAAGATGGAAGGCTGAGTCAACCTTTATGATTATAGTTTATCATAGTTTATACTTAACCATGTTGGTTAAGTGCTTTTCAGTGGAAAGAAGTAGTATACCAAATATTGCAGAACTACAGCTGCATAAGGGATTATCTTTGTAAGCATATGTTGTAACCAGTAAAACAATGCAACAAAATTAAAAGTATTAAAGACAATGGTTTAATTTATAGCACAGTGTAAAATCATCAGCATTGAAAATCCTCTGAGCTTGAATCTTTAGGAAAAGTAAAAACTGCAACTTGGCCATCTTGGGAGGAATTAATCCATATGTACCCATTTCTGATTCTGATAGATAAGTATGAAAATCGCTAGTTGGTAACTGAAGTGAGGCAGTGTATCCACCAGCAGATAAATTACATATTCAGCTACTGTACTGGAAAATCTGCTAGTGATTTGTCCTAATGTTCCCCCACCATCACTTTAATTGCAGGAAAATGGTTTCTGAACAGCATAGTGCTTAAGGTCTTCCATCTGTCCCATGCCACAGAGACAAATGTCCTCTTCCATGGGGGTTTTAAGAAGCCTGCCTTCTCAATACACCAAATGATCAGCCTGAAAGATAGACCAGTAAATGTTTTTCAGAGGCATTCTGATCAGACTGGATGGATGCTAAGAATGGCAATTTTTCCATTCTTATACATGCAGTTGAGGGTTGCTGTAAAGTCTTTGGTGCTCTCTGAGATTGGTTGTTTGCTTGAAGATGTTTCATTATCCATCTAGGATAGCGGTGTGAGAGAGGTTGGGATTTGCTTCCTATTTAAATGCAGTTGTTTGCCATGCCCATGTTGGTGAGGTGTGATTTTCTCCTTGATCGTTCCTTGATTGGGTTTTTTTCCCCTGCTTCATTGTTTGCCTGATGTGAATCCTTGCTTATCTGAGTGTTGGTTGCTGCAGAGGATATATTCTGGTTTTTTGTTTCCTTCTTAGCTTTTCAATTGTCATATTTTGAATGGTGTGTAAATATCGTTTATTTCTATGTGACTGTTGATGGCTGATTTGTCTGAATGCCAAGCTTCCAGGAAATCCCTAGTGTTTGGGGGTTTATCCTGGTCTAGGTTGCTCAGTTTCTCAGTTGAAACTATGGTTGAGTCTGAGCGTGTATTGTGAGACTAAAGAGTTTCATGTTTTCTTACTGTTAATTTGTCTTCATGGATACACTCTGTTAATCTTCTCCATATCTATCCTACATAGTCCTTATACTGTATATTCTAGATGACTCCCATTTTTTCCTCATGGTCTACTGGCTCTTTTAGTTGACTTAAGATCTTTTGGAGGGCTTTAGTTGATTTGAACTCTAGAGTAATGCTGTCTGGTTGCATCTGTAGGTAACTATTGGCATCATTTGTCTGTTGGTACAATTTATAGATTTTTTTTCTTTGTCTCAAGCAAAGAATATATTTACAAAATAAATGATAATCTATTGACCTACCAGCAAGTAAAGAAAAAGGCAATGTTGAAAAATGTATTGGATAAAAACTGCAGCAAAGAGCCAGATCTCTGAAGGAAAGCGCATTGTTCTATTTGCAATCTTGAATATTTTATTAGGATTTCATGTTTCTGCTAAACAAAACCCATTAGTTTTGTTTTCACATGCTTAAGCCTCTGCCACAAAAATCTGCCAATTGGGTCGTATTTTTCATAAACATAAAAGAAACACACAGGTCAAGATTGAGATTTTATGACTATTTAACAACGTTGATCAGAAGGTCAGCAGTTTGGCGGGTCGAATCCCGAGTGCCACGTAACAGAGTGAGCACCTGTCACTCATCCCAGCTTCTGCTAACCTAGCAGTTCGAAAGCACGTAAAAATGCAAGTAGAAAAATAGGGACCACTACGGTGGGAAGGTAACAGTGTTCTGTGCGCCTTTGGCATCCAGTCATGCCGGCCAGATAACCACGGAGACGTCCTCGGACAAGCGCTGGCTCTTCAGCTTTGAAACGGAGATGAGCAGCGGCCCCTAGAGTTGGAAACGACTAGCACGCATGTGCAGGGGAATCTTTACCTTTTTAACAATGGAAGAAAAAGGTTCTTTTGAAGAGGAAGGACACAGCTAGAAATCCTTGATCACCCATTCTCACTCTAGTCAACAGACTGAAATAGAATTATAAATAATCCTCATTTATAGAGCACAGTTGGGACTGGCAACTCAGTTGTTAAGTGAAGTGATTGTTAAGTGAAACTGCAACTGTATTTTACTTCAGCTCTCCTTTGATTTACAGATCTGTCGAGACCATAAATGTGAGGATTGGTCCTAAACTTACTTTTTCATCACTGTTGTAAGGGCAAACGGTTGCTAAGTGAGACAAGTACTAAACAAGGCCTACCTGTACAGTTCATTCAAAAAACTTAAAAATCTACCTGTATTTAGCTAAGAATATTTCCAGGTCATGGGTTGTATTTTTGGGGAATAGTAACACAACTTTATGATAAATATGGCACATTCTAAAATCCTTTTTTTTTACTTTACATGACCAAAACTGTTTTGCACCTGGGTTAATGTGAGATTGTGGCCCAGTTACTGGCAACAAAGGTGTTTTGTACCTCAAGTCCACTAGAGGAGACAAAAAAAAGTTGCTATTATAATGGAGAACTCAGAAAACTTATCCATGCTGCAATCCACTTACCTGAACGTTGTAGTGCAATTTTCAACTCAAACAATGCATACATATGGAGGAAGTACATATATATTAATATATACTGAAATAGGCATGTTTTTTTCTATGGAACACAACTTACAAAAAATCTTATATTGGAAGACATGTATATGGATATTAGTGACAAATGTATTTTCCTGAATACATAAAAATTAGAACAGGTACCTACTGAGATTTTTTTTAAAAAATAAAGAATAAAAAAACAAAAAGTGATAAACCATAATGGACATAATTAAGCCAATGACATATTTAGTACCATCTGCAATCTGTGCACTTGAATCTTCTTGGGGAGCCCATTCTCATCCAAAATAGGAGCAACATAAACTTCTAAATCAGTTGAACCATCTGCTAACAGGTTCTCTGTTTTAAATTATGCTTCCTCCTCTTTAATACCGAATCAAACACTGGTTCATCACTCCCACTGTTTTGCCTGAGTTTGCTGATGACTCCTTCTTTCAGTTCAAAGACTGTCTCAGAACAAGAGTTCTTCACCTAATGTCTATGGTGTTTCTGCATTCCTGCATAATGTCTACATAAAATAATGCACACATTGGATGGTGTCTACCTACAAAATTATACAACAGACAAAGAAGGACCAGGTTCATCCTCTATATGAGCTTTATAGTAACTCTTAAAATCTTGTGAAGGCCTGGAAATTCATTCTCACTTTTGTTGTTCCTTAAATGCTTTCAAGGGTTAATCCAATTTCTCCTCCCCAGGATAAAGGAAACAGATTCCAGCTTTGAGTATTTCAGAGAACAATAACAACCAATGTATATGAGAAAGAGGATAAATAGAGCCCTGGCTTTTGTTTTCATGGCATACAAACAAGCCAGGAAAAGTTGAGAGCAAGCAGCTATGGAAAACACTCTCTATGTTCTCTTCTGCAATTTTCCCTCCTTTTTCTTTTGGATTAAAAGGCAAAGGTAAAGGTTCCCCCACACATACATGCTAGTTGTTTCCGATTCTAGGGGCCGGTGCTCATCTCCGTTTCAAAGCTGAAGAGTCAGCGCTTGTCCAAGGACGTCTCCGTGGTCATGTGGCCGGCATGATTGGACACCAAAGGCACACAGATTAGGGACCAGTTAAGACTGAAACATGGGTAGCACATTGAAATGAACCGAAGATGAAGAGCTGTCGGATGAGGTGATACTTCACTTTAAGAGTAATTTGTATTATATTTAAAGTATATCTTTCTCTAGTGCTGGGGAATGATCAATGAATCTAAAGTTGATTATTCAGAGATGATTCAGATTTAAATGAAAAAAAAAACACCTGATCAATACACACACACATCCTTAAGAGGTTTTCAGAGACTTGTGAGGAAGAACTGTGAGGAAGAACCTTTATCCTATAGAAATAGCATCTAGGTCTAAGAGTAGCAGCAAACCAACCCTCTCCATGTATCGCTGATCAAGCTGCTGTTGCCATTCTAATACTTTGGGTTCAATAGCTGCCAGAAGGCAGGGCTAATGAAGGAACAAGAATTCTGGATGGAAGAATGACTAAAGATTTGGGGCCCCACTAGAACCTAGAAAGACAGGTGTCAGTTACAACAGAAAGCCTCTTTTTTGTGTGTCTCAGAGGAAAATTCAGACAAAGTGAAGTGAGTTCAAAGATAAGCTAGAAAGATAATGAAGGGAGTGAAAAATAAGTCTCAGAGGAAAAGAGTGGGAAAAGTTTTAAGACAAGTTTTGAGTTAGTTTTGATAAAAGACATCTGGCAATATGATAGCACCCTTCAAATACCTGAACAGAAGGCCAGGGATATCCCCTGTCTTCCCAGAGGGGAAGAGGAATGTGTTTAAGTTAGAGAAAAGAATATTCTAAATGTTAAGATAAGCCTCCTTTCTATTGTAAAAGCACAATTAAATCCTCTGGTAAATACCTTGTAGCTGATTGTGTTCAAACAGAAAACCGTTCTCAGGGATGCTCTACTTTGGATTCCTATGCTGAGCCAGTTTGGAAAGCCAGTTTGGTCTAATGTATAAAGCATCAGGCTAGAAATTGGGAGACTGTGAATTCTAGCCCCACATTAGGCACAAAGCCAGCTGGGTGATCTTGATCTGCTCACCTTCTGTCCACCCTGGAAACCTGGCAATGGCAAACCTCTTCTAAAAACCTTGCCAAAAAAACTGCAGGGACTTGTCCAGGCAATCAACGAGAGACAAATATGGATTTGAAATCCTGTGTGTTCTGTGCTCTCTCTCTCTCTCTCTCTCTCTCTCTCTCTCTCTCTCTCTCTCTCTCTCTCTCTCTCTCTCTCTCTCTCTCTCTCTCTCTCTCTCTCTCTCTCTCTCTCTCTCTCTCTCTCTCTCTCTCACACACACACACACACACACACACACACAGACAGACAGACAGACAGACAGACACACACACACACACACACACACACACACAAAGCAAGACTCATTGACCTAAACAGCCACTTAATACAAGTGCTTTGCTCTGAAGAAAAAAAAATCTTGATTCTTGCATGCTTTGGTAATCTTAAAGATGTTGAGTGGATGGGAAAAAGAAAGAAAAATACAGTGCAGAGATAGAAACTTATCACTACTATGATTATATATATTAGACTACTGCAACACTCTCTACATGGGGCTGCCCTTGAGGACCACTTGGAGGCTTCAGCTGGTGCAGAATGCGGCCGTGCGAGTTGTGATGGGGGTTTCCCGACACTCCCATGTAACACCTCTACTCTGCGAGCTGCATTGGCTTCCGGTTGCCCTCTGGGTGAGATTCAAGGTGCTGCTGATGACCTATAAAGCCCTTAATGGCTTGGGTCCAGGATATCTGAGGGAACACCTGCTACCGGCATCAAGTTCCCTTCGTCCAGTGCGCTCTCACAGGGAGGGCCTTCTCAGGGTGCCGCCGGTTAAAGATTGCCGGCGGGTAACACCCAGGGGGAGGGCCTTCTCTGTGGGTGCACCTGCCCTCTGGAACCAGCTGCCCATGGAACTTAGGACTGCCCCCGACCTTCGTTCATTTCGTCGGGACCTGAAGACCTGGCTCTTCGAGCTCCCCGGCCCAGGCTGAGAGTTTTTAGTTTTAATTGGGGTTTTATTCTCAGGGATTAAATTTAATTGTTTTTAATTGTTTTTAATTTTTGTATCATTGTTTTAAGTACCCTGTAAACCGCCCTGAGTCCTTCGGGAAAGGGCAGTATATAAATCCAATAAAATAAAATAAAAATAAATAAATAAATATATGTGGATTATCAAAATAATCTCATAGTGGTTGAATACTTTTTTTAAAAAAAAAGTACATTTATAGCTTTAGATATTAGAAGGTATTTTACTTGTGACATTTAGAGATAGGTGATATAGATACCAAGAGATATGTAAAAAGTGAAATAAAGATATCTTTCTTATATTTCTTTATTTCCTTTTAAACTGGAATTTTTATTCTTTCAAATAAAACAAAATATTAAGACAATGAAAAAGAACACAAAATTACATAAGATTTACCCTCATTAGTTAACATTTAAAGTAGGTTTTGGTCTTTGGTTTCAGTTTTGACAGATAAAATAGAAGACCATTTTTAAGTTTTTCATTTTTGATAAAATTTTCCACTCTTTTTATCCCCCCCTTTTAAAAAACGTAATTTTATATCACATTCCCTCTCTCTCCTTCATGATCCTTTTTATTTTGAGTAAATCATGCTGACCTATGGTTTCAAAATTAAGTGGCAGAGAATACCTTTATTAGAACCAATCACCTTAGCATACATTTGTGGACAAACGTGAAATCTCTACATCTTTTTCTGAGGCCTTGATCCAAAAGGTCAAGTCAAGGCATCTGAGGTAGATGGGACAATTATGAAATTAGCATGTTTTAGGAGTTTTCTCAAGGTCTTGAGATCAAGTTGGTTAATTGTTGCTCTAATTCCTCTTTTCCCCTCACGAACCCATCGGACTCAGAGGGTCTGGAGCTGAGCCGCTGTGAGAGGGTGGCTCAGCTATACCATCAATGGCACCACCCTATACCATCGGCTATCTCCCTAGAGGTGAGAGATCTAGGGAGGTATGCTTTATTGGGTTGGTATTCTGTCCGCTTCTAGATAGGTCTGGGCTCTCTGTGAGAGAGAGGTGCCCGATCTGTCTTGGGAGTCATCTGGCCAGCTCAAGTGGCAGGGAGCTGGTGGACCGGACATTGTTGATCTTCTGTCTTACATCTTTCCGAGTGACTATGGGACTGCCTGGCTGGATTTACCCGATAAATGGTTTTATCCTACTCAAGTACGGACTTATTCGCGCTCAGGGGTGCCCCCCCTTCCTGGGTGTGACCCGCCTTCATTTCAACTTATCCTCTTGATGATGGGCCCAATTACTGGGACCCTGAGAGATGGTTGGGCAAGGACAGGAGCCTCCATCACAAATTTAATAAGAGGCCCCTGGTGCATTTTTAGCTCAATTTTTTATGGGGTTAGGGAGAGGGGAAGGTTCTAAAAAGGTTCGGTTGGAGACTGGGGGGGTTCCACCAACCGTTTCTCAGACCAGGCCAGGGATTGCTCGCGCCGTGGTGGGGCTTGGGTTGGGGGCCTACGGGGCCCCGGAGCGGGATGTGGGATTGCCTATTCCCACGGCGGTAGGGAATGGCCGCAGGTGTATGAACAGAGGGCCGTATCAATATCCGGGAGTGCATCCCCGCTGTCTTCAAGCGGTGATGCGCTCCGACCCTCTGATTTCGGCTCGTGGTACCGGGAGCGAGGATGAGCAGCCACCTGAGCTCAGGCTCGTGTATTTTAATGCCAGGTCCATAATGAATAAGGCTCCTCTCATTCAGGAGTTGATTGAGGAGGAGCATGCGGACCTGGCTTGCATTACGGAGACCTGGTTGGGCCCAGAGGGCGGGGTCCCCCTGGTTGATCTTTGCCCATCAGGCTTCCGGGTGCTACACCAGCCTCGGGCTCAGGGTAGGGGTGGTGGAGTGGCAGTAGTTGCGAGGGAGACCTTATGTCCGCGGGAGGCCACCATGGTCCAGATAGTCGGGTGTGAGTCCCTCCTCCTGAGATGTGGTCCCAGAGCTCAGTTGGGCTTGCTGCTGGTGTATGTTTCACCTAGACACGTGGCAGCAGCCCTGCCTGAGCTTCTCGATATCCTCTCAGGGTTGGTGGTTGAGTTCCCCAAACTTATAGTTTTGGGTGACTTCAACCTACCATCCCTGGGGGGATCATCTGAGTTAGCTCAGGAGTTCATGGCTTCCATGACGGCCATGGACCTGAAGCAGGTTATTCTGGGCCCAACTCACGGGGGGGGGTCACACGCTCGATCTGGTTTTTCTATCCGGACGGTGGTTAGATGATCTTGGGGGGGGGTTCTCCAATTAATTCACCCCTGTCATGGACCGATCATCATCTCCTGCGGATGGTCTTCCGTTTTGCCACTCCCTGTCGTGGGGTTGCTGAGCCAACAAGATGGTTCCGCCCTAGACGCCTTATGGACCCTGAGCGGTTCCAAATGGCGCTTGGGCCCCCACCTGCCTCCTTTGCTCACAGCTCGGTCGATGCCCTAGTGGAAGCCTGGGAAAGGGCAGCCACAGAGGCACTCGACCAAGTTGTACCCATGCGGCCCTTGACCCAACGCAGATCTCAACGGGCCCCATGGTTCTCCATGGAGCTCCGCGAGATGAAGCGTCGGAGACGGGGCCTAGAGAGCTGTTGGAGGTCCAGCCGATCCGAATCTGACCGGTTACGACTAAGGTCGTTTACGAGAACTTATCTCGCAGCATTGAGGGTGGCTAGGTCTAACCACTTTGCCACCCTCATCACGTCCGCAGATAATCGCCTGGCCACCCTGTTTAGGGTAACTCGCTCCCTTCTTAATCAGGGGGTGAGGGAGGAACCCTTGCAGGGTCGAGCCGAGGAGTTTAGTCGATTTCTGTCGGACAAAATCGCTCGGATCCGGACCGGTTTGGACTCCGACTGGGCAGAGTCTGACGAAGAGGATACGGGCGGCCTTGTCGATTTAATCTGGGAAGAGTTCGATCCTGTGACTCCTGAAGAAGTGGACAAGATCATGGGGAAGCTGAGCTCCACCACGTGTTTGTTGGACCCGTGCCCCTCCTGGCTGACTTATGCAGCCCGGGATGGGACACGAGGCTGGCTCCAGGCAGTGATTACAGCCTCTTTGAGTCAGGGTAGCTTTCCCGCCACCTTGAAGGAGGCGGTGGTGAGACCCCTCCTCAAGAAGCCTGCCTTGGACCCAGCAATTTTAAACAACTATCGTCCGGTCTCCAACCTTCGCTTTTTAGCGAAGGTTGTTGAGAGCGTGGTGGCGCAGCAGCTCCCTTTGTTCTTGGATGAAGCTGATTACCTAGACCCGTACCAATCGGGTTTCAGGCCCGGGTACAGCATGGAGACGGCATTGGTCGCGCTGGTGAATGATCTCTGGCGGGCTCGGGACAGAGGTTGCTCCTCTGTCCTAGTCCTTTTAGACCTCTCAGCGGCTTTTGATACCATCGACCATGGTATCCTGCTGCGACGTCTCAGAGGGTTAGGAGTGGGAGGCACAGTTCTCCAGTGGTTCTCCTCTTACCTTCTGGGACGTTTGCAGTCGGTGTTGGCAGGGGGGCAGAGATCGACCTTGAGACCTCTCATTTGTGGAGTCCCTCAGGGATCGGGTCTCTCGCCTCTCCTGTTCAACATCTATATGAAGCCGCTGGGTGAGATCATTCGTGGTTTTGGAGTTGGGTATCACCAATATGCTGATGATACCCAGCTTTTTATTTCGACCCCAAACCACCCCAGCGATGCCCTCGACGTGATGTCCCGTTGCCTGGAGGCGGTCCAGGTCTGGATGGGGAGGAACAGGCTTCGACTCAACCCTGACAAGACTTAGTGGCTGTTCGTGCCGGCATCCCGGGAAATTCCGATTATTCCATCATTGGCCATGGGGGGTGAGCTATTACCCCCCGTAGATAGGGCCCGCAACTTGGGGGTCCTTCTAGACTCACAGCTCTCTTTGGAAGAGCATATTGGAGCTGTGACTAGGGGGGCCTTTGCCCAGGTTCGCCTGGTGTGCCAGTTGCGGCCCTATCTAGACCGGGATGCCTTGCGCACAGTCACTCATGCGCTCGTGACCTCTCGTCTAGACTACTGTAATGCTCTCTACATGGGGCTGCCCTTGAGGTCCACCCGGAGACTCCAACTGGTGCAGAATGCAGCCGCGTGAGTTATCTTGGGAGTTTCCCGATACTCCCATGTTACACCTTTGCTCCGCGAGCTGCATTGGCTACCGGTTGCTCTCCGGGTGAGGTTCAAGGTGTTAGTTATGACTTACAAAGCCCTTCATGGCATGGGTCCGGATTACCTACGGCAACACCTGCGGCCGGCGTCAACTTCCCTCCGTCCAGTGCGCTCCCACAGAGAGGGCCTCCTCAGGGTGCCGCCAATCAAAGAATGCCGATTGGTGACCCCCAGGGGGAGAGCGTTCTCTGTGGGCGCGCCAGACCTTTGGAACCGCTTACCGGTTGACCTCCGGATGGCCCCCGACCTTCGCTCCTTCCGGCGCGATCTCAAAACATTCTTTTTTGAACAAGCTGGCCTGGTCTGACGGGATGGGGTTGGGTTTTTAAAACTAGGTTTAACTTTAATATGTATTGATTTTATGGGCATGATGTTTAATGGCTTTTTAATTTTTGTATTCGATTTTTATTGTGTATTGCCCTGTTCACCGCCCTGAGTCCTTCGGGAGAAGGGCGGTATAGAAATCAAATTATTAAATTAAATTATTAAATTAAGTTAGAACCTCAATCAAATGAATTAGACATAGCTAGAAGTTGGGTATATTAGGTGAAGTACAAACTGAGAAATTTGCCTTGTGCTTCACTGCTGTTGTTGAATAAAGATGTAAAAGTGTTCAATATTTATCTCTGCCAATCAGCTTGTCCCAAAGTCCCATACAAGTCATGCTTCCCAGTTCATACTCAGGATAATTTGTCTTCCAGCTATCTGGAGAATATTATAAGTATTAGACGTTCAGTCAAAGTAATAATTTCTTTAAAGGATTTAGAAGAACTGAGTAGGTGTTCGGCTGAGAAAGATATGTAGTTACAGATACTGATGAACACTCTGATGTGTACACATTTTTTTCAAGACATATGCATAGAATATTTATCTAAGAAATCAAAAAATATATAAACATTTCTGCTGCACCGATGCCAAAGCTTTGAAAACAACTGTGCATTTCCAACTTTAGATGGGACAGTAATGATCTCTATAAAGATATATAAAGAGCAGTTTTTCCCATTAGCTTTCTATACTTTTCCTAATCACCAGAGTCTCAAAGATGATTTCTCTTCCTAGCTAGGATTTCCTATTACAGTAACTATGATTTCTTGAATAAGCCATAATTGATTATTCTTATACCACACAAAGGGCTATAAGCAAGTGAACAGTGTTATAGATTTCTGTCCAGAGCAGGATGAAGATAGTGCAACCATCCTTGCTCTACAAGATCTTTCAGCACCATTCAGTCATGATATCCTTTGGGGCTGGCTACAGAGTCTGGGGCTGGACAACACAGACTTGCGCTGGCTTGGGTCCTTTCTCCAAGGTCAATCCCAATCAGTGCTGATAGGAGTGAGAAATCCAGCCCATGACTTCTCTTCTGTGGCACACCACAGGGCACGGTACTCTCTCCATTCCTTTTTTGATATGAAGCTGCTCGGTGAGATCATTCATTACTGTGGGTTGAGGTGTCACCAATGTGCAGATGATACTCAGCTTTTTATTTCCAGCCCTGGTAACCCAAGTGATCTTGTCGCTACCCTCTCACAGTGGCTGGAGGCTGTGATGGCTTGTGATGGCCAAATGGCTTTCAGTGCACAGAAATTCAAGTTCTGGGACTCTGACATCTTTAGTTCTGGATGGGGTGACACTATCTCAGGCAGGTTCTATCTGCAATTTGGTTGTTGTCCTGGACTTGCGACTCCTGCAGTCATGACTAGGAGAGCCTTTGCACTATTTTGAGTTGTCTGCCAGTTGCAGCCTCTCTGCATGGGGCTACTCTTGAAGAAGGTAGAAAGCTTCATCCGGTGCAGAGTGCAGTAGCATGGGAAGTCTTTGGGGTCCCTTAGAGTAGGCCGTATTAAATCACTGTTCCAAGAGTTGCACTGGCTACCACACTAGGGGGCTGAATTCAAGATGTTGGTTATTACTTATAAAGCCCTGCATGGCATGGGTGCAGGTTACCTGAGGAACCATTTCACCCCATGAGACAAGCCCTCTCAACCTGTGCTGGCAGAGGAGGCCTGCTGCAGATCCCATCAGTCAAAGAATTCCAGCTGTTGGAGTCCAGGAGAAGGGTCTTCTGTGCCATGCTCCCACCATTTGAAACATCTTTCCCCCTGTGGTGAAATTGACTCCCACCCTCCTGACCTTCCATAAGAATATGAAGACCTGGCTCTGCCAATTGGCTTGGGGCCCCAAATGGGAGACTATCTCATTGGAGGTGGTTGATCAACTAATAGGAGTTCCTACCTACCTCCCCCCACCCCTTCTATTCTCCTCCCTTCTTCTCCATTTTTACTTATAACTTGTATTTTACTGTAATTTTAATGTGTAAGCAGTTTACAGAGTTAGCATACTGCCTACAACAATCTGGATCCTCATTTTACTGACCCGGGAAGGATGGAAAGCTGAGTCAACCTTGAGCCAGTCAGGATCAAACTCCTGACAGTAGGCAAAGTTAGTCTGCAATACTGCATTCTAACCACTGCACCACCACAGCTCTTACTTATATCACACTGTATGTTGATTTGTGTGTCCACTAGAGTGTGAACACCCTATCTTTAACTCTAATCATATAATATAATTCCAAATTTAGCACTTACCAACCATCTTTTGTTGAAGTCATTTAGTCCCATTGTTGCTTCTGTCTGCCTCAGATAGGTTTTGCAATAATTTACTCCATTTGGTTGCTTGACACAGAGCTACTGTTCAGCAATAGACCTACTTTTGTTGTTTGGTGATGAGTCACTGGCAATTTACTATAAAAACCTGAGATTTGGCTGCAATGTTAACTATTGTCTCTAGGTGGCAGCAGCTCTCTAATGCTGTTACTATCTTGTGCTCGTGAAAACTTCGCAAGATTGAAGAAAGAGGCAATCCAAAACCATCTATAAATAAAGACCAAGACCAATCTTTTGTCACATTAGACTCCATAGAATCAGAGCAGGGTAATAAATAACTTTTCTTTTAAAAATTGGTGAAGTTTGCATAGAACAAATTTGAATTGTGAGGTACACAGAATGTTAAGTAAAGCAGAATGGTGAAAAGTGGTAGTTACCCATGTTGATATTTTTAGTCATGAAAGATACACTGAAACCTAATCACTACACATTTTTCAGTGCAAAGATATAATGCTTCAACTATCTGCAGACTGATAATGACATCACTTTTCCCCCCTTACTTTTCTATTCATATAAGATTGTAAAGTATGTTTTCTAAGAGGGCCTTTAAAAGTCATTCCATAAGAACTTCTACACAAGGCATGTCAAGCTGCCAGCCCATGGGCTGGCTGCGTCATACCGAAACTGCGCCCACCCCATTGGCAATGGGGAAAAAGTCACGATACGTCACGCGACATCATATGATATCGCGAGTTTGACATGCCTGTTCTACACCAACTTCAAAAGCAAAGACTGTAAAGAGGGAATATATTACTATGCCATCTCTTCTGTACTTGCAATGACCAACTTCACTACAAGTATTTTATACACTGATTTAAATTTCATCCAATATTTGGTTAGGAAGGTGGCTATTTGGGAATTTGATCAAGGAAGCCTGGGATATATGCCCCCATTTGTATAGTTTTTCTCCATCCCTTTTAGTGACTCATAGGGTCAAAGTCCCATTTCCTAATGCTGCCGTAACTGCTTAGTTGTCTTTTCATGGGCATACATGCTGTCCTTCAGAAATTTTCTCTCATATCATAATTAATTTGGATCTGATCTTAGGCAGCTGCTCAGAGCATTATACAGAAAAAAGATCTAAAGACATCATAAGCCATTTAAAATATGAATTAATGGACTAGTTTCAGCTGCAGAAAATGATTTGGGGACAGTGTTAATTGTAAATTATAATCATGATGTCCCAACAGCTGCTTAGATTCAACATAAATCAAACAGCTTAAGTTTAGTGTTGTCCCCTTTGTTTCCAATTTCAGCTTACAGTCCCACATCCTTTGCCCCAGGGATATTAGAGGTCACCTGTTAATTGTTGTGAGTTTGGAAATGCCAAACTAGTAATGCTAAGAGAGGCATTAAGAATGGGATGCCATCACCTATGGATTATCCTTCACTGGAAAATTGCTCAAATCCCAGCATGAACAATTTTTGGAAGCTGGACAGTGATTTGTTTCTATTGAAATTGAGCATTTTATATACAATTCTGTTAAAACCTTTACCAATTTTAACTTGTTGGCTTTATGTTTTTACTGTTATCCATACTGGGGCTTCAGGGTGTGGTAGCCTATTATAAATCAAGCAAATCGATCAATAATACTGAAAAGTCCTGGCAAACTGTTTATATCTTTTAAGCTACGGATGTTTGCAGAAACTGACAGCGTCATTATTTTTAATCTCACTGGAATAATTACCCCCAAACTTCTTTCAGCAGTTCAATCACATCACCATCACTTCCTCTTTTATGCATTTAGAATCCTATATCCTTAGCCATCTGAAACAAAGATGCATCTATTTTTATCAATAGTTTTTTTGAAATTATGTCTGGCGGGTCATGAATTAAACCATAGGTTAATGAAGAAAAAAAGGATCTGAAAAAGAATATTGCCCTGTATCATCTCATCCTCAGCTTTTCTAGTCTTGGCAGAATGAGCCTTAATTCTGATTGAAGATGGTGTTTTTAATCCCTTCCCCTTGTTTCGATTTTATGTTTAGTAATTCATAATAATGCTGGTTTGTATCAGTTGAGTTTTGCTCCACAGAAAAGAGTTTGAGCAAAGCATACGTTAAAAAAAATATATACTTTGAAAGTGAAAGGAGGAAGTGAGGAATCCCTAAGATCATCAGCCAAACTGTGGTTATTCTCATGTTCATTTCTCTTTTTCAATGGCCGTACATTTTTTAAATTGATGGCAAGGCATTGGAGAAATCTGTTAAATGTCACTATAGCTGGTAAAATAAAAATACATTTTATATTCATGCCTAATATACATTTTCTTTCTTCCATTTTTTTCCACATCGTATCTCAGTCCATTTCAGAGATTTGGGGGCATTTAAGGCTGATTTCTCCATTCAACACAATCTATGTTCCATTTTCAACCTTAGAAATGCATTAGAAATAACAGTTATATCCCCATCTTCCAATAAAATTATAATCATGGAACATACAGTCGTTCTACCTATATTTGCAAATGCAATATTGAAAGAAATGAATGACCGAACAAAAGCACTATTAATATATCTTTCTCATATTAGGTGTGATTGCTTAACATTATTTAAATGTGAGTTACACATTTCCTTCCAAACAAAGTTTCTTTAAAAAAAAAATTATTTATGCCATCTAATCTGTATACAGGTGAAACTCAAAAAATTAGAATATCGTGCAAAAGTTCATTTATTTCAGTAATGCAACTTAAAAAGGGAAACTAATATATGAGATAGACTCATTACATGCAAAGCAAGATAGTTCAAGCCCTGATTTGTCATAATTGTGATGATTATGGCGTACAGCTCATGAAACCCCAAATCCACAATCTCAGAAAATTAGAATATTGTGAAAAGGTGCAATATTCTAGGCTCAAAGTGTCCCACTCTAATCAGCTAATTAAGCCATAACACCTGCAAAGGGTTCCTGAGCCTTTAAATGGTCTCTCAGTCTGGTTCAGTAGGAATCACAATCATGGGGAAGACTGCTGACCTGACAGTTGTGCAGTAAACCATCACTGACACCCTCCATAAGGAGGGAAAGCCTCAAAAGGTAATTGCAAAACAAGTTGGATGTTCCCCAAGTGCTGTATCAAAGCACATTAATAGAAAGTTATGTGGAAGGGAAAAGTGTGGAAGAAAAAGGTGCACAAGCAGCAGGGATGACCGCAGCCTGGAGAGGATTGTCAGGAAAAGGCCATTCAAAAGTGTTGGGGACTTTCACAAGGAGTGGACTGAGGCTGGAGTCAGTGCATTAAGAGCCACCACACCACACACATGGATCCTGAACATGGGCTTCAAATGTCGTATTCCTCTTGTCAAGCTGCTCCTCAACAACAAACAACGCCAGAAGCGTCTTACCTGGGCTAAAGAAAAACAGACCTGGTCTGTTGCTCAGTGGTTCAAAGTCCTCTTTTCTGATGAGAGCAACTTTTGCATCTCATTTGGAAACCAAGGACCCAGAGTCTGGAGGAAGAATGGAGAGGCACACACTGCAAGATGCTTGAAGTCCAGTGTGAAGTTTCCACAGTCTGTGTTGATTTGGGGAGCCATGTTATCTGCTGGTGTTGGTCCACTGTGCTTCATTAAGTCCAGGGTCAACGCAGCTGTCTACCAGGAGATTTTGGAGCACTTCATGCTACCTTCTGCAGATGAGCTTTATGGGGATGCTGACTTCATTTTCCAGCAGGACCTGGCACCTGCCTACACTGCCAAAAGCACCAAAACCTGGTTCAAGGACCGTGGGATTACTGTGTTTGATTGGCCAGCAAACTCGCCTGACCTGAACCCCATAGAGAATCTATGGGGCATTGCCAAGAGAAAGATGAGAGACATGAGACCGAACAATGCAGAAGAGCTAAAGGCCGCTATTGAAGCATCCTGGTCTTCCATAACACCTCAGCAGTGCCACAGGCTGATAGCTTCCATGCCACGCCGCATTGAGGCAGTAATTGCTGCAAAAGGGGCCCAAACCAAGTACTGAGTACATATGCATACTTATACTTTTCAGAGGTCCAATATTGTTCTATGTACACTCCTTGTTTTATTGATTGCATGTAATATTCTAATTTTCTGAGATTGTGGATTTGAGGTTTTCATGAGCTGTATGCCATAATCATCACAAGTATGACAAATCATGGCTTGAACTATCTTGCTTTGCATGTAATGAGTCTATCTCATATATTAGTTTCCCCTTTTAAGGTGCATTACTGAAATAAATGAACTTTTGCACAATATTCTAATTTTTCGAGTTTCACCTGTACATGTTTTAGTATTACCTTTGTTAATTGGGGATGAATTTGTCAATGCTAGTCTAGGCTTGTAAAAGGTACTGGTTGCAACTCTAAACAATGAATCAAGCTCAAACAATAGTCAAATTTACAAAAGGAAAACAAAATTAACAGAATTTATTTTTTTTAGAATGCAAAAATACTGATGTGATCCAAATTAATTTAGTTTATTTGGAGGATTGACATCCTTCATTCCCTTTAGTCCAGGGGTGTCAAACTCGCAATGTCATGACATATCACAACTTTTTTTCCATTGCCGGCAATGCGGTGGGCACGGTTTTGCTATGACGCATCTGGCCCGCAGGCTGGCAGTTTGACACCCCTGCTTTAGTCACTTCCAAGATTTTACTATGAATTAAAAATTGTTCCACAAAATAACTCTAATTTTTAACATGATAACAGTAAGAAATCATTCTAATAACTATTGTTGGTTTTATATCAAAGGTTTTGTTATCATTTTAATTTAGCTGGGAACTTTTCTCAGTCTGTTTTAATGTTTTTTTCTTTGCTAATTATTAACACAATGGTATTAGGAATACCATTTATTTTTTTTATCTTTTGCGAACCTTTAAGAGGCAAGAATCCTCCAATGTCCCTTCTGTTATTCTGTATTCTATATGTATTAAGCTTGGTTCAAACCTGGGTACTTATGAAATTTTGGTTGAGTTAGAAGGTTACATAGGACTGGCTTTAGTTAATATTTCAGTAGAAATCCAGAGTTACAAGCTAAATTGGATAACTAGGAAAAAAATAAAAGAAGGCTGTACTGATTCACATGTGTTACACCACAAAAAATGTATTGATATGTCTATGTAAATTATCGGGAGACAAATTTTACTCCAAGCATTTTTACCTTTTTACAAGAAAGACTATCTTTGGGTAGGGTTAGGGCCTCCAAACTCCCAAAAGGCTACAGAACGTTTACACGATGACATTTACATGGTGACATGACCAGAAGAGGTAGAACAAAAGTCATGATTTGGGGAGGTGGGAGGATCAAATGAAAATGGAAGAAGGAAACCTCTGGCAGGGAAGCTGCTTCCAGCCCCATCTTTTTTTAAAAAAGTATTGTAAACATCCCTAATTTTTAAATATTCAGCTAATGTCAAAATGCTTGGGGAGATAAGTACAGAAAAGATTCTAGGTTTTGGAACTGGGGCCTAATTCATGGAAAGCATGAGCTGTACCTTTGAGCTCTGAGCCCTTCTTCTAGATATTTTTTTCTAAATTTCTTTCAATCCATCAGAGACATCTCACCAAATGAAAAAAATAAAATAAAATAGGATTTTAGCCAGTCTGGTTTTGTACATAGAACAGATGTTTATTTCTCATTTCTATCCATTTTATAAACTGATAAATGTGTATTGGCTTGTTAAAGTGGACTGGGGCAATTCTTTCACACTTATCTCCAGTTTTGAAGTGTTAAGATTTAGGCTCTAAATATTTTGTTTTTTTCAAAACCTATTATTTGAAGGACTTCATTCCCCTCATCCTATCTAAAAGGCTGCAAGACTGTCTTGGGCAACTATAAAAAATCAGATCTACAGTCCATAGGGAAGGAAACAACAAAACTCAAGCATGAGCTTTTAATGAGTTCTCATTCCTAGCATGGAAATTGGTTACTTTGGGAGACCCACTTGCTTAGCAGAATTCGTGCCCCTGTCGTTTTTTCCAATATTCCTTCCCAATGGCCTCTCTGAAAAGAGGTTTGGCCTCCTATTAAAGGGAGGGGACAGTTTGTTCCTGGAGAGGATGCAAATTAGAAGGGCTCTTGAGCTATGCAATTATAAAAAATTGTCATGGCTAACATTAAACTGAATAGAGCAACAATCATGAAACGGAGAGTGTTTAGGAGGTCAAAAGGATGCTTTTAGTAAAAATTAGCATTCTGGAACCATAGCTCAAACTGATTCCATATACTGAACTTTTATTAATATCAACATAATCTGCCTAGTGGTAGCCATGAGACCAGCATGCATGTCAACTGATCTTACAGTCTGAACCATTATTGAGATCACGAAGAATCAGTTTACACATAACTCTCTCAAACAGATATATCCATAAAAAAGAGCCAGAAGCAAGCATTATATTCAGAGTTCTCACTCACTGAGCAAAGAAGTATTCCTATAAATCAGTACATATATGGGGAGTAAGAAAGATTCATAAATCAGTGATAGAGCAGAACACCCTTGCATATAAAACACCCCAGTTCCAACCCCTGACATTTTTAGGTAAATTGGGGACAGTTTCTCAGTGGAATCTCTGAAAAGTTGCTAGATATTGGTCTCCGACAGTCCAAGGACATTTTGTAAGTACTTAAATCCTTGTGCAAATGGCAATCCATCCACACTGAAAAAAGATGTACGGTACTGTCACATGAGGGGCCTACTCATACTGCTATTTATTCTTAGTAACCTCACATTGAAGGCTATTAGACCAATATTTCAATAGATTCAATCTACAAATCAAGATTGTGATTCTACTCTATTTTGGTAGCATCTTTATACTATCTCTGCATGTACTTTGGGGTTTCCAAGCAGAATAATGAATGTTGTATAACTTTTAAGACATCCTGTGAAAGTTCCTTTTCTTCACAACACTCAAGCTATTTTCCCCTGCAACTCATCACCTTGCTTTGTTCCTAGTCTTCCTTTCCCCCATATTAACACCATTACTTATCCATTCCTGATTTGCTACAGTAATAGTATCTCTTTCTACTTTCCAGTGCTACTGCCTGAATATCTGATAAATTTTATTGCTCCTTTGCTGCATCCTGTTTGAGGGGTTTTTGCCACACACCCCTCTCTTATATCCATTGTTGTCATTTGCAGAGAAAGGAAAATTAAATACAAGCTTCTCTCCACAACTAGCCAAAGCATCAGGCTGAAATAGTAATGGAATACTATTGTCTATGGCAGGGTCACCATTACAGGAATGGAAAGCCTAGCAACAGATAACTCCTTGACCCTTCTTTATTTCATAATATCAGGCCCACACAAAGCATTAAATTTTATAGGGATCCTTTCCTTTTCTACTCATGAAGATGCCTATGAATTGCATTGGACTGATAACTGCCCTAAGGTCATTCATTGGGCTTCCTGGCTGAATAGATAATTAAACATGTCTGCAAAGTCCAAATCTAAGATTTCAATGAATCCATTTTGTCCCATCTCTTTGATGGTTGCTTCTGTTTGACTTTCAGCCTGCATAGTCATACGGATCATATTCCATAAATCTGGCACGCAGTTATTGCATGATAATAATGAAACTACCAGCTACCTTGTAAGCCCTTTAAAATGTTTCTCTTTCTTTCTTAGCATAATTTGCAGGACCCAAAGGGTTGTTTATACCCGAGCAAATAGCTTTAATATGATTTTAGGAAGAAAACAATAAACAGCCAAACAAGTCTACTTAGAAGAAGATGAGAAAACACAAAGCAAAAGATAAATACTGCTTTCTGTCCCTGTGGACTGAATAAATTAGATCTGTTTCTTGGCAAACATTGGCACTGTTGCCAAGGTAGTGCTGGGGGGGGTGTTAAATTAGCCCCTCCGCCCACAGCATGTACTGTATATCTCAGCAGAGGTCAGTGCTGTGCCTTGATATCTGCAGAGCAAGGTAAAACCACCATGTTTTTAATTACAGGATTGGGTCTAGCAGTGATGAAGGTGAAGCAGATCCAAATGTCTGATATGGGAAGCGTTTTGATTTCAGAGTTGACAGGGTAAAGCCAGCAAAAATTATAAGAGATTCTGTGGGAACTGACTGTGCATATTCCTTTCCTTCTCTCATCCCCACCCCCGTCACACATACACACATCCCTCCTTCATTTCCCTTTCTTTAGTTTTCTACTTCGACTTACAGTTGCTGGCCAATTGCTCTGTAAACTTTGCTTCACTTCACCAACCCAGATCATTTCCAGGATCACTAGTTAAGCCTATTAATAATAATAATAATAACAATATTAAAAGCCGCTTTAAGCTCACCCACATAGATTAGTTTTGCTTCTGCTCACTTCCTGTTTCTTGTGGAGGTTTGCTCTTCTGATCAGAATTTTTGCCAGTGGAATTATAACACAGCAGGCTCATCACTGAGGCATACCTAATACGGATCAAAACAGGGAAGATTGTAATTGGGTTTTCAGAGAACTCTAACACCTAAGGAACGTGGCTTCATCCAAGACCTGGATTCTTTTTTTCTTTACAGCTTCAAATTATGCTGAGGACACCCTTCCTGCCACACTTTGTTAAAACAACAAGGAGAGTTTTCAGGCACATCAGTTTACTACTTGCCAATTCCTCAGCTTCTGCAGTTACCAGGTAGACTTTCATTATTTTTGGTGATGAGAACATAAGCCAGTGTAATGAAAGAGTGAGTGTCTCTGTTTTTAAGTTACTGCGTGGTTACATTTCTCACTCATGTGGATATCTCAGAATGAAGCCATGTTGGCTCAGGAATTCTGGGAGTTGAAGTCCAAGAGTCATAAAAGAGCCAAGGTTGCCTACCCCTGGCATAGATTCTCATATTATGAGGTGATCATAATTAAAGAGAGGACCCCCCACCCTTGAAAGAAGGGGGGGAACAGGGAAGCAAAGCCAGAATTTCTGATGAATCTTTTCCTCTCCTTTTCCATCCCCTCCCTCCCTTGTATCCTATATCTTTGGTCACAACCCAAAACCAGCATATATTGATCCTTCCATTCTTCTGCACTATGTGTGATGTGGCACCCTCTGAGTAAAAAAAAAATATCACTATTGAACAAAGAATGCTAGTTTGATCTTCAATTTTCTATACTAAAAATATGACAATGGAGAGATGGGGAGGCAGAGAAATACACACGTATTTTTTGTTTACCCATTTTGTGAATACTTAGAAGGTATAGGTATGCAGCTTTGACTTCTTTTGGTAGCATCTCATAGAAGAGAAATATCTTTTGCAACTCTTGTCTTATGTATAATACACAATTTAGTATATAAAGTAGAGGTTAAATACTCCACAAAGCCCCCAAAATCCAGGAAAAGGCTAGTTCTTGTAATGCTTTTAACATTTCCACAATCAAAATTAAATGCTCTGACTTTCAGTCTGTAAAGAAGCATTTCCTTTTTTAGATATTTGCAGGCTAATCAAAAGACCAGCAGCTTGCCAGTTATTTGGATGTCATGTACCTTCTCTAACTTAACAATAATTTATTTAAAATACTTGAAACTCATTTTTAAATTTAAAAGCTCTCAAAATACTGTTAACTGATGAAGATAATTTGATGTTCAGTCAATGATCTAAGAATAATCAAAGCACCAGACTAGAAGTGATGCCAAAGGTGGTCCTATCTATTTCCCCAACTGTACGTGAGTATTCTGTCCTTGTTTTCAGAAAATCTTGCAAGATAGAGAAGTTAATCTTCTGCATCCTGCAGATACACCGAGTGATCTGTTGTGACTCTGTTCCTTATATCACCTAATACCAATCACTCATCTTGCTCCTTCTGGAAGTTGCCCATAAGGAAATTGCCAGGTACAGTCAAAAATCAACACTGAACAGCAGCTCTGATCCATAGATAAATAAATAAATAGCGTAGAAAAGGCAACAGTTATCTTGCCACTGTGTGAGTGCGATCTAATACTGCATCCCACATTCCCCACATGAAACATTGTGAAAGGTAACAGGATTGATTAGAAAAATCACAGTAAATAAATTCCACATATACATCCCTAAAAAATCATTTGATATGTGGGGGTAAAAGATCAGGAATGGAAAGTACTAGGTTCAAACTCATGTGTGTGCACGTGTGCGCGTGTGCGCACACGTGCCTTCAAGTCAGTGTTGAATCCTGGTGATTGCCTGGACACAAGTACCTCAGTTTTCTTGGCAAGATTTCAGTAATGATTTCTCTCTGCTTGCTTCCTAGGGCTGAGAGAGAGTGATTGGCTCAAGGTTACCCAGCAGGCTTCATGCCTAAGGCAGGACTAGAACTCATGGTCTTCCAGTTTCTAGCCTGGTGCCTTAACCACTACAGCAAACTCACTACTAGCAGTAAAAATGAAATCCATGTCTAACAAAAGCAGCTTATCCTTAGGATACTTTCAGGCAGAAGCCTTTGGAAGTAACATTAAATCAACATACAAACCTGACCTTTACTGAGGTGATCCTTCCTCTGCAGTACAGGGATGGAGTATTTGTGATCTCTAGATATTGCTGAACGAACTAACTAGGTTGTTATGGGTTCTCATCCTGCCTCACTGTGACTGGCAACAGCTTTTAAAAATCTCAGATGGAGGTTATCACAGGCTTATTCCCACTTACCTGGGCAACAAACGTCATATATTTGAATTCCAGGAATATTTTGTTACATAACTATGATTCCTTCTCTACCTTTAGACTGCGACATTTTCTATCTGGAAGCATAGCAGTTAAAGAAATTATGGGATAGGCAAATATATGACAATAGCATCAAATTCCCAAGAAAATTGACATTTCTGATGCAAAGTACTTCTTTCACTTTCCATTCAACACAGTTATACTCTGGAGATGTAGCCATCCATAAGCACCTTTGGAGGTAGATTTTAGATTTTTTTTTTCTTGGCTACCTTTTAGCATTCTGAAATTTCTAAAAATGTTTTTGTTCTCATTACATGGTACTACACATGTTCCACCATTTTATTTTATTTTTTACATTTCTTTGCCCAAGACCTGCCCGACTATAACAATTATATTCTAAAACAGAACTCAGATTCTAATCACCAGTCAATCTTGAAGCTCAGCAGATAATTTTAGGCCAGTTTCTCCTCTCCTTTCCTCATTAACCTGCCTCACAGGATTCTTAATATCATCTTGTTCTCCAAGGAGGACATTTAGAATATGAATATGTTGGAATATGCTCTTTATGTTAATAACTTTTATTATATTAGAATAATAACACTCAAATACTTCTGCATTGCCATACAAAAATTATAATTCAAATCTGAAGATGTAATCACCAGTTTCTAACCATTCATGCTACTATGACAGGTTGAATTCCTCTGATGATCATGACAGCTTCTCTTATTTCTTTAGCTATAACACAGTGGATGTGTTCTCTCTCATAAATAGACTTTGCATGTTAGAATGCTTTTCAGGTTTGCATCAAGCCACCTTTGAAATACGTACCTACAAACACTGCAGGTAAAGATAAAATATCTTACACATACATACCCCCCAAAATCTGTCTAGGGCAGAGACGGGGAACCATGGCCCCTTCATGACATGTGGACTTCAACTCCCAGAATTCCTGAATTAGTATGGCTGGCCCAGGAATTCTGGGAGTTGAGGTCCACAAGTCATAAAAGGGCCATCATTCCCCACATCTGACCTAGGGGTAAATGCCTGGAAAAGTAGCTGTCTCAAAAGTCCGACTTTAAAAATATGAGTCTTATATTGGATTTTGTACCTCAGTGAGGGAGCTCATTCTCCCTAAAATTACTGTCATGTAATCCAATTACCATGGAGTCTAATACGTTTAGAAAGAAATTAACATACACACATCCAATTCAGCCAGGGAGACTACTGATAATAATGCAGCAGCACTGAATTCTATATATCTCAGATATACCCACCTAACCACCCATACTAACTTGGTGGCACGACTTTCCTGTTCTGGCAATCTGAAGTTGCTTTTCCTTGATTGATGGAACTATTTTTGGCAAGGCTGGCTTTGCTTCACCCATCAAGGAAGGCAATATTTTAGATTACAAGCCAGTCCCACTGAACCTATTGGAACTTGTTTTGAGGAGTAAACATGTATTGCAGAGGAAGATAATTCTCAGCCAAAAATGAAGAGTGGATGGAAAAAGCATTAAATAGCTTTTCTGCATCACCATTTTATTCAAGTTAAGCTTGTGTTCCAATTTATTCAGTTAAGAAGCTGTGAGGAACCCAAGCTTTTTCTTAACATAAAATTTCAGCCTCAGTGTCAGGAAAGGTCTGAATAAGCTTTCCACAGCCTGATTCCAAATGCCTAGCTAAAGTTAATAGGGTTGTTGGGGGGAAAAATTGAAGTCATGATTTTAGACAAGTGGCTGGATTGGCTCAAACAAGGAATAATCCTTGTTTGCACTGTGGCCCTTCTGTTCTTCCTTTACTTTCTTTTGCCTTGTGGTATGATGGCTGAACTGCTTGAGCCAAGGTTTGCATTCCTTCCCAGTAACTGCCTCACCTCAAATACATTGGGTCCTTTGCTTTTTTCTGAACTGCTGTCTTACATAGCCCAAGTGAGTTTGGACTCTTCTGGGAAGAACATGCATCTGGAGTCTGTTTACCAAATTTGGATGCATGTTTGGCTGGTGTTTTAAGTAACAAATGATCACTACTTCTTTTCCTCTGATCTAAAAGCTTGGAAAACAAGTTATTCTAAGACCCTTAATTAAAGAGCTGTCTCCTGACAGTAGTAGTATTTATCATTTCTCTGTTCTTCCTTCCTTCCTTCTTCAAACTAAGTGGATCATCATAGCAAAGATCACACTAGTCATGTTTATGTTTCTTTCTTCCATTGAAAATATCTTCTGAATTTCATTTGTTGTCCTTATTTGTCTTTGTTTCATACATTATTTTAAAAAACAAAACAAAAATGAAACTAGATTCTGACTCTTTGTTATCTTAATCCCCTGGCAACTCTGTTTTGCAGAATTGCCCGAAATGTTCTTTAAAAGTCTATGGTCAACCAGCAAGAGCTTAATTTAAATTTTGCTATCATGGCTATGTTTAGAAGCCAATGACATTTCCTCAGGACTTTTATTGGATTGTCTACAATAGCTATTCAAATTTCAGCAAAAAAATAAAGTTGATATGACTTTAATGGACTTTTTAAAGACTACAGTAGAACTGCTAAGTTATCAGGATTGCAACAATAAATTTATATTGACTCTCCAGTAAGAGGAGGTAAAAACATTAATGTTCCATAAAATTGTGATACAAGTCTTGGTAATAAATATGCATCCCCACCATCACAGCAACTTCACTCTAATATTTAGTAAACAACAATGGCTATGCTAAGCACTAATTATTTTACCCCAGGACCTACTGACCAGAACAGATGTGACTATCAAATTATTTGCAAGTTTGACAAACGAGCCCATAGGCAAGCTCAAGTCATCGCAGATGAACAGGAGAATCAATATCAGTTGATTTCAAGGAGTAATGATCTAAATTAAACTTAACTCTTGAAATTATCACCCTAGTCAAAACATTTCTCTCTTTGAATCATTCCTGAAGATTCTTTATTTATAATTTTTATTTATTTATTTTATTTATAACTTCGGTTGCAGACTTTGATTAAATCTTCAACTTATAGAGGATACTCTGCCTAGAACCATTTAAATGTCTGATACCATCTCTGGTATGTTGTATCTTTAAAGGCTTGTTTTGATTTCACATGATTATTTATTAACTATGAGTCATGTTTTGGAGGTTCTGGGGAAAGATGGAAGAAGGAAGAAGGAAGAAGGGGAAGGAGGAGGAGGAGGAGAAGGAGGAGAAGAAGAAGAAGAAGAAGAAGAAGAAGAAGAAGAAGAAGAAGAAGAAGAAGAAGAAGAAGAAGAAGAAGAAGAAGAAGAAGAAGAAGAAGAAGAAGAAGAAGAAGAAGAAGAAGAAGAAAATTATATCATTTAGAACCAAATAATCTCTGATTATTTTCATTTTCTCTCTGCAGGCAGAACTTAATTAACAAGATGATTTCTAACAAGAAATCAAACTTTAAATTTTCCTTCATAGGAATTTAACAAATAAAAGACACTCTGCGTTGTGTGTATCTCCTTTATTGGAAATTGTCTCCATTCATAAATTAATGGGGTAAGTTTTCAGTATTGGGCATGAGTCCTCAGGGAAAGGGCGGTATATAAATGCAATAAAATAAAAATAAAATAAAATAAATTTACTGGCAGCAGCATATACAAAGCTGCTCTTTTCACAGGAGACTTATAAGAATAAACTCTGTCAGAGAAACATAATTACAATATCAGTGCCCATGATTAAGAAACATAATCCGTTATGCAAAATAAAGAAAGTATTATGACGCAAGAGCAATAATTTATTTTCTTGGAGATGTATTAATTGTGATGTGTGTTGAATACCAATCCTCCTGACTTATTAGTTCAAGAAATGTTATTGTTTATTTGTGACCAGTTGAGTTTGTGGCTGGAAAATGGGACTGAGACCATTTTGGCTGTCTTGGTGATACGTGCTGGGAAATGCATCCATACTAGTTCTCTTGTTCTTCCCAGCTGCTTTCAGCATCAGCCTTGGTTCTGGACTGACTGAGTAGCAGAATTGGGCCTTGAGAGCAACCTAGAACTAGAGAGAACTTTCCTAATGGGTGAGAGCAATCAACCAATGGAACATTAGGAAAGTTCTCTCTAGTTCTAGGTTGCTTCTCTCATTTGTTTATCCATGATCTCTGGTTTCCCACAGGTTTCTAATTTGTGTCCCTTGTTATTTTATCCCCCTGCTTGATCTGCCTAAATTTTCAAATGATAGCAATGACAAAAATGTTTGTCAAGAGATTTACCACTTACTGCTTCTCAGTGACTGGCCCAAGGTCATCCAGCTGGCTTTCTGCCTAAGGCTGGATTAGAACTCATGGTCTCCCACTTTCCAACTTGGTGCCTTAGCCACTGGATCAACTGACTCTAGATGGTTGCATTACAGGTTTCATCTATTAATATATACAAAAATATTTTGCATTACCTTGTTGGTTTTGCATAAAAATGATATATTATTAATAAATACTATGCACTGCTTCAGTGGAATAGTGATTGTCTTAAAAAAAAGCCTTTTTTTCCATGGATTTCAGAAAATACTATTTTTTTTAAAAAAAAAAATCCAGTCTGGAGAATCTGAATAGATTTGGAGGCTAGTTTTTTCTGTTCCCACTTTTAATTAAAAAAGCTTTTCTATTTATGCTTAAATGAAAGTTTAGGAAAGAGAAACAGTAATTTCATAGGTTCAATTCAATTTTATGGAATCAAAGACTGTATGTAAGCTAATCATCTGCATTCCCCCAGCAAAAAAAAATACTTTCTTCCCTGACATTAAAGCAAGAGTAGTGCATGCTAGTTGAGACCAATACATTGGTTGTTGATGCAAATCAACACTCAGAAAAGAAGATATTAACAACAAGCAGTAAATAATACCACAACCAAAGTGCTACCAACTCAACAGCCTAACCAAGGAACCACCAAGAACACTCCACCAGCACTATATACACAGCCACTTGTATATAAACAGAGAGCAGAAACGCCTCCCTTTGTAGCACTGATGATGTTACCTGGCTGGGCAATGAAACATCTGCAAGAAAACAAGTAAGCTCAAAAAGCACCAAAGATCCCACAACGCAGACTTTGAAGTTTCTTTCTCATGCATTTCCTTCTCCTAGGACTCTGATATGTTTTCTCTAATGGTTTGACATTCCCTCTTCTTTCTCTGAGTCAAATCCTATTCCATCCCAGGTCACTATTGTAAAGGCATTAGTTAATAGCAGATAGTCAAGGGGGCAACTGAGAGAGGGATAGTGATCAATTTCCTTACCTATCATTTTGTACAGTTAGACTCAATAGTTAGGACTCAAATTCAGGCATGGTAAGTACTGCTCTGGCATTCTAAGCGATAAACCTGACTGGGAAATCAAATCAATAAAGTTCAGGAAGTTGGACTGGTTGACCACTTCATTCCTCTGTCAAAACAACCGCATAGACATGCGCGTAACAAAGAGCCGTGTTGACCTGAAGGAAGTATGTTTTTATTTGTATTTGTTGCCTTTAAAAATGAGAAGCAAACAAGGAGCACTTCCTTGGTATTATGCCCCAATTCATTATGGAAATAGTTTTTTTGGCGTTGCAGACGTGTTACATTGTTATCAAAACAGGATTTGCCACCTGGCTTTTTTTTTCTTACTGGGCCCATCAAATTACTTTTTTTCAAGTCAGCTGAAGTTATGCAGAAGCCAGTTTTTCTGCTTCAATACTTCCAGATCGAGACACTTTGCAACAATTAAAGGATGAAGGGGATCTGTTTTTGCTCGAGATGACAGGAAATTTTGCAGATTTAAGGATTAATTAAATACCTCTAGAAAGGCTGCAGACTTCGCCAAACATCCATCCCTGCAATTTTATCTTGGCCTACACACCACCACAAGTAAGCCTACAGGCCTCTTCAGCATCCAGCTAATTAATTATCTCTGAATTGTACAGATTGTAGGGCTATCACTGCATGCTAAGAATTCTTATGCTATTCTTTCACATCATTCTGTCTGGTAGGGTAAAATGATTGCTAATGTGATTTTCTTTTGCTTCCCCAAGTTTCAAAGTGGAAAACTTTGAATAGATTGAATATTACAATTGCCTTCCAACTTTTCTTGAAGCCGCTTCAAATGCCCCAGCTATTTTTGACTATGTTCTTTCTTGACATTGCTGAAAAAGAGGTCTACCTTCTACCTCTATTGCTTTTATATTATTTTTGTTGCTATAGTTACTGGAAACATGCATCACTATATATGTCTACAAATGACATCTTCAAGTCCAGGGAATTAGCTGTTCCAGAACATGAATGATTTAGGATAATTTAATTTAAATGTAACCAAGGAACCTTTTCTGCTGCAACCATGGTTCAGTTTTTCTGGAGGATGGATGTGCAGTCTCTCACAGTCTGACCCAGCAATGGTATAATTGCTGAAATAAAAAGAGTATTGTGTGTAGTGGGTCAATTGTTAGCTGATGAGTTGGGTTTTATCTTAATTTTGCACAGACTTGCAATAACAAAAAAACCAACTCAAAGTCAACATTGATTGTCTTGATGGTTTTATCATAGAACAAGATGTTTGAGAAATAGTAAAAAAATAACATAAACCACAAGGAGCTGGAACAGAAGTTTGTAATATGAATTGTGCTAATTCAAGAATTCAAGGCTGGACTTCCGGTATGATGTTGCAGTGTGACGAGTGAAAGAAGACAGAGTTCCATCTTCCACATTTGATTTTGCCCCACTGGGGACCCTAAAAAGGGTCAAAAATTGCCCTGAAGAGGTGACAGAGAAGGAGGGGACCCTCACTGATTGCCAGAGGGCAGCGGCCCTTCTGCTTGATCTGAGGAAGCCCTCCAAACTGGCAGGGGAAAGACTGGCTACATTCATGTGGCCAGTCAGAAGCTGCTGACAACCAAACAAAATAAGCATTAACCAGCAAGTTTCGAGCAACGTGGATGGAACTGGGTGAAACCCTATCCTCTCTTTATGATTTTAAGACTTTTTCCTGGGGGGAAAAACACAAATAATCCTACCCAATGAGAGAGGGAAGGGGAATTTCCACCCCATTCCCTCAGGAAAAGAAAAGTGGTGAATTAATTGCTTGGGTGAAAATAGAGAAAGTTACAAGATTAACTTGGAAGCAATACACATATATAACTTTGAAATTTGGGGACTAAAAGTGCTTTTGAGTTGTTGTTTTTTGAAGAGACTTAAAAAGCTTGTAATATAAATTTGAATGTAAAAAGCTGGAAGACTGTGTCAATGACATCTAGTGGCAAATTACAGCACTACAATATATAATGCCTAAAGCAGGGCTTTTCAACCAGTGATATGGGTACCACCTGTGGTACATTGGCACCTGGCAGGTGGTATGCAGCCATCCTAGAAAAATGGTAGCGGGGGGAGGGGAATGAGCTGAACCGGTGGCAGCACCACACAAACCTGAGCAAGAGGTGGCTGGAACTGCAGGGCTGTCAGGGCTCAGTGGAAGCACCAGGATCAGTGCTGCTTTCCAGCTGATCAGCGCTTCTTCGGGGCTGTCAGGGCTCAGTGAAAGCACCAGGATCAGCACCAGGCTCCAGCTGGAGCTCGGTGTTGATCCTGGTCCTTCTGCTGAGCCCAGAAAAAGCGCAGATCATCTGGAAAGTGGGACTGATCCCGGCACGTTTGCTGAGCCCAGAAGAAGTGCTAATCAGCTGGAATGTTGCAGCATCTCCAGGGACTTGTGATTTACATTCAGATGCTTGGCAACTGATTCATATTTATGACAGTCACAGTGTCCCAGGGTCATGTGAAGTGACCAAAACCTGCTACAACCACCCATCAGATGGGGGGAGAATTAAAAAAAAACTCCTCCCCACCCCAACCCTGCTGCCAATCCTCAACAGAAATGCTCACAACAATGAAAACCTTGGACAGAAGGAAGAGCGCCACCGGGCGGGCAGGCAGGTGTCTTGCTTGGCTGTGGCTTGGAGGGCACTTTTTTCAGTGCCATTGTAACTTTGAACAGTCACTAAGCAAACTGTTGTAAGTCGAGGATTACCTGTACTTTATCACTTTTTTCCTTTTTTTTTTTTTTGGTCATCACATTTTTGACACCTTGCTAGGCAACTGGTGGTACTCAGATGTTGCCATATCCTAAAAGTGGCACAATGGGTGAAAAGGTTGAAAAGTCCTGGCCTAAAGGAAACTTGGCTGGAAGCCCAGACTCAGATAAGACTCATTGTTTTCAGAAACTTTCACTTTTGAAGACTGCAGCTGGGAAAAGGAAAAGAAAAAAACCCTCTTGGGCTGCTTATCTGTGTGGCAGAGACAAGAAACTATTTTGAAACTGGCCTGCCTGGACTATGAATATAAATACTAATTGACTTTTCGAGCTGTGTCATGGAGCTATTTCCCTATAGAAGAAACATGCATCATTGATTGAGATAATGGAATACTTAGGACTATAGACCCTTGATTGATGAACAATTTTTAATTGTTCTTCTCTCTCTGGCCAGAAAGGATGTGTTTTTCATTGGACAGAAAAATTTGAAAAATTTGAACTTTACTTATATTTGCTGAGGAGAGACTTAAGGATGGATTGATAGACCAGCTGGATAATTAGGAGTTCAAATGACAATTGACTGAAACTTTTTAAATCCCTAAATAGATTGGACTATAAACACTACATGCAAAAACAAAATGGAAGTAAAAAAACCATCCCTAACACTTGTCCCCAAAGTCCCCAGCTTGACATACCAACAAGAAAATGTTGATGAATTTCAGAAAGAAATTCTTTCTATGTTAAAATAAATACAAGAAACAATTGTCTTAGCTCCCGATGAGACTAAAAATAACACAAAGGAGATAAAAGAACAATTCTTTAATCTAAATCTACAAGCTCAGAAAATGACTACAAATAAGGAACTAGCAACACAGAAAATAGAAGTAAAATCAGAGGAAGTAGATCCAAAGATGGAGGACCTAAAGAAAGAAATTAACAGACAGACTCAGACAAACAAAGAATTAGAAGATGTAGCGATAATATCAGAAATGGAAAAGATATCTTACCTGCCAAGATCTCAGAACACACTTGAGGATAAGAAATAAGAGCTGATTGAATCGAAGATAGAGCTGTTAGGAGAATTGTGGGAAATTGGAGAAAGATGGAGGCTGTTTAATGAATCTCAATGGGCTGAACGTCCTTCCAAAAATACTTTAATCAAATTGTCTTTCTTATTCCAAACAATATACAAAAAAATAGAGGAAGAATTACTTGACGATTCAAATGCATTGACTTGGAAAGTTAGTTGGCAAAGGAAGAAAGCTAGAGTAAGATTGAAAAAAATAGAGTTTTTGACCCATTAGATAGGATATTATACTAGTAATCAGATATTTGAACATGGCTGAGAATAGATAATTGTTAGAAATAGAAGTATTATTGTAACTAGAAAGATAGGACTTATAACTATGCTATATTTTGGTATGAGAAGGGAAATATGAAAATGCTAAAAATGTTTGAATAAAGGAAGCTTTTGGCTACCCAAATATAACCTATTATGAGAAATTATAAGGAATAGAGACACTTTGAACACTGATGGGATTTTTTTTAAAAAAATGGGAAAACAGGATATTAATTGAACAAATGGATTTTAAGTGCAAATGGAATTATTGATATTATTAGGAAAATGTAACAAAGATGTTGACATTCAATTTATATATGTATTAACAACAATAAGAATTGGATTTGCCTAATGTGGGAAAATGTGTACTACCGGAAGAAGAGAGGAAGCATTGGATGGTGTAATATTGGGCCTAAATTGAAGAAATTAATATGCACCATTGAATTACTAATGGACTCAGGACAACATGTTGTTTATTAAGTACTTATGACTGTAAAACTAGAAAATTAATAAAATATTTACGGTATATAAAAAAAGAATTCAAGGCTAATTCAGTCAGAGAATCTTCTAAATTACTCCAGCCAATAACTTCGCCACTAATCTTGCAGGGTTTTTTATCCTCACTGGGCTGTTTTTTGGCAGAGTAGGAAGGAACAGTCTTTAATCTAATCTAATCTAATCTAATCTAATCTAATCTAATCTAATCTAATCTAATCTATACTACAGCAAATCTTGGGTACTTCTAAGCAAGATACATCTCTCTGGTTTCTCAACCTATTGTATTTCCCAACTGATTCACCATTAGAAGTAATTTTGATATGTGGAGACTTGAGACCTTGAAGTGGAATATTCTAAAGAACAAGATGCTAGGGATGAGTAAATTTCATACTTAGTGGATTTTCTACTCTGCTGATACCCTCCTATAAATAAACCCAAATTATTATAAATGTTATCTCTATATATGAACAAGTGAGTTTTTCTTATTACTCAATTCACATTAGTTAAGATAAATCATGACACTGATTGTTGAAGGTAAGACAATAAACCCCAGCAATTGTGATGATGTCTCATACTGAGGATATTTGCACCTCATTTGGGCTGTCTGGGAAAAGGAGCTGAGGTTTGGTTACGGAGCTGATAGTTTGGGAGTTTTGAGCTGAGGCTTACTACCTAGGATTTGCCAGCATTATTGCATTTCTGAGCTCTGCTCTTGCAGATGATTAGCATTTTGATAAAGAAATTTCTAAGTAATCTCTTTTTCAGATTGCATGCTAGACTGCACTGTGTCAGCTCAGGCCAGTCCCCATGTGCAGAGGCTGTGGCCACTTTCACTCTCTCACTTTTAATGAAACTGAATCTCCATGGTTTTAGTTAATTTACTCATACGTTAGAGAAATGAGGAAGTATTTTTCCCATCTCTCCCCGATAATGAATGAGATATGAAAGAGCTTCATGGCCAGTAAGCACCCTGGAGGGAGTTCAGTTTGTCAAAATATACAAGGCATCTTCATCAAAGGAACAAAACGATTTTCTTCCTCTCCCCTCCTTTTATTTGTTGAAGTGAAAATTTCACCCAAGAGCTGCCAAAAACATGTCTGGTTTTGCTTAGATGGTAAAATCAACTTTGGAGACCTGGCTGTGTGGGAAAAACTGATAAATACAAAAAGCACACTGTCTCAGATAGGAATGTTTTCTGATAGCAAATGGATAACAGAACCAGCCTATAAGGTGGGGCTTTTGTTACAGTCAGCCCTGATGTAATAAAATATATAATTGCTATAGACTGTTATGGTCTGTAATAACACTACATCCTGTAGATGTGTTCAGCCTAGTCTCCCACTTAGAATGTCTTTCTATGTCACACAATCTTCTGTTTTGGTTCAGGTTTCAGGAAGAAAAAGCAACAATATACAGAAAATTAAATAGACAAGTCTGTGTCTTAAGGAAGTCAAATATTAGGTTTCCCTCAAATGTGTTCACTCTTCAGTATTTTAGCTTCATAAAATGTACAATTGCATACTATCGCTTATATTATTTATATGTATCCCACCATGATTATTTTTACAAATAATTCAAGATGGTGAACACATCCAACACACCTTCCTGCTCCTATTTTTCTCACAGCAACAACCCTGTGAGGTGGGTTGGGCTGAGACAGAAAGTGACTGGCCCCTGGTCACTCAGCTGGCTTTCATGACTAAGGTAGGATTAGAACTCACAGACTCCCACTTTCTAGTTAATCACTAGACCAAACTGGCTTATAACTGGCATGATTGTCAAAGACATGGAATAAAGAAATTCAGATCTCTGCAGGGTGCTTTGAAGGTACAAATTTTTATAATGTACAGAACAGTTTCTGTAGTAGAGCATTCTTACTCATACAGTTTAAACAATGATTTGGCCGAAGGCCTTTACTTTCTTGCACTATAGCTTCTCCTTGATCCTCATTAAAAGTAGTCATTTCTTGTATCTCAGACTGGGGGGGGGGGGAAGCATGCAAGTAAAAGGTTCATAGTGAAATTATGCCATTGTAAATTAGTCTAGTAATCCAGTATAGGAGCAGAGATATTACTTTGCATTGTAATCACAGCTTATAATATATTTATTTCTACAAAGCAATCTTCTCAACCTGTGTTCCTCCAGGTATCTTTTGCCAAGCTGATTAAGAAGCAGTACCTGTAGACTGGGAGAGCATCCTGTTTATCTACCTGTTGATTACCAGCAAAAAAAAAATATGGATCATTTTAAAAACTTTTTTTCCTAACTTGGAATGAATAGCTGTCACCTCAGCCTACAATTGGTTAATGAAATTCAGAGAGATGTATTTATGCACAAAATGTATAAAAGATTTAAAACAAACAAACAAAACCTCTCTCTTGGACTAAAATGTAAGCAGATACTGATTCATTTCAGAGATATTTTAGTCAGCTGTATTTTTTAATGTTTATTTTTTTAACATCTCCATATACACACTTTTTCTCTCTTTCAGCTACCCACTCAGATATAAATAGAAACTTCAAAAGCAAACATGTCAAAATGTCAGAAATTGTGGAATTTAGTACACAGAATTCTTTTTAAAAAGTTGGGAAGGTCTCAACTTAGGGCACAGTGAAGAAGCATCTGTCAGATAAGAGTCTGTTAGGATGAAGCAGATGTTTTCGATAGGAGCACTGCACTTTATCTCTTTCATACCTTTTATATTCTTTGGATTATTTGGAAAATTTTGTTAGCCACTTTGAGGTCTGATGAAAAAGCTGCATCTGGTTTTTACTTTATTAATGAAGCCATCTTCCTCACCTTGATTAACAGGCTGAGCTCATCCAACATTTCTAACTGGGCCAAATATGGTCTGGAAAATTACTGAGACATACCAGGGAGAAGAAACAGATAATAACATCTGCAAAATGCACCCAGATTCTTTAAATAAGCTGAATTTGAAAATTATTGATTTGAGGTTAGTGGCATTTTCAACTTTGCTGCAGGTTACTAAACCAGCTTTAAAGTTCAAGGCTCCAGTGAGGACTATCATCCGGCTAATCCGTGCCTTTGTTTATCCAGCCAAATAAATCCATCTATTCACAGTGTTGAAGAAACCCAGTGTCTATTGAGTGTGCTCAGTGACTGTGGCAGGCTGACTGACTATTAGGGAAACATGAAAAATAATATCATAGCAATTTTATGATTTCGGAACACAAAGATCATATTCAAAATATATAGAACCTATTCAAATCCCATCAGTCCAGGAATATGGTAAATAAGATTTATTTCCAGAAAAATACTAAATCACCCCTAGAATAGCCAGACTGGCACATTCTGGAAGAAAACTTGAACATTCTGGAGAATCCTAAATTAGTGGATTTCACTCTTCCCTAATCAGTACTATTACAAGATTATACTTTGCCCCCCCCTCTCTCTCTCTCTCACACACACACACACACACACACACACACACCCTTCTTTAGCAGCTGCAACAACAGAAGTATTCATTCTGCCAGCAATCAGATAGTCAACTGGCCTATAAATATTACTATGAGCAGGTCCTCAGTGTGATGCATTGTGGAGTAGTTGTGATAGCTATCCAAGCAGACAGTGTAGCCACTTTATAATATAAAGTCTAAAGACTCTTCAAAGAAATATATACAGGACAAATGGCCATTCTGAACAGATGCACATCTTAGATCCAGTGAAGCAGTTCTTTGGGAAGATAGCAAGAGATCTCTTGGACCCAGTTTTAATGGTAAGACTAACCCCAATTATGATTGTGTAAGAAGAATATCTATCCTCCATGCATTGGAAAGAAGAAAATCTCACTGGAGAGACTGCAAAACAGAATGATTTAGAACTTCAACTAGGCAGGTTTCTAAAATCTATGAGGAATCCACATGGCCAGTACACATTTTAGCTTTCCTCTTCAGGTTCCCTACCTCAGGAACGAAGAGAGTAGCAGAGGTGTCTATTTCAAGCCATGAGGATATTCATTGTGAAATTGCATGAATAACACAATTATGCATTTTTGCATCAGTCACATTGTAATTTTTGACATGACCATGTAAGTAGAACATTTGTATGATGACCTTATCATGCAAAAATATAGCTCCTCTCTTTCCTCCATGGGCATCCACAGAGGCTAGAAATGGGAACATGATAAAGCAGGAGGCACTGGGTTGCACAATCCCTCTTCTCCCTACCCCATAGTATGGAAAACAAAGAATACACACACACACACACACACACATTCTGTCCTCATTATAATAATGTGCCCAAAAGAATTGCCCCCATTTCATATCTGACAAGTGCCCTAGATTAGCTGGGATAATCTTGGTTTGAGGCAGCCATCCTGCTGTCAAAGCCACTGAAGAAATGTATGAATTGTTTGTTAGAATCCGGTAGGGAGAAGAGAGAAAACCTCTGTGGAATAACAGCAAGAGTTCCTCCATAATGGACACAGCTGCATGCAATCAAGATGGTACATTGGTGCACACATGGTAACGTGCTTGGAGAAGGAGAGAAAGACGAAGAAAATACATCAGAGACCCTTTCCCAACTCTGTACTTTCCATACCCATACTTGAAATGGGTGCAATCAGTCAAATCCTATTGTTCTCATATCATACTACTCTTGGAATTAGTGATTGGAGGAGAAAAGGAACTTGGAGTGTCCAGGATATCATGAAGAGAAATTGTTGGCCATGAGGAATCGAAAGATACATTGTGTTCTAGAGCAGGGGTCTTCAACATTGGCAATTTTATGACTTGTGGACTGTATCTAGAGCAGACATGTCAAACACAAGGCCTGGGCGGGGCGGATGCGGCCCGCGAAGTGGTTTCATGTGGCCCGTGAAGCCATCCTGGAAACAGTGAGGGAACGGCCCCCACTGCCTTGGCCCTGGCCCAGAGACCCTCTTTCTGCCAGAGACCCGCAGATCTGTCCCACTCCTGCCCAGGCCCCCATAGGCACCCTTGATGCGAACGATGTAGAGCTGGCCACGCCCACCCAGTAGGCCATATGCACTCTAGCTACGCCCACCCAGTAGGCCACGCCCACCCTAGCCATACCCACCCGGCCCCTTGAGGGCAACCGCAATGCTGATGCGGCCCTCAATAAAATTGAGTTTGACACCCCTGGCCTAGAGTGTGATGGAAGATGTTCCTGGTTAGAAGAACATGTAGAAGTGGGCCTGCCACTTAAAAAAAATAAATCCTTTTTTATCATTCTTTTATAACGCTGTAATAATTGACAAGGATGATTCCTACTTTATATTTATGTATGTGACATTCTATATATAAGTGCATCTTGCTTAGAGGAACAAACTAAAGGGCCCTCTAATCTGAAATGTATTTTATTTATAAAACTTACTTCAGAGTTGTTTTCTTATCCAGAACATTATTTTGTCTGTAAAATCTGCTGAAGCGCTTAGGTCAGAAATTTACTCAGTTTACGCAGCAAAGTATTTCATTGTTCCTCTACATCCAAGCAAAAACACTGTGGAACTACATTAAGTTTTTCGTGTTCTAGAGCAGGCAGAAAATTTATGAAAATGTCTGGAAAAGGAAACATATATGTCTTTTGTGAAATGTATGCAAATGACTTTTAAGTATCGCTTTCATGATATAAAGATGCATATACCTTATTTACTCCAGATACCAATTACTCTTTTTCCTTTCAAGGTAAATTGGCATTATTCAGAGCCAGAAAAGAATTAAGCCAAAGTAATTAAAAGCACAAGATAAGAAAATACCTCACCTTAATGGTTTCATTATACCTACTGTACATCATCATCACCATCACACTTCCATGCCACCACAATTAAAATGACTCAGTGGCCTACTTATAAAAATAAGTAGAAAATAAAAAGACAATCGACTTTCAACAATACAAAGACAATAAAACCTAAAGAAATCAACTTTCTATCTTTGCAAATTGACCTTGTTTCCATCTCCATTGAGCACAGCTTTTGGATTAAATTTTCTGCCTCTCTCTTCTTCATCAACTCTATCCAGTCATGAAGCTCTCATGCCTTTCCTTTCAACCCCATCATTCTTTTCATGCAAATGTATTTTATCATTCGTTCTTCCTTCCTTTTTTCCTACATCCAAACCACTTTAAAATACTTTTACATTGCTCATTCCTTTTTCTAAACAATCCGTGTTCATGCAGCATCCATCCATTCTTTTTGTTTGACCACACATGTCTTTTTTTTAAAAAAATAATCTTTATTAATTATCTACAGTAAGAATAACAACATAATAATACATAGGGAGAGGGACAAGGGGTTTAAAGACACAAACCATATAATCACGTAACACAAACCTTGGAAAATACACAGAACAGACCGAGAGTTATATCTACTCCCCTATTAACAAAAAATATATCATCCCAGCTAAACTTTCCAATACATAAAATATCCTTATCATTAAAAGAAAAACAAAACTACCATTGGTCATATCTTGTCAACCTTGTAAGCCTAATAAATTACACAGATCAATTAAGTGGGCGATCTTATCACTTGTCTCCTAAATTGAACCTTCTTTTAAGCCATACAAAACTTTTGTTCCAACTTATATTACATAGTGATTCACGTTTATCTTTTAAAATGTATGTTAACCTGTCCATCTCAGCACAATGGAGAATCTTGTTTATTATCAAATGGTCAGGGGGTATATCTGGGTCCTTCCACAATTGGGTATAGGCCATCCTCGCCGCTGTTGAGACATGAACAAATATATACCAATCTCTTTTGTCAATATTGTCTGGTCTTATACCCAATAAGTAGAGGTCTGGCTGCATAGGGAAACTGACGCCTGTTATTTCCAATAGCCACTGTTGAATTTTTCTCCAATATCGTCTGGCATATAAACAGTTCCACCACTGGTGGAAGAAGGTACCCTTGGCTGAACAACATTTCCAGCATCTATCAGAAGATCCTGGAAACATTTTAGCGATTCTAACAGGGGGAAGATACCAACGGTAGATCATTTTATAGAAATTTTCCTTAAAGGAGGAGGATAGAGTCAGTTTCATGGTCTTATTCCATAAGTTCTGCCACATATCAAGCTGTATTGTCCTCCCGATATTTCTCCTACAGGCAATCATCTTGTCTTTTACAATCTCTTCCGCCATAAAACTGGACAGCAGAAGATTGTATGCGTTAGAGATAAATTTCCTTTGACTACCCAAAAGGAGTTTATCGATTGTTTGTAGTTGAAGAGTGATACCATACTCTTGTTTGTCTCTGGCAGTTCTAGTTTGTATTTGGGCATAGGACCACCAATCTATATTGCATCCTCTAATTTGAAGATCGGTTCTGGATCTAAGTCTCCCACCTTCATCCAACAAGTCACCATAAGTCCAATTTCTCTCTATGCTGTGTACAGTCGGGAGGGTCACTGCTTCTAACGGAGATACCCATTTGGGGATCTGGGTATACACTTGTTTTTTAACCGCCTCCCAAACCCTTTGCAAATTTCTTCTAATGTAATGAGTGGTAAAATACTTGGATTGCTTATCCTTCTGTGGCCATAAAAAGGAATGCCAACCTCGCTGCAAATCATACCCTTCAAGTATCAAAATACATTTCCTTGAAAGGGTCACCCAATCTTTTATCCAAACCAAGGAAGAGGCTTGGTAATAAAGCTCCCACATAGGGAGCCCCAAACCACCTTTTGACTTATGCTCCTGCAACATTTTCCTTTTTATACGAGGTTTTTTCCCTCGCCAAATAAATTTACCCAAAATTTGATCTAATTTCCTAAAAGAAAAATTCCCCAATCTTGTAGGAGCCATTTGGAATAAGAAGATCCATTTTGGTAGGATATGAGCTTTTATCACGGCAATTCTACCCAAGAGCGAAATCTGTATATGCCGCCATCTATCCAAGTCATTCGCTGTATCTACTAACAGTTTTGAATAATTAAGCTCTTTGATGGTGGAGCACTTGTCAACCAAACACCCAAATATTTAAATTTTTTAACACAATTAATCCCCATAATATTTTGGATCTGTTCCCTTTGAATATATGACAAATTTTTTGTTAGCATTTTAGTTTTATCCTTATTAATTTTTAATCCCGCTACCTCTCCATAGTTATCCACTTTTACAAGTAATTTTGGCCCTGTAGTCAGAGGGTCTTCTAATATAAAAACCAAATTGTCAGCGAATGCTTGAAGTTTATATTCCTCCCCTTTTACTTTTAGGCCCTTAATTTCCGAAACCTGTCTAATCGTCTGAAGAAATGGTTCCAGAGTTAAGATAAAAAGCAGCGGTGAAAGAGGGCATGTCTGGTACCCTTACAAATCTGTATCTCCTCTGATATTAATCCATTGAGCAGCAACCTTGCTGACTGCTTAGCATAAATAGCTTGAACTGCCTTTGTAAATTGAGAACCGAAGCCCATCACTTCCAATTGTTGTATTATAAAGTTCCAGTTGACTCTATCAAAAGCCTTTTGGGCATCCAAAAAAATCATTACCATAGATTTGTCTGGATGGGTCTCATAGTATTCTAAGGCATTCAATACTACTCTTAAGTTATCCCTCAGGTGCCTATGGGGTAAAAAACCATTCTGGTCTTGGTGGATAAAACAGGACAGAAACACCCAAAGCCTCTCAGCTAAGATTGTCGCAAAAATCTTATAGTCCCCCTTCAGGAGCGAGATTGGTCTATAGTTCTGGATCAAAGTTCTATCGGTATCAGGTTTCAGGATTAGGGAAATATAGGCCTCTGTCCAGGACTGGGGTATCTTTGATTCCATTAGGACCTCATTAAATAGGTCCTTCATTTGTAAATTAATTGAGTCAAAAATCTCTTTATAAAATTCACTAGGGATTCCATCCAGTCCTGGAGTCTTACCACCTGCCTGTTTCTTAACAGCTACTGCAATTTCCCCACTAGTAATTTCTGCATTTAGAATTTCTTTACAAAAATCAGGGATTGCTTCAATCTGCAAATTCTGGAGATAGCTCCTGACCTTTTCTCCCTGGTAAGTTTCCTGGCTATAGAGGGAGGAGTAAAACTCTTGCGCCACCTTTGCTTTTTGTTCTGTCGTACCGACCAAGTTGCCTGTGGGATCTCGAAGCATTTCAATCTTCCTAGATTCTGTTTCTTTTCTTAATCTGTAAGATAACCACCGGCCAGGTTTATTGGCATACTCAAATTGCATTTGTCTACACTTCCGAATTTTGTTCATCAAATCTTTTTGATCTAAAATAAATAAGTCGTATCTAATAAATCTATTTTCTCTTTAATCAAATTGTTAGATGGATCTAAATGTAACTCCTCCTCAACTGTCTCCAACTCGGCCAGTAACTTTATCCATTCTGCCTTCTCTTTTTTCCATTTAGCAGCTGTATATTTTATTACCAGTCCCCTAACAACAGCTTTGGCCATATCCCAAATATTTTGAAGAGATGTATCTTTTTTCTTATTTTCAGAAAAAAATAGCCTAATTCTTTTTTAATCATGTTTATAAATCCCTCGTCTTTCATTATCTCGGCCCTCATAGACCATCTCGTTCTTCTGGTGGACCCCTTCAATTCTACTATCAAAGGGTGATGGTCTGCCCCTATGTTCGTACCTATTTCAGCAAATTTTATCTCTTCTTTCAAATCTGATGTTGACCAGAACATATCAATCCTAGACCACGACCTGTGCCTGGGAGAGAAATATGTATAATGCTTTTGCATGGGATGGAAATCTCGCCACACATCTCTTAGCCCCATTTCTATTCTTAAGTTTTCCCATGTTTTAGGGAGTACCTTTCTGGGTCCTTTTTTGTATTTTGGATATCCCGCCCCTGGATCATAGTCAATTGCTGTGTCTACGATCGCATTAAAGTCCCCTACAATACATATATGCTCATAGTCTAGTTCATTTATTTTGTTATAAAGGTCTCTAATGAAACCTAATTGATTGACATTGGGGGGCATATATATTAACCAACAGTACTATCTTTTGACCAATAAAAATCTCTATCATGTCTTAAGTATCTCATTCTCACTACAGTCAATATTCTTTCATGTTTCTCCTGATGAAAAACTTGGTCTTTAATACCTTAATTTTCAGAACCATATTCTTCAGTGCATCACACAATCTAACATTTAGTGTTAATCATTTGAGTCCTCAGCCAACAACACAGCCATTGCAGGCATACAAAAGTATGTAAATGTTTGCGTTGCCAACCAATACAACTAACATCCCCACAAGCATTCCTGATAGATTTATCCATAAATACAATAGGAAACCAAGAGAACATCAGACTCTTGCCTTACTTCCTGTTCTGTGTTGAACCATTCATGACATATTCCACTCAGTCTCTCACATATTTTCCTTCCATCCTATAATGTGCCTATAACTCACTCTTTCATCATAAATTGTTAAATAAATTAAGATTTAGATATTTATTCATTCCTTTTCATATGTATATGAATAAAAATGCTTAAAGCACATATTTGAAAAGATGTTTTTCTAAGCAGAATTTCCCAGCCATCACGTCTCATTTATTTTTACTTTTATTTATTAAATTCATATGCTGCCCTTCTCACTAACCTTATGGTGGCGCAATGGCTCTCAGTTAAGATGCTAGGCTTGTCAGCTGGAAAGCCAACAGCCTGGGTTCAAGACTTGAGTGTCACACGATGGAGGGAGTGTCCATCTTCATCTACTGCTTGCTCAGCTAGCAGTTTGAAAGTATGCAAATGCAAGTAGATAAATGGGTACCACTTTGGTAGGGAGGAAATAGCTCTCAGCAATGTCATGCTGGGCAAATGACCCCAAAAATATCTTCGTACAGCACTGGCTCATGGTCTTGAAATGGAGATGAGGACCACCCCCTATAGTCAGCAATGACTAGTGGAGTAAAATTGACAGGGACTCCATCTCACTATCAAATAACTTTATTTATTCTAGCCCAATCACTTTTTTCTGTATTTATCTTGTTTTGCCTATCCATTCCTGTCACCTAGCAGGATGATTTGTTATCCTGGATTGTTCCATACTTTTTCTCCGGCACATATTTTTGAGAATCTGTTATTATATACTATAACCATAAAATCTTATTTGCAAGGCTGACATCAGTCTTGAGAGTCTGCCCAAGCCTCTCTCTGTCCTTTCTGATACTAAATAAAGTCAAGGCAAAGCTATTTTGAGATTCTTTTTCACATATTCTTCAATCTCTGGATTGCATACCTTCGCCAAATCCCTTAACAGGTTTTTTTTTTCATATCTTCCACAAGGTCATCTCTAAATTATTTTATACCTCTGCCCAGTGCAGGATTCATTGCTACAGCATCTCTGAAAGATGATCACCTAGCCTTTGTGTAAACATCTCCAGCAAAAGAAAGTTAATCATCTGTCTCAAAGTAGCTTGTTCTATTATTGAGTGGGTTTTTTTTTTTCCTGATGTCCATCCAGAATCTATTTCTTTAGTATTTAAATTCTTTGGGGGGGGGGTTTCCCCACCTTGTGGAACTATCTTGAATAATTCTGTCCTATGACATCCCTTCAGATACTTGAAAACAGCTATCACAACTCATCCAGTTTCTATAAAATGAAACAGACAGTATGAGGATTTTACTGTAAGACACATGAGTCTCCAGTTTGATGAGCCAACCTCATTATTACCAAAAGGCTACCTTCTGGGAGAGAAGGTGAATTGAATGCCATGAGGAAAATGAATTTTAACATTAACATAGAATCAGGAAGCCTCCAGGCTGGGGGCATTCTAGATGCCAGCGGATAAAGAACCAAAGTGTGGGTGGAAACATTGTCCCCAATAGATGAGAAGAGATCATATTGGTTCAAAAAGTGGAAACACACTCGAAGGGTCTAATTAAATTAAAATTGCTGAACATGGAGTTGTGAATGACATGCGGGAAAGAGAAAGTGGATAGAGAAGGAAAAAAGAAAGAAGCTCTGTTTAGCACTGTAAATGGATTAAATTCATCTGGCAGCCATCCTGAGCCAGAATTCTTCTCCAAAGGGATCCATACTTTGCAAGAGCAATACCAAAAACCATTTATACCTTTTGCTTATGTCTTTGCACAGACAGTTATTGAAAGTGGATATTGGGAGGGAACTAGATTTTCTGACTAGACATTCCATGACTCATTGGGTCATCCTTCTTTCTGTACATAATAGGCTGGTGTCAAGTTCCCTCTCCTCACAACCCTCAGCAGAGCCCTGGTAAAGTTTCTTCCTTCTCCTCCTCCTCTTCCTCAGCTGAGCTGAAGGAAGTGCCTGCCACTTCACTAGGGGAAAGAGGGACAAAGGCAGCCACAGACCACAAGAAAAACTGTACACTTGCTTCCCATCGTGGTTTCTCCCTAAGAGTCCTCTTACTCCAGGGAGAAAAGGTTCACCCATTGATCACCAATAACCCACAACCAACCTTATTTTGACATCAGGCATCCAATTCACTTTCTTGTCCTTCCCTCACTGCCCACTGCCATTAAGAAATTTCAAATTTTGGCCTCAGTTCCAAAACAGACAATTGCTGCTTGCCTGTTGGGCGTCATTGCCAGCCAGTTAATCAGAAGAGAGAAGAGAGAGGTGGGAAGAGGGAAGGAATAGGTCCCTTCCATCGTTCCTTGTACTGTGTAACCTGTGGGCATCTGGGAAGTGTAGTCAAAAATCACAATCCTGGGACCATGGTTAACTGCAGAAATGCTGCAGTGGCCACAATTTGGTGCATACGACGGTTGTGAAGATCCTTGACATTTCAATTACTTAGGAGTAATGTATTCTTGATTTTGGGTGCATTCTTTAGGTTAATCCATTTAAGATGTTGTTGTTGTTAGCTGCGAAGTCGTGTCCGACCCATTGCGACCCCATGGACAACGTTCCTCCAGGCCTTCCTGTCCTCTTCCATCTTCTGGAATCCATTTAAGCTCACGCCTACTGCTTCAGTGACTCCATCCAGCCACCTCATTCTCTGTCGTCCCCTTCTTCTATTGCCCTCAATCTTTCCCAGCATTAGGCTCTTCTCCAGTGAGTCCTTCCTTCTCATTAGGTGGCCAAAGTATTTGGGTTTCAACTTCAAGATCTGGCCTTCTAAAGAGCAGTCAGGGTTGATCTCCCCTAGGCCTGACCAGTTTGATTGCCTTGCAGTCCAAGAAACTCGCAAGACTCTTCTCCAGCACCATAGTTCAAAGGCCTCAATTCTTTGGCACTCAGCCTGTCTTATGGTCCAACCTTCACTGCCATACATTGCAACTGGGAAGACCATAGCCTTGACAGGGTGATGTCTCTGCTTTTTAGTGTGCTGTCTAGATTTGCCATGGCTTTCTCCCCAGGAGCAAGCATCTTTTAATTTCTTGGCTACAGTCCCCATCTGCAGTGATCTTGGAGCCCAGGAAAATAAAATCTGTCACTACTTCCATTTCTTCCCCATCTATTTGCCAGGAATTGAGAGGGCTGGATGCCATGATCTTGGTTTTCTTAATGTTAAGTTTCAACCCAACTTTTGCACTCTCCTTCTTCACCCACAACAAGAGGCTCTTTAGTTCTTCTTCACTTTCTGCCATTAGAGTGGTATCATCTGCATATCTTAGGTTGTTGATATTTCTCCCGGCAATCTTAATTCCAACTTTTGAAAAGCCCTGCCTTTCTCATGATGTGCTCTGCATATAAGTTAAATAGGTAGGGTGACAGTACATAGCCTTGCCGGACTCCTTTCCCAATTTTGAACCAATCAGTGGTCCTGTGTCCAGTTCTCACTGTTACTTCTTGACCTGCATATAGGTTTCTCAAAAGACAAATAAGATGGTCTGGTACTCCCATCTCTTTAAGAACTTGCCACAGTTTGTTGTGATCCACACAATCAAAGGATCTAGCATAGTCAATGAAGCAGAAGTAGATGTTTTTCTGGAACTCCCTAGCTTTCTCCATGATCCAGCGTATGTTGGCAATTTGATCTCTAGTTCCTCTGCCTCTTCGAAATCCTCCCTGTACTTCTGGTAGTTCTCGATCCACATACTGCTGGAGTCTAGCTTGTAGGATTTTAAGCATAACTTTACTAGCATGTGAAATGAGTGCAATGGTGTGATAGTTTGAACATTCTTTGGCACTGCCTTTCTTTGGAATTGGAATGTAAACTGATCTTTTCAAATCCTGTAGCCACTGTTGAGTTTTCCAAATTTGCTGGCAAATTGAGTGTAGCACTTTTACTGCATCGTCTTTTAAGATTTTGAATAGCTCAGCGGGAATACTGTCACCTCCACTAGCTTTGTTGTTGCTCAGCTTTTCTAAGGCCCACTTCACTTCACATTCTAGGATGTCTGGCTCGAGGTCAGTGACCACCTCATCGTGGTTATCAGGGACATTAACCTTGTTCTTGTATAGTTCTTCTGTATAATTTTGCCACCTCTTCTTCATCTTTTCTGCCTCTGTTAGGTCCTTGCCATTTTGGTCCTTTATCATGCCCATTTTTGCATGAAACGTTCCCTTCATCTCTCCAATTTTCTTGAAGAGATCTCTGGTCCTCCCTATTCTATTGTTTTCTTCTATTTTTTGTACTGTTCATTTAAGAAGACATTCTTATCTCTTCTAGCTATTCTCTGGAATTCTGCATTCAATTGGGCGTATCTTTCTTTTTCTCCCTTGCCTTTCGCTTCCCTCTTTTCTTCAGCTATTTGCAAAGCTTTCTCAGACAACCATTTTGCTTTCTTGCATTTCTTTTTCTTTGGGATGGTTTTAGTTGCTACCTCTTGTACAATGTTGTGAAACTCTGTCCATAGTTCTTCAGGCACTCTGTCTATCAGATCTAATTCCTTAAATCTATTTGTCACCTCTACTGTATATTCAACAGGGATATGATTTAATTCATACCTGAGTGGCCTAGTGCTTTTCCCTACTTTCTTCAGTTTAAGCCTAAACTTTGCAACGAGAAGCTCATGGTCTGATCCACAGTCAGCTCCTGGTCTTGTTTTTACTGACTGTATAGAGCTTCTCCATCTTTGGCTGCAGAGCATATAGTCAATCTGATTTCTGTGTTGACCGTCTGGTGATGTCCATGTGTAGAGCCGTCTCCTGGGTTGTTGGAAAAGAGTGTTTGCTATGACTATCGTATTCTCTTGATAAACCTCTATCAGCCTGTGTCCTGCTTCATTTTGTACTCCAAGGCCAAACTTGCCTGTTATTCTGGTTATCTTTTGGCTTCCTACTTTAGCATTCCAATAATAAAGACATCATTTTTGGGTGTTAGTTCTATAAGGTGGTGTAAGGCTTCATAGAACTGGTCAATTTCATCCTCTTCAGCACCGGTGGTTGGGGCATAGACTTGGACTACTGTGATATTGAATGGTTTGCCTTGGATTCAAACTGAGATCATTCTGTCATTTTGGGGATTGTATCCCAGTATTGCTTTTCCTGCTCTTTTATTGACTATGAAGGCTACTCCATTTCTTCTGAAGGATTCTTGCCAAGAGTAGTATACCTGATGGTCATCTGAATTAAATTCACCCATTCCTGTCCATTTTAGTTCGCTGATTCCTAAGATGTCTATGTTCAGTCTTGTCATCTCTTGTTTGACCACGTCCAGCTTTCCTTGATTCATGGATCTTACATTCCAGGTTCCTATGGAGAAAAAATCTTTACAGCATCGGACTTTCCTTTCACCACCAGATACATCCACAGCTGAGCGTCCTTTCGGCTTTGGCCCAATCGCTTCGTTCTTTCTGGCGCTACTAGTACTAGCCCTCTGCTCTTCCCCAGTAGCATATTGGACACCTTCCAACCTGAGGGGCTTATTTTCCAGTGTCATATCATTTTGCCTTTTGGTATTGTCCATAGGATTTTCGTGGCAAAGATACTGGAGTGGGTTGCCATTTCCTTCTCCAGTAGATCACGTTTTGTCAGAACACTCTGCTATGACCTGTCCATTTTGGGTGGTCCTGCATGGCATAGCTCATAGCTTCATTGAATTATACAAGCCCCTTCACCACGACAAGGCAGTAGTCCTTCAAGATACTTTGATTCAAAAAAAACTGTTGCCCTATGATGCAGCATTTCACCCAATTGCAGTTTACAAGCAGACAAACATATAGGGCAGTTTTAATAATATATAGTTCTTGTTCCAGTCTATGGAGCCACTGACACATTATTCTATATAGAATTACTTTTCCAGTTTGGTGGTATAATGTTTGTTTTTCCCCACATAGTGAAATAAATAAATGAGAATTATGCTTTGTGAAAATTGCATTGGAAAAGACGTAGAGCCCCTTTAAATAAATTAGAAATTAAAATAATATTTCTCATGGAAAGCATGGAATACCTATGGTGGTTCTGATAAGGATATTAAGGTCTTCCCTTTACTTGTCAACTTAGAAGAATCTCAAGCTTCAGTGAGAATTCACTTGCTGTATATATCCTAGATAAACCTTGGTTATGTGAAAAATATTTTATGAAATATTTCTAATTCATTCTAATTCTAAGCGTACAAAACCATATGGTTTTGTTTCAGATAATATCTTATAATGATTAGCAAGCAGTTGTGAAGCTTTTATGGATGAAATGAGGGCTGGAAAAATATATTGTATTTTTTGCTTATCATTTATCACATTTAACTGCAAAACAGGAGGCAAAATAGCTCTTTTCTTTGATTCTGGTGATCTGTATTATTATCATGAGAAAAAAGTGCCAAAACAAAGGAACTTCACACACAAAAATCCATCAGAAATATCTTGAAACACATGTGTATATTTGAAAGGGTTCTAAATATTTGCAGTGGATTAAGTGCTATTTCTGATTATTACCATTTGGCATAGCATACATCTTAATACAGACTTGGAGAAAAATGCTTTTAAATGGAATAGTAGATTGATTTAGCAATAAATATTATTTGGACCTATTTCTTGGTTTGGGCTTTTGAAAACATGGCTCCCACAGGGGGTTATTCTGCTTCAGGCTCAATTATTAATAACCAGTTTGGAAAAATATATTGCTTTGTAATTTGTTAGGGAACAGTGTTGAGGATGAGGAAGTAGAAAAGTACAGCACACTGAAATAACAGTGTCCCTATTTTTGATCCTAAGGTAGGTAGATACTCCATGAAGTATTATGAGACATGCTGGAGTCTGAGGGACAGATATAATATATTAATGCATCCTGCTCTGAGATTACTTTTAATGAAAAGCCAGATTAAATTATTATAATAAATACATGCACAAAATCTGTTACACAGCTTATGCAGTTTCAGTATTGACAATATTATTATTTTTCCAATATTAATCCTGAAGCTAAAACTCAAATACTTTGGCCACCTAATGAGAAGGAAGGACTCACTGGAGAAGAGCCTCATGCTGGGAAAGATTGAGGGCAATAGAAGAAGGGGACAACAGAGAATGAGGTGGCTGGATGGAGTCACTGAAGCAGTAAGTGTGAGCTTAAATGGACTCCAGAAGATGGTAGAGGACAGGAAGGCCTGGAGGAACATTGTCCATGGGGTTGCGATGGGTTGGACACGACTTCGCAGCTAACAACAACAACAACAATATTAAATACAGAATTGCATATCCTTTTTCTTTTACTGATGTCCTTTTTCTTTACCTGAAGAACATCTTCCAATCCTTATGTATTCTCTGGAAAGCATCTGCAGAAGCTAAACAATATCTCCATATGTTCAAAGAAGGAAATATTGTTTCTTCCTACAACTGGTTGGTCTCATCCTTCACATCAAAATGGCTTCATTTGAAGCAAATAGCAGTTCTTCTGGGACTTTTTTCCCCCTCTGGCCTATTCCATTTTGACATTTTCAGCATAACTCCAGACTGATCCTCCTTTCACCTTCCTCCCTCCAGCCATTCCCTTTGCATAGAGATGACTGAATAGCAATCTTCATTTACAAAAATGGGCTCCTAAAAGTGTAGAACAAACCATGCTGCTGAAATGGACTTGCAAGGAGATTACTTCCCAGTATTGTGTGAGACAATTAAGAATTTCGCCATCATTTTTTTAACGCCCATCTCTCATGTTAATTAATTACTCCTGATTTTGAGTAGACCATTTCATTCAGCGGCTCATTTTCAAAAAGGGAGGAAATGGTATTGCAGGCTAATCCTGCCGACTGCCAGCAGTTCAATTCTCACTGACTCAAGGTTGACTCAGCCTTCCATCCTTCCGAGGTTGGTAAAATAAGGATCCAGGTTGTTGGGAGCAATATGCTGACTCTGTAAACCACTTAGAGAGAGCTCTAAAGCACTATGAAGCAGTATATAAGCCTAAGTGGTACTGCAAAATAAAAGTATACAATTGGTATGATCTGTAGGATACCATATTTCCTGTAAAACAGATGTGTTTTTAGCTCCATGCCTCACTAGACCTAAAAGGCTTTTAACTAATAATCTTTGTAGAGTAATATCTGAGGTGGCGTTTCTTCAGAGGATGCATTTTCCCCAAATAGCATTTCCCATACTAGACATACGTGGCTCCTAAGTACAAGAAGCCATCCCTGCAGCCATCATATAAGTGTTTCCTCATGATGACTGGATATGTAATAGCCAGTATGGCACATTCTCACACCACCCCTTCATTTTTAAGGCAGCTTGCCTTCTAATGCCCCCAAATTTCACTACTTTCTAATCAGAGAGGCATCAACCTTGGTTTAGATCACAGAGATATCATCAGATCTTTGGGACATCCTGCTATCATTAGAACAACTTGCTGAAATGTCTTTGCCACACTCAATCAACCTGCATAATGCTATGGTGGTACAACTAACACAACAATTGGGCCAAGAGTAGTTCAGCATCCTGCAACCCAACTAATATTATTATTATTATTATTATTATTATTATTATTATTATTATTATTATTATTATTATTATTATTATTATTATTATTATTATTATTATTATTATTATTATTATTTGCTGTCATGGGAGTTCTCTGGAGTTTAGAGTGACCTAGGATCAATTTCTGGCTTTTTTGACTTGCTGTGAATAATTTATGGTGAGGTCAGTCAGCAGAATTTCCTACAGATCATTCCAGAATTACCTTTGTTCTGAATCAGCTGAAAGAAGGGGCAGTCAAGTGGACTGTGTCCCTCCTTGAGGGCAATGAGTCATTGCTGGGATAATTACCACAACTTCATACTGTACAAAGATTTAGAGCTTCTTCTGATTATCAGCCTAGGAGATAAACAACAAATTGAGGCAAGGTAATTGCAGAGTTTATGAGTATATATTGGATTTCCAGTTGTATACCAGACGTATGGGATGGAATGATATTGCTCTGATAGAGCATTTTTGGGAAGGACTTGCTGATGAACTGAAAGATCAATTAATGAAACAAGGCACACTATAGGATTTGGAAGAACTGTTCCAATTTGGTGTGGTACTTAATGGGTCACTGGAGGAAATGAAGCATGGAGGGAAGAATAAGGAGAGGAATTGTCTAGCCTCTCTGCACACACACACACACACACACACACACACACACACACACACACACACAAATCCAGATACATTTAAGGACACCTGTGGTAACTTTAAAATGTCTATAATACAAAAATGAACAATAAAGAGATCCCAGTCTGTAGCAGAAAATTAAAGTAGAGACCTCAGTTTGTGTTTCTATTGCAGAGCCCCAGGACGTCTAGCCAAGATTTGTACTGTTAAAATACAGACCTCTTATTCCATTGATAGGAGATAACACCTGTGGAACTGCAGGCCAATTGGAAACAAGAGCATCATCTTGGGAAACTTCAGAAGTTCCCCTCTCATCAAGGGAGCCCTCAGACAATTTAGGAAACCAACAATAGGCAAGTGTATTTTGCAAACCCTACAATTCTTTGTAAACTATCAAGCGGATGTAGATTTTGGTGCAACTTACTGTAATAGATGAGTGCACAGTGCAAGAGTTTGAATTGTTCATACAGTTATTAAAACAACCTATGCTAATGAAAACAATTGATGGGCAACACTTTGAACTGGTCCTGTTATCCAGTCCATAACATCTTTGCAGCAGATAATAAATGATCTACAGAATTATTTCCACTAACCAATGGAATGCCTCCAGAAGTTGTAGGTGCTCCATCACTGGAGATTTTTAAGAAGAGACCAGACAAGCATTTGTCTGAAATGGTTTAAGGTTGGACTAGAAGAACTTCAAGGTTCCTTCCATCTCTGTTAGTCTGTTATAACGTCCTTACATGTCCCCAGTTGTGCTGGGCATTGACTGGTTGCAAGTTCATGACCCAGATGTCTACCAGAAGGAATAGACAATTTATTTTTCATTTTCCCAAAATGTTAATGCAAACCTATCCCTTGCTGGAGCAACCATCTGAATTCCCCTCACATTGCTAAAAAAAAAATTAAAGTACACAGAGTTTGCTGATATTTGGGGAGAGGAGGAACAAAGAAGATAGTAAAATCAGGCTTAACTCACTTAACAACCATCTTGCTTGCAACCATCTAGGAAATTCTGGTCCCAATTGTGATCATAGGTCAAGGACTACCTGTTGGGGAAAACAATGCCGGCAAATGTGTTTTCAGTACACTGAGCTGGAAGAAGAGACTCTGAGTTGAGTTGGAGAGAACCCATGCATAATTGTTTAATAATTCATAAATCGTTTAAAATAGCCATAGGGAATTGGTGGCTTTCCAAAGTATGTAGGTTTTCCAGCTCCCATCAGCTACAGACAGTGTGACTGATGGTAAGAACCAGAAGAGAATCTATATCAAAGAACTGCAGGGGTCACGTCAATGCTACCAGCACCCCATTTAAAACAGGGACACTGGCAGAAGGAGCAAATAGAGAGAAAAAGGAGGTTTGGCACATATTTATAAGCTATCAGTTATGTGTTAAATACTTTTCAGCTATAACAGAAACTTCCTTGCTCTGAGAAAATAATCTTTTCCCAAATGATAGGTGGCATAGGTCCAGAGATAATTGCTGTATTCAGTTATAAAGAACATTAAACACTGTGTCTCTGGTGAAATAGCCCATATATGAGATAACATTACAGAAATCGCCACCTATTAGATCTAATTTGGTGATCTTATACCTACCTCTCCAGCAGAAAGTCATGTTTATGCTAAGACTGACAGTTGTATGCATACTGCAAAAGTCTCCTTTAACATGCATCCCTCAGCATATGCATTATCTGCCTCCAAGTGCTGCATATCCTGTGCGGAAAATGGGAGGACTATTCATTTGGATTGAATTGGAATTCCTTAAACCAATTCAAAACACCTTTTACAGAACTGCACACACAAGAGGAATTTTGTTTATTTTGAGCTCACAACCCTTGACATTTTCCATAGGAATAGTCAAGCTGAGTCTGCTGCATATGAATGTTTGAAATGGCTTGAGAGTTTTGTTCCATGTTCTCGACATGAAAAAATAACAGTGGAACAGCCTGTGTTGATTATTCTGATCACAAAACAAAATGCCTGATGGTACATGGGAATGATTTTCAGACTTGCATGATTGATGTCACTCTTGTGGAGTAGGTAAGGGTAAAAAAGTCTCTGCGGATTTTACTCTGCTAATCATAGCCGACTATAGGGGGTGGTGCTCATCTCTGCTTCCAGGATATTGAGCCAGTGCTGTCCAAAGACATTTCCTTAGTTATGGGGCCAGTGTGATGTCACAGAACAGAGTTATTTTCCCACCTATTTATCTACTTGCATTTGCATGCTTTTGAACTGCTAGGTTGGCAAGAGCTGGGGCAAGGACAGGAGCTTACGCTGTCACATGGCACTTAGGTCTTGAACCTGGGTTGCCAGCTTTCCAGTCAACAAGCCCCGTGTCTTATTAACCACTGAGCCATCGCACCACCTGTTACCAAGTAGACCTGACAGAAAATATGGCCAAATGAGTCAATTTTACTTTATTATAACATTAACAAAATCTTGCAAATCTACTCCCTCTGTTCCCTTTACAGCATAAGAAACTAGGGAGAGTCTTTTCTAAGCCGTTTACCCCACCCACATTCCTGATCTAGGCTGAACTGACTTTTATCTGACTGTTTCCTTGGCTGGGTCTTTTTGCTCTGTCTCCCAAAGTCATTCCCACACCATTTTATATTTTGTTCTGTGCTCAGAATAATTTGCATAGGACATTTCCTGGGTGTTGTTTTTTTCATGCCTAGAACACAGGCACAGGGTGTAGGAAGACAATGATAAAATAAGTTTCATTCATGGAGTCATGACACAATCTTTCTCCCTTTGGTATATTCAGCACAATGGGGCACCACAAGCATAAGGTATGAAGTTTGCATCAGGATGTTGCAATGCCAATGTTGTCATTCTGACAAAACTAGCAGGTTATGTGGACCTCTCTTATCTAGAATATTCAAAATGCTACCATTCAAAACTTCCACATTCTGTTTTGAATGTGGAAGTGGCTTACTTAAAAAGCAGCTATTTAAAACTCCCTCTATTAGTGTTTTCATGGTTCAAAATCTTTCATTGTTCTTTTTGGAGTAAAACATGCATCCAAAAATTCATATATGAGAGAAATGATTAAACACACACACACACAAACACACACACACATTGGTATTATAGAAAATTGCTTAAAGATATGTATGTATTGGTAAATATAACTTGCAAAAAACAAGTTATGGTACAGAAAAATGCTTACAAAGATGTTATAATGGAACAAATACATATAAAATATATTGGAAGACATGTAGAATTTCATGGATTTTTTTTAATGGCAAAACAGTGCCAAAAATAAAAAGAAGAACACCTGAAGTTGCAAAAAGAAATCTCAGTAGATCTCCTTAATTACTTCTTGAAGAGGTGGCAGTAGAAGCTTTGATATAAAAAACAATTAATTAAATTTTAAAAAAAAATATTTAAAATAATAAAAAACATGCAAAATGAATATATTCAGCAGCCCTTAGATATTCAGAGACCCAGACAAAGATACAGGTTGTCCTCAACTTACAACAGTTCGTTTAGTGACCATTCTAAGTTACAACAGCACTGAAAAAAGTGACTTATGACCATTTTTCACAGTTACAACTTTGCAGTATCCCCATGATCAAAATTCAGATGCTTGGTCACTGGTTCATATTTATGATCGTTGCTGTGTCCCCAGGGTCATGTGATCACTTTTTGCAACCTTTTGACAAGCAAAGTCAATGGGGAAGCCAGATTCACTTAACAACCATGTTACTAACTTATCAACTGCAGTGATTCACTTAACAACTGTGGCAAGAAAGATCATAAAATGGGGAAAATTCATTTAACAAAAGTCTCAATTAATAACCAAAATTTTGGGCTCAATTGTAGTCATGAGTCGAGGATTTCCTGTACAGGGCCAAGCTTTTAAAACTTTACAAAAAGCCAGAAAGGTTAAGGCCATTCTAATCTCCAAAGGGAACATGTTGGATCTAATTTTCAAATGTACTCTGAATGCCATTAATACAAAAAAGAGAAAGGAGGGCTGAGAAGAGAAGAAAAACAGCCAGTATTCTGACACCTGTTCTGACACTTTTAATGTTCTTATAAACATCAGCATCAAAGGAAACAATCCAGGGAAAACCCGAAACCAAGCAGAGCTTGCCACTTTTGCTAAGTCAATCAAGTGGCCCCTATTTCTTCTGTCTCTATGCGGCAGTCATTCAGAATAACAGCTAAATGTTTACAAGTAAAGGTGGAGAGATGCCAGCTAAGCTGGTTTCTTGTTCCAATAATGATCAGAGCTGTAAAGGTATCCTACTTATTATTTCAAATGGTCTGGAAAAATCTATGGTTGCACCAGTGAAAACTCTCAGTGGGAACATTGAAGTCTCTTTCCAAGGAGAATAGAAAATCAGTAGAGGATTTGTGAGTTTATCCAAAAACATACACTCATTCAGACACATACACACATCACACACACACACACACACACACACATTTCCAGCACTGTTTTGGGACTGAGCTATAGAATATTGCAGGGTGGATGGATGGATGGCTATTCTAAAGGTACTCCTCAACTTACAATCATAAGTTGTAAAGGCCCTTCAGAAACATCACATTCACTCACTTTCTGGCTAGAAAGCCAGCAAATGTGATGTTTCTGAAGGCTGGAGCCATTCTCCTCTTTACAAATGTTTTGTTCATTCACTAACTTTCTTTCTGACTACGAAGCTAGTGATTGTGAAAGGCCAACACAGAGAAAACAGGAGGCCTCCTGTGGCTGGCTGGAGAAAGGAAAGTCCAGATTCCAAAGACCAAGCTTCCTTTCTCCATCTCAGAGCAGTGGTGGACTGGAGAAACAAAACTAGGATCTTTATTGTAAGGCTACTGTAGTGTAGTGGGTCCGACGCAAGGAAGAGACGCCAGCTGGAGTACGTGTTCAGCTCTTTATTGGAAGGGGGTAGCATACTGGAGAATGAGGGTTACCTGGCCTCCTTAAATACCTAGCCAGGTAGGCGGCCAGCCAATGGGGTTGGCCCTAGGTTTTCCGCCAAAACTAGGTTTCCTGCCAAAACTGTTCAGGCCAACGCCCCCTGGTGGCTGTTGCCATGCAGGTGCCTGCATACATAACAGCTACATTAACAGGATCTCAGAGATCCGATAGTACAAATTTCCCACTATCACTTTTACATCCTGATAAGAGGGAAGTTCCTTTCTGAGTCTTTTTTCTTTGCCTGTGCAGCTTGGGCTATACTCTCTTGTAACTCTAGGCAACATCTCTTCCTCCTTAAGGATAAAATCCATGAAATAGAGTCCAGGGGGAATCTGTGAAATTTATTTTCACACATAGTTCTATATTATATAGCTGTTACTTTTTAATACTTTGATAACTACATTTTAGCATAATTGGTTTACTTTGTAATGCAATCTAAATATATTTCATTTTCTGTGCTGAAATTAATTTTTCTGCAAAAGATTCTATATGTTTTTCACAGACACTTAAAGGGGTCCTTGACACAAAAGGGGTGAGAACCTCTGTTCTAAACTCTTTCCCCTTTTCAGGCACTGGTAAATTGTGTTCCCCTTTTCTTTTCTTTTTCTTTTCTTTATTTTTTGCAGTTTTGTTCTGATCGATGATAATGAATTTTTCTTTCTCTTTGACCAGGAGACAGTAGTTCGTTTTGCTATGCTCATTACCTCTTGGAAGACAATGACGTTCATATAGAGGGAATCCATTTTGCAAACATGAGAGAGCAAGCAATTATTTTTTTATTAATATTTAGAGATGACTCCTAGGAAATGGGAAGTGGGGGTGGGGTTTACTCAGGCAATCTTTCTCCCGACACTCTTTGTCTATGAAATGCAGATGTCTCTGGGCAGTACATGTCAATTGCAGGCATCCCGTCAGCCCATTTCTCCTGACAGAGATATACACCTGTCTTTTATTATCTTGTGAACTTTCACTCCCAAGAAAGATAAATTGTCTTGGGCTTGATAAAACTAATAGGGGGAAAGATGTAGTTTAATGTTTGGACATACATGTGCATGATGCAAAATGTCCTTTAATTTCCAGATAGAAGATTGAACTTCTGTCTGAAGCTGCTGCCAGACAGGGCCACAAAGGGGTGTGATCTTCCAGGTTGTCCCCACCTGGCCCTCTGAATTGCATACAACTGCAGAACAAATGCACTACTATTTCCCACTGTTCTAAGATGGGAAATACACAGATGTCTAACATCATTCCTTAAAAAAGTCTTAATATTACTGAATTAAAGGGGGGGGGGAAGCAACCTTTTTCAAAACCTGAGCAGAAAAGAAGACTTTATTCATGTAAAAAAACAAACAAATAAACTATATTCACCTCAAAAAACCCCAGGCTTACTGTGGAAAGGAGAGCACATAGACTTGTAGGCCATCTGCCTACAAGCAAAGCAGCTACATTTGATTTCCAAAAAACACTCTTTTTTGTCATGACAGAGGGCTCCCTAAAATGATCTGAACTGAAAAAGAAAGATGTTTGCTGTTAATATTCAGCATGAGGCTCTCTGGAAGAAGTAAAGCCTTTTTTGACTGCATTAATAGCGCTCCAGAAGCTACAATGAAAGCTGCCATTTCTCAGAGCATCCATCACTCTGGCAGCTTCACAAATTAACAATATTTGAGAGACATTTTATCCCCTGTTCTCAACTAAAATGAGAATTCCCTGGGTCCCTGGCTTTTTCCCAAACACCTCTCTGCCAAACTTAAAATCAAACCAAAAGAGTCCAAAAGTAATTTTAAGGCATATATAAAACTATCCTTTGCATTGAACAATTTCCTATTTGGCTCCTTTCAATTAAACTTGGTTTTTTTGGCAACAGTTTGGGAAAGTTATGCCTTCCTGAGTTTTAGCATACTAATAATGCGTTGCTACGGAGAGGACAGGGATGTGGTTAAAATTGCACTGATGATGTTGCTAAGCATTTGAGTATAACTAATAGAATCTTTGTTTTTCCTTCAGATTGCAACAATTCTTGCTGGTGTGTTGGGTAGCAGTTCAGTTGTATTGAAAGGGGGTGGTGGTGGGGTAATTTGTTTTGAAGGAACCACGCATGTCATCTCATTCCAGCATTAACGTTTTCCTTATTTAAAGTTCTGCTAATTGAATCTTTTTCTGTAATGGGAAATACAGTAGTTTAAGTAGGCCTGAGCGAAAAGCTGGAGAAGGGGAACAGAGGAGGCTGATGGTGATTATTCACTGTCAATGAAAAGGTGTTTTGCACATTTTCAGAGGCACAGATTCCTTCACATGGGCACATTGCTCAAAAGAAATGCTGGCACTCGCTTCTGCCTAGTAATCCCCCGCCTACGGCTCTCCAAACTAATTTCCTGCTGCAGACAGAATAGGCAGACCCAAGATAATAGAGGTCTCCCCTTTTTGTCCAAGTGCTTTCATGTGTCCTGGGAGACTTAGAAAGGGAGGGGTGAGGAAAGGACAAGAGAAGGTTATGGAGCAGCATGCATGTGGGATGATGGGAGAATCACAGCACAAGTCTGAAACTTACGTTTGGGTTGTGATGTCACAATATGCACATTGGCAATTTGGCATCACTGTGGTTATAAAGGATCCCTGTGAGTACAAGTAGACTTTCTTAAGAGGAGTTGATTGATTTTATTAATTTTTATATATTGATTTTCCAATAAGAACAGCTTTACTATTGTCCCCTTCTCTTCTGCAATTTGTTGGCCAACTGTCGGCCGACTCCTGTTTGCACTTTTTTTTTCCATAAAGAAAAGAGTTAACCCTGAGTTAGTTGCTCAGGCTATAAAAGAGATGTGGGGAGTTGTACTTTTAGACTTGCAAGATTCTCTTGATGTAGCTTTACGGTAAAGCAGAATTAGCTCTCCTGGTTGTGATTCCTATCTGGTTACCCTTTGAAGTCAACATCATCAGGCTGACCTTCTGTGACCAGAAAGCCTAAAAATTAGGATGTTATATGAGACCAGGGCTAATGTTTTTCTATTTTGAAATTGTCATCAAAAGACTGATTGGGAAGAGGAAAACCTGGCCCTCTGTGAACCTATGAAGACTTCATGCTTTGTTTCATGTTTTTGTCTCTCATCAATGCCTGTAGATGCAACACTGAAAGAGGAGCCTCTGCCCTGTATCAAGGGGGTCTGGAAAGATTCCCATTGTGATTGCGATGCTGTTATGCAGGCAATTAAACATATTGTGCACGATTCCCACAATGTGTGTTCTCTGGTTCCTTGGAAGATCTGCATGATGCAATGCCAGAGGTGAGGCCACTGGCATAGCCCCATAGAGGTTTGTATATAATTACGTGGATTGTGCATGTATGTTTACTTGTCTTTGTTATGTTCTCACTTACTGCTAAGCTTGTAAGCCGCCCTGAGTCTTCGGAGAAGGGTGGGATATAAATGGGATTAAAATAATTAAAAATAATTAAAAATATGCTAAATAAATAATGCCTCTACTATTATTCTGAGAATACTATTGCAAAATGCTACAAAAAAGAATGTTTAAAAAGAAACAACAATGCCAACACCACTTTCCTGTGTTTGGCAATATTTATATAATCTTTATTTCCCATTTCCCTTCACGCACACTTTCTGGCTTTCCAGTGGTGTCCCCCTCACTCTCAATTAAAGAACATAAAATCAAAATGGGGGTTTTGATCTTCTAGAGGTTTTTCAAAGGTCATCTCAGATCAAAGAAAGGATATTTTGGAGCAAATACATGTCCATTAGGGGGAAATGGACGTATAAATATTTGAGAAAATTGGTGGCCAAATGCACATTAGGCAAAATGCATAGTGGAAGAATTTACATGTGAAAGAAAACAAATATTTGTTTAAAGAGTTACAGATAAATACATAATGGAACAGAATAAACATAGTCTCGGGGAAAAAATGCACACAAACTGTTCTTTCTTGTTTAAAATTTCTGCTAGTTTGAATATTGTGAAATTACTGGTATCATCCGGACACCTGAAATTGCGGTAAATAATTTCACAGGTTCTGTACTGTGAATGGTTACTTATTGCTATGACCCAATTAAACTCGAATCTACTTTTGGGTGCATTATGCTCTTGCTCTCTCTCAGTTGCTCTTAAAAGCAGCTACTTTTTGTACATCTTTTTTTTTTGGTCTGGAGGCATTACAGACACCTGTACTGTTAAATGCACGGTCCCATTTTCTACTGACTTTTGGCCTTTGGTCTACTGGTCATATTGTGAAAGAGCTTTCAGAAATTGAAATGTTGTTTCTATGCTTTCAGATAGCTTTGCTGCTGCCCAAAGAGAAGAAAAGCAAAGAGGAAAGCCGTGCTGTTACTACCTTGAACTTACTGGGCAAGTTAATGTACAGTAAGGTATCCCACTGGCATTGTACCACTAAAGAATGCTTGTCTATTTAAAGCCAATGGGAAGTCCATGAAAGAAGCAGCTAATGTTATTAGATTGAAAGCTGAAAAAAAGGCTTTGCTGTCCTGCGACTAAAGCATGAATCAATCACAGTGGGCCATCCAGTGACATTACTTTGAGAAGAAGCATCTTGATACCGCACCGGAGCTTGAAGAAATAGGAAGAGATGTCCCCAGAGTTTTTAAGATGCCTTTCCAGTTTGACAGGTAGTGGAAGGAAGTTAAGAGAGATGTGAGCTTTGAAAAAGCACTCTATAAATACTTCCACGGAAGGAGAAAGCACACCGTGCATATTTAAGGCCTTAAGACAGCACTGCTCAAGGCAGGAAGAACAGAACAATGAAAAACTCTGCCGGCTGCTTTTCTTAAAGACTACAGGTGTGTCAAAAAAGTACTTAGTTCTACATGGACACAGACATATTACCAACATACGCTAGCAAAGCTTCCCCACCCCTAGCCTGACTCATTCTGTCTCTTTTTCTTCCTTCTTGGACTTTCCTGACCATGAATATCTGCCAAGGAGAGTGCAAGTAATTCTCTTGCAGCTAATTTAAGCCACACAAAATTCAAAGGAGCCACTTAGCCATTCTAACATTAGGGAGGGAAGGACTCCCCACTCAGAGGTTATTGATTTGCATCCCAAAATGCAGAATCACCCTTTGTATGATAATCACCCTTTGTTATGTTGATGTGAAGTATTCAAGCATGTGAAGATTTCAGACTTTATTTTAATAGTATTTAAATCACCCACCAGAAGCAGGGTTTCTCAAATGTGTCAATTTTAAGATGGGTGGACTTCAACTTCCAGAATTCTCCAGCCAGCAAAGCTGGCTGTGGAATTCTGGGAGTTGTACTCCGCCCATTTAAAAGATGCTACAGTAAGTCCACCCATCTTAAAGATGCTGACTAGAAGGATGTTGAAACACTGTATCCACATAGAGGATGAAGAAATTTTGGGTACCTTCCAAAAGATGCACCGTTTCACAATTCCTTCAACATTCTTTTTCCTCTTTGTCAAATCAAATACCAGGAGATAAACTGTTAAATATATACACAAATCAAAACAACATGTATCAAATTTTACTAAATCCACCACTGCGATGAAAATAGACTTTTGCATTTCTTATTGTATTTTATTTTCTCTGCCCTGTAGATGACATATGGCATTCTAAAAATTATCAGGAAAACAAAATTAAATGTGTTTTATCTCCAAAAAGACATGTTCAAAAAACCAAAAAAGGAAATATCCCACCAACATAAAAGCTTTGGAATGCTTTAACATGCTAAAAGTAACAGCAAAATCAATAATTGCATCTCCTCTGTAACAAACAGTAATTTTTAAAATAAGCTAAAAGGGCCCGTGAACTGTAAGGTCATTGTTTCAGAGATATTTCTTTACCTAAGCTTATAAAAAAAACGATCACAGTTGCCAAAAGAGCAGAGGAAGTAGGAGAGACTTCCGAGTTCCTGCTGGCTTCCCCATTGATTTACTTGTGGGAAATCACAATAATGTGACCACAGCTGACCACAGCATTGCAGCAGCACTACAGGGTGGTGTGGAGGTGCCACAACGCCCACTACTTTGCCAATATGGTCTGAACATCCTTGAAATTTCAATTACCGGTACATAGGAATAATGCATCCCAGATTTTGTATGCATTCTTCAAGTTAGTCCATTTGAGCTACCTTGATTGAAAAATTTTTTGCCCTATGCTACACTGTTTAGCACAATTACAAACAGACAGAAGAGTTTTAGTAGTATATAAATTATTTAGTTAGGTTTTTCTTATTTTTCTCATTTCTGTCATTTTTACTGCATGCATTTCAGGTTTACTTTTTCACATTTAATTATGAATAGAAAATAGGGAATGTGAATCCCATTAATATTAAATAATGGCGGGAGATGTTTATGAAAAATGCCTCCCTACAAAATCTGCTACCGCATATTATTGACTGACTGATTATTTTTATGTGATCTATGAAACAAATAAAAATGTTAACTGCTGAGAGGGAGAGCAGAAAACAGGACTCATAGCCTGCTTTGCTATGACCTATAGTAGATCCTACCACATTTACATTATTCTATTTAATGGCATTATTTTTGATTTCCCATCTGTAACATAGGAAAATGTGCTATTACAAATAAGAAGACAGTAGAGAGATAAAAAAGACGTTCCTTTTTATAATTAATAAGCCGCCTCACACATCAATAGAAGGGACAAACACATCTGATGTGTGAATCTTGCAAACTGAACCTCTTAGAAACAGAAAGGCATATGTAATATCAGAAGCAGGCCAAAACAACAATGCTATTTATTTGTAAAACTTGGATGTTAAATGAAAAATACAAAACAGAAATTGAAAATTATACAGAGAAACAAGGAATGTTTCAAATGGTTCACACAAAGCAACATGACAAGAAAAGATACACATGAAACCACCAAAGACAGGAGTAGGACATACCGAACTGATAGCCTCATGGAAAAGGCAATGGACTTATCATATGGCATGACAACAATAATCCTCTATTGGATACCAACTGACCTTAAAAGAGCAAAAAGGGCCCAAAGAAACATTTGGGAATAACACTGTTCCATGTATAAAAACAAAAAGGATGTAGCATTAAGGGCCAAATATAAATGCTTTGAGACTGATCAAATTCTCACACATCTAAATGATGTATTGAAAAACCATATCTTACATATCCAAATCAAGTGAATAATACAATTTGGGGACAAATAAATGACTCCAAAATTGAAGCAATAGTAAACACTATTAGCTGAAAATACATATAGCCCTTGGTCTCAGGATCCAAAATAGTAATGATTTTTAAAGTCACTTCTTAGTCATTATTCGTGTGTATGCTTCCAATAACTTCCAACATTCAGTCAGCTCAACAATAAGTATGCCTCATTAATTAAAGAAAGGATAAATAAGCACTGTCAAGGACTAAAATAAAAACAAAATAGCCTGATCATGATGAAGATCCCCTGAAAAAAATTCCTTATTAGAAAAATGTGTAAAGACAATTGGAGAAGGAACCCACATACTAATAGGAGGAGCTTTCTACTAAAGTCTCAAAGCCAACCAAAAACGTATAAACACTCCTTCCATTTCCCCCCCCCCCACCCCAGAAGCCCTAATCCTGGAATTTAGTCCAGAAAATATTTTACAATCTCTCAAACTTGCAAAACATTCCTTTGCTGAAGAGAGCAAAATATAGTTCTTGACATTTTTGGTAAACCTGAGATGCTTTCCAGCCACTATCCCAAAGGAGAGTATGATACCCACTCCATTATCCACATACAGAAGACAGGTGAACTGTGATATTGGTAATGAGACAGCAGTGTTCTAGCTTAGGGGCACAAAATCGGTCATTCAGTTTTTTCCATTTACATTGGGGAAACAGTTGGAAGCTTAGGTGAAACAGTTCACTCTGTCCAAGCAATTCTTCATAGTGGTTGGAAGCATACACACAAATAATTACTAAGAAGTGACTTTAGAAATCACTATTATTTTGGAACCTGAGACCAAGGGCTATATACATTTTCAGCTAATGGTGTTTACTATTGCTTCAATTTTTGAGTCATTTATTGATAATACAATATGGATATGTAAGATATGGTTTTTCAATACATCATTTAGATGTGTGAGAACTTGGTCAGTCTCAAAGCATTTATATTTGGCCCTTAATGCTATATCCTTCTTGTTTTTATACATGGAACAGTGTTATTTCCCCAAAAAAAAGTATGGTCTTAGTGACTATGAAAAGGACAATTTTTCTTTAGAGGTTTCTCTGTTTATTCATTTGTTCATTCATTCATTCCCAGCCCAAATCATTGCACTATGGGTCTCTTAGACTGTTTTCTTACTGTTCCCAGATTTTCAGAAGTTGTTTACAATGCACACCTTTCAGCTAAGCTGATATAATGTTTCTCAAGGACATCGTAAACTATGTTTTAGTAACCTGATTATTTTAAGCCTGTGCATCTTAACCTTGGCAACTTGAAAATGAGTGGATGTCAAGCCCCAGAATTCCTTATACTCGCTGGAGAATTCTAGGAGTTGAAGTCCACACAGCTTTAAGTAGCCAAGGTTAAAAACACTGTTTTAAATTAGCACAAAAATCTTTCTTGATTTGGGGTATTCTTCTGAAAAGAATCATGCTTCTAGGGCATTGAAGGTCACACAATGTAGTTCAACATTTACATAAACTGCCAGCTAAAATTTACAAGGACATATTCAACTTTTCTTCTATTCCAATGCAGGAAGCATAAATATTTGTACAAATGCTATAGTGAAGCATCAGTAAAAAATAACTGATAGATTTAGGCTGATATGTGCCAGTTCATCTTCTTGTCACATTTTCCAAAACATACATTGTCTAAGCTTCTAAGGCATTCAGGCTGAGTGGCTGCATTTAATAGAGAATGCACAGAAAATGGTTGGGAGCAATTGAATTAAGGTTCTGTTATTCATCCATTTGTACAATATGCTCTGTTTATTGACAATCTGGTTAAGGAGTCTGGAATCTGTTAAAAGTTAAATGTGTGTGATTGTACTTTGAAAAGAGTGCACTCATTTATAGAAATAGTAACTGGAATGAACAACTCCTTAGACTGAAAATCAGGTGGAAATGAACCTACCACATATTCTATGGTATATACTCCTTGTTTTTCTTGTGTCTTTTTTTAGGGAAAAAAGGACATTTAAGATACCCCAAAGTGGGGGTTTAATATGTTAAAATATTTGGCTTAGATCTCCTTACCATTATCAAGAATATTTGGGGGAGAAGATACTGTAGATGGGAGCCAAAAGATGAAATTTCATGAAAGTTTGATGACTGTGCCTGGAAGGGAAAAAACTGTAATAAGGGAAGGAGCTCTTAAATTCTGATAAATAAGGAGGACACTAACCCTTTGTTCCTTTCTGTACCCTAGTCTTGATTATGCCCTACCCCAAGCTATGATTCTCCACTGGGAAATAAAAGCTTTAGCTTAAGCTTTGTCCTCTACTTGATGCTATACCCTGATCTTAATCATGTCTGTCATCCTTTTGCCTGTTCCTTTTTGTGAAATAAAAGAAATTCCAACTATAGAAATGTAGCAAACTATGCATGATTCATCTTTGAAACCTTTGTTGGCTCATGGGTCATCTTGTAAATATCAGCACTTGTTTAATTGAAGGCATCTATTTGAGTATTATTAAAGATGATTGTTGATTTCCAGATTTGTTGAACTTCAACCCACAACAGTCCTATCCAGCAATGGAAATGGCAAAGGATTGGGGAAAAGAAGAAGGGAAGGGAAGGGAAGGGAAGGGAAGGGAAGGGAAGGGAAGGGAAAAGAAGAAGGAGCCAAGCTTCCACAAAGAAGGAGCCAAGCTCCCACAAAGAAGAGGGAGCCAAGCTATTCTCCAAAGCTCCTGAAAGCAGGACAAGAAGCAACGGATGGAAACTAATCAAGGAGAGAAGCAACCTAGAACTAAGGAGAAACTTCCTGACAGTTAGAACAATTAACCAGTGGAACAACCTGCCTCCAGAGGTGGTGAATGCTCCAACACTGGAGGTTTTTAAGAAGAGACTGGACAGTCACTCTGAAATGGTATAGGGTTTCCTGCCTTAGCAGGGGGTTGGACTAGATGACCTCCAAGGTCCCTTCCAACTACTTATTATTATTATTATTATTATTATTATTATTATTATTATTATTATTATTATTATTATTATTATTATTATTTTATTATTATTATTATTATTATTATTATTATTATTATTATTATTATTATATTATTATTATTATTATTATTATTATTATTATTAAAGTAGGGCAAAACACCTGCAAGAAATCCAGTTGTCCAACAGTACCCTGTAGCAGAGATACAAAACTTGAAGAAGCTTGGAGAGGCCCAGGGTATGGCTGTAAAACTGAGAGAAAGAATGATTTTAGTAACTATACAATATTTTAATAATTTATCTTAATTTTATTTTAAACTATAGCTTCAATTGAAATCAAATGTAGTAATTTGTCTAGAATTCCCCGTACTTTTTGAAATGCAACCCTTGCCACCCAACTCAAAAGAAAAGTGTGACCCTTACCCTCCAAAACCCTGTACATATATGCTCCCAATAATACATCTTGTTGTTGAGGCATCTATGTGTTACTCGTGCTTCTACCATACATATTATAATATTTGTATGACTAAGACATACAATTAACAATGCAAAGGACTGTGGGTTTCATAGCAAATATGCAGACATGGCCTATGGCCTTTTGCAGCTGTGTTTGAATATCCATTGTTTAGTCTTCAAGCTTTTATTAACAGGGCAGCAGACTTGCTTATTATGGTTCTCAAAGGAGGAAGTTTGTTATGTGAAGCGGGTAGCCAGAGAAGAAAGTTCACAAACACTTCTTTCATCTATTCCTCCAGGCCTTCCTGTCCTCTACCATCTTCTGGAGTCTATTTAAGCTTACACCTACTGCTTCAGTGACTCCATCCAGCCATCTCATCTTTCATCTACAAAATAAAAATTTTGAAAAAAGTTGCACAAACCCTCAGAAGTATAAATAATAATGTTAAATAATGTTGATTTTCAAAAGAAATCTGATTCAGATTTTTTTTTTACCCATCCAACCTTTTCCACTTAAGGATTTGGTTAGGCTATCTTTTTTTTTGCGTATCAAAATTGGGCACACAGTTTGTGTTTGCTGTTGAATTAAGTGCAAACCCTATTTTTGCAACAGTGGTTAATTTATGATTGGACTTCAATTCCATAATTGTCCTGCTGGTGTGGACATTTGCTATGCCAACAGAGAGGGAAACATTGGAAGTTGGAAATTAATACATTTGGAGAGCACGCATTTAGAATACACTGCCATTAGACAGTAACTTCTGATTTTGAAATATACCTAAAGTATACTCCTCTCGATATGTTTTCCTAGGTATGTGCCTTAGAGGTGTTGAATTCAATCCATATAAATATAGTAATCCTCACTTAACAAGCAACTCTGTTGTTAAGTGACATACTCCTTAAGCAAGACATCATGTGATTGCAATAGACTTACGATTTGACTTCTGCTATGATCTTTAAGTGAAATATCACCTCATGAGATTTTACTGCTGGCTTCTCCATTACTCTGCTTGTTAGAATCTGGGTGTAAAGTCTATGTGACTGTGGGACATTGCAGTTGTGGGATTTGTTGTCTTGTTGAAATAAAAATCACAAGTCATAACTTCCAAGAGAAAACAGTGGTAATTTATTTGTACTCCTTTGCAAAGGGGGTGCTCCTTGTTGCATGCAAGCACCCAGTGGACACACCTTAAATCCTCAGTGTTCATTCTTTATATTCTCCATTGCCATTAAAAATTTACATCACACCTCATCTTCATTGGCTTAGTAATCATACTGTAATCATGTCATCACAACCTACCCAAAGCTTCTAAAGTGAATACATTATCTTTGCCCCGATTATTTCACCCACTCCCCAAATTCTATTGCCTCCGGCCCTTATTTACAAATTTCCTTTTATGGTTGTTAGTTCCTAGGGGTTGTCTCTAAAGTTGCTATCATATCAGTAGATTCTTGTTAGAACTGGTTTTCAGCATAGCAGAGACCTCCCTAGATACAATTCTCAAGCTTCAAGCTAGGCTCATGAGATTAAAGTATATACAATGTATTTGCTTCACAGGCTAGCATGTTTTCTCACAGTTCTGTAAAAACAATAAGCTCTTCTTCCCACAAATCCCACTATTCTTTACTTTTCTTTTCACAATCAATACTGATTTTTACACTCATATTTCTCAAATTGTCTCAGCATTCTTCCAACCTCTTCACTCTCATCTTTCATTTTCCATCCAACCAAGCAATCTTTACAATTCATCATCATTGGTCCAAGCTACATGCAACTTGGATCATCATTCCAATTATCAATATGAAAATTCCCAACATTAGTATTTGTTTTACCCAGCCAGCCAAGTTAGGGATCCAATAACTGAGTCTTTTCAAGGGATTCCAACCATCCCTCCCTATGACCCTAGCCATTTCTTGTAATTTATTTACTTGTTCATGATGTTTTTCAATTAATTCAAAATAATCAGGTACTTCTTCACTGGTATTATGTATCCAAGTGCAACAACTATAATCAGTTTGCCTCTTTTAAAGAACAAAAAACAGATTGGACCATTGCTACATGATATTCCCCCTCCCCCTCTCTCTCCCTCCCTCCCTCCCCCCCCTCTCTCTCTCTCTCTCTCTCTCTCTCTCTCTCTCTCTCTCTCTCTCTCTCTCTCTCTCTCTCTCTCTCTCTCTCTCTCTCTCTCTCTCTCTCTCTCTCTTTCTTCCTCCTTTTATGGTTAAAAAGTATGTTAATTTACTTGCTTATATGACTATTTTGCTTTTAGACCCTACGGCCTCCCCACAATTATAATGTTGAGTATGGATTTTCCACAATCATAAGTATAATGGACAGAGAAATACGTCCTTCTTTCTCTTGATATTAAAAGCCACTGTCCTATGCCATACAGGCCCAAGTTGGTAAGAAGCAGCTTGCTTTTTAGCCATGTTGATTTGCAAATACCAAAAATATGTTTATGTGTGAACTTTTGAAATATGACAGGCTGAAACTCTAAGTAAAAATGAGAGCATCTGTGAAGCACAGTGGATCAAATGGTAGCCTTGAAGCTACTGGCTCTTGTGTTATCTCAGCAAAGTCTGTCAAAAAGGATTGTTTTCAGATCTGCAGTTTAATGTTTGCAGACTCCTGGTAAAAGTACAATGGAATAAAACAAAGAAAATATTAGTGTTTGGGAACAGCTATTCACAGTGAAATTTACCAACATAGGAAATAACCTAAGCTCCATGTTTACAGACTTTGATATTTGATTGGACAATGATCAACATTATTTAGTATTTCCAGGGTAAATCTTCACTAAAATGGTTATGGATTGACAAAGTAAATCTTTAAAGTTACAAACATTATTCATTTAAAAAGAATATTCAAATATAGTTGTGATAAACAGGACCAAAATAATTCTCACTCTTATATTTTAAATTTCTAATTGATTACAGCTTTAATAACTAATTAGAATTTGCTCATAACTTTTTAATTTTATTCAAGGAGTGGGAACTTATTTTCTAACATTTTGCGGTATGAAAATTATTTGCTGTGCTGTGCATTTCCCAAGCAATCTTTAAAGAGTTTTAGAGGAGTTTTAAGAAGTAACTAAATATGAGATAGTAAATAGCTTTCAGCATGTACTTTGGATACAGTATCTTTGTGCTGACTTTAATAGTCAATGCAGTTAACATTAAGAGAGGACAAAGATGCATTTTAAGTAGTAGTTCTGTCTCCGTTCTCAAATATTCTTTTTCCATTTCTCCACAGAAAAACACAGGGTTCCTTTTTCTATCAGATCTACCTGAAAATGGCTGGATTTAGACCTTGACCTTTTCAGTGCATGAACTAATGATGATCATCTATTGATATATCACCCACATAATGAAGCATAATGTGTTTTTCATTTTCCATTCTTTTTCTTTGTTGGTTCTACCCTTTGTCTCTATTAACATTAAATCAATAACGTAAAATGCATGTTCACTTTTTTGATGATAAAAGCAAAAACCATTTCATAAAAAATACAGGCTAGAGGACATAGTTGTTCCATTTTCTACAAAACTGTAGAATGTTAAGTGCTTTGAAACACATATTCTACTAGACCTTGATGTGTTTGTCATGATTTACAAATAACCTGACAGCATACAAAATAATTGTCTTTAAAGATATGGATCAATGACACATTAATTTTGAAGCATAATCCTCTTCATTGCATTATCTTGGTGCATACTTTGGCTCTCTGTTAAAATGTTAATTACATTTTTTTTCTTCCATTCAATTGTCTGATTGTCTTTTTATTGGCAAGGTTGTTCAGAAGAGGTTTGCCATTGCCTCCTTTCTAGGGTTGAAAGTGACGGACTGGCCCAGAATTCTCCCAGAATTCACAGCATGCAGCCTGACACTTTAACTACTACAGCAAACTGGTTCTTTAATTACACTTGTATGTTTTTACTTAAAAGAGACCTATTACTGAACTAGAAGACACTCCAAGTTTAGTATCACCAGGAAATTACATGCTACTTCAGGTGAAATTGGATGGATGGACCTACAGACAGCAATTTTACTCCTCTGTGTTCAGTGCTTTTACCTCAGATCTGAAGAATTATTCTTGCTGTAATATAAAATAGACATTGCAAAGGCATCAGCCATGAGGAATCCTGGTTAATTTTGCATTCCATCTTTGTATAAACTATTCAGTATGCCTCTCCACCAGAAACCCCCCCCCCATATATTTTGGCTCTATGTACCCTCAGTTATTTTCATGAGTAACCAGTTCAGGGCTGTAAACTTTATCATTTCCTAAAATCAAATCAATACACAAAAAAGCAGTTACAGATAAGTGAGGGAATTATTCCACATTAATAGGTTTATACCTTTTCCCTGGGATGTATTTGTTTAAACGAAAGTTCCCTCTTAAAGGATAAAACCTTTATTCTGTGTTCTCAAACGTTGATCTCATTTGATGATCTTTTAAACATCTTTTGTGGGAAACCAGGTTATATTTCCCAGAAAGGAACTTGCAACTCCAATTATGAATTGTTTCATTCTAAACAGCAGAATGTAATCTTGTCAAGCCTCAGTATCAATACTCACATTATCAGCCCTGTCAGGTTGTGCTCATTTTGTGGGGGCTTCAATTTCATGCCGTTTTAAGCAATTTCACTGGTGAAGCTCAGGGAGCCACAATATCTTTAATGGGAAATGGAAATTCATAGCAAAAACTTATTCAAATCTCATTTGAGCTCAGCACGAGCAAAGGCCATCACGGAGCTGTGGGGGAAAAAAAGAAGGGTATCTATGTAATTATAATCTGCTCCCACAGCATCTTTTCACCCCTCTCACCTGAATTGCTTTTTAATGGAGAGTTGTTTCAGCTGATGCACAGTTGCCTGGGCTTCTGGATTAGCACTCAACAGCAAAATAAAACTCACAGTGAAAATATGTACCCTCTTGAATATTAAGGCAAGCCTGATTGGCAACTGAGTCACCTCTGGACAAGATGGACAGCACATAAATTCAATAAACTGAGTTGCCCCAGATGAAAATAGAGCTACATTTTAAAGGTTGGTGGTGGGGGGTCTCTACTATTTCTTGAAATCCAGCATCTCTAATTAACATGGCCTGCAATCTCTCTTGTCCTCTAGGATGGAATGTGAGTTCAATTCTGTGACTCTGCTGGATATGGATATGGCCAGCCTGGAAAAATATTTTTCTATTCCCTTGAGCATTTGTTCTATATCAGTAGCAAAATGAGTTTTGGGCTTCCTAATACTGAATGTGGAGATGCTTTTTGAGGATTTGTTAGGAGATCAAGCAATATATGAGAAAAAATGTTTTCTATCTTCGGTTGCTCAAAAAAAAAACACCCGTTCACAAAAGCATCTTTGGTTTAATCCCGAGGATTTTCTATGGGCCCCCTCCCACCAATTTGGCTATTTCATTTTTTTTAATATGTAACTTTCAACTTTTTTTTTCATTTACAGTTAAGTTTCTGAGACCTTGGGGTCTTTCTTGAGCACTCAGGGCTTTACCTATGACTTTGGGGATGGCAAACCATATTCCTTAAAATTGAAAGCAATAACCAGAGAACATGAATGCAATGCGTTTAGAGTATCATAATAACCACATAGCAATACCTCCTGGATGAAGAATCACTCATCTGCATAAACCTCTGTTCCCTTCCAACATAAAATCATCAAGTGTTAAACTATCCACTGAAGCATTTTTCAAAAGAAAACCAATGCAAGTTAAAGGTTACAGCCTTGATTATGAATCATCATGAATTCCACTTAGACCACAGAGCCCTAATATCCCCCACCTTTTAGGTCACATTTTATATCTTCAAGAGCATGTCATGGGTGCAACCAATACCACGACACAGGTTTGTCCAGTCTTATAGCAGCAATTCTTTTCAGACTGAATAATATAGGATATTGGTGAGCTCCTATCCTCGCCCCAGCTCCTACCAACCTAGCTGTTTAAAAGTATGCAAATGCAAGTAGATAAATAGGTACCACTTCAGTGGGAAAGTAATAGTACTCCATGACATCCTGCTGGCCAAATGACTGTGGAAATGTCTTTAGACAGTGCTGACTCATTTTTTTTAACTATACGATATTAAACCAGTTTATGCACTGGGAAAGTCCAAAACTTAAATGATATTCAGTAACCAAACAATATAATTGCTTAAAGAATTTATGAAGCTACTGGTATTCAGGATACTTTAATGATTAGTTAATCTTTAGTCGTTACTTTTACCAGCCTGCAAGCTAACACAGAAATCTTAAACAATGACTACTCTGAAAGCTAAGGCAGAGATCTTAAATAATCTGTAGGCTATAAGCTAACAAGATTTAAAAACAGTGATTTATGTAACATTACAAAAGGCATGTGAAAGACTGAGCAGCCTAAAGATTAACATAAGGATAACTAATGAACATATTTTAATACCAATACAAGTACCAATACATTCAATTAGCTGCTAGAAGAGCTTACAAGACAATCTGAAAGTGAGCTTAGAAAGAGGGGGGGAATGAGGACCCAGATTGTTCGGGGCAATAAGCTGACTTTGTAATAATGCCGCTTGGGGGTGTGTGTGAAAGCCCTAATAAGCAGGCATATACATCGAATGAAGGCTACTGCTAAGCTTGTAAGCCGCCCTGAGTCTTCGGAGAAGGGCGGGATATAAATGGCATTAAAATAAAATAAAATAAATAAAAAATAGTGAGGGGAAAGTCAAAAGTTGGGAGAGAGATTCTGTGGAAGGAAAGAAGGAAGGAAGGAAGGAAGGAAGGAAGGAAGGAAGGAAGGAAGGAAGGAAGGAAGGAAGGAAGGAAGGAAGGAAGGAAGGAAGGAAGAATAGTTGAAAATATGTATGGTTAATTTACTTTAATGGAAGCATACACTTTTCAGCTAGAGGCAGAGAAGAGAACACACAAGGGGAGAAAGATGAGAAGCTTAAGGCTGAAAAGTGCAAGGTTCAATATGCTTAAAATATAAATTTTTTTCCTCATACGCATATTCCCCTGACCCCTGTGGAAGACTTAACTTAGGCTAGAATTAACTTGAGAGGAAGAGAAGGTTGTATTCCTGGAGGGGTAAAATGAGATTTTGGAGAGAAAGGAGATGAAAAACTGAGGAATCCCCTTATTTGCTGCCATAAAGAAGATGGGAGATTCTACACAAAAAAAGATACCATAATAAATACAGGGGTCCTCAGCCCCCAGTTCATGGACCAGTACTGGGCCACAGGATGCCAGCAACCAGTCCGCACAAACAAAGCCCCATCTGCAGGATGCAGGCAGCACAAAAAACCACACCCCCTCCGGTCCACGGAAAAACCTTTCTCCATGTAATCCAGGTGTGTTAAACTGCTGGTCCGCGTGCCGGATGCGTCATGGTGAAACCGCGCCCACCCAATTGCCAATAATGAGAAAAAAGTCATGATACGTCACAACACGACACATGATGTTGCGAGTTTGGCACCCCTGATGTAACTGGTCCCTCATGCCCAAAAGGTTGGGGGTCTCTGCCATAATATATAGGCAGTCACCCTCTTCTATCTTTTCAGGAGTTTCACCATGCATATTGTGGCTTGAGGCAAGAGACCTGAATGGTCAGCCTGGCATTTGTTTTAAATAATGCTTCTTCTTCATGAATAAAAAGTCCATAATATGTATGACTTGCATAAAATGTTCATGTTCTAGCCTTTGTTTACCTCCCAAAATTCCAGGAAGGCAATTAAGACCACAGGTCAACTGCTGTATCTGACTTTATTTTTCAGTAATTCAATACAAGATGAATAAGAACAATCTTGGAACGTTGCTTACATAACCACTTGGCATTCACATAACCTATATGAAGATATTTGCTTTATGATTTTTAAATATCTTTTTTATTCCTTACTTGTTACAGAATCAGAAAACTCAGAAGGGCTCTTCTTCTTTTTTTCCTCTGTCCTTCCATGTGGAGATCCCGCATTGTAAGCCAATCAAATGTCATTACTAGCTTCCTTCCAGAGTAATTGGGTTTCACCTTCCCTTTAACATGAGCCTCTTACTGTAAACATCATTTCGGTCTCATTTCTTGAAGCAGAGTACTGCAGCTTAGTAAATCTTACCAAATTAAAATATACAATTTGGGCAGAGGTAGACAAATCAGGTAACAGCTGGAAGTGCACAAGAGAGAAACAGGAACCGGTAGTGCTTGCGGTCTGCCTATTCACTAGGGCTGTAGTCATGCATGGATCATGTCATACAAGAGGAGATTGGTTAGATTTAGGAGGCAGCTAGAGCAAGATTAGAAAATAAAGGCCTGTAGTTTTGGAGATGGGGTACTCTTATACTAAAGAGGAACTCAAAGATTCTAGAAACCTTTTTACAATATATTTTTCCAGCTTCTAGGGCAATTCAAGGTCATGCTTCTGAAGCCGTGTCAAGCTTCTGTGGAAAGAACAACCACTGCTGGCAAACTGCAATAAAGTCTCTTGTCAGGATTTTGATAAGAAAATTGATATTTTTCGGGTCAGTCTTGCTTAGCTGTCATAATCAGTGTTGCAACTCTGGCAAAGCTAATGAGGAACAGAGGAAAATGCAGGCACTATCGTGTTATATTTACTAGGCAGCCTGTGAAATGGTGAAAGGGACCCCTCTAGATATCTGAAAAGGACCCCTGGTGGGTAAGTAATTGGTTTTTATTTCTTGTTATGTAAATACCTGGAACTCGGCATTGCCCTAAAGGATTTGATTTATATTTTGCAGGGTTTGAATTAACACCCCCTAGGAAGCAAGCAGTTAGATAGAGGCCACATTTATATTATTGTGATGACCACTGCTATCAAAGATGTTCTGAGGATTTGTCTGGGCTGGAATGTTGCCTTGATTCCATTTGATCACAGAAGCTGCACTAATTTTATCTAAAACAAATGAAAGAGATCCAAAGTGCTGTAATTCAAGCCAAATGAATATTATACTAGCATCTAACAGCTGTTGGAAAACATGAACAACTCTGTATTAGACACCAGCTTTGGCCCTAAGGTGACCCTGTGGTGCAATCTGGTGGCTTTAAAAATTAATCTTAAAGGAACTGAAACACACGCCATTCCAGCTAGTGGAAATACACGTTAGACCTGTTCCCTGGATACTGTTTAAGAAATTCCCCTTTGCAGAAAACATTATCGGAGGCTTTAACACATTGTATGTTTATATAGGCATGGTAGAATATCAGACAGTGAGGAATTTGTAGGTCTTGTTATTGTGCTATGTACCTGTATGAGGAGAAGACAACAATCTCAGCAAGTTACCTTACGACAAGCCAAATGAGGACCCAGATTGTTGGGGGCAATATGCTGACTCTGTAAAGCAACTAGAGAGGGCTGTAAAGCACCATGCACAGCTACTTATATGGTTGGCCACTGGGCAGCATCCAATACGTTTAAAGGAACCCATTCCCGCCCCAAATCCACCAATGATATTCCTGGAGACAACAAGTCTGGCTTGGTCCATAGCTGTTACACAGACACACCATTGAGCAACTGTTAAGCAGCATTTAAACAGACACATGAATCAGTACAAGCAAAAATCCCAATACATTACAGCAAAGGTTGAAGAACAGATATTGATGATGGCATGCAGATATTGATGATGACCAACTATCCTATAGTATAGTATCCGGCTGTTTAATAGCCAGACATTGCTGTGGAAAACCATCTCATTACAGAAAGGGTAGAAATGAACTGATTCTGAAATTTGGCAGTGATGTATTAGGGACCCACATTATAGTCATGGGATTTTATAAAGATGACTCTGTCCTCCTGAAGAGTGACTCACATACACTTGCAATAAACCCTGGTTTCAAGGCTAAAGGCAAATGACTGGTAGTTGTAAATGGGATCTTCAGGCTGTTTGTGCAGCAATATATTTCTTCTTCAAGATAAACTGCTGAATAATGGGGTTGATGTGAAAGTCAAACTGACATGGATGTGAAATGAATTTGCTATGTAAAGCTGCTTTTAAAGGCTATCTAGAAGCCACAAATGGTCCAAAAGGCAGCAGAGCAGATAGTTTGGAAGATATCTTGTTACACCCATGTGCATATCTATTCTGCAAACTGCATTGGCTCTTAATAAGCTTCCAGGTGAATTTCAAAATGTTGGTTATTAGCTACAAAGTTGTACAGGGCACATAACTGCATTATTTGCAGGATGTGTCCATCATACACACTCCATTTGAAAAGGCACATTCTGGGTCCTTTGTTTGAAATAATGTCATCTTATAGGACCCAGCTGTACGAAGATAGTTAAAACCTAGCTGTTCCTAGGGCCTTTGGATCAGAATAAACAAGAGTCCTCCTTTTTTGAAATCATAGTTTACTTCAACTGTTTTTGCTATTGTCTACTTGGTTTTAATAACACAGGTTGCGTTTTGTATTTGTTGGTTTTGACTCAGCCATATTCTCTGAGTTGGACTCAATATAGATGCAAAAAAATAAATTCAACACACATTTCAGACAAAAGCAGAATGCTAGTAGATACTTTGACTAGTATAAGGTGGAACAAGATAAACATCAGTGTATTCAGGATTTAAAATTGCCAGCTGGAGTCTGGAACTAGCAAGGCTTAGTAACTAGTAATTGGAGGTGAAGGAAGGGGGGCTGAAAAGCAAAATCGATATCAATTAATGTGGCCTGTGTACCTCACAAGTGGCCTGCCTTCTGTCTCCCATTGCATTTTTGAAAATAGGATGCTTTCCTTTTTTTTCAAATGGCCACACCTCATAGATTTCTCTAAAATAACATTCCCTTTTATGGCATACCATTTTCCAATCAGTGCCTTCTCTTTATCACTGTGTCTACACAAAATGATTTATTGTATTGTTGTGCAGCTTGAATGCAAAATAAACATTAACTTACCTTTGAATTGTAGGGCAAGACTGGGAAGTAGAGCTTTCTTGGTGGGCACATTTTAACTTTATTTAGCAATAAATAGCAAATAAAAAAAACCCCTTCATGGATTACTGCCTTGTCGTGGCGAAGGGGCTTGCGTAATTCAATGAAGCTATGAGCTATGCCGTGCAGGGCCACCCAAGACGGACAGGTCATAGCAGAGAGTTCTGACAAAACGTGATCCACTGGAGAAGGAAATGGCAACCCACTCCAGTATCTTTGCCATGAAAACCCTATGGACAGTACCAAAAGGCAAAACGATATGACGCTGGAAGATGAGCCCCTCAGGTCGGAAGGCGTTCAATATGCTACTGGGGAAGAGCAGAGGGCTAGTACTAGTAGCGCCAGAAAGAATGAAGCGACTGGGCCAAAGCCGAAAGGACGCTCAGCTGTGGATGTGTCTGGTGGTGAAAGGAAAGTCCGATGCTGTAAAGATTTTTTCAGCAGTATGTGGATCGAGAACTACCAGAAGTGCAGGCAGGATTTCGAAGAGGCAGAGGAACTAGAGATCAAATTGCCAACATACGCTGGATCATGGAGAAAGCTAGGGAGTTCCAGAAAAACATCTACTTCTGCTTCATTGACTATGCTAAAGCCTTTGATTGTGTGGATCATAACAAACTGTGGCAAGTTCTTAAAGAGATGGGAGTACCAGACCATCTTATTTGTCTCTTGAGAAACCTATATGCGGGTCAAGAAGCAACAGTGAGAACTGGACACGGAACCACTGATTGGTTCAAAATTGGGAAAGGAGTCCGGCAAGGCTGTATACTGTCGCCCTGCCTATTTAACTTATATGCAGAGCACATCATGAGAAAGGCAGGGCTAGATGAATCAAAAGTTGGAATTAAGATTGCCGGAAGAAATATCAACAACCTAAGATACGCAGATGATACCACTCTAATGGCAGAAAGTGAAGAAGAACTAAAGAGCCTCTTGTTGCAGGTGAAGAAGGAGAGTGCAAAACTTGGGTTGAAACTTAACATTAAGAAAACCAAGATCATGGCATCCGGCCCTCTCAATTCCTGGCAAATAGATGGGGAAGAAATGGAGGTAGTGACAGATTTTATTTTCCTGGGCTCCAAGATCACTGCAGATGGGGACTGTAGCCAAGAAATTAAAAGACGCTTGCTCCTGGGGAGGAAAGCCATGGCAAATCTAGACAGCACACTAAAAAGCAGAGACATCACCCTGTCAACAAAAGTGCGTATAGTCAAGGCTATGGTCTTCCCAGTTGCAATGTATGGCTGTGAAAGTTGGACCATAAGAAAGGCTGAGCGCCAAAGAATTGAGGCCTTTGAACTGTGGTGCTGGAGAAGACTCCTGCGAGTCCCTTGGACTGCAAGGCGATCAAACCGGTCAGTCCTAGAGGAGATCAATCCTGACTGCTCGTTAGAAGGCCAGATCCTGAAGCTAAAACTCAAGTACTTTGGCCACCTAATGAGAAGGAAGGACTCCCTGGAGAAGAGCCTAATGCTGGGGAAGATCGAGGGCAATAGAAGAAGGGGACGACAGAGAATGAGGTGGCTGGATGGAGTCACTGAAGCAGTAGGCGTGAGCTTAAATGGACTCCAGAAGATGGTAGAGGACAGGAAGGCCTGGAGGAATGTTGTCCATAGGGTCGCGATGGGTCGGACACGACTTCGCAGCTAACAACAACAACAAAGCAAATAAAGATTTGTACAATTTCAGTTTGATGAAATTGTAATATATGATTTGGCTTGTAATATACAGACATTTAGCATTTGTTCTAATATCTCACCTCCAAAAAAGATATTGTGGGTTCAAGTTGGTCAGGAGCTTCTTCTGAACTATGAACTGCTTTAAGGAACATCAGTCACTAACTTGGCATTTGATTCATTTTCTTAGATGCTGTACCAAGCATAACTCTGATTCTTGAGCTAGTCTTTTTTTAATCCTAGAATGGGTGTACAGAATTCCATAGGTTGATTCAAGCATGACGTTGTTTATATTGTATAGACGAAACAACCATGAAAAAAAAAACCACCCATTAAATACAAAACTCTGGAGGTGCCACTGATGACAGCAAAGCCATCCAAAAATAATTAAAACTTTCTCACAGCCCTTGTAATGCATGCAGCATACTTTGCCCTGTAAACTGCCCTGAGTCCTTCGGGAATAGGGCGGTATATAAAACTAAATAAATAAATAAATAAATAAATATTCAGATTCTTGCTATATGCTACATATATCAACTATTGTATGGAAGGTGTGGAACACCTTTTTGAGCCTGGTGATAGCAGTCTAAAGATGTAATGTGATTGCCTTTCTCTCTGAACGCATGAAGCAATGCTAAACCATGCACACAGATGCAACAGTAACATATCAGAAGGGTCAATACATCTAATCTCAAATCTCCTAAGCAACATCCTTCTTTACGTCTGTGAGAAACTTGTATTGTGTCATTGCTATCACATATGCCCTTAAATGATTACAAGACTCCCTCACCATCTCTGCAACTTGTCTACAGTAATAAGCTACTTCAACATTGTACTGGCATTAGAAGCATACCACTTGAGAAAACCCTCTCTCTTATCAGCCATCATGGTTTCAAGACTGATATTTGACATTAGGGAGAGTTCCTGTGTAATCACAAAGTATGGTAATGTAATACATAGCAGTTTACCACCTCAAGTCAAAGTTCAGGCTGAACCTTTTCACAGATCAGCTATCTCAGAAGTAGGTACTTATCATATCCCTTGAACAGTGGTGGGATTCAAATATGTGAACAACAAGTTCTCTGTGTGGATGCCACTTCCAGAAGTCCATTGTGGGCCTATGCAACAAAAAATTAGCTACCGGTTCTGCCGAAGTGGTGCAAACAGGCTGAATCCCGCCACTGCCTTGAAGTTGTGAGAAATAGAGTTGTGAGCAATGTATCCCACAAACCTTGGGTCTATATATTTTTTTTCACGAACTGAGCCAGGGATTTAGCACTATATTTCCATCATATTAGCATTGTCCTTTTTCCTCAACTTATCCATAGCATAGATATAACTTGTTATGCTAACTTTTGTTTCCTAACAACATTTAAATCCTAAGTGACAGATCTCATACCTACTTCTGACTGAGACAATGGAGTTAAAAAATGTAAATAACCTTTCATGCTTTCAATTTTTCATAGCACTGCACCTTTTTTTTCCTTTTTTAAAAAATTTCCTTTTTTGACACTTTTTTTCTGGGGGTTAAAAAAAAATAGACCCTGATTATGTCACATCAGGCCTTATCCTTATAAATTCCCCTTTTTTGCCAATTGGGTGTTTGGATGAAGGACTTAGAACAGCAAACAATTTGTGCACCCAACATCCATTTTACTTCAAACATACATTGCAGACATGGGTGGACTTATGATGATAGAATTCATAGAAACTATGTTCATCCAGGAAGCTGTTGATTTTGGGTTTTGATTCCACAGAAATTATTGTTATGTAAATACACAAACAAGATTTTAAAAACGTCTCAACTCGCCTACCTTTGATGGTTACACCAAGAAGTTCTTCAAAGACTCCATACCAATGAAAAATCAACAATCTTTTCTATGAAAATGCTCATCCTGTAATGGGGATTTCAGGCTTTACTATTGATTTCTTGTTTTGCTAATAACCAGCTATCTAATCAATACAACAGGCAACTTGCAAAACATTAAAACTCATTGCTTATATTGAAATCAAGCAGATGGGATCCCTTTTTTATGCAGAATTTAGCTGAACATTTCAGTGCTTAACTTCCTAAGACCACCCCTCCCTATTCTCAGGGTTGACCACTCATTGTAAATCACCATCCCACAACACTTCCACACTGCTTGAAACCATGCTTTCAATATAGTTCATGAATTCATCAGCATTTAAATCACCCCTATGCTTCCTAATTAAAAAAAAGAGGATGTTTCAACTTATACTCATCCATCTTCAGTTGTATAAAATTGTTTGGTTTAATATCCTTAGAAACAATATTCAAATGATTCTATATCAGACAGGGAGACACAAACTCCCTGGTAGCCACACATTGTAATGAACAAGGACACACATTTAATTTCACAGCTACTGTGATCATTGGCTATGCAAGTAGGTAGCCAATGAAATGATTGAAGCCTGGGAAACGGGCTTCAGTTGTCTGTTAACAGAAGTGCTGACTTACCAACAGCTTCTCAAGTACTTAGGAGTCGAGAGCTTGGCAGCACAAGGAAACAACAGCCACTTGCCAGCTAGCTATCAACACACCAATCCACCAATAAGAAGGCATCATATAAGCACAACTCACAGAATAGCCCAAAGCACGTATTCCAGTTGAGAGAGGTTCCCTGAAGATGGGCTCCAGCATGAGTCTGAAAGCTCAAAAGAGTAAATTTCTGATCCTGGTGACTGATCCAGATTCGATCTTGCATAATTCCATGTCTCATTATGATTCACATTTATGGAATGTGTGGATGAGTGGTTACAACCAAGGCTTATGTATCCATGCCATCTGTAGTATTCCATAGCACCATGATTCCTAAAGGTCTCCTTCATGTCCCATCCAGGTATCTCTCCACCAGGTTCTGTATGTTCATTGTCTTTGAGTCTTCTATTGCATGCAATTATTTATATTTTTTACTAGTACTGCTGCTGGCATAGGCCCCTCCATGATGCTTATACTGCTGAACAAGTCTCAAAAGAGGAGCCAGACAAAGAGTTTCTCTGCCATAAACAAAATGATGAGTCATAATTTACAGAAACCCATATCAGATCAGTTGTTGCCCAGGTCAATAAGGACCATGCTAAGTGTTGACATTCCTGGATAGATGATGACAAATGAGCTACAGGACACAGGGTTGCTGGCTGGGTCAGAAGCTACAGGACCAGTGGAAAAAAAGTTGCTTACCAACAATGGCATGATAAAGTTCAAGCAAAAACTGGTGGAACCACAAAATCAACAAAGTAATAGAAAATGAAGAAGCTGAAGTGGTCTGAGACTTTAGAATTCAAACAGGTGAGCATCTGTCACACTAATAATAATAATAATAATAATAATAATAATAATAATAATAATAATAATAATAATAATAATAATAATAATAATAATAATAATAATAATAATAATAATAATAATAATAATATAATTTCTATACTGCCCTTCTCCCGAAGGACTCAGGGCGGTGTACAGGGCAAATACAATAAAAATACAATGTACAAAAGTTAAAAAAGAATTAAATAATACAGCCCAATTCCAATAAAAATTAATAGAGTTAATATTAAAATACCCCAAACCCATCAGACCAGGCCGGCTTGTTCAAATAAGTATGTTTTTAGGTCACGTCGGAAGGAGAGAAGGTCGGGAGCCATCCGGAGCTCAACTGGTAAACGGTTCCAAAGGTCTGGCGTGCCCACAGAGAACGCCCTCCCCCTGGGGGCCGCCAGTCGACACTCTTTGACCGACGGCACCCTAAGGAGGCCCTCTCTGTGGGAGCGCACTGGACGAAGGGAAGTTGATGCCGGCAGCAGGATGTAACCCTGGATGTAACAATTGTTGATAAGAAACACAAAAAAGTCTGGATAGAGGATGTTTTAGTACCTAGAGACAGCAGAATAGAAGAAACTTCATTAATTAAAAATACTGATTAGCCCTCATTGTAAGCTAATATTACTTATAACTGCTTACGTGACTGACTTTTTAGCTGTTAGCTCAGAAATTGGGCTGAAAATATTAAGTTTAATCAACCATTTTAAAGAAAGTGTCTCTGATGAAGTAGAAGATTTATGACACATTTTTTTTGCATTTATGACACCCCAAATGGGTATGAAGAGGAGACCTCCCGAACTGTATTAGAGTGCAGATAAGGAAACGGTGTTTCCCTTTTTGTTCCTTCCTCTCCTTGTGCATCTGTTTATCAGAGATTTTGCAATTGGGCCGTTATTGACCAAAGAAAAATGTTGAGATGGAGCATGCCAATTCTGCTTATCTATCAAAGTCTACTTCAGGATTATCTTGTCCTAATTCTTGCTCTGAAATACTGTTACCTATTTGAACACTTTAATAAAAGAAAAAATGTTCAAGAATGGTAAATTCATATCCTTCTTTAAGCTATGCTTTATTGTCTCTGGTCCCACTGCAATTTTTTGCTTCTTGCAGCTCTTAAAATCTTTCTCCTTGCCGGATTAAATATGTATTTTCTGTACTTCACCTATTTTCTTCTTCCATAATGGCTAGGACAGCTGGTTTAAAAATGCTAAAGTGCAAACTAATATTTGTGCATTTGTGACCTTGAGCCAATACTTATGGGTCACATTAACTTTGCAGTTTGGACAAACATACCCAGGGGCTTCTATAGACATCATTCCAAGCATTTCGCTAGGGACCTCACTTAATTCTTCAGAGGTGGAAGGTTAGTGCATTTATTTACAATGTCAGTTTACCAACGGCAATATTTTCCAGAAACCACCTCCAGTTCAATGCCTTTAACTTACTTTTATATGATTCTGTGTTCTAAAAGGCAAATTTGCTATCTATATAAAATGCCCTCCAGAAGTGCTGGGAGACCATGCTTGAATTAACGTTCGCACTATGAAGATTATTGGGGCCACGGATCCCATTAGCTCGTTACTAACCCTTAGATTAATGTTACAGGCCAAATCAGCCTTATCTTTAGCTTTTGGACAAGATTACCTAAAGGATGCATCACTTTCTTATATGCATTCCCAGGAAAATTTTACCCAACTTGGCTTTAATGATTTGTTGCTGTAGCTGTTGTTTAAAACCAATCTCTACTGGGAGTGTCTTGAAATTATAGCCAGTTGTGTGGTTTAACAGCACTCAAGAAACAAAATGACTGTTGCCAGCTTTGCCATCCAGCTGATCCACTGGTCTGGTTAGCTCCTTGTTACACTCATTCACTGACTGACTGACTGACTGACTGACTGACTGACTGACTCACTCACTCACTCACTCACTCACTCATTCACTCACTGTTTGCACATGGAGGGAGAGCATCTATGAGTTGTCACTTAGAGGGAGAAGGTAGGCCAATGTAACACATTACCACTGCATTAGTTTAACAAGATGTACAGCCAGATCCATTGATGCTACCAGCACATGGCACTAAATTTTCATCATTGCCCCCAACAGCACATACTACCAAATAGCTGTTCCACCACTGTCTTACTAAACAATCTACTCATATACACAGTCCAGTTCCTGGCCTGGATCAAAACTGGCTGCCAAGCAGATATTCCTACCAGGTCATCCAAAAGTCTGCCTCAGAGGTTCAGTTCTCCATTGCATTGACTCATCACCCAAGAGGTGTCTGAATCTCTCTGATCTATTCCTAGGACCCCAGAACCTCCACAATTGACATCAACATTTTTTCATGGTTTTTGACATTGCCAAGAAAATTCTAAACCAGGAATAATCAATCAAAGCAGTTAAAGCACTTTTGACTGGTAGCTTCCAAGACAATTCATCTTTCAGACAAATTATACCCTTCCCTTTACACTTCATCTTCCATTACTGAACTTTTCTTCTTGAGTGATGAACCTGGATTCTCCCTTTAAAATATCTATAGAGACCTGCCATACTTCACTCAAGCCCATGGTCCCTATTTTTTCCCCAAATGCACCAGTTCTTTGCAATAATTTGCTTTAAACATAAAGGCACAATTTGCTAATTTTTTTATAGGTATATGTTCAAATCTCTTATGCACCTCCCTTCAAATTAGAAGGTAGTTTTGCTAGTATTATCTGCTGAAAGGCATTTCCTATAACAGCCCTTAAATATCCTAAAACATCCTTTTTTCCCCAAATAGCACTGAAAAATTTTCTTTGTTATATATAATTTCCCATTCTGTCTATGTTTGTAAGCCTTTCAAAAACAGATGTTGCATGTACATATTGCAAGAATAATCAGCTTTCTTTGCCCAACACATCTTTTGTGTGTGGGGGGGTCAAAATACTCTGTGATCTGTAGTGATACATTTTCATTCCACAGATTGTGAATCTGCTTCAGCTACTTCCTTGTTCAATTTTTGTTAAAATATGCTACCTATAATAGAAGATGTTTTCCATATCATGCTATTATCCTGAAACTGAAACATTATCCACCGAACAGAAACACACCACTGATCCCATTTGGGCTATTTTATTCTAGTTCCTGCACATTCAAGTCCTGCATCTCTGATTGCTGGTTTATCTGTACTCTTTTCCTTCCTGCCTCTTGAGTTCACGGCTCAGTGTTCACCATTAGCTAGTATATAGTACACATACAAGAGCTTCCTTTGAATTTTGCTGGGATTTGCCCAGGTTTAAAATGTTGAGTTTACTGAAAAAATGAGCTTGTTTTTATGTTTCCCTATCCTTCTGAATTAGATAGAATTGTGTCTGCCGTCTGGTCTGACTATGCCTTAAAATAATGGAATCATAGAGCTGGAACAAGCAATTTAGATCTCCAGTTAGGGTCTGAGCTAAGTAGGATAAAGTGAAAACTATTGTTTCCTATGGACTAGAAACCTTATTTCTAATGTTGCTGCTTATCTTATATTTGCCCTTTTTTGCAGCAGTATCCCATGCTGGCACAATCAGTATTCCAAGAATGGCGAAGGGATTGGACTAGAAAACGGAAGAGCCCGATTTCTAGTTTTCCTTAGTCAGGAAAGCCAGCTGAGTGACTTTGGATTAGTAACTCTTTTTCCATCCAACTACCTTATAGGGTTGTTGTGGGAAAATTGTACAAGGAGGTATTTTGTGCATTGCCTTGAGTTTAACAAATAATAAGCTAATAAATACATCTTCTCCATAAGTACTGCATTTATTTATTGATTGATTGATTGATTGATTGATTGATTGATTGATTGATTGAATTTTTATACCGCCCTTCTCCCGAAGGACTCAGGGCGGTGTACAGGGCAATAAAAGCATTACATACAAAAGTTAAAATAAAATTAAATTAATTAAGCCCTAACAATAAATAATTAAAAATACCCCAAACCCTTAAACCAGGCCGGCCTGTTCAAATAAATAGGTTTTCAGAACACGGCGGAAAGAGCGAAGGTCGGGAGCCATCCGGAGCTCAACCAGTAATTGATTCCAAAGGGCTGGCGCGCCCACAGAGAATGCTCTCCCCCTGGGGGCCGCAAGCCGACACTCTCTGACCAACGGCACCCTGAGGAGGCCCTCTCTGTGGGAGCGCACAGGACGAAGAGAAGATGACGCCAGCAGCAGGTGCTCCCATAAGTAGTCTGGACCCATGCCATTTAGGGCTTTATAGGTAATCACCAGCACCTTGAATCTCACCCGGAGGGCAACTGGAAGCCAATGCAGCTCGCGGAGAAGAGGTGTTACATGGGAGTATCGGGAGACCCCCATCACAACTCGCGCGGCCGCATTCTGCACCAGCTGAAGCCTCCGAGTGGTCCTCAAGGGCAGCCCCATGTATAGAGCATTGCAGTAGTCTATACAAGAGGTCACGAGCGCATGAGTGACTGTACGCAGGGCATCTCGGTCCAGATAGGGTCGCAACTGGCACACCAGGCGAACCTGATGCTTTTGTAATATTTTCCATTATTATAATCTCATACATTTAATGGTTTATATGTATGATTATGGAGCCATACTACTGAAAAGCATAACAAGTAAAAGGAGAATTAGTATAGTATTGCTTTATTGGTTTCTAAATTTTCATTTTCAGGTATCCTAGTAACCAAATATAATTCAAACCAGAAGAAAACATGTGAGCCAGAAGGCAAATGATCAAAATATGCTCTGGGATGCCAACTGCTGTAGCTATCAGGATGACCAACAATGTGATTAATTACTGATACGTGGCCAGCAATGTTTTCTTGCCCTTTGATGTCTTCTGGCTGGAAACTCCATGGACACTGTAGCGGGATAATTATAGGGTGAAAATTATTTCCTTCAGGTTTTATTGGCCATGACAACAACATATTTTCCCCTCTTACTTTTCTATCACTTGCCACTTGAGAGACTGACAACTTTTGTAGACAAAGATGCCCCATTCATCTGAAATCTCATACGATTCCCACCTCTTGCAAGATCTGGGGGATGTCATCTCTATATCTCTTGAGAATGCCAGCATCTTATTAAATTTGTGGCATCTGGAGTTAATGTCTTGTGTTATCCAATGCTTTTTATTTTGGCAGTGGTTTGCTCTCCAAGCTTGATTCAATTTATTTTCTGAACATTTTGTTACCAGACTAGGTAACATCAGCAGCAGGATTTTCTTGTCTTATTCTCCTTAGCTTATATATGTATCTTGTGTGACAGTTTGGTCAGTTGGTGGTGTGATTGGTGGTTCATTTTTTTTTAATCCCATTTATATCCCGCCCTTCTCCGAAGACTCAGGGCGGCTTACAATTTAAGCACAAACCAATGTGCTTAGCAATAGCCTTCATTCTATGTATATGCCTGCTTATTAGGGCTTTCGCCCCCCCAAGCGGCATTATTACAAAGTCAGCTTATTGCCCCCAACAATCTGGGTCCTCATTTTACCTACCTCGGAAGGATGGAAGGCTGAGTCAACCTTGAGCCTGGTGGGATGCGAACCTGCACTAATTGCAGGCAGCTGGTGTTACTTAAGGAGGCATTAGCCCACTGCTCCACCAAGGCTATATTTAAATTCTGAGCAGCTGATTGGTTCTCTCATTGATTGGTCTGGTTTCTTATGTATTTATATGCTGGATCTAGATCAATATGCTTGTTAATTGCCCCTTTGGTAGAATACCAGGCTTCAATAAATTCAAGTCAAGAAAATCCTGCTGATGATGTTACCTAGTCTGGTAATGAAATGTTCAGAAAATAAATTGAAACAAGCTTGGAGAGCAAACCCCTGCCAAAATCTAAAACCTGAGCTACAAGTATTTTCTATTATTTCAAAAAAAATTATTTTTCAGAGTTTTATCCTGCTTTTATTATCTATAAGAAACTCAAGGCAGTGGACATACCTAATACTCCTTCCTTCTCCTATTTTCACCACAAACAATAATCCGGTGAGGTGAGGTGAAAGAGAGTGACTGGCCCAAAGTCACACAGCCAGCTTTCATACCTAAGCCAGGACTAGAACTCACAGACTTCTGGTTTCTAGGCCAGCACCTTAACCACTACACTATAATCAAGACTGCACAGTTGGTGAGTGATCACAAAGACTTGTGGGACAAAAGAAACTAGCTGGAACTTGCCTTCTGGGAGCCAATTTGAGCACCATCTTCTTTGGCACTGTGAATCCTGTCCTTTTTGGAACAGAAGAAGCTGAAAATGAATTGCCTATTGACCTATGAGCATCTTACCTCACTTATAAAGAACCAATCCAATGCCTCGGCCTTTGGTAACTCCCTGGAATCCCTATTTTCCATTACGTACAAATCACAGTGCAGAATTCTTGCAATCTGGCCATTTTCATTAGGTTTGCAATTCTGAGATGCACTGCCTCTAAAAAGACACATCAGAATCCTATGTCTAATTATTCTGCCACCTTGTGACATACAGCAAGTGCCTGTTTTCCCTCAGCCCTTTGGGTAAAAGATCATCATAAAATAGCATACACTCTTTCACCTTGGGTTATTTTGCTTGCATTTTGTTGACGCCTTGTACTGTTCATTGTTCCTTCCTTGCAGCTGCCAATTTCTCTGAAGTGTCACTTGAACATGAACATGAGCTTATTCAGAATGAAAGAGGACAATGGGCCTGCTCTCCAGATTTCCCTCATAAGCTTCTATGAGCTGATTGAGTCAAGGTGTGTATTTTCATGTTGCTGTTGGTTTTAAAGGTTTTAGTCAGGCGGCTGTGTGTAAGCATGTGGTTTCTTTTTATTGTCAGACTTGACTGTTGTAAATTATCTCTCAGTTTGAACTGGAGCACGTGAGTATTGCAAAAGTCCTTCTGGCATTCAGAAATCATAACGTCTGTTTCTGTTTCCCCCCTCCCCCATTAATCTCTTTTTAATCCTTGCAGCACTGTAAGGACTAAAGATTCTTTACATTACATACAACTAGGATTATGGTCTATTTGTTGAGGGAACAGAGAAATTGATTTTTCCTTTCTCTCTCTTTTTCTTTGAATGGTTGATAACTTTAACTGATATCCTGAGCAGACACTTCTCCCTGCTCAACCTGTCTTTGGCAGAGGTTAAAATATATCCCTTGGATTGAAAAGCAAATACACTTCCATTCTTTGTCTGACAATGATGGCATGGCATTTTCTGCATTAAACTTTGCAAGATGATCTGCCCTTAGACCATTTTCAGCCAATCTCCATTGTTGTCTTGCTTTCCTTCTGCATTTAATGGTTACCATGACATGGAAAGAGTGAGTTTTCCAAAGTCAAAGCAGGGTATTGATTTCTTGAGAATTCCCATACAACCCTAAATTCAGGCTGTAAAACAATCGCAGAGAGAAGCTGTGATGCAACAGCTTCATTTGTCTCTTCATGTACATTTATTCTTTTTATATTCTTAAAGCAATAGCTGGAAGAGCCTTCCTTGCACATACTGTAGTCACATTCAGCACCATTCTCCCTTCTCCTGTGTTGGGCCAAGCAGAAATGAAGAACCCAAAGTTTGGGAATGTAAAGCAGGGGAAGATCCAGGCTTCGTCACTCCCAACTCACCTTTGAGCCCCTAAGATAGGGGTGGGCAACTATGACAACCTTATGACTTGTGGACTTCAACTCACTACATTTTAAGTAAAACACTACATTTTAAGTAAAAAAAATACCAAGGAAGAGCTTGTACCTATAAACAGGTTTGCAAGGTCCTGGAGAATGGACATAAAAGAGAGGGATAATTTGAGAAATATATTCAAGAGATGAAGTTGGGTTTCTGATTCCTTGCCCAAAGAAGCAAAGTGGGTATTATTTTACTCAGTACAATGCCCGAGATGGTGTAGTTGCATTAAGCTAGGAACGGAATAAATGCTGCTTCTGACTACTCTGGCACCAAGCATGCCCTAGAGTCATTTGTGCCATGGCTGAATATTCCAGTTCAGAGTCTTTTGTGCCATGGCTGACTATTCCAATGTGCCATTGTCATATTCCAATCTCCCTCAGTTCATACAGGATATATGATTGCAAGCTTGGCCGACCAACCCAGCCAGATTCATGGAACCACACAATCACTTTTGCAGTTCTGATTTACTAAGGGAATGGAGTGCTTTTCCCACCACAAAATCTGTTACTCCTCTCCAAATTGTACCACTATGCTCCAAATCTTAAAATTCAGTGCATTATAGAGCATTCAATGACTGAATTAAATTTTTACTTAACTCTGGTGATGACAAGGATGGGTGGTATTTTAAACCATTATGTAGAAGCTCCTTGTCTGAGTTTTCTTTTGATTTGCTGCCATTTCTTTTTATTAGCACTTCCATTCCTATGTGTGGTGGTTTGTGTTTGTCTGTTTTACTTGATGGGGGAGTTTTAGATTGAATCTAAATAAACAAATAAGCTTTAAAAATTAAATTAGATTTCATTTGCATAAGCAGGAGTAAAGAACATATTTTTTAAAAAAATCACAGAAAGCATATTATGCCCATTACTTGCACAGAGGCAGCCCAGAGAAAATTGACATTTCCCTAGCACAGGAAGCACTAAAAGTCCCAAGAATAAATTTATAGGAATATTTTAACCTTTTCCTTGATCTTTGAAATGTCATTGTTCTGTAGGATATACTGCTAACGGCAAACTTTTATAGGAACTGTGGGATGGGTTTGATCTTTGAAGAAGTTTTGGAGATAATGTTCTCAAGTATAAAAGAAGTTCTCACAGTGGCTTTGGAATATGATATAAGTCTATATCTTGCACACAAGCACAATACTCAACCCAGAATTATAAAGCCAGGGGTATCAGGTTGAAACTAGACATCTTGGCAACTCAAGGTTGCCAGAAAAAAACAAAAATCTTGGGTAGAGTTCTCTCTGCTATCTCCAAGATATTGTAGAAGAAAATGTCATTTTCACCTCCATTTTACCCAGTGGCTGTCCAGAATATTGGCTGTCATTAGAAAAGTAGGCAAATCCATGTTCTGTGGCTATCAGGCTTTTTTCTAATCATATACTAAGGTAGAACTGGTAGCAATTGACTGTGATTATCATGTGGCATTCTAACCTAGATTATTGCAGTAAATATGTGAGGAGGTAAATCTGATGAGTTTTGTTTCTTTTTGTGTAGTGCTATCAAAATTAAGAGAAAAGAACTCATATCAGATACCTAAAGAACTCAGTTATCAATGGATGCATTGGACTGGATCCATCTCTTTCTATTTGAATATCTTATATAATATTGATATAGGTGGCTCTCAAGTTTATGCTCCTTCCTTTTCAAAAAATGGAATTTTGAATAAGTGTTTTCAGACTAACAACACTATTATGTAATGTACTGATCAGTCCAAAATATGAACTTTTGTAATCAGATTCTCTAGGTCTAATATCTACCCGGATTATGCAAAGGCATTAATATATCCTCAATACCTTTTGTTGTCTTTCACATTTACAAATATTTTCTCTTATTGAAGTGATTCTTGGATTGCCAGTTAGTTTCCTGTCCTTCTCTTCCAAAAGAAGTCTTGATTTCTTTTGGCCTTAAAACATCAACCATTTCAAATGACATTGCAGTAATAAGAAATAGACCAAGGGTTTAAGAAAGCTACCAAAGTGTTCTTTTGAAGCTTTATTGTAATGATTTACTGTACAGTTATGGTATGTCTCCTAGTCTGGAGTCGGGGAGGAATTTCCCCATTGGGAAGAAGTGTTTTATTCTACAATGTTCAGCAATATACTTTTGTCTGACACATTGAATTGCAGTGTATTCAGATCAGTGTCCATTCCAGATGTATATCCTCCAGATGGCTGGAATTCAGCTCTAAGAATTCTCTAGCCAGCATGGATATAGTTAAACATTCTGAAATCCACATATCTGAAGGTACCTGAGCTGATTTTGTCCTTTTCAGGATAATCTCTCAAATCTTGAAGAGACAACTAAAAAATCCATTGTGTAATACTTTAGGAAAATGAAAACTGTGTTACAGTAAATAATTACATTGATTGTCAAGCTCTTTCCACTTCTATTTTAAAAATTATTTTCTGAATACTAATCAGTTTGATTACTGAGGAATAGAGGATTGCTGAACCCAAAATTTAAAATCAATTTATTCTATAATAAATGAGATACCCTGCCATTTGTACACTGAGCTGCCAAAATTCAGCAGTTTATATAACTGTATGGCAAGTTGCCACCTTACATGTGTACTTCTGAGGGATGCTCATGCAGGAATTTCTCTGCTTTTATTTCCTTTCAGTTTTAGTCTGTTGATTTAGTAAAGAGATGCTGGCCTGCTAAAGGATTGGTTTCCTCAAAGTTCAGCATTTCAGATTGAGGCCATGATTTCCAAATTCACTGACTCTGGCTTAGTTCAATTTTCATATAGTGAGTGAGAAGCCTCTGGCTTATCTCTTTCCCTTACATGTAAGTGATGCTGCAGGTAGAAGCCTGTATTTATAATTACCACTACGGTTAAAAAAATAATATCAAAAGGGACTGAAGAGAGAATAAGTCAAAAGATAATTATGCGTGCAAGCTTCAATGTAAGAATAAGTCAGAGAAACAGAACTTTATTTCAGTCATTGACCAATAGAAATAAATAAAACCCAACAGCAAGAACCGCAAGCAGTCATTTGTTGGTGAAGATTACACATAATATAGCAGAGGTTTTCTACTTTTAGAGAAATAAATGTATCTTATTTAACAGATAGTGTAGATAAAAGCTATCAGAGTGCCCCAGAAATTTAAATAAAGGATGGGAATTGTAAGAATAAGTCACCAAAAGACTAACCAGCAGACAAGATGAAAGTCAGAATTAAAGATATTCCTGTAAGGTACAAGAGTAAAGAGAGCTCCAACTTATGCCATTAAAGGAGAGTATTTGTAGCTCAGGGTTGAAATCAGGGGCCCTTGGTGCTCTCTGAGCTTGATTGTTTTCTTGCAGGTGTTTCATTGCACAAACTAGGTAACATCATCAGTGCTTGTGTGCAGTGCAGTGCAGTGCAGTCACTAGCCCTGATGATGTTACCTAGTTTGCATAATGAAACATCAGCAAGAAAACAACTAAGCTCAGAGAGTACCAAGGATCCCCCAGCATATACTATTCTTGACTTGAGCAAGAAGTCTATTTATCCTCCTTTGCAAGCCAGGTGAACAGAGACAAGTCAAGCTCATGGTACTTCACTACTCAGATTGATGCTGAAACCAGCAATCCATTGAAAACCACATGGGGAAGCTGCACTCAGATGTGAAAATTCATTAACTGTGTTGGCAAACTGGATTAATCCATGATTTGCTGTAAACTTAGCTTGTTCAGCATTTGAAGGCAGAGTGGCCTGCTTCAAACATTGTGCTGTCATAAATCCTGGTTGGTAGTCTGGGGAAATTGTATATCACATAACATCAAAATTAAACATAGGTTAGCACAATTTATGTACCCTACCAGCACTGCAAACTTTCTAGTTTCCAACAACTCTTAGACAAAGTAAAAATGAAAATATGAACCTTGAAGAACTTTGAAGCATCAAGGAGCAAAAAGAAAATGGAAGGAAGGTGAGATGGAGAGACACCAACATAAAAGTAGCAGAAACTGTTGACTTCATAACACCCAAGTCTGAGGCTTTGTGTTTGAAAAGGATTTTGAATCTGACCCACTTGAGGTGGTGGTGTTTTTCACAGCAGCACATGGTTTGATCTCAAAATTATCCAACCTATTTGCAATTGGTTTGCCAAGCTCAGTTTCCCATTTCAAAAGAAGAGTTACTTTTTATTACTTGATAGAAGTTAACACATTTGATAGCATATGCATTCCTGATCTTTTATTTCCTTTTAGAAGTCTTAGAGTTAACCAAGATGCATGATGCAGAAGTATTGAAATTAATGCTGGGGGAAAAAACGAAATAATAGCTATGATTAATTATGAATCAACTCTATCAAATGGAGATGTTAATCCAATTTCAATACTTATGAAAATGTTCCAACACCACTTCTATTGCTGCAAAAAAATTATCCATCTGCAGACTTGAGTAGTATGATTTGCAAAAGAATAAATGATTGCTCAACTTAGTCAAGGGAAACTGCTTGCTTCATTAGCAAGTTTCAAATTATCATTTGCATTGAGATAATATGTTTATTTTAATTCTGAAAAAAATAATTAGATGACCAATTTTTAAACTGTTAATTTATTTGAAGTAAAAGCAGATAGAACTAATCAGCATATAAAACACAAAGAATTCACTAAGCACAAGCTACCCAGTGATAAACAATGTCAGGTTTTCTTTTTCTCGATAGGGCAAGAAATCTTGTCTTATTATTTCACCTGCGCTCATTATTTTGTATGCTTGATCATGTTGTAACTAATTCTTTGATTTTGTAGCCATTTGTAAAGTTCATAATTTGCACTGTGATGGTTAATTAAGTTTGTGTGTGTGCGCCTACAGTGCTTGGTGTCTGGGCTTTTAATCTACATATCAAGAGCCTTTTTATTGAGGTTTGTTAATAACTTTAAATTTTGTGGGTGGTTGTGCAACCTGTTCATAAGCAATTTGTGCACAGGGAGGAAATAAAAGGGGAAATTTGTATGGATAAATAATGAAAGGAAAATTATATTAACCCTATTTGGAGAAAACACTGGATTCATTAGAAACAATGGCATGACTAAATGCTGGTCTATTTTTGTCAATGGTTATCCCAAATGTTGGAAAGTCAAAGGATTTTGTTCTCTATGAGTTGGGTTATCTTTATTTTATTACCTCCTTACCTCCTGTAGGCATGTGTGCCTAAAAATATATGCTCCATTGTCATTTCAGCATTGTATATTTTTATTATTACATTTCCAGAAACATGACTGTTCCCTGAAGTAACACTTCTCAAGAATGGTAAGGAAGGTGCAGTGTTGAAATTGAATCCCAACTTCATTCAAGGAAGAACTATATATGATCTCCCCATGAACTGAAATCTATCTGTGTGGTTGCTAGTAGTCAAAAATGACTTGATGGTAGATAATCAATGAACTGAAAAAAAATATGTGAAGGGATGTGAGTCTGCATAAGCTATTAACTTGTGCTTATATGTGCTACCCCCAGCCCTCCACCCCCAATATACACAATACTACTATGTGGAAATTCTTCCTTGAACCCCATCCATTCTTCCAGGATAAGAGGTTTTCCTCACTATTGTTGCATGTCTGGCAAGTGTTAAATGCAAAGGGCATTATTCAATATAGCATGCCAAGGAAGTGGGTTATGTGCATGTTGCTTAGGATAACAGATAAGACATGCAATAGTGGAAACCAAAGCTACTTACATTCATATTTTACCAGTCTTAACTGAACTTGACTACATTTCAGATCAGGATTTTGGAGGGCTTTTATGGGACTTTCCATAAAATAGAAAATAGCTATTTTATATAGACTTATATACCACTTCACAGTCCTTTACAGCCCTCTCTAAGTGGTTTATAGAGTCACCCTATTGCCCCCAACAATCTGGGTCCTCATTTTACTGACCTAGGAAGGATGAACAGCTGAGTCAACTTTGAGCCAGTGAGACTCGAACTGCCAGCAGCCAGCAGTCCACAGAAGTAGCCTGCAAGTACTGCATTATAACCACTGTGCCACCCTAGCTCTTGGCTTGATAATCTTCAAATAGTAAAAATCATTGTGACATATTTGCAAATTATGGCCTGAAGAAAGTTATCACAGTGGCACTGTGGAAACCATTTTAAAGTGCCACTGAATCTTATCAAATGTAACATAATGTCAAACGTCTCTCCTCTCTCTCTCTCTCTCTCTCTCTCTCTCTCTCTCTCTCTCTCTCTCTCTCTCTCTCTCTCTCTCTCTCTCTCTCTTGAGATCATCTATACAAGGTCATGCTGGAAACACTTTTCCCTACAACGACTTTGAATTAAATTGAAATTGTGCAAACTAACATTTTTCTCTTCTATGGTGCTATTTTCAGTACATAGATTAAATGCACCTTCTTAGTTCACAGTCCCAGTACCTAACTTCCATGCTTTCAGCAGGGTGTGTAAAAATGGCCTTCACTTATATTAATGTAGGATCTGTGCCTGTGAATTGGTACTACTCAACAGGTTTTCTCTGATACTCTTTCAGAATAACGCCCCCAGGAAAGCAGACACTTACTTTCCAGGAACCTGATTCTGAAATCATGGATTTGCGGAAGGATGAATATTATGCATCTGTAATGGTATGAATATTTCAGCAGTTAATTGGCTGAAACTCATATAATTAATCAACTAAGCTTCCATTAATTGGATGGCAGCCAACTCGATTTGTATTTTAGATGCTGGAGAATGCGTAAACCTGTATGACATGATACACATGTCAGACCTGCCAAAGATCCAAGATTGCTTTAGACAGTACAGGAATGTACTGTCATGCTCAGAGGCAGTTTGGGAAAAACAATGTCTGTGTCTCTAGTATTATGGCACTGGGACTTCCAATTCATCCTTTCAGCTCTACCTGGTGTCCTGTTCCACCAGCTGTCCACCCAGGGTTTCTAGCTGGACTGTCTTACAGAAGTGCATGATGGAAAACAATAGCCTCATCATTTGAATAATAATGTGAAAAGTGGACATTTTTGCAGTCATTACCTAAGCCTCCCTTCAGTACAGCCCCACAAAGTGCTTTATTCCTATCATTCTCCTCTACCCAGGAATAGGCATCCACGGTGTTTGGGCTCTGCTAATAGGGCAGGCAATTAAACTACAGCTGCAGTGACCTCTGAAATGCAATGCCTCTGGGTATTGTAAATTTTTCCCTGTTGAAGGTTTATATTCCTTCATTCAGGATCTCATTTTGGATGGTTTTTCACACTATGGCCAGGATATAATTGGTGCATGCTGCAGATTTATTTCTGCAAGAGGTCAGGTAACCAGTGTATTTCATCATTAGGTTGCCTGGAGCTTTTATTCCCTCAAATTATGTTTCTATCAAATACTCATTTTTTTACTTTATGAGCTGCAGAGTATTTGTACAGTTTGCCGTTTGCAGTGATTTTATCCTCCAACAAAGTTTTCTCTTTGAGGATGCTTTTACAAAGCCAAAAAACTCTCTGAGGGAGATGTTAAGGAATGTGAAAGATGATAGTTTAGATATATTAGATGATAGATAGATAGATAGATAGATAGATAGATAGATAGATAGATAGATAGATAGATAGATAGATAGATGATAGATAGATAGATAGATAGATAGATAGATAGATAGATAGATAGATAGATAGATAGATAGATAGATGATAGACAGACAGACAGACAGACAGACAGACAGACAGAGAGATAGAGAGACCCTTAGGAGTTATCGCTATAACCATTTGCCCACAAAAGTGGTACAAGAAGTCAGATCTAAATGACAGATGGCAACTGAAGGCTATGCCATATTCTGGCGTTGCTGTAAAGCAGGTGTGTCAAACTGCTGGCCCACGGGCCAGACGTGTCATGAGGAAACTGCACCCACCCCATTGCCGGCAATGGGGAAAAAGCTCCTAAGTCACGCAACATCATGTAAAGTCGCATGTTTGACATGTCTGCTGTAAAGGAAGCAAGTTTGATATAGAAGTACTGAGCTTTTATATTGATTCTACTAATAAATTCATTTCAAATCAACATAGATGATTGTATTAGTATTCTCAGCATTCAGTGCAAGCTGCATTAAAATATTTAAACAAGCAAAAAAGAAAAGAAAAGAAAAAAGGAGCGGAAGAGAATGAGACAGACTGAATGAGATAAATATACATACTTGAGTTTACTCCTATTCCTCTCCTGTTTCCAACATTAAAAATAAACTAATTCTGGCTTTTAAGTCCCAATGAACCTAGTATTTTCTTCCATATTTCTTCCAGGAATATGTGCCTTTATGAATTCTTCCTATATTTTGGGTCATCAAAAGGAAATATTCAAGAATACTCAGAGAATTTTAAATTAACGAGCTACATAGAGATGCACAGCAGACATTGACGAACACTCATTGCATTTGAATGAAAAGGGAAATTTATTAAGAAATACACAAGGATAGAAAAGCCTCCCTCCTGTCTAAACAACATTTTGAAGAGAGGGAAGCAGAAGAATAAGAGACGCATTCTGTCTTGTCTCTTAAGTCCTGTGACTTACTTGACTAACAAAAAGCCAGGTAAAAAAGCAAGTATAGCAAGTGAAGACTCCCCCCTGTATCGGTCTCTTGCCATTTGACATAGTGATCAAAACAGGCTGAAAGATGCAGAGAGAAGATGGGCTTTCCAATAATGTATTCCTTCCATCTGCAGTAGGAAGTTCTGGATTTGCTGGGCGAAGTGTAATGTCATATTTCTGAAGGGGAGTTTTAAAAGTAGAATGGACTTCCATCTGGTGAATAAGAGTGCCATGCTGTGCCTCAGAGTTGCCCAGGTTTGTTCAGTTGGAGAATTGCATTTGGCAGCAAAGAGGTACAGTATAATTCAGACTTCAGAAAGTAGAATAAAGCTATGACAAAAACAGATCAGTGTCAAGTTTTGGAGAAATTCTGGTGTGTGTATTTTGGTGGTAAGAGGAGAATTGTGCAACTTTCAGGCCTTAAGCTGTTACATGTACTTATCTAGGAGTAAGTCTTACTGAATATAATTGGTTGACTTTAGAATAGACACTCTAGTAAGTATTGAATTCTACCTGCTGCATTCCATCACTGCTCTTATAAAATTCTAACTATAACTGCAAGAAATATTTGTAGAGACAAAGATTTAAAATCTGTTACATTGAAGACATTGGTATACCTTTGATGAGTTCAGGGCTGCCTGTGCCAGGCTGTATTTCTTTGAAATTAAAAAGAAATCAGGTGAAGTTCAGGATCTAACAATCATTATGACAAGATTTCTCCCAAAGCACTTCAGTGACATTGTCTTTAGCATCTGTTTTCCTGGAATCACCCATTTCTGAACCTTTTATATTTCTACCTGTGGCCTATCCTTGTGCCTTTCTTGATGGCAGACCATTGTGCTTTGGATATAATATAATAGTTCAGTAGACAATAATGCTTGTTATTGTATATTCTGCTATTAAGTAAAGAGATCCCAGAACTGAAAAGAAAAATTGTAAGGGATTCAGCTTGCAGCTTTTTAGTGCAGTCTGAAAGACAAAAAAGAATAGGAAGGGGAAAGAATCATTGTATAATTTATAGTCTGATATGTTTACATGATTGTGCCATTAATGTGTAAATGCTTAAAGGCAAGTGTTTCAGGAGCAGAATGTTCTGTTTCTCTTCTCGTCCACACCAATCTGGATGCTTCATGAGTTTCCAAGTTAAGCTTCCAATTTAGGAGTGGTTTGTGAATAGGGTCCAGCTCTCAAGCAGGTCTACTCTGTCTGGGACACCATGACCAGAAAAATCTCCAAATCTCCACTCCATCCCAAAATAGTTACATCAGAATGATTCCCTAATTGTTCACTTGGGCATGTCTCTACTATATGTGTAAAAACCACCCATACAGGTGCAGAACTTCGTATAAGTAATTATAATGACAATTAATTTATTCCAGAACATTTCATTCAACACATACCATATACTATAAACACAGCCAAGCCTCCACCCACAGAACACACCGCCTCTGGCAGTTTAAAAAAGAAGAAAAAACAGCAACTATCACACACTTCTCCCAGAAGAACGAAGCTGAAGTCACCAGCCTGAGGATGACGGATGAGATTTCGTCATACACACACATACACACACACACACACACAAACAAACACACAAAGCCAAGGCAAGGTCAAAAGAAAAACACTTTTCAATTAATTACTCATTTATAATGCATCAAAATACTTATAATTAATGGTACAGTTGTAAGGCATGTTAAAGATATTAAGATAAACATCACTTTAATTATACAGTCATTGTAAGCTATTGACTGACTAGCAGATAGTCTGGGAATCTAAGAAACCACTGCTGCCTTTTTGAGCAACTATACCTATGCTAGCACTAAAAACCCTTTGTATCTAAACTTAAAACCTTTTGTATCTAGACTAATAGTATGGCTTTACCATACAAAAGACAGCAAAAGAATAGAAGGGGTAACTCAATATGTCTATGCTATGTTTGTCTTCTTACCAGAAGAGTGGGCTAATTATACCAGTCGCAAAGACAAACTTGAGAATGCTTTAGAAGACAGCATTTCTTAAAGGAAGGTGAGGAACACACTGGTATTGAATGAATGAGATCTCTGAAGAGGACAAGATCAAAGAGTTATCTAAGACCAAAGGAATTGGGAGAAAGGTGAAAAAGAAAAAAAAGGCAAATCCAAATGGGTGTATGGAACACCTGTGGCAAGAAAGAACAGGTGTTAAGTTCTGGATATGGAAAATAATCTTTAACTATCTTAAATAGTGTGGTGAAATGTAGTCTGGATTCCCAGGAGGAAGAGGCATTCCAGATGACCAAAAGAAAGTGAAGTTTAGATACTTTAGTTTAGAGAAAGCAGGTCATGATAGTTCCTCCCTAGAAGTTCTCAGAGGTTATTTTTAGGATGCAAGGAATTACTTTAGTTTGGCAAGGTTTTTGTGTATAGCTGAGGAACAATAAAAGAAACTGCTTAGAAGTAACTCTGTGTGTGTTTACCTGGGTTTCTGAGTCTGACAATCACAAGATGAATGCTGTCTTCATGATACATATATCCAGGATATGAGGAACAATCACCAAAATGATTAATTGCCATCTATTCCTGCTTATCCATGTGGAGACAAATGGCATTGACAGAAGAGGATGAATAATGCAGATAATTACAAGTGACTATCAAACCCTGGATTGGAAGGTGAAGTTGTTGAGATTGTCAGTAGTATTTTCATCAATCCTTCACAATGGACAAAAAAGATTTTAATTCCTAAACCATGACCCACACCACAGGAGAACAATTAGCTTTTTAAAGACTTCCAGAACATCATGAGACTGAGCTAGCTGGATCTCTAGTGAGGGGGATATCATTCTTGAGGGAGGGGGCTGCAACAGAAAAGGTATACTTCCTAGGTCCCAATAAATGAAGGGATCTGAAGCACACCAATTCTGCTTGATCCTAAGGGATGGACAGAGACCATGATTCATAATAGAATTTGCATGGTTTAGGAAGAAAGCAAAGATAATATCCCAATATTTAAGAAAAGAAAGGCAGAGGACTCAGAAAATTATAGATTATAGAGTGTGATATTTCTAATGCACAAGATACTAGATTGTCAAGCAATGTATCTACAACCATTTAGAAAAAATGCCATCTTTATGCAAAGCCAGGATTGGTTGGTCAAGAGCAAGCCTTGTAAGACTAAATGCTTTTGGCTGTTTGGTAGACAAAGAAAATGTTACAGATATCGTGTACCTAAAATTCATTAAAGACTTTACAAGGTTTCTCATGATATCATTGTGGCCATTGCAGATAAATTTCAACTAAAAGTACTGGGGACCAGTGAATTTGTAATTGGTTAACAACTCAGTTCCGATGATGGTTGTAAATCATTCTTCACTGTTCTGGGGGGCAAGTGTTGAGTGGGGTTTCTCAGGGCTCTGTCCTTGGCCTAATGTTATTCAGCATCTCTATAAATAGGTTAAAGGGGAGAATAGAAAGAATGTTTATCAGATTTGCAAGTCACATCAAGCTAAGCATATTGGTTAATACGTTCAAAGGCAAAATCATGATTCATAGGTTTAAACATTGGGCAATATCCAACAGAATGATATTCAACCATGACAAATGGAAAAATCAAATGCAGTAGTAAAGCACTGGGGGGGGGGAAGTGGGGTGGGTGGGATGACCTGGCTTGATGACAGTATATGCAAGAGTATCCTAAGAGTACTAGTGTAGTGAATTATCAACTGAACATGAGCAACTAGTGTGGTACAGCATCTACAAAGGCTTATGTGGTCTTGAATTTCATTCACAGAAGTATTGAAGCCAGACGGTGGGAGATAATCATTATTATTGAACCCCACATTATAGTTAATCCACATTTCAAGTACAATGGCCCATTTCTGGTATCTCATGTTAAAGGTGACTTAGAGAAGTTGCTGTGGATTTAAAGGTGAGCTACCACAATATAAGCTCTGTGAAGAATAGTTAAAACTGTTGAGCATATTTAAATTGCAAAGAGAGAGAAAGAGAGAGAGAGAGAGAGAGGAGAGACCATAATAGTCTACTAGTATCTAAAAGGCTGTCACATTTTTTAAAAAAAGCAAGGTTGAAATTAAAAGAAAAGAAGTGCAGGCTAATTATATTAGGATGAAATTCCTGACAGTAAGAGCTTTAAAGCAGCCCCTACCTACAATAGTGGTACATTCCTCCTTGTTGGAGATTTACAAATGTGGTGGAGGGGAAGGGTAAATGGCTACCTGTTGAGGATTCTTTACCAAAATGCTTGCAGTAAGAAAGGGTTTGAGATGAGGGTCTATAAAGCTCTAACTCTATGAAATTGGTTCTATGAAACTTTGCTTCATATAAATAACATTACAAAGGCAAGAACTAGCAAGAAAAAGGTTATGAGTTACTGAAGTAAAAAGAATAAAAAACAAAGAAGGCAAGCATGTTGTGAAGAGAATGCAATTATTGTTTTAATCAGCATTGCTCATGAGAAACTGCCTACTTCTTTCAAAATAGATCTTTTTAATTTTACTGCCATCACTCTGGCAGAGACCTTTTTCTGTATGTATTTTTAAGCAGTACTAAAATGTATTAGACATTTTTCTGGAGGGGGAAAAATTCCATTTCTTGCAAACTAAAAATAAATGGGATACAGAAGGCATAGGAAAGGAGACCCCACAAATATAATTATCATTGACTGGACTACCTAAGACATGAAAAGATTTGTTTATTCATCTCAGAAACACTTCTGAGGTAGACCCTTTAGTCAAAGACCAAGGGTAAATCAATTTAGTTTAATAATACAGGAAGACTGGTGTTCTTCAAATGCATTATTTTACCAGGAAAATTGTTCCTCACCTTCTTTAAGAAATGCTGCCTTCTAAAGCATTCTCAAGTTTGCATTTACTATTTTTTGGACCTTACTAGGTATTTATACGTTCAGTGCTTCTAATCAAGACATTTCTACTTTGCTTGGCATACTCTTTAATTCTCATTTTTTATTTGTACAAGTGTATTTGCCATGATAATGGTAGTGCTTGCTTTAGATTGAGAACATCTGCTTCCCTGGACAGTATTACTGAGCAGGGCTGGCCTCTGATTACTCAGAATAAAGCAAGGTTTTCTGGCTGCACCTTCATCAAGCCCCTATTTGCAAGCCTTCCAAACATTTGCTAACCTACTAGAGCTGTCTCTTCTTTGTGCCTAAGGCAGGTCACTCTTTGTAGCGGTTTATCTCCTCAGGCAGCTGCAGTATATGGGTCACTCTCATGCAGTAACAGTACACTGTGCATCCAAACCATCACACAGTTTGCTGCTCTGAGGATGCCCTGAGGATGCCTATGGGATGGACAAGGAGATAGGGGTAAATGGAGGTGCTCATGGAGGATTGCCTGGAGCAATAAGAAGAGCAACAAGTCTTCCCACTTCAGGCAGTGGGTCTTCTTAAGCTGTCTTATTCTTTCTTTGCATGTTGCCAGATTTGCCCTTCAAAGCAAATGCTTTACCCAAGGGGAAACTGAAAAGCAATGGCTATATATTTTAGGCTATGGAACATTATTTATTACATTTTGAAATTGCCTATCTAAAGATGTCTCTGGGTGGCTTCAGAAAGTTTTAAAAAGAACTGTTCCATAAAAACAACACTGTCCAAATAATAATTATCTCCCCCCAAACCCCCCAAACCATCCTTCCACATGCCCCTTCAAGGGACTATTGAATCATCTTAACCCAAGGATAGGGGGAAAGGTGGGTTTGTATAGAATGCTTGAATGTGGCGGCCATATGAACCTCACGGTGTGAGAGTGGCGAATTTGTGTTCTCCTGCTTCCACTACAATAATTAGTGGCTCTTGTATCAAAATCAACAGATCTAGTGTTCTCCTAATAATGGCTAGTCTAATTGAAGATAAAGCATAAGTGAAAGAGTATGCAACCTGAACCTTCCTGACCATTATGGACAATCTAATATTTATCAGTTATGTGGGAAATCTGTAGTTCTTGGATTGTTGTCAAATTGTAGTTCCCAATCTTAATTGCAAGGGCAGAGACTGCTGGGGTTTGAAGTTTAGCAAAAACTGAAGAACATCAGATTCCCTCCCCTATTTCATAGAAACTCAGTTAAAGCTGTGCTACTTACTGTAGGAAATGAAAGCACTGTAATAGTGAAACTAAAATAGAAAATGACAAGCCAACTATGTAGTTTGAAGGGGCAACTCAGAACAAAAAATCTTTTCAGATGTGTGGCACAACTACCTAAAGTCATTATGCATAAAATAATCTTGATGATATAAAATTCTGCTTTACTTTGGTTCATTCATATGCATGCAGTGTGTCCAAGCATCTGTGATGCGTTTGTGGGCATTATAATTTTTTTAAAAAAATACTTCTCTCAATCCTTTCTTTTTGTTGCTTTGAATCCCAGAGGAAGGCTTCCCTTTTGTATAATCTGCATCTGTAAGGAAATCAGCCTGCATGTATGGTTTAAAATCGGTGTCTCTATATTAGTCACATAGAAATTTTTTATTCTAAATGTTCTGTACCAGCCTGCTACCGGCCCTGCAGCAAAAGCAGGGACAACCCCTTTACAAACGGCAAGAGGCTGGAATAAAGCCTGCCAAATTTATTAACATAAAACAGAGCAAGACAAGACACCAACCATGAAACAGGAGCTATGAAACAGGAACTATCCAAGCGGTTGCCTTCAGCAAACCAGCCCTCCCACACATTCCCCTTAAATACAGTTCAGGGCGTGGCCTCTCTCTGCCTCCTTCCAAGGTGCCCCATTGCCTTCCTCTGTTTACTCCTGATTGACTGCCTCCTGCGTTGGGCATCCTTGAACAGGGCCAGCTGTGGGTCATCTTCATCCATGCTGTGAGGCTCACGCAGCTGGGTCTCCGTCGTGACCAGGTGGGAGGGGCCCAGCTGAGGGCTCTGCGGAGCCTCAAGGCCATCATCAGCAAGCTCTTCAACACCCCCCTCCTCCTCCTCTGAGTCGTCCGACCCAACTGGCGAACCCACAGACTGACCCTGAATCACAACACTAAAAGGCATTGCCTGATTAAGTATTAAGATATTCCGCATGATGAGGGACATCTATAAAAAAATTAAAAGCTAGCAATTCCCCCCTTCAAGAAAGCAGCCTTTGTAAAAAATAGAAATGGAACCATTGGAGTCCTCTACTTTATGTATAATATGCCAATGTACTTCAAGACACATTTATTGTTCTCATTTCTCCCAGAAATACTTGACTGCTTTAAAACATTCATTTAATGGATCTCACAACTTTGCAGTATTTTTTTTATATTTCTTAGGATTATGGTGTGTGAGTTCTACTTGCACTCCCCACATTACGTACAGTTTACAATGAAGTGCAAATATCCCTGCAAAATTTACTTATTAGTTTCTTTCTCAAATTCACTTTCTTTTTTCCTCAAATTTGTCTTGAGAACAGCTCCTTGAAATCTCCATTAGGAGATTCTATGTATGATTGAATGTATGATGCATTGAACCAATCAGCTTTAGAGATTAGTTTACAGCCCATGCAGTGTGTTTTAGACACAAATGCATTACTCTGATGTGGCTAAAGTATTCTAATCCAAGTGTCAGGCCTGGGTTATTGGCACATTATTTGCTAAGAACAGAGAAACCAGCTCATAAACGTATGGAACATATTTCATAAATGGAGGCTGTCACTGATTATTTAGAATACTGAAATAAATAGGTGCTTACCTATTTACCAAGCTCTAAAATTTCTCAGAAGATGTCCTGTGGTCACTACGGAGGGAACAGCTTGAAAAGACCATTATATCAAATAGTGTTGCAAAGACATGTTTTCTGCATTAAGAATGTGCCCAGGCAAATCTGGGAAGGTGAAACTCATAATTCGTCCAGTCTCCAATCTTCGCTTCCTTGCGAAGGTTGTTGAGAGCGTGGTGGCGCACCAACTTCCTCAGATCCTGGATGAAGCGGTTTATCTAGACCCGTACCAATCGGGTTTCAGGCCGGGCTACAGCACGGAGACGGCATTGGTCGCTCTGATGAATGATCTCTGGAGAGCCCGGGACAGGGGCCATTCCTCTGTCCTAGTCTTATTAGACCTCTCGGCGGCTTTCGATACCATCGACCATGGTATCTTGCTGCGACGCCTCAGGGGACTGGGAGTGGGAGGCACGGTTCTGCGTTGGTTCTCCTCCTTTCTCCAGGGTCGCTCACAGTCGGTGCTGACAGGGGGACAGAGGTCGACCCCGAGGCCTCTCGCTTGCGGAGTCCCTCAGGGGTCGGTCCTCTCGCCTCTCCTGTTCAACATCTACATGAAACCGCTGGGTGAGATCATTCGCAGTTTTGGAGTAGGGTACCATCAGTATGCTGATGACACCCAGCTTTTTATCTCAACTCCAAACAATATCAGTGATGCCCTAGACGTGATGTCCCGCTGCCTGAAAGCGGTCCGGGAATGGATGGGGAGAAACAGGCTTCAACTGAACCCGGACAAGACTGAATGGCTGTACGTACCGGGAAACCAGGAGATTCAGAACGTCCCACTGCTTAACATTGGGGACAAGTTACTTCCCCCTGTTGATAGGGCCCGCAACCTGGGTGTCCTCCTAGACTCGCAGCTCTCCCTGGAAGACCACATTGGAGCTGTGACCAAGGGGGCCTTCTCCCGGGTTCGACTAATTCGCCAACTACGGCCTTATCTGGACCTGGATTCCTTACGTACAGTCACCCATGCCCTTGTGACATCTCGCCTAGACTATTGTAACGCTCTCTACATGGGGCTGCCCTTGAGATCCACTCGGAAGCTTCAACTGGTGCAAAGTGCGGCGGCACGGACACTCTTGGGAGCCTCCCGATACTCCCATATCACACCTCTCCTCCGTGCGCTGCACTGGCTTCCGGCTGCCTTCCGTGTGAAGTTCAAGGTGCTAACGATGACTTACAAAGCCCTACATGGCATGGGTCCGGACTACCTTCGGGAGCACCTTCTGCCGATGTCAGCACCCCACCGTCCTGTGCGCTCCCACAGAGAGGGCCTCCTCAGGGTGCCACCGCTCAAGGAATGTCGGCTGGTGGCCCCCAGGGGGAGGGCATTCTCAGTGGGTGCGCCAGCCCTCTGGAACACCTTACCAACAGAAATCCGGATGGCCCCTGACCTCCGTACCTTCCGTCGCGACTTAAAAACTTTCCTGTTTCAGCAGGCTGGCCTGGCATGATAGCGTTAATTGGGGTCCCAGTTTGTGTTCATTAGTGTTTCTTATTATTTTTATTGTTCGATCTGTATACCTTCCTTCCTCTGTACACCGCCCCGAGTCCCTCGGGAGAAGGGCGGTTTATAAAAACTAATAAATAAATAAATAAATAAATACACATGATTATTTCCATCCTGGATTCTGCTGCTTAAATAAAGAATTGCCATAATGAAAGTTATAGGCATTTCAAGGGTAGGCTGTGCATATGCGCTGTCTAATTTGCACTTTTAAAGTGCCTGAGGAAATTTAACCTTAACAAGGCAGTTATAATGAAAGATGCAAACTTGTAACAAATGCACAAATTTCAGCCATGACAATATAAGAGAAGTTTGGAAAGCTGGTTTTTGACTTCTCCCAGGCTGCTGACAGTTGAATTTGGGCAATTTCTGACACAGCAGCCAACAATAATGCAATAGAGATTGATATTGGTCCTTCTAACCATGTACTCACTCAGGCAAACCTTAAGGACTTGTTCAAGTGTTACAAGGTGATATAGGAAGTGTAAACATTTCTATGGTTTTTAAAGATCTTCTACTGTAAAGGAAGATCTCTGTGCGCTCTCTCTCTGAGCTCACTCTCTGAGCTAAGGCAGCTGGATCAAAACGAAGACTTCCTGATGGTAACATCATGCAGTGGGATTCTCACTATCAACTGCTTGGTTGTCTAAAGGCATTTGCCCTTTACTGATGAGGATGGTGTTATGGATGGTTCCAGCTGTTATTTTATTTTATTTCCTTCTTTTCCTTCTCTTTGCAAACTCTCCTTGAGGGATGAAAGGAGCTGTAAGTCAAAACAGATCAGGCTTCACCAACCTGATACTTTTCAGATCTCCAAGATTGCTACTAAATATTATTTCCAGCTAGAGTGACCTTGCTGGCTAGAAATGGGATCTGTAGTCTAATAGCAAAGTGTTGAAGAAAGGTAGAATAAATATCTTAGAATAAATGTATTGACTCAAATTCTAAACCATTGTTAAATATAATATTGACCTGCAAATGTGAGGAATGTGCAAACACAGCAACTTATTGTTCATGTTAAAAACATAAAGACTTATCTATGTCCCTCATGCACAAATGTGCCATAGCACATTAGAAAAAAAAATAAGAGAAGGAAGCTTTATCAGGCAGAAACAGGAAAAACACACAGAACATAGAATCAAAAGTGGAACAAGACCTTGGAAGTAATGTAGTCCAAGTGCAGAATCCACGACATCATATCTGATAGATAACTATCCATCCTATGTTTAAAGACCACCTGGAAGGAGAAATCATCACTTCATATGGCAGCCCATTCCACAGTCCAGCAGCTCATGAAAAAGCTTCTCCTGAATCTATTTTTGTAGGTTTAACCCATTGATTCCTGTCCTACTCTCTGGGTCAATAGCAAATCAGTTCATTCCCCATTTTAGTTGCAATTCTTCAACTATTTGAAGACTTCTATTATTTATTTATTTATTTTAATTCCATTTATATCCCGCCCTTCTCCGAAGACTCAGGGCGGCTTATATCTTTCCTCAGCTGTAATAGCAATAACAACAATAATAGAGTTGAAAGGGACCTTGGAGATCTTCTAGTCCAACTCCCTGCTCAGGCAGGAAACCCTATATGTTGTGATTCCGTGTCAGCCTATGCCCCCAGCAGCTGAGTCTGAGGGATCTGAGGAGGAAGAGGAGGAGGAGGGGTTTGGAGAGCCTTCAGTGTTGGAGGGAGGCTCTGATGCATTGCAAGATTTTCAGTCGAAGGAAGACCCTGGCCCATCCAGTCATGTTCGTTATGAGGCTCAGCTTTGTGAGGAGGAGGGTTCACACTCAGAGGAGTCACAGCTGAATCTGTTTAGATTCAGAAGGCAGTTGAGCAGAGCAGGCCAGAGGAAGTCTATGAAGCAACTCAGTGAAAGGAAGAGAAGGCATTGAGAAGCCACGCCTTGGGGCTGTTAATAAAAGGGGAAGGTGTGGGCAGTGCTGGTTGCTGAAGGTAACCGTTCATAGAAATCCAAAGAAAATCCTGGTCTCTTCTTGCTAATCTTCCTGTTTGACTCTTGTTTGAGGTGTGAATCATTTATTTTTGTTAAGGAAAATATTCTGCTGCTTTTTTGTTTGAAAGACTTTATTATTTGGAACTGTAAATAAATTTAGATTGGGTTTTTCCAGCCTATTGATTTAAAAAGAAAAAAGGAGTTGTCCTTGAAGAAAACTAGGAACAGAACACTATACCATTTCAGACAAATGGTTGTCCAGTCTTTTTAAAAAAAAACTTCCAGCATTGGAGCATCCACAACTTCTGGAGGCAGGTTGTTCCACTGATTAATTGTTCTAACTGTCAGGAAATATCTCCTTAGTTCTAGGTTGCTTCTCTCCTTGATTAACTTCCATCCATTGCTTCTTGTCTTGCCTTCAGGTGCTTTGCAGAATAACTTGACTCCTTCTTCGTGGCAATCCCTGAGATATTGGAACACTGCTATCATGTCACTCCTGTCTATTATTTATTTATTTATTTATTTATTTATTTATTTATTTATTTATTTATTTATTTATTTATTTATTTTTATTACATTTATATCCCGCCCTTCTCCGAAGACTCAGGGCGGCTTACAAGCTTAGCAGTAGCCTTCATTCTATGTATATGCCTGCTTATTAGGGCTTTCACACACACCCCCAAGCGGCATTATTACAAAGTCAGCTTATTGCCCCCAACAATCTGGGTCCTCATTTTACCTACCTCGGAAGGATGAAAGGCTGAGTCAACCTTGAGCCTGGTGGGATGCGAACCTGCACTAATTGCAGGCAGCTGGTGTTACTTAAGGAGGCATTAGCCCACTGCTCCACCAAGGCAGTGGTTAAACACACCAAGTTTTTTTATCACAGATAAAAAAAGCTTGGGTACCAACAGCCCAGAGAAAAAGTAGGAATGAACTTGGGAAAATTTCAAATTTTCAATGAGGGAATTTGCAAAGTGGAATCCTTCGGGAATTGGAGTTGGATCCAATGCTTTTTAACCTACATATAAATAATCTGGAAATGGAATGAAGCAGTGAAATGGTCACATTTGTTGATGATCCTAGGATAGTAAAATCAGCAAGGAATTGTGCTCCAAAAATATTGATAGTTAACTTATGCTTTCAGCTACCAAGACCTCTCATAACTTTGCCGTAAAACTAAAACCAAAATTAAAAACAATGCCAAAAGCACGTTATCTTAGTAGAAGTAGAGGAGTTCATTTCAAAGAACTAAACCAGATCTAGAAAAGGATTAGATCTGAGTCACCACAGAATGAGGCTCTGAAAATGTAGCCTTTTCCAGTGAACTCAATGCATGGGAGAGGATACTATAATGGAAAAAGGCATTTTCTCTAGCCTGTAGGACTTTAACCATGTAGGGGTTTAAGAGTAGTAACGTGCACTGCAAAACAGTATAATGGGATTTTTTTTTAAAATTCTCCCAGAGATTAACTTGGCTGCTATGTTCTGTGCCAGACTAGACACACAGGCAAACTCAAATAGAGCCTGTTGCAGTTGTCAAACCTGGATGTTTCTAGCAGATGAACTACAACACAAGACAAAACAAGAAATTACAAATCATTTATTAGAATCAAGAACCAGTTGTACCCAAAATGATTCAATAATATAAACAAATTACATTCAGATTCTAGAACTGGTCACTTTTGTATCAGTCATTGCCTCAGGCAGTACTGCCGGTGATAACATGGTTGAAATCTGATAGAAGATTATCATACACTCATTCAGCAATGGCACTGAATAAATGATACTTATAACCAGTCCTTGAAGCTCCAGCTATTGCAGCTTCCCCCCACCCCATGCATACACACTTCTGATAGTGATCCAGGCACTGAGCAACCATCCTGGATTTCCAAACATCACAGTATCCCATCAGCATGTGATCACAATTTGTGACCTTCCCTGCTGGTTCCCCACATGGAAAATCAATGAGGAAGCCAGCGGGACACCTGTCAGCCCTCTCAGGTAAACAAGACCAAAAACATGGCTAGATGAGCTAATTCTACTTTATTTTAAAGCTACTTTAACAGACTCTTGCAATCTGAAGCTACTGCTTTCCCACTGCAACTTTTAATCACCTGGTCATTTAGGGCAAGTCCTTCCTAAATGTATTGCTCTGACAATAAAGACACTGGGGGCTGCCCACTCTATTGTCTGATCATTTCCTAGGGGCCATCTTTTCTCCTCTTCTCTCGAGGTTATTACAGATTTGGAAGTTGTGGTCACATGAGGTCCTTACTTAATGAACCAAGGTCGAACTGTCATCACTAAGCAGTACAGTCATGTCACATCATACTTTACAGTCTCATTGCTTAGCAAGGGAAATTCAGGTGCCAATTACTACCTGAAGCAAAGACCACCTTTAATAATAATGTGCCCTTTTGGGGAAATGTGGCAACAAGGGCAATATGGATAGTCCTTGTTTAGGGGCTGCCTCATTTAGAAACTTTTCAGTTATGATAATGATGAAAGTGTAACTTTGTAACTCATCCTCACATTCACAACCTTGGTAGGACTGTAAAGCAAAAAGAAAAAGCTTTAAAAAAGCTATCATGATAAACAATTTCACTTAATGACCACTTCACTTAATTACTCAGTTGCCAGAGACAATTGTGGTTGCCAAACAAGGACTACCTCCAGTGGTGGAATTCAAATACCTGAACAACCAGTTCTATTCTTCGATGCAGGCCTGGGCCTCCAAGGTCTAGAATAGACTTCTGGAAGTGGCATCCATGCAGTTCCAGTGGGCCGTTCTAGGCCTCCTCCAGGCCTCCAAGGCCTAGACTGGACTTTTGGAAGCCAGCCGGTTCTCCAAATGCAACAAAATTTAGTTACAGGTTCTACCAAACTGGTGCAAACTGTCTGAATCCCACCACTGACTACCTCTATATAATCCTTACAAATGGCAGTAAAATGATGGATTTTCATTCCTCAGAATCATGTGGGCAGGCCGCCTATATTGATTGCATTTTAGTGAATCTAACTTCTATTAATGCCAGGTTTAGCACATTATGCCTGCCCGACTACACCTTTAAGGCCATTTCGTTACCAACAAAAATTAAACTAAAAACTAAATTTTAAATTAAAAAATTAATTATAATTTTAGATTTGAAATGTTCCTAGCTTTGTACAGTTCAATTAAACATGCCCACAATGGTGTAGTAAATTAATTATTTGAGAAATAATTAGACTACATCAATCAAATATTAATTTCCTATCAGGAGATTTGGCGTAATGGCAAGGCTAGATGACCTCTGATACACATTCCAAAATTTATTATTCTATGAATTTGAGATCTTTGACATGGTGAATAATCAACAGAGCTTGACTGGAACAAATTTAGAGTGATTTCAGATATAAAGTTATTATATACAGTATGTGTGTGTGTAATATTTAAATTTGTATATTTAATATTTTAGTACTGTGTGCTGCTTGTTAGTGAAAATCTTACTGGGCATTAGACTACACACAGCAAAATTAGAATTATCCCATGCATTTCATTTCACTTGAGACATAATAGAATTCCATTTTACAAATATTTATTTGGGCGGTGTGGGAGAGAAATCTCATTGGTTTCATTTATATCTTGTTTCAGTGAAATAGGTCTTGGGCAGAATTTTGTTTGTTATGTTTTCAATTTTGGATACTTTTTTGTAAATTTAAATGTCTTTGTGTCTGTGTCTTTGACACTTTGAGTATTAGAAAATTGGGCCCATCCAGCTTCTCTTGAGAGAAATGTCTGAAGAGGCATTTGAGCTTAAAAAAAATGTCCCCATAACTTGTGAAGCTTATCGCTGCCTGTTCCAGGGAAGTATAGGCATGCACACCTGTTCAGCGAATTGGCCTGTAATTCTGTGTGAGCTGAATTATGTTTTGAATGGAATAAGGGCCTTTTTCTGAAAACACATAAGTAAGCTTGAAATGTGGATCTCAGGGCAACTGCCTACTCATATATATATTTTGCCGCATACCTCTCTACAATATTTGAACTTGGAAAATCCACCCAGACCAATTTTCATTTTCCCAACTTCTCTAGACATCCCAGAGAGAGAAGAACTGTCTCTTCTTTTACTTTTGCATGTAATTGAGGTTAGTAAATGAGAGCAGATATTGCTTGGCTTTTATCTCAGCCTAGTTGTTTCTCTGTTCAATTGTTTCTCCTCCAAAAAACAATATACTTTACAGGCTTTTTAAGAAGAAACAGTGCATGCAATGGAAAGGGTCAAAGCTGTGGAAGAAATAATTCCCCAGGGCTAAATTGTGTGCTTGACTGCATGTGCAGGGGAACCCCATTGACTTTAAAGTAGAGCATTCGATGTATGGGCATCCAAGGGTAGAATTTGGCCTTTAGCACTGAGACACATGCTGGTAAAGGAAGACAGTTTGTGGCAGCTGTTCCATAGATTGTGTTGTTTCACTGCTATATGAGACAAACTAGGGCAAGTCCTAGTTTGTGTATTGTACATGAAAGAGACTCTACTAAATCCCAAGTTTGCTGTCTCTTTGAATAGCAGCCAGTTCTTTACTGAAGTAACTTTTTCTTGGGGAAGAAAGGAAGGAGGACAATATATCATGCAAAGTATTCTATTTCTGGTATGTATCATTAAAGGCATTTGGAAGCCCCCTCTTGCAATTCCTGTTTAGATTTGCTTTGGAAAATAAAAGGGCAAGACTTTGTCTGACAGGAGATGACAGTTACCATCCTTTTTTAAACTCCTTGTTAGCCTGCAGAGCTAAAAGCTAAGATCAAGACCTTCAGGAGATGTGTGGACGTGTGTATTTGGCCCAGCAACTGTGATGTTCATCAGAACAAACCTGAATGGATGACAGCTTTACAGATGAAGGGAAAAAATCAATTGGATCTAGTGTCAGGTCTGATAAAAGATATGAAGAAAGGAAGGATTGCTAGACAGTCCTTGGAAGTGAAATAATTCTGGACAAAACAAAACATGCCAAAACCAAATATCTTCCATGATCAGAAGATAATTCTTTCTGTTAAGAGGACATTATTGGGAATCATATTTTTTTTAACATCCTCTTAACTTAAGAACAGCAATCTCACCTGTGTTTTTCCTTTCCACACTGGACATTGATTTTTCTCCCTGCCAAAGTGTGCATTTCTAATGGAGCTTGAAATTAACATGGCTTTGGGTGGGGGCAGGGGCTGTTGTTTTCCTCTTTACTCATGTATAAATGCATGCCCGGCTTTGGGAAGGAGATTTCTTTAAAGCCATCATTAAATGCATTAAAAATACACAGAAGATCTTAATTTTATCTAGGTATTGTGGTGACTGGTGATTACTGGACTGGAATGAGAAAAGTTTTATCAATAAGGAAAAGGCAGGATTTTGCATTTTAATTGACATGCAATTTCAATTAATTTTGCAATTTAATTTTTGGGGAAGCAGCTTCATGAAACTCCTCAAACAGGATGACCACTCACAGAACAGGGCACTTCGGGCTTTACACTAGCAATAGACACACCTTTAAATCTTTTGTCATTGGTAACCTGGTATTACCAACTTAGGGACACGGTGGCTCAGTGGGTTATGACACTGAGCTTGTCGATCAGAAGGTCAGCAGTTTGGCGGGTTGAATCCCGAGTGCCGCGTAACAGAGTGAGCGCCTGTTACTCGTCCCAGCTTCTGCCAACCTAGCAGTTCGAAAGCACGTAAAAATGCAAGTAGAAAAATAGGGACCACTACAGTGGGAAGGTAACAGCGTTCCATGCGCCTTTGGCGTCTAGTCATGCCGGCCACATGACCACGGAGACGTCCTCGGACAAGCGCTGGCTCTTCGGCTTTTAAACGGAGATGAGCACCGGCCCCTAGAGTCGGAAATGACTAGCATGCATGTGCAGGGGAACCTTTACCTTTACCTTTTACCAACTTAGCCGTGGTGGCGCAGTGCTTAGAATGCAGTACTGCAGGTTGACTTTGCCTACTGCCAGGAGTTCAATCCTGACTGGCTCAAGGTTGACTCAGCCTTCCATCCTACTGAGGTCATAAAATGAGGACCCAGATTGTTGGGGGCAATATGCTGACTCTGTAAACCAATTAGAGAGGGCTGTAAAGCATTATGAAGCAGTATATAAGTCTAAGTGCTGTTGCTATTATAATTATACTATAATGCAAACTGGAGAGCAAGTTTGATCTAGTGGTTATGGCATCAAGCTAGAAAGCAAGTCCTGTCTTAGCCATGAAAGCCAGCTGGGTGACTTTGGGCCAGTCACCTCTCTCAGCCCAACTGAGAGGGTATAAATTTACCCACAGGGGTCTTGTTCTGTTGAAAATAGGAGGCGGAAACGTTTTTGTTTGCCACCTTGAATTTTTTGTAAAAATAATTGCAGGGTTCAAACCAACCAACGAAGAAACAGATTAGAGATTTGCAACTGATGGTCAAAATAAGGTCCACCAAGAATACAGTTCTACCAGCCTTCAGTTGTCTGTCCTAAAATAAAGGATTGACAGGGCGAATGGAGGTTATGGCCACCCGCCTTAATTAAAGGCAAGAAGTTGCCTTTGCTTTTCTGCCACTTATTCACAGTGGCTTTGCTTTTAAAGTGTTTGTTGATCAGAGCTTTAGAGGCTGTCCATAACCATCTTCTTGAACCATTTGGAAAATGTGATATTTGTCTCAAAAGAGTATCAAAGTTACCTGCTGAGCCTTTTGGAGCCACTGAGAAGTTATTCCCATTTGACACTTTTTGTCTATAATCCATGCATGTGCTAGCAGTTCACTCATGATGGAATCTTGTACTTTAGGGCTAGCTCTTAGTTGTTGCAATGCCTCTGAAAGTCATGTAGCATCTCTCCTGTCCAAATCATTCAGTAAACATTTTTTTAAAAAATTATACTTGTTACAGCCATACAGGATCAACTGATTATATTCATCTTCTGTTCTCTGTTTACAAACTCTGTTCATGTCTATTTTCCCTTTGATCCTGATAAACAGAATGTTCTGGGATGTTTTGTGGTGATTCAGATAAATGAATTTTATAAAGCAAGTAACTATCTCTTGCTGTTGTTGTTCTAGTCACCAGCCAGCAATGAAAGGGGTATTTTTAGTGGTTAGAATATTGTGATATCCTGTTTATATTTTATTTATTTATTTCCTATGTACACAATATTATGTATTATAAGATATCAAAAATATCTCTGCCATAGTAACCCATTTTGCTGCATTCTTTGATTAGTAGAAAATATTGCCTTTTCCAAAACAGATAAATCACACAGGTCTGACAGCCATTCCTTGACATCTGAAATAATATTACTTTAACAATTTCTTAGAATAATTCTTTTATCCACCTTCCATGCTTGATACAATCTTAATTTCTGATAAAGAGTCAGATTCCAAAGCTTTGGTATGTAATTTAATACTACATTAACATCTTTCACATTTAAAGATTTTTCTCATAAATATGCTTATGTACATTAAACTTCTTCTTCTTGTGCCATATCCATTATCAGACGTTGGCGATCGTGTTGGCGACCCTGTTTTTATCAGCAGCCGCACGAAAAAGTGCTGCTGAATTTTGTCCAAACCAGTCCCTTAGATTTTGAAGCCATGATGTTCTTCTGCCTGGACCTCGTTTGCCTTCAATCTTTCCCTGGAGGATTATAAATGGAGTATGCCGTATTTTTCTGGCTGTCGCATCACATGTCCAAAATATTCTAACTTTTGTTTTTTAATTTTTTTGATAATTACCCTTGGCTTTCCCAGGCAGCTTATCACCTCTTCATTTTTGATCTTGTCAACCCAGCCTGTAAATCCACATTTCAAATTCTTCTAGTCTCCTCAGGTGGCCTTCTGTCAGAGACCAACTCTTTACTCCATAGAGCAGGATAGAAAAAATATAACATCTGACAAGCCTGATTTTCAATCTTAGGCTTATGTCGTGTCTGCAGAAGACCTTTTTCATTTTGAAGAATGCTGTTCAAGCTTTCTCTATCCTTGTCTTTACTTCAGTGGTCATGTCCCAGCTTTCATGTAAATTAGAACCGAGGTGCCTGATTCTTTCAACTTTTTCTAAGGCTATTCCTTCTGAACTTATTGATGGTAAATTGTTTGCTGACAACCCGTCAATTTATCACCAATAAATTTGGAAGGAATACCATTAATATACCATTCCAAAAAAGATATCAAATTGTCACATGACCAGTGAACTCTCAATTTTTCTCCAGCATAGAAAATCTGATGTTCATCTTTTCAAATGCATTTTTGGGCGAGTCAGATACACCATAAATGTGATGTTAATGAAACAACCTTAATCGCAGATGTGTAGATATCATTTTAATATTTTTCAGGAGATGAACCCATTGATGAGACTTACTGAAGATTCCAGTTCATTAGTCCATGTTTGAAATATCCCAGAAATATCCTCTTTAAAAATAGTCTTCAGATTTTGATAGACATATGTTATAGGTTTTAACTCTGTCATAGATTCCATCAAATAAGAAAGCAACTCAATTGCCTTTGAGCATCTGATCCATATTGATCTAGATTAGAAGAATCTAGAGGTCTAGAAGTTCAATATACCCCCAATGTTGTGAATTGGGAAGACCAAATTTAATTGGAAATTGGAGAAATCAGAATATAAGTACATTCTCATCAGCCTGCATATTATCATACTTTTCTGTACCTAGTCACACTGAACAAAAAAAAATCTATGGAAAAGTTCATAAACTTCTGCTCCTCTCAACTAGATTTCCATTTCCATTGAATTTGAGAATTAACTCATAATCTCTCTGGAACAGTTGAGCAATTCATTGTGCATTATTTAGAAATAGATAGCACATATTTCACTGTCAATCAAATCAAGAAGATAATAATTGGCAAGACTTTGTGCTTTTGAATACCAAGAGCAAGAAGTACATCTGTATATCAAATCTGACTGCCCAAGAGACCAGATTGTTGGTTCAGCAATTTTCTGTCAGATAGCTATTAGTTGTTGTTGATACAGAGGGAAAGTCATTAATTAAGAAGAGAGGACTAATGTAGGTCGGGGGGGGGGGAATTAAATACATGTAAGCTATCCTCCACACTGGTACTTGGTATTTGTAAGAATAAACTTAAAATAAAACAGTGCCACTGTTCCCTCATATTTTTTAAAAAATCAGGATTTTATAATGTGTTTTCTCCTACTTTTCTTTGACTCTGCAGCCTTCCTTTTCAAGTGCTCCTCTGCTATTTGTTTCCACAACTAAAATTGAACAGTCATATCAGATTAAAACCTCTATAGATGTCATGGCTTTGTGGAAAAGTTCCCGCAAAATACTGCAATGCTGAAGGCTTCAGACAAAAATTGGCTAATGGGATCTGATTTCAGATGTGGTGAAGTCTATTAAGGCAAACAGAGATCAGGCTTAGATGCCTGACAAAAAGTATGAGTGTTGTAGATAAGATAGGATTTCAAATAATACTGAACAAAATTGTAAATGAGCTGGGGAAACAATGAGAGGAGGGAGGGAGGGAGGGAGGGAGGGAGGGAGGGAGGGAGGGAGGGAGGGAGGGAGGGAGGAAGGAAGGAAGGAAGGAAGGAAGGAAGGAAGGAAGGAAGGAAGGAAGGAAGGAAGGTATTAAAGTTATGTCTCAAGAAGTTCAAACATCCTTGCCCTCTTTGTCATGACCTCAAGCCATTTCAAGAGGCCATTCCTAAGAATGTCACATGGGCATCATTTACAGATGGCAGAAGGACCATGTTGCACTGAAGAGGAGTGGGGGGCTGCTAGGTTTATAACTGTCCTGCAGAAATGGAAGAGAGTACTTGCATACTGATTGTTCAAAATCTCATACTTCTCCTGTCCCTCAAAACCAGGCTATCACTGTATCACTGACTTGCTTTGTTCTGCAGTTATCTCAAGCACATCTCTTTTCACTATTTTTCATTCTTCTGGGTCACCTCCTTTGGCACTCCACCAGGAAAAAAAATTAACTGTACTCTTCACTATCAGTTTGAGACTATACAGCTGGCATCAGCTCAGGCACTTTTCCACAGAACCTATAAAGTCAGATTTGTTTCTATGTGAGGATAATATCAGGGGAGCTGTAGGAATAGATTCATGCACTGAGCAGGCACTGGACCAGACAATATCTATAATTCTTTCCACCCCTTACATTCTACATAATAATTCTAAGTGCCATTAAAACCACATTCCTTGGCCTTTTTGCTTGAGATCATTGTGGTTTTGAGAAGTTTGCATTGTGTACAGTAACCATCATTCTGGGAAAGGTCCTGTGGAGACCTAGGGCTACTATGGAATGCGGCTTCTGACTAACTCAAAATTAATTGGCTCATTTAAGGCATGTCCTCACAATGTCCTTATGATGCTCCAGGCCTGTGCTTCTGTCAGCTTGACTTTATTCCAGAAATCCTGTCCATACTGGGATAGCTTGGTAGGAGCCTGCAAAGTACTGTAATCATTCCTGTGGCATGCAGCATCCCACAGAAAAATGCCCTTTCACTTTCTGCTTCTTGGCAATTTAAATAATAATAATAATAATTACTTCCTGTGGATGGGTCTTACAGGACATCATCATCATCACCTGCTGCCGGTGTCGACTTCCCTCCGCCCTGTGCGTTCCCACAGAGAGGGCCTCCTCAGGGTGCCTCCGGTCAGAGAATGCCGGCTGGTGGCCCCCAGGGGGAGGGCCTTCTCTGTGGGCGCACCGGCTTTATGGAACCAACTGCCGGTTGAGCTCCGGACGGCACCGGATCTTCGCTCCTTCCAGCGCAGGCTAAAGACCCATTTATTCGAACAAGCTGGCCTGGCCTGATGGGGGAATGTTAGGGTTTTAATGGGTTTTATATTGTGATTGTTTTAATTGGGCAATTATTTAATCCTTTTTTTAACTTTTGTATTTCTATTTATATGCCCTGTTCACTGCCCTGAGTCCTTCGGGAGAAGGGCGGTATATAAATTTAATAAATCATCATCATCATCATCATTTTAGCCATTGTCTATCCTCTGCAGGATGAAGCCCTCTTCTGCATGTTTCCAACCAATACGGCCCTGAGCTTTCTTTGGCCAATTGGGGCCGCAATACTTGCTTATGTCATCAATCCATCTTGTTTTAGGTCTCTTTTGTGGATGCTTTTTATCAAGTGGGATCCATTCTATGACTGCCTTGGTCCACCCGCCCTCAGTTCTTCTTGCTATGTGACCAGCCCATTTCTGTTTCAGTTCTTTTACTCTCTTGATGACATCATATACTTTCATTTGTTCTCTAATCCATGTGCAGGTCTTTCTATCTTCTCTTGTATTGCTGAACATGTATCTTTCCATGGCTCTTTGCACGGCTCATAGCTTTTGCATCAATTGTGAGGTTAATGTCCATGTTTCACTGGCATATGTTAGAGCAGGTAGCACACATCAGACACACATTCTTCCATATATAGATAGATAGATAGATAGATAGATAGATAGATAGATAGATAGATAGATATAGATATATATATAAAGGTAAAGGTAAAGTTTCCCCCGCACATGCGTGCTAGTCGTTTCCGACTCTAGGGGCCGGTGCTCATCTCCGTTTCAAAGCCGAAGAGCCAGCGCTTGTCCAAGGACGTCTCCGTGGTCATGTGGCCGGCATGACTAGACGCCAAAGGCGCACAGAACGCTGTTACCTTCCCACCGGAGCGGTCCCTATTTTTCTACTTGCATTTTTACGTGCTTTCGAACTGCTAGGTTGGCAGAAGCTGGGACGAGTAACAGGCGCTCACTCTGCTACACGGCACTCGGGATTCGACCCGCCAAACTGCCGACCTTCTGATCAACAAGCTCAGCATCCTAACCCACTGAGCCACCGTGTCCCTGTATATATACAGGGTATATATATATATATATATATATATATATATATATATATATATATATATATATATATATATATAGTATATATAGTTGCACTATGGATAACTATAAGCTGTATATCTACACGTACATTAAACATAAGCAAAATGCACATTTTATTTTTTATTTATTAATCAAATTTATATAACCATCAATTTATTATACATAAATTAATCAAATTTATATAACCCACCTGGCACACAACAATAGATAAAAACAGAACTGTGAAAAGAATAAATACGAATAATAAAGGCTATAATAATAAATATCCTAAAAAACTGGAAATACAATGCATAGTTGAAGGAAATAAAAATGCCCCCCTCAACAATGGAGCCATATACTGTACATGAATATAAAAGTGCATGTACACACAGGCATGACCAAAGCATTTTCCTCTTTGCCTTTTTCTTGCTTTTCCTGAATAATGTTTGCTTCACATTTTATTGCAATATAAGAATTCCAAGAAATGATTATAACATGTGCCTTACACACAGAGCATTTTCCCAAGCATTGGTCCAATTTAGTAGTTTTGGCTCTGTTTGGTTACTACTTCATATTTTATATATTGTGTACATTTCAATGTTATGAAGCCATTTTCATTTACTGTTTGTTTTCCTGTTGTATGCCCTATTAATCCAGTAAATAAATAAATCAAACAAACATCTGCACAAATGCTTTTGGCTTTCTTTCTTTTCTTTTCTTTTTTAATATCCAATGTACCATTTCATCATTTTCAGGGCCTCTGTTTAGAAAAAGTCTGTTACAATTACATGGGTTAAGCCAGGGGTGTCAAACTCAATTTCATTGAGGGCCACATCAGCATTGCGGTTGCCCTCAGGTGGACGGGTGGGTATGGCCTGGGTGGGCGTGGCCTACTGGGTGGGCGTGGCTAGAGTGCGTATGGCCTACTGGGTGGGCATGGCCAGCTCTACATCGTTCACATCAAGGGTGCCTATGAGGGCCTGGGCAGGAGTGGGACAGATCTGAGGGTCTCTGGCAGAAGGAGGGTCTCTGGGCCAGGGCCAAGGCAGTGGGGGCCGTTCCCTCACTGTTTCCAGGATGGCTTCGTGGGCCACATGAAACCACTTCGTGGGCCGGATCCGCCCCCCGGGCCTTGTGTTTGACATGTCTGGGTTAAGCGAAAGTCTATTCATATATAGAATGGAAAAATAATACATTTAAAAGTATTCTTTAGGATGGTTGAGATTATTAGTGAAGGATACAAGGATACTGATAGGTTCTGAATGCAGAACAAACCATTAGTTGATAGTGTCAGAAATGTATCCTGAGGGGGAAAAAACAAAGAAAAGAAAAGTCATAAAATAAACTAGAAGGAAAGAAGAATGGTTGCCCTATCATCAGAATGGACCAGCAAGATTTTTGGAGGGCAGGAATTGATAGTGTTGTCCTGAATTCCCAATCAGCCTGCTTCTCTGCTTCTGTTGCTCAGGCAATGCTGATTTGTTTGTCTGTTTGTTGTGCTTTACTCTCTTCTAGACCAATCCCTGTGTTTTGATTGATTACTTCTCAGGGACAGGAACACTACCTTATCATATTTTCCTATCTTTCCTAGCCCTAAGCAGGTGCCCACCAATCATCATTTATGGACATGGTTGTCCCAAAGGTGCTTTTTCAAAAGGCAACTGGACTTTGCTTTTCCTTGAAGACATTTCATCCAAGAAGCTTCTTCAAGGAAAAACAAACTCCAGTTGCCTTTTGGGAAAAAAAACACCTTTGGGCTCACCAATCACCACTTTCATTCATTCTCAAATATACAAATGGCTCAGCCACTGTTTTTGTACTATCTTATCTTGTTCTCACCCATCCATTTATTTAAGATCACATTCATTCAGAAAGTTGCATAATTTGTCTCAAAAGTCACCCTGATTCTTTCATTATCACCTCTCATTATAACTTTCTTTTTTTAAAGATTTTATTAGATTTTATAGGATTAAGAATAACATTTTAGAAGGCAATGTGGTAATTGGGTTAAACAATAGGTCAGTGATACAATTATTAGTGAGTATCTCAGGTTACACCATCAAATATTTCTTCTCAGTTTCCCTTGACATTTGCTATTTCATATTTATACTAATAAATTTCTAATTATATCAAAATTCAGTAAAAATTTCAGTTTCTCATTTATAAATACATTTTTTTCTTTTTGCTTATACATATCTTAATAGATCTCAATAGACAATTGATGTCCTGTTATAAAATTTTACCAATTTTAATTTTTAGTTACAGTATTCCAATTTAACCTTTAATATCCATAGTATTTAACTTTCAGGTAACCCAAATTTCCTTTATCTCATTTCATAAAAATTATAATATCTAAAATACACCTATTAAAACTTAAATATGTTCTTATTCTATTCCATAAACATTTTCTACTTCCCATCCTAATAGATCACTGCCTTAATAATAAGAGTATCTTATTAGTTCAGATCCATCATCTATATACATTGGGCTAATCAATAATTCATACCTATTTTCTTATAGTTAATTTAAATTTCCCTTGTTAATCTAAACCTTCAATATTCAACCAATCCCCTGTTTTTTACTACTTTCTGACTATTTTAAATCTAGTACTCAAATTTCCTTTTATTTCAAAATCTCCCTTTAGCCCACTAACTGACAGTTTAGGATCCTCTTTAATAAAACAGGGCCCCCCAGTTTTTCAACCTAATTCTAGCTTTCTTCTTTTGCCAGCGAGGTTTGCATATCAATGCTTTTAAATCATCAGATAGGTGTCTCTTCATTCTTGTGTATATTATGTGGATTAAAGGAGACCATCTAGATGCTAATTTTCTAAGAATTCTGGCCCATTTATAATCATTGTTGCCTTAATCTCCCAGATCCCCATGTTTGTTCTGGTATAGTTGTCTTCAATTCAGTCTGGTCTTTTTCTTTCTCAGGTTTCTTGTTCTTGTTTTTGTCGAAAGTTACTTCCAGTTTTGAAATTATTGTGTCATTATCTAGATTTTCAGTAGACTGTGTTTGTTGTTCTGTAGAGCCCTCTGCGTTGACGTTCAGTTGTTCCACTTCTGTTGTTTTTTGGGTTACTAGTTTTCTAGCTGCAATCAGGAATTCACTTTCTGGAGGTAAGCTGAAACCTTTATCTTTCAAATTAGCTTTAAGTTTGTCAATATTTAGAAAAATAGTTTCAAGTATAGGTTTAAACATATCCTGAATCTGGAAGTTGTCCTCCATTTCTGATGTAGTTAAAAATGATCCTTCTGGTGGAGGCTATTTATTAAGAAAGTAAACGTTCACCTCCACCATTCCTAAAAGCCAGTCTCACTGCCCAGCTGTTCTCTCAAAGATGGGTTTGTGGTAGATAAAACCAAGGTCAGAGCTGGGCTGTAAACAAGTCTCTTCATCAGAGTAATAAAGTAATAGAACTGTTGTGCCAAGCTCACCACAAAAATCCCCGATAGCATTTAGAGTCTTTTTCAAATCCAAAACTAAAATCTTATCCACTTTAAATTCTTTTTTGCAAATAAAACAAAGTGACAGATTCCAATAAGAATAGGAATTTTTTGAGTCTCCAAATTCCAAACAGAAAATAAAATCCAGTTGTATTAAGTTGATTTTTTTTCAAAGCTTTGTTTCCTGTCAGTAATTAAAGGCTGCCATTTTAGAGGGTGGGGGGAAAAATTCCCTTCCCTCTCTCCTTGACAGGGAATAAATTTTCAAGAAGCTTTTTACAGGAAAAATACTTGGGATGCAGAGAAGATAAAATCTCACCCAATTTCTTCACGTTGCTTTCAAGTGCTTGTTAGTACGTTTGGTCTTGGATGTCTGCAGCTTAATGGTGGGCCATAAATGACCGATCTTTTCCCCATCAGTTCGAAGAGCTGCCCAGGATCAAATGGGAGGGATGCCACCATTCCGCAAACACTCAGGGGTCCTCTTCATGCTCGTCTCCCCTCTAGGGTGACTTAGATAGAAAAATGCCCCCACAGCATGAACAAACGAGATGATACCTCTCGCCTACCAGCCATTTGGAAACCCGCCTTGATTGACAAACGAGTCCCAACCACCAAGAATGATACCAGACCCAAACTCATGATAACATCACATGACATCACCACCACACAACCATTCAAAACAGCCACTACCACACTACCATATATAATGGTACCATATACAATGGTACCATATATAATTACCCCCCCTTCATTGATTACTCCCTTGTCATGGTGAAGGGGCTTGCATAATTCAATGGAGCTATGAGCTATGCCATGCAGGGCCACCCAAGATGGACAGGTCATAGCACAGAGTTCTGACAAAATGTGATCCACTGGAGAAGGAAATGGCAACCCACTCCAGTATCTTTGCCATGAAAACCCTATGGACAGTACCAAAAGGCAAAATGATATGACACTGGAAGATGAGCCCCTCAGGTCGGAAGGTGTCCAATATGCTACAGGAAAGAGCAGAGGGCTAATACTAGTAGCGCCAGAAAGAATGAAGTGACTGGGCCAAAGCCGAAAGGACGCTCAGCTGTGGATGTATCTGGTGGTGAAAGGAAAGTCCGATGCTGTAAAGATTTTTTCTCCATAGGAACCTGGAATGTAAGATCCATGAATCAAGGCAAGCTGGACGTGGTCAAAAAAGAGGTGACAAGACTGAACATCAACATCTTAGGTATCAGCGAACTAAAATGGACAGGAATAGGTGAATTTAATTCAGATGACCATCAGGTATACTACTGCGGGCAAGAATCCCTCAGAAGAAATGGAGTAGCCTTTATAGTCAATAAAAGAGTAGGAAAAGCAATACTGGGATACAATCCTCAAAATGACAGAATGATCTCAATTCGAATTCAAGGCAAACCATTCAATATCCCAGTAGTCCAAGTCTATGCCCCAACCACCGGTGCTGAAGAGGATGAAATTTACCAGTTCTATGAAACCCTACAGCACCTTATAGAACTAACACCAAAAAATGATGTCCTATCATGTGGGATTGGAATGCTAAAGTAGGAAGCCAAAATATAACTGGAATAACAGGCAAGTTTGGCCTTGGAGTACAAAATGAAGCAGGGCACAGGCTGATAGAATTTTGTCAAGAGAATACGATGGTCATAGCAAACACTCTTTTCCAACAACCCAAGAGACGGTTCTACACATGGACATCACCAGACAGTCAACACAGAAATCAGATTGACTATGTGCTCTGCAGCTAAAGATGGAGAAGCTCTATACAGTCAGTAAAAACGAGACCATGAGCTGACTGTGGCTCAGACCATGAGTTTCTCGTTGCAAAGTTTAGGCTTAAACTGAAGAAAGTAGGGGAAAGCACTAGGCCACTCAGGTATGAATTAAATCCTATCCCTGTTAAATATACAGTAGAGGTGGCAAATAGATTTAAGGAATTAGATCTGATAGACAGAGTACCTGAAGAACTATGGACGGAGGTTCGCAACATTGTACAAGAGGTAGCAACTAAAACCATCCCAAAGAAAAAGAAATGTAAGAAAGCAAAATGGCTGTCTGAGAAAGCTTTGCAAATAGCTGAGGAAAGGAGGGAATCGAAAGGCAAGGGAGAAAAAGAAAGATACGCCCAATTGAATGCAGAATTCCAGAGAATAGCTAGAAGAGATAAGAATGCCTTCTTAAATGAACAGTGCAAAGAAATAGAAGAAAACAATAGAATAGGGAGGACCAGAGATCTCTTCAAGAAAATTGGAGAGATGAAGGGAACGTTTCATGCAAAAATGGCCATGATAAAGGACCAAAATGGCAGGGACGTAACAGAGGCAGAAGAGATTAAGAAGAGGTGGCAAAATTACACAGAAGAAGTATACAAGAACAAGCTTAACATGCCTGATAACAACAATGAGGTGGTCACTGACCTCGAGCCAGACATCCTAGAATGTGAAGTGAAGTGGGCCTTAGAAAAACTGAGCAACAACAAAGCTAGTGGAGGTGACAGTATTCTAGCTGAGCTATTCAAAATCTTAAAAGACGATGCAGTAAAAGTGCTACACTCAATTTGCCAGCAAATTTGGAAAACTCAACTGTTACATATTCACACACACACACAACAACCCCCTCACATTTATAAGGGATCCCCGGCAGCCGTTGACAGCCGTCAAAAGGCTGCCGCGGCATTCCCCCCACACACACACACGGCTAGCGGCCGATTCTGACAGCTGTCAAACTGCTGCGCATGCGCAGTGCACTGACAGCTGTCAAACCGGCCGACTCTGACAGCTGTCAAACTGCCGCGCATGCGCAGTACACTGACAGCTGTCAAACTTCAGAGAACTGCGCATGCGCAGCTCGGCCGGAGCTGTCAAAGCTGCCAGCTGGCCCCAGCAACAAGCCGCCTCAGCCGCGCCTACCTTCTAGCCGGTCTACTTCTCATTGGGCGTCCTAGTCTGGCGGGAGATTCTTGCATGTTTATTGGTTCTTGATTGTTGTTGTTGTTATCCCTGTTTACTATAAATACAAGAGATTCCCGGCACTGTTTCGCCCGGGACCTCTGCCCAAATAAATCGTTAATTGAACCGTGCCTGCTGTCTCGCTGTCGTCCCTCAAGACAACTCACCTGGCGACGAGGGTGGGATACGGGTCTGCTTGTTAGCTGAAGTCACTAGCTGAAGCCACAAGTGAAGGAGGGAAGCCGTCCCACCAGCTGACACCGCTGAAGTCACTTGCTGGTCGGGAGAGCCCTCCACGCACTCCGCCTCAAGCAGACCCGTGGACCCTTGACAGTATGGCAAATCTTGGGCACGTCCGAGAATTTGATGTCTCCCAGCCCGAGGGCTGGGAATCGCATCTCGGGCAAGTGGAGGGGTACCTCCTCGTCAACAACATTGTCGAGGATCGCCCCAAAGCTGCAGTGCTCCTTTGCCTCAGCGGCCCGGCGGTCTACGATGTCGCCGTAGGGCTCTGCGACCCTGCTCCAGTGGCCTCTGTGCCTTATGCCGAGCTGGTCGACCGCCTCAATCGTCACTTTGCGCCGAGACGGTCCGAGCTAGACTGGCGGTTGAACTTCGCCCGCCAGTACCAACGACCAGGCGAGTCGGCCAAGGCATTCATAGCCACGGTCCGACAAGCGCCCCGTCGCTGCCATTTTCCAGACCTCGAGGACCGCATAAGGGACCAGGTCATCGTCGGTCTGCGAAACCTGAAGCTCCAGAAGAAGCTTGTTACTAAGCCGACGATGGACCTGGCTGAATTAACTATAGAGATCATGGCATATGAAGATAGCCATCGGGAAGACGCGCTGCCACCTGGAAATCCCTTCACGGGGTCAGTCCACCACGACTGCCCTAGAAGTACCGACCCAGGAACAACCGAACTGAAGACTGACGTGGACGCCATCCGTCCGAGACCCACCAACCCCCAGACTCGCCGGGAGGGAAACAAAGGGCCAGATCGTCCGGCCGGAGGCCAAAGGGAGACCACCAACCGCTCCAAGTGCGCCAGCTGCGGTGGCAACCATGCCAGGGCATCTTGCAAATTTCGAAATGCCAAGTGCCATGGCTGCGGCAAAACTGGCCACATTCGCTCTGCCTGCCGCAGCACCGGCCGCGAGACCCTTCACGACCTGGAGGCGGACCAGGAAGGTAATATTCCCTCCCCCAAATTGCCAGGGAAGGCCCTACGGTCATCTGTCATGACCACTAACACGGACCAGGGGGCCCTAACTACCAGCTTTATCCACCCCAAAATTAAAATTCAGGTCCGGATTCAGGGAATCCCCTGAGAAATGGAGGTGGACTCTGGGTCCTCAGTCTCCATCCTGTCCTGGGACACTCTCCAAGGGATCGCGCGCCAATGCAGGCGCCGTTTTCCTATTACCCCCTCAAAAATTCTGCTAGCTGATTTCCAGGGCGCCCCTATCAAATTAAAGGGGGAAACGAGGCTCTCTATTAGCTATCAACATTTCCAGGGAGAATTAACAGCCCAAATTGCAACGGGTAAACGAGCCAGTCTCATTGGCCTCGACTGGTTCGAACCCCTAGGGATAAAAATCTTGGGCGTAAACCACTTCCAGCCCCACCATTTACAGGCCGTCTGCCAACAATTCGCAGACGTGTTTGATGGCTCGCTGGGGAAATTCAATGGCCCCCCCATTGACCTAAAATTAAATCCTGAAGTTATGCCCATTAGGATTAAGGCAAGAAGAGTTCCCTTCGCCCTCAAATCCAAGATTGACGCGGAGCTGGACAGACTAATAGGGCTGGGAGTCATAGAACCAACGGATGGGGGCACTTGGGAAACCCCCATAGTCACCCCGGTCAAGCCTAACGGGGAGGTCCGCCTCTGCGCGGACTATAAAGCCACCCTGAATCGGGCTTTAAACCCCCACGCCTACCCAGTCCCAGCTGTCAGGGACGTGCTTTCTTCTATTCAGGCAGGCACTATATTTGCCAAATTAGACCTGGCCCATGCATTCTTGCAGCTGCCAGTCTCAGATCGAACCGCCAATGCCCAAACTATAGTAACCCACCGCGGAGCGTTCAAAGTGAACCGCCTGCACTTCGGAATAGCTGTAGCACCTGGAATATTCCAGGAAACCATGGAGCGGACTCTCAAGGGAATCCCTGGGGTCTGCCCCTATTTCGATGACGTGCTCATCGCAGGGGAATTGGAAGACATACTAGCTGACAGGCTGCGGGAAGTGCTTCAAAGATTTCGTACCGCCGGCCTCAAATTAAAAAAAGAAAAGTGCTCCATCGGAGTTCCTTCTACAGAATTCCTGGGCTACAAAATCGACGCTAAAGGAATCCACCCCACGGATTCTAAAGTCAAAGCCATCTGGGCAGCACCACCCCCCAAAAATAAGGCTGAATTACAAGCCTTTTTGGGGTTAATAAACTTCTACCTTGCTTTCCTCCCCCACAAAGCCTCCATAGCAGAGCCGCTCCACAGGCTATTAGACAAAGGAGCCCAGTGGCTCTGGACCCAAGCCCATGAAGATAGCTTCAACAAATTAAAACAACTCCTTTCCAGCAAGTCCACCGTTACACACTACAAAGAGAAAATGCCCCTCTGTGTCGCTTGCGACGCTTCCCCCTATGGCATAGGCGCTGTCCTCAGCCACCTCCACAGCGATGGAAGTCAATTGCCCATCGCATATTACTCCAGGACCTTGTCCAAAGCCGAGCGCAATTACGCGCAAATTGACAAGGAAGCCCTAGCACTGGTGGCGAGCGTGAAGAAATTTCACGATTACTTATACGGCCGCCACTTTACCATCTTCACTGACCACAAACCCCTGCTAGGGCTCTTCACCTGGGACAAATTGACCCCGCAAATTCTATCCCCCAGAATGCTCCGCTGGACAACATTCCTAGCAGCATACTCTTTTAAAATAGAACATAAACCAGGCAAGGACATGGGCCACGCAGATGGCCTTAGCAGACTGCCCCTGCCCAACCTCGACCCAGACCCCGCACCCGCCGGCCAAATCCTGGCCATCCAGGAATTGCCTGACCAACCCATATCAGCCAAAGAAATAGCTGCAGCAACTACCAAGGACAAAATCCTGGGCAGGGTCCTGACCTGGGTCCAAACCGGCTGGCAATCCACATCCCCGGGGCCAGAATTTCAGCCTTTTTTCATAAGGCACTTGGAACTGTCAGCTCACCTTGGCTGCGTCCTTTGGGGCAGCAGGGTCATCGTACCCGCCCCACACAGGCAACAAGTTTTAACCTCCCTTCACGAAGGCCACCCAGGGGTGGTCAAGATGAAATCCCTCGCCCGCAGCTACTTGTGGTGGCCAGGGCTCGATGCAGACATCGAACATTTTGTCGCAACCTGCAACATGTGCCAACAGACCAGGCCACCACTTCCTCACGCTCCTGTCCATAAATGGGAAGTGACAAAAAACCCCTGGTCCCGTATCCATATTGATTACGCTGGCCCCTTCCAGGGACAAAATTTTCTAATAATAGTAGATAGTTTTTCCAAGTGGCTCGAGGTCATTCCGGTCGCTAGCACAACCTCAGCAGCCACAATCAAGGGTTTAAGGAGGGTATTTGCCACCCACGGGTTGCCTGATGTCATCGTATCTGACAATGGGCCCCAATTCACCTCTAATGACTTCCAGGTTTTCATCAAGGCCAACTTGATTAGACACGCCACCTCCGCGCCCTTTCACCCCTCCACGAATGGTCTCGCAGAGGCCATGGTGAAGGCGACCAAAGATGCCCTAAGAAAAATCATCTCCGGCGACTGGCACTGCAGACTGGCAAAATACCTCCTGGCCCAGCACTCCACACCATGCACCACCACCGGCAAGTCTCCGGCCGAACTCCGTTGGGGGTGCCGCTTAGTCACAAAACTGGACCGCTTGCACCCCGACAGGGCAGCCGCCGAACAACCCAACACACCGTCTGCCAAGGTCTTCCCCCCCGGCCAGCCCATTTGGGCAAAGAACTTCGGGGTCGGCGACAAGTGGCTGCAAGGCGTGATCTCCGAACAAACTGGCCCAGTCTCCTACCTCGTCGACTTAGGGGACGGAAGGCTCATCCGGAGACACGCTGACCAACTGAGGAAACGCACACCACAGGACCGCAGTTCCCGAGCCCAACCGGGCACACTATTTTCTCCAGCAGCACCGTCAGCGCCATCTAGCCCATTGCCGCTCGTTCCTGACGTCGCCGACGACCCCCAACCTACCAACCCCGGAGATCTCCCCACCGTGGAAAGGGAAGACCAGCCCAGCACGAGGCAGCCCAGCCCGAGCCTCCGCCGCTCCTCCAGACCGCGGAAGGCCCCCTCCTACTTGGCGGACTATGAATGGGCCGGCAGCGGCACTAGTGGAACTGACCCCAGCTAAACTTCCAGGGGCAAGGGGGGAAGGGGTGTTACATATTCACACACACACAACAACCCCCTCACATTTATAAGGGATCCCCGGCAGCCGTTGACAGCCGTCAAAAGGCTGCCGCGGCATTCCCCCCACACACACACGCGGCTAGCGGCCGATTCTGACAGCTGTCAAACTGCCGCGCATGCGCAGTGCACTGACAGCTGTCAAACCGGCCGACTCTGACAGCTGTCAAACTGCCGCGCATGCGCAGTACACTGACAGCTGTCAAACTTCAGAGAACCGTGCATGCGCAGCTCAGCCGGAGCTGTCAAAGCTGCCAGCTGGCCCCGGCAACAAGCCGCCTCAGCCGCGCCTACCTTCTAGCCGGTCTACTTCTCATTGGGCGTCCTAGTCTGGCGGGAGATTCTTGCATGTTTATTGGTTCTTGATTGTTGTTGTTGTTATCCCTGTTTACTATAAATACAAGAGATTCCCGGCACTGTTTCGCCCGGGACCTCTGCCCAAATAAATCGTTAATTGAACCGTGCCTGCTGTCTCGCTGTCGTCCCTCAAGACAACTCATCAACAGTGGCCACAGGATTGGAAAAGATCAGTTTACATTCCAATTCCAAAGAAAGGCAATGCCAAAGAATGTTCAAACTATCACACCATTGCACTCATTTCACATGCTAGGTAAAGTTATGCTTAAAATCCTACAAGTTAGACTCCAGCAGTACTGGGAACATGAATTCCATTCTTTACATCTAAGAGGCCCACTTTAATGGAAAGGACTTCTTTTCATTCAGTTGAGCATGAGTAAAGACTCTACTTAGGACTGGGACACTGAAGCAGGAGTCTGCATATGCAATCTGCCTTTATTTATATTTCTTATTTCTAGACTGCCCATCTCCTTGAAGGATTATTGCCCTTTAAAATAAAATGCCTCTTGCTACATTTCTACATTACAATTGAGTTAACAGCCATTTGTATAACATCTTTTAACATTTGACAAGCCTTGAGTTCATGCAATCACCTCTAAAAGTGCTTGAAATTATTCTGTCCACAATCAGATCATGTTTAATCTCTCTAACATGTAGCCTATACTGATGCTACTACTACTTTCTCCTTGTTGAGGATGGCAAACAAGTTTCCATATACTGAGTTAGTCTTGGACACCTCTCCATCTTAGACAATTCATTCCCAATTGCTGGTTGATTGCCCCTGCATTCCAATTCCAAAGGGTCCTTCCCATTGCCTCTGTCTTGTTTTCTCAGGGTATTTTTTAATGAAAGATGATTCCTTGCAAGGAAATGCTTTTGGTTTGTATAGTTTTTGTGGCTGCATAGTTGTTAGCAGCATTTATCATTTTTATTAGCTAAGCTGTCCATATTAAAGTGATAGACTTTTTTAATACCATGAAGTACATCTCAGGGAGCATGAATAAGTTAATTTTCTATTTAACCCAGGAGCAGATGTTTACAGAAATATTATGTATAAATAAATTATGGAGAAAATACCCTCACTAATAGTTAAGTTTTTTTAGAATGGCCTTTCTCAGGGAGAGAACAAGAGAGAGCTTTTTGCTTGTTTGGGAACTATATTCTTCACTGCAGCTGACTGTCTAAGGGGATCATTTTTATATTTGATCAGTCTGGCTTTTAGCCCAAAGTTATATAGCAGAGCTTCTGTGGTTGTACCCTGGAGCCTTGTTCTATTGGGCATTGTACTAGTCATCTTCAAAGAACTTACAGATAATCGTCTTCATGGCATTTATCTTCTTTGACATGGAACAAGGCAGTCTTTCTCAATGGCAAGAGCCAGACAAGAGGTTTTGATAAAGGCTTATGCCCATCGGTTCCCCAAAGTGAATACACACACATTTGTTTCCCATCTTCTGTAATTCTTGGTTTAAAACTATTACAGGTATGAAATGAGGCCAAAAAAGATAGTGGAATAATGGTGGAACTAGTAAGTATAGAGCAGACAATGCCACTTTTCGCTTGGGCTGTATATATGCTTCAAATTCACAAGTGCAGCACCTTTGCTATTCATTAAAACAGCCTGATGTTTTGCAGACTTCTGTGTGAGTCTAAGGGGGGGGGGGGAGATACTGCTGTTTTAACAAAGTTTGTCACTGCTAAAACAGAGCACTTCTTTTCCCAAATTCACACAGAAGCTTGAAAAAAAATCAGGCTGTTCTATTGAATACTACAAAAGGAACGGACTTCCAGCAGTTACAGTATATAAAAAAGCTACAATAAAATACCAAGCTGCACATTGTACTGAAAGTTCTTCTTAAATTAATCATCTACTTAAATCTTCTCACAACCTACAGCCACTATTAATTCTGACCACCTGTTTTGTGTGCCTGGTCTTCTCTCTGTTGCTAACATCAGACAGAGGGAATTAATTCTACCTGAGCTAAGGCACAACAGTAGTTCAGTCAAAACACTTGCCAGTAAATGGTAGATTGAGTTTGATAAATTTGTCCTCAGCAATGTAATTCTGCTGGTTCATGTTGAAGATTCCTCAGTGCATGAAGTCAACTGGATAATGCTTAGATTTGTGTAAGTTGACAGGATAAATTTCTGGTTTCCCTTCCATAACCCCAACAAAAGCTAGAGTATTTTAAACACAGGGATGATTTCAGAGTCTACTTGGGGTTTTGCAAGACATTTCTCTCTTTTTCCCCCCAAAAATTAAGAACTCTGTTTCAGTAAGCATAACACAACTACAAAATGAATAGTCTTATCTGAAAAACAGTCTTCAGACAACCTTCTCCTTTAGCTGCATACTCAACTTAACTATAATGGTTTTTTTATTGAAAGAAAATCCATTTGGTGTTCAAACCATGCAGATCGATTCCGGTGTCTGACAAATGTATTTCTGTGTGAGATTGTTTTCCTGCCTATTGAATTGCCTTAGGAATGTGATATACTGTATGGTGGTTATGTTATGAGTCATTGTATTCAAGGTTCTGTAGTTTGGGTAGGTATGCTAACTGGTACACTAACTGATACACTGACCAACCTCTTGGGGGCTCCCCCTTCTCTTCTCTAATTGCTTCCTAGACAGCCTCTCTTTCCCTCATTCCCCAAGGTCACACCACATATTACAATACATTCACACATTCCATGATAACATTACAGGGAACTAAAGATTCTAAGTTGAAGGGGGGGGGGGTGTAAAAGAGCACAAACTAGCTTTTGTAGTTGATTAACTGAGACTTACAAAATGACACAAAACTTCAAAACATTGGAAATACTAAAGGAGATCTTTGAAGAATGGACCCAGAAATTAGTAGCTACAATATCATTATTCATGTCTGATTCTATGGGTATGTCCAAAAAATGTCAAGAAGGAAATGACAGACATGGGACAAATTTTGTCTGATAGGACAGAGTACCAAAAATGGAAGTACAAATAACAGACTGAAAAAGTGGTTTGGAAAGGAATATTTTAGAAATACAAAAGAAACTGGCTGAAGTTTTAAAAATTAAAGGGGAAATACAACTGACAAATCAAGAAATGGCCTGGATGTAGGTCCTTACTGGACATTTGTCAAAACTTAGAACAAATCTTTATCTGAGATAAAGAAGAATTGAAGAGAAATTGAATCCTACCACAAGACTGAAATGAACTCAAGATTGAGACTATTAATCTAATAGTTAATCTATTAATTAACTATCTTAGATTTCTAAGATGGCAGTGCCTGGATCGGCTGCAGCTGCATTGGCTCTCAAAGGTGAAAAGTTTTTGGAGGGATATAGGCCACACGATCAGGAAGGTTTTAATAAGCAATGTGGTGGGACTAAGCTAACATACGACCGACAATCTTTGCTGGTATGGCGAGTTTTTAGATGTTTTGGAACTGTTGGTGAGACCGTTAAAAGTCGTTTGCACTGTTTGAAATTGTTCTGCTGGCAGCAAGATCTGACTGTTGGCCTAAGCAATGGATTCTCTTGTAAATCAGGGCTGTTTCCGAAGGAGGCAGAGGAGGGGAGATCCTGGGGCTTATGGAGCGAAGGAACTGGATGAGGCCCAGAGGAAGGGAAAGAGGCTGTTGGAGGAGTTGGAGATGGCGGCAGTGTGCTCCAAGGGTGAAAAGGGTGAGGCCCCTTTAAGGAAAAGGTGAAAGAGACAGGATCAGAAAAGGGAAAGGAGGCGAGGTTGTCACGCAGGAATACAAGCTAATTTGAGGGCTCATCCATATGAAGATCTGTTTCCATCTGTCCTGTTTGCCATTGTTCACTCCCTAGAAACTAAAATGGACAATCTGAAACTTGAGCTGGCCATGAATAAGGAGTGTATATCGGAGGTGGTCACCCTTTCAGAGCTGTATGCGACAAAATTTCATTTTGATGTATGCCGATTGGTATACATTCAAAGTGACAATAAAGTTGATTATTATTATTATTATTATTATTATTATTATTATTATTATTATTATTATTATTATTAGTAGTAGTAGTAGTAGTAGTAGTAGTAGTAAAAAGAAGGAATATACATTTGGTTTATTTGATCAAGTTGAAAGTAAGACATTTATTTACAAATTTCTGGCAATTCTTTATGCACTCTATGCTGACACCAACACTGAAAAGGTGATGTTTTATGGATTTGCTTATAGATAAGGAATGAGTTATGGGATGAACAGGTCTATCTGTAGCCTTATAGAGGTCAAGAGTTACTAAATTGATCTATATTTATTGTAATAAAGGTTGGGAGTCACTTCTTTATATATTATTTTTACTTTATCATATTCTTTCTTTTCTTTTTATTGCACATTTTATTGTTTCTTCTATTTTCTTTCAACTTTGCACTAGTTTTTACTACTGTAATTAGAATTCTTAATAAAAAAATATGCAACGTGGATCTTGCTGCTCAGCTAGAACTAGAGCTACCTATCAAGTCCTACATAGTTGGACAAAAATTAATGAAGCAAGAATTACATTAATTTCAGTAAAGTATCTTTAAGGCTATTCATGAGGTAAATAATACAGAGACTTGGAAATTACATGACATTTCCAACTCTTCTGCATGCTGAGTTCATTAAAGTGCAGAGTATCACTGAATATTTACTGCCACCCGAGTGGAGTTCATTTTATAAGATAAGTTCCCAGTAGATTCTAGTGTCTACTGTACAAATCAGCATGGCTGCAGCCATTTTCCTTCTCATTCTAGGTTGCCACATAGAATGGAGGGAGGGGGGTGCTTCATTAGTCAAAATAATATTTTGTCTCATGGGAACCAAGGTCATCAGCTGCTCCTAAGACTAGGGACTGGGCATTGCATAAAAAGCCCACTGAATAATCATATTGGGGAATGTAGTTGCTTGCATAGTTTTATGGATGCGACATTTTACTTTGTATTGGAAAATTATTACTTGTGTATCCAGACTTGGTTTCACTCTTGACAGTGCTGATACTTTGTAACTAATAAACATGCTCTTTGAGGAATTTGCAAGCCTTGGAGTTCTGCTTTATTCGTCTCTGTCAGAACCATGACATTAAACTAAGTCTCGTAAAACTTCATTTTCTCAGGGTACTGGGCCCTGGCCGCCTACCCACTCACCTTTGGGAGATCAGTAAAGACTTGGCGAAGATTCAAAATGGAGGAGAAGAGTGAAAGCACTGCTAGCCATAACAGAACTCCAGCTGTCAGAGCACAAGCTGATGCTCAAGCCACTGAGGAGGCGTCACTGGCAGGGGTTTGACCAAACATCAGGTTATCCAACCTGGGAACTGGTACTACAGGAAGGAGCTACAATCCTGGTGGATCTCTATCAAGCCGAGGCTTCCCCTTAGCACAGGAGCACTCCTGTAACCACTGGAGAGGAGCTCCTATTGCTACCGTCCCAGGGTTCTTCATCTGAAGATAGCAAGAAAGGAAAGGGTTCGATGGGATGGGATGACTCTGGAGAGTGGAGGTTTCAGTCTGCAGTCCACAGCCCTTCACTTGAACAGCTGAAGGAGAAGTTCAGCAGGCTGGAGGTAAAGGATATGATTCCTGTTGCACAGGAGGTGGGTGCCATGGAGGGGAATGCCAAGAGCTACCCATCTCTTCCCCCCCCCATTGCCAGAATCCCAGCCTAACCACTGGACCCTGTGCTGCTTCACCCATCCCCCAGCCAGCTGTGATGTCAAGCCCTGTATGCCAGACAAACCCACTGCCACAACCTCAGGATGCCAATCCCAGAGCCCAGCCAAAGGAAGTCTGGAGAGTGGTTCAGCCATGTCCCTAGGACCAGCAAGCCACCCAAGCCCAGCAGCAAGTGCAGCCTGCTCTGCCGATGTTCGAGCTGCCTCCCATCAAGCCCACCTTTAATGGGGACCCTGAGAAGCTAACACAATGGTGGAACAGTATCTCAGATGCTATAGAAATTACCAGCAGACTAATTGGGCTGATCTTCTTCCTTTCGCAGAGGTAGCCTATAACAATACTGTGCACGGTAGCACTGGACTCACCCCATTTAAAATAGTAAAGGGTCGAGATTTTGTGCCTATGCCTGAGTACCCCCAGGAGCCTCCTACTAGACTTTGTATTGATAGGTGGCATCCTTCCAGGAGGTTTGGGTGAATGTGAAGAAACCATTGACCAAGGCCAACAAGGTTTACAAGGAGCAAGCAGATAAACGACGCTCCCCTCAGAAATGTTCTCATGTTGGGCAATCGGTTTATCTTTCAACAAAATATTTAAGGTTAAAGTTACCTAGCAGAAAATTGGGGCCAAAGTTCCTTGCTCCTTTTCCCATCATTAAGATCATAAACCCTGTTACAATGGAATTGAAACTTCCGTGATTGTTGGTAAAAGTTCACCCTGTGTTTCATTGTAGTCTATTGAAACCTGTGTCAGAATCCTCTTTAAGACCTATCCCAAAGAAGCCACCAGTAATGGTAGAGGAGACACATTATGAAATAAAAAAACAAATTCTTGATTCTAGGTTGTGCAAGGGAAAGTTACAGTACCTTGGCCAGTGGAATTGTTACCCCCCCCCGTCAGAAACTACATGGGTGAAGCCACCAGTAATGGTAGAGAAGGAGACACATTATGAAATAAAAAAACAAATTCTTGATTCTAGGTTGTGCAAGGGAAAGTTACAGTACCTTGTCCAGTGGAATTGTTACACACACACACCCCGTCAGAAACTACATGGGTGAAATGTACCATTCTGAAAGCAGACAGATTAATAAAAAAAGTTCTATGATAAATATCCTCACAAGCCTAGAGGAAATACTTAACCTGCTTTTTGTTTCCCCAACAGGAGACTCTTTCTTTTTGAGAGGGGCCAACTGTCAGCTCTACAAATGAACATGGCTGTAACCATTTTCCTTCTTATTCTAGGTTGCCACATAGAACGGAGGGAGGGAGGTTGTCCAGGCACTTCATTAGTCAAATAATATTTTGTCCCATGGGAACCAAGGTCTTCGGCTTCTTCTGAGACTAAGGACTGGGTGTTGCATAAAAAGCCCACCAAATAATATTGGGGAAAGTAGTTGCTTGCATAGTTTTATCAGTGGGATATTCAACTTTGTATTGAAAAATTGTTACTTTTGTATCCAGACTTGGTTCACCACGATGATACTTTGTAACTAATAAACATGTTCTTTGAGGAATTTGCAAGCCTTGGAGTTTTGCTTTATTCATCTCTGTCACGAACCATGATATCTAGTTCTCTCTTAATTGCTTCCCAGCTTTCTCACAATCTCTTAGAATGATGCCACCAATCATGGAAGATGGTCCAGCAGAATGCCATGGTTGGTGGTAGGGAATGTTTCCAAGAGGTCAAATAGGATGAAAAAGGGTGGAAAACATCTATCTCCTCTCTGCCACGGTTCCTGCTGCTGCCCAGATCTGAGGCCGGGGGACACTTCTGCACCTCCCTATATCCCAATCCAGGCTCCAGAGGCCTTTTCCAGGCTGCTGCCGCCCGGATCTAAGACCGGCGAATGCTTCCGCAGACCCCCCCCCGGTGGCCCAATTGGGCCTAGAAAATGCCTATGCAGCCTAGATCTGGGGAAGTGTCTCCTGGCTTCAGATCCAGGCCACAGAGGTTTGAAAAATGCCTCTGGAGCCCAGATTGGGCCACAGGGTGGGCACAGAAGTATTCCCCAACCTCAGATCTGGACAACAGTAACCTGGAAAAGGCCTCCGGAGCCCTGATCCAGCCTCCGGAGGCAGATGGAAGTGTCCCCGAGTTTTGGTTGCAGAGAACAGAGGCCTAAAGTACCATGAGATCACATGAGATCAGTAGCATGAGTTCTTACCCCACCAATTGCACGTGATCTTGTGTTACTTTAGGCCTCCATTGTCTGCGAATGCACCAAAGGCCTGGAGCAGCCAAGAAAACAAAGGATTTTGATCTTCGCAGGCTGAGTATTGAAGGCCTGGTGCCCAAGGAGACCTGGGGCAGGGTGGGGAGGGAGGGAATAACCAGGGTGAATTTTGAAGAGCTACTGTGGTCGCGAATGACTGCTATGGTGCTGCAATATTCGTAACTTTGGGACTTGCTCATAAGCACTAGGGGGCACTCATCAGGTAACTTTGAATGAGCATTAAGTGAATGCTTGTAACTCGGGGATTACCTGTTCAGTCCAAGCAAAATAAGAGAAGATTCTTGAAGATGAATAATGCATTGTCATTCTTATTGCCACTGAATAGGCCCAAAAATGGATGGGTGCATTCCAGTCTGTGGTTTAGTTCACTTTTGGTTTTATGAAATCATTGCTCCAAGCATCTTTTCAGTCACTTCATTTTTTAGAGCATCTCAGTAAAGCAAGGAAGCTGCTTAGGATGACTAGGAAGAGAACTCACAGGAAAAATCTCATGCAACATCCTGGACATCTCTACATTCCAAAAATCAATCAAATCCCAGATAGAACTCCTTATCAAGCTTATCACTTAGAACTCCTTATCACTCCTCAAGTGCCCTTTCGAAACCCCAGGATCTACAGGATGCATGCAGTCCTAAGCCAATGCCAATTACCCTCCCAAGGAATGGAGATTGACGTCTTCAGAGACCGAAAGTCACAGAGACACCAATACCTGTTCTGAGGTGACATCCTTTAGAAGGGCTTCTCCAGTGTAGTAGATAATCAGTAGCCTCAGCTTATTTCTATGATCTTGAGGTAAAGGGAACATGCAACCAGTTACACCTAGGGAGCACTACTGATTATTATCAAGATCTTCCAAATCATCACAATCTGTCTTCCTCCTCGGCCTTGGAGTATAGTCACTAAAGTACCTCAAGCAAAGAAAGATGATTGCCTTATGTGTTCTCTAGCCAGCACCAAATCAATTTTTGAGGCCACTGTTGGGCTGCTGTTGCTGCTCCAGTCACTGCTCCAGGGTCTACTCTGGAAACTGGCCTTTGATTGGATGCCATTCGGAGCATAAGTTCATTTAGTGGGCAAGACACCTTGACTATTTATTCCACGACTTCCTAAAGAACACTGTTGTCCCCAGTGGCTGAATATCCTTAATGGGCCACCATTAGTTCCATTTCTTCCATCCTGTCTCCCTCTCTTATCCAAAGATAATTCTCCTCTTCTTCAACTAGCCTCCTCACTTCACATCCCCTTCTATCCAGAACATCCCACTACATCCAGCAACATCTGAATCTTTCTTCTCAGATCTTGGTCCATTCTCTTCCTCCCCTTCCTATCATTTTTCTACTATTCTGGAAAGACTCATAATGGGGAAGGTGGGAACCTTCTTAAATCATAGCATTCGTTCAGCTCTATTAAATTCTCTTTCTTCCCACCCCCATCTCCAATATTTTTGAGGAGGGTTGTTTGGTGTTTTATCCATTCAAAAAGAAAAATCATGACCAAAAAACAAGCCTTTGAACTGACAAGGAATGTTCTGAATGTAGGGACCCAATTAAGATCAGTACTAATATAAACATACCAGAAGAGATTTACAGAAAAGACACAAAGATGAGTCACGTTTGTAGTCAAGTCATGTACAAGAAAGCTGAAGGTTTGGATTAAGGAGCCTGGCATGCTTATTCATCCAAAACAGTGAAAAGGGACATGAAAAGAGTTGAGCAATTCTTTTCTCTTGACAAAAGTCCAACAGTCATCAAATATAAAGGTACTGTATTTACCTGAAAGGAAGACAAGGTTATTTTTTTGCATAATTACTTGTAAATGGGGCTGAGTGGGTTGATGGAGACAGATCTTCTTAGTTGAGCTGAGAATACAGTCCTGGAGGAAGGTGTCATTGAAAAGGAGAATGAAAGGAGAGATGCAAATTATTGAAAGAGAAGCAAAAATCTGTCAGGAGCACCAAAGAAGCCATTGTCACATGGAAGATAGGGGCAGAGAGAACCAGGCTTCCTGGACCTCCTTTTTTTGAGGCTCCACACTTGAAAATCTTCAGTTGGTAGAAAGCATTGATGGACAGAAAGTTCTTCATTACAGACATTCAATCTCTATCCATGTCAGGAGTAAGGATTGATAATGAGGAATACCTCACTGACTAAATAGGAATGGAAGTTACAAGCTTGCTTTCCTGGAAGCAAGAGCCACTTACTACCTAATTGTAAAGCATAGGTTCCCCTATGTTACAACCAAGAACCTCTTTCACCCAGTGTTGTTGCAAATGGTAGTAAATCAGCAAAATAAGATTTCTTCCCCAGATTCCACCCTAATGGAATAAGCTGAGCTAACTGGATCCAAAGCCTGTGTAAATCTACCAGGGACTAAAAGTCAATGGACTCAGTGGGACTTTTAACAGAGCAAGTTTAGAAATCTGAGGCAGATTCCTACTTTTTGTCTTGTAAATGTGTGCACTTGTGTGTACATGTGTATGCGACAGAGTAGTTTTTGAAACTGGTTTTTGTATCTACATATGGGAGATCCACTAATAGTACTAATGGGTGTCTTTATTTGTAAATAGTAGCATTTAAATCAATTACTATGAATTAATTTAATTATTTTTGTTGCTCTCATTCTGTCTAGTTTTTGTTCTTGTTTTGTTTGTTTTCGGTGTCACCTCTGGAATACATATCAATGCATAAATGAAAGAGTAATATGGGCACATTTGATGGTGGAAAGGTAAAGCCTCCAGAACTACTGGGTTCTCTCTCTCTCTCTCTCTCTCTCTCTCTCTCTCTCTCTCTCTCTCTCTCTCTCTCTCTCTCTCTCTCTCTCTCTCTCTCTGTGTATACATCTATATGTACTTATAAATGTTTACATGTATGTATATGGTATATGTAGCATCATTTTCCTTTCAAATAAATATTCATATAATCAGTTTTTACTATATCTTTTTGATAAGACACAATGCATCATCTCACAAAATCTCATGTGCAGGGTTGCCAAATATCAGTGTTTGGGCAATGCTTAGAATGAAATGAAATGCTACTTCCTACTGTATTTGTTTTAATTAAAATGTCAATACAAATGTTTGAAAACAGCTGAACAAATGGGTTCCTTTATACCTCTCAAAGAATAAGCAAGAAATGGCATAAATCGAGAGTTTAAATATATATCTTCAAAAATGTATGGACGGACAATCAAGAACTTATCTTGATTTGGATAATATTACAAAAATCTTCTGGATAAAATAACTGGTAGTTTGATTTGTTAAGCAAACTGAAGCATTTCTGTTAGACTCTCAAAGAACTGACTATATAAACAGTTGAAATTATGGTCTAATTATGTTCTTTAGTTATTATAATAATATCCATAAATCAGGCATGAAAAAACTTTGTAGCTCATTGCAGAGGCTAAAAGTGTTATCTACTAGAGAGTTATAGCATTTAGCATATTAATTTACAAACATTGTCATGCTAATGCGATATTCTTACTTGAGAGTAAATTATGTAGATACTGTACATGCATAGTACTGAGCTATACACCTTCCTAAGAACTTACCTAGATACCCAATCCAAAATGGGTTCTAATTAAGTTTTATTTGCAGTATAAGATATTCCATTATAAAAGCATGATACCTGGCAACATAGAACTCCTACTACTTAGGGCAGGGGTAGGCAACGTCGGCTGTTTTATGACTCATGGACTTCAGCTCCCAGAATTCTTGAGCCAGCTTGGCTGGCTCAGGAATTCTGGGAGTTGAAGTCCATGAGTCATAAAACAGCCGAGGTTGCTTACCCCTGACTTAGGGGAACTTTTTTCCTTCTGCAAAAGCCCTACGTCCAACACTATAGATAATTTTGCATCCATGGCATAGCCACAAGTATATCATATCATCTAATATAGAAATTAATATCTTAAAAATCCAAAACTGATTCTGGATTTGCTGACTTTAGAGCATGAGGATTGGAAAAGAGCTAGGCTTCATATATGGCAGAAAAGATGAGTTACTTTCCCTGATGACTAAGGGATATGGCAACTGCTTCTCTTGATTATTTTCACCAATATTACTATTTTATCATTAGATCGATACAAACCTGGGTACACAGTTATATCCCAACAGCATTACGTATGTCAATACCAAGTTGGCAGGTGAGTAGATTACTGCAGAACTCAGTTCTAGACCCAGTACAGTTTAATATATTTATAAACAATGAGAGGTTTGTTTGATTGATGGATTAATACCATTGAGCTGGTGTCAATTCTTAGGTACCACATAAATTGACTTTCTCCAAATGATCTGTCATCAACTGGCCTTTTAAGTCTCTCAGTGGTGTATTTATTGCTGTAATTGAGTCTATCCACCTTGCTGCTGGTCATTCTTTTCTTCTCTTTCCTTTCACTTTCCCCAGCATTATAGACTTCTCAAAGGAGCTGGGTTTTCACATAATGTGTCCAAAATGTGGTTCAAGCCTTGTCATTTGTGCCTTGAGTGAGAACTGGGGATAGATTTGTTCTATGATTCATTGTTTTGTTATCCTGACTATCTAGAAGACTTAATACTGAAAGCTTTAAAACTCATTCTATCCTTCTTCCTCAAAAGCCAACTTTTGCATCCTTAAATTATCCCAGGAAAACTATTTCAGGAGTCTGATTTTTGTTGATTTCATGGCATCTTGAGTGCATTTTCCAAGACTTTGTCTGTTTTGCCATTTTCTAATAGGACTGTGACTATCTGTTCTGTAAGGCAGGGGTCCTCAACCCCCAGTCCATGGATCAGTACTGGGTGGCAGCATGCCAGCAACCGGTCCACACAAACAAGCAAAGCCCCATCCATGGGATGCAAACAGCAAACAAAACCACACACCCTCCGGTCCGTGGAAAAACCTTTCTCCACGGAACCAGTGCCTGGTGCCCAAAAGGTTGGGGATCTCTGCTCTAACTGGGATTCCCACTTTCTAAAGGATATTTCACAGCTTGCCACAGTTGCTACAAAAGTTTTTGTGGTATCAGTAAAGTACATGTTATCATGTATGTGTGTGTGTACACATACAAACACACCCACACACCCCACACACATTGTTAGCCACTACATCATTCTCTAGATTTGCTGACATAGTTTAGTTAGAACTTTTACTGATTTTTCTTCTGTGGCTTGTCATATTTCTGTAGATATTCCATCAATTCCTGTAGCCTACTGTGAAGTAATGAATAGATTGCTGATTTAGCTTCATCTTCTAATATTACAGGAAGCAACCTAAAACTAAGGAAAAATTTCCTGACAGAACAATTAACCAGTGGAACACCCTGCTTCTAGAAGCTGTGAATGCTCCAACACTGGAAATTTTTAAGTAGAAACTGGAAAACCACTTGTCTGAAATGGTATAGAGGTTCCTACTTGAGCAGGGGGTTGGACTAGATGACCTCCAAGGTCCCTTCCATCATCATCATCATCATCATCATCATCATCATCATCATTATTATTATTATTATTATTATTATTATTATTATTATTATTATTATTATTATTATTGATCTTATAAGCTGTGGCTTCTAATATTATGCAATCTTAAGTAGGGAATATCTTCTAAGATATTTTAGACATAAGCATCCTTACTATATAGTAATGGGGGAACCATATTGGATTACAAGCTAAATATAAGGCAATATTCTGATACAACTGCAGAAAAAGTAATTGTAGTCTTTGATTTAATTCACAGAAATATAATATGAAAATAAAGAGAAGTCATTACTCCTCTCTATTTTTAAATAGCTTTTACTGAAAGTTTTAATAACAGCAGTAAAAGAAAATACAAACTAAATATAGAAAGAGGGAAAAGTAAAAAAAAGAAGAGAATAAAAGGCATACAGTAAAAAGAGAAAAGAAATGAAAATGAAATAACTAAAGAAGTAACTTCCAATCTTTATCAGAACAAATACAAACACACACACAAACACATAATCCCCTGTAATGCCATATGCAAGTATCTCTTCTTCTTGTAACCCATCACTTATTCATAAGTCATTTCAGTCTTAGTATTAGCAAAAAGTCCATAAAAGGATCCCAGATTTATACAAACATATTTAATTTTAATCTTGATCAAACAAATCAACGTTGTACTCCTAACTTTTACTTCTAACAATGTTAATATTTGGTTCCTTCAGATGCTGAGGATTTGATCTCTCTTCCATTTTTCTTTTCAATATTCATCTTCAATCTCAAAGATTTCTTTAAGGTTTTAACCAAACCCTTTCCTTGTCATTTGTATTTCCACTTTACTTGTTTTATTTTATAGTCCATTTTTTATTTTTCCATATTTCTGCAAGTTCTGATATTTCTGCATCAGACAAAATTTACTTCATCTACTTATCTTGTAAATCTTCCAAAATATTCTTTCACATCAGTAATTTCTTCTTTAATATCTTTTGAATGTAATCTATCATAGTAGCATCTTCATTGCTGAAAATGAACCTGCTATTTTTTAAACCCCATTTTTCAAAAAAAATGAAGTATTTCAAATGTCATTGTGTTTTCTATCATTTTGCAAGTTACAGTGTTGACCTAGCTAGCCCCTAAGAAAAGCTTTTCTTTTCTTTTTTTTCCCTTTCTGCCAGAAATCTTTTGCCCCCTCTAGTGTTCAGTTCTGAAATCATAGACTCAAGTATCTGATTTGACAAGATAACTCAAATTGATTCCATAAAGATGCTGTTTATTTTTAGAGATTTCCAAAATCTTATAGAAAACGTTCTAATATTCCATTATTCCAAGGTTGTCTGGTCCCTTAATTTGTTTATAACTTTCTTGAACCAAATACTTATTTAGCTTTTTTGCTATTTATTTCTAATTCTTTAACTTGTTAAATGTATTTTTTTTTCCTTTTATTCAAGAAGTCACCATACGGCTTTTCAAACTTGTCATTTTGAAGATCTCTAATATCCTTAAAGTAGCTGAATAGATAATTTCCAAACGTGATTAGAAAGTGAATTAGAAAACTCAGTGTCCTCCAAAGGTCAACTTTCTATCATGGTTGAGAGCATGTGTGTTCTTTTCATCTCCAGCATTTAAAACGTTGGGAAAATGTTCTTCTGTGATCATCCCATGAGGATCTGCCATCTAAAGCAAAAGCAGATGATTTCCCATCATCTCCTTATCTACAGAAATTCTGTGGAATCAGTATTCTCATGGTCCTTCACTCTTAGCCATGATCATCATCAATCCTCATTTGCAAACATCTTAGCTTACCTAGAAGCTCGTTGTTCCTCTCTGTACTGATATAACAGCATTTACACTACTGTGTCCAATTCTGGCCTCATATTTTAAAAGGATATTGATAAAGTGGACTGGAAAAGAAGAAACTCTGGGGAGCCATGATCTGTCATATAAGAAGATGAGCTAAACCTGTTCACTATTGTTCCAGAAAATAAAATAAGCCATTATTAGTTTACATTACTGCAAAATAGACTTTGATTGAGCATCATGGCATTTGAACAGTGGCTGCCAGAGAAATGGGATACTTCAGTGGCTATACCCTTACCTTTTTATGTGTCTCGTCAGGGGACTGTTGTGTGGACTTCCGAGGAAGATGGAACACAGGTCTTCAAAGTGGTAAATATTGAAGGTCTTCAAAACGGTAAATATTCCCATTGTTAAGCAGAAAGCTTCAAACTCATCAGCAATTTTTCCTCCTGAGGGGAATGGGAGAAAGCTTACACTGCCTTTCAGGATTTGGAGAGGGGAGTGGAGGAGATGACAAGAAGTGAATCCGGCCATGATCCAGAAAAGTTCAACCAAAGGAAGTGCTGCTGTAAAGCACAGAAAAATAACTCTAGTCCTTCCTCTTCAGCTCTGTTCCCTGAAGCTGAGCCTTTTCCATTCCTCATGTGGCACAATTGTCAACGTTGCTAACATCGAATGTTCTTGCTTTGAGAAAAGATGAAAAAGCAGCTATTTCATATTTAAAACTTGTGTGTTACTTTAGAGCTAGAATCAGTTGTTGCTGGGCGGGGGGAGGAAGAATGTCTTTCAAGGCTGTTTTGAAATAAGAGAAGATAAGAATTTGGCGGGTTGTCTAACAGAAGGGAAAACTGACCCTTCAAACTAATTGGAGAATGTGATTAATGACAGCAATGAGAAGGAGGAGAATTGTGTTTAATATATTGTGCTAAGGGGAGGGGAATTCCGATTCCAGCTTCCCTAGCAAGTTTTGCCGATGTTATAGGGCTCTAATAAAAGACTTTTAAGGTAAACAATGCCTCAGAGTCCTTTGGAAGAGCTCATCTGTCAGAAACTTGACAACAATATTCCCATGGTCACTTTTCATTTTCCATTCAGGAAAAAGACTGAGGAGGGAAGCCGCAATTTAGGCAATCACTCTGAATTGCACTAAGAGAAAAGAACACTTATCAGCCATGTCCAAGATAATTTGCAAGTGATTTGTTTCATGGCACCCAGTCAGTGGGACTATACACCCCTTCAGTGCTCTGTTGCCTTCTTTATTTTAACTACCCACCCAGGTTTTTCCCTCTGGCCAAGTTTTGTGATGTCCTTTGCACTTATCAAAAGAGTCCTGGAAGTTCCCCACTTGTAATGGTATGAGGGAATGATCTTGGGGGACAGGGGAAAGAGTCCCAGCTAGAAGAATAATTGGATAAGATATAGCTGAGCTTGCAGAAGGAATGTGGCACACATCTCAGAGGGGGACTTTCCCTATTGTCTTGGGCTCTTATGATGATGGGGAGAAATGTACTTTGTACTTTCAGATTTGCAAGATTCTGTTAATGTAACCTTACAATAAGGTGGAATTATTGTTTCACTTGAACATGCCAGGCTGAAAGTACCCCATCACAACCATACTGCTTTCTTTCTCTGCTGACTTGTTGTGGTCGGTTACAGCCAGGGCTTTTTTTCTCATAGAACGCTCAGAATGGCGTTCCGGCACCTTTTTTGGATGGAAGCTTGTAGGATAGGCAAGGCAGGTTGTATGACGTGTGAGTTCCGGCACCTTTTTCTTTTACAAAAAAAGCACTGGTTACAGCACTGGGGAAAACATCTCCTGCAGTCTACTGGTGATGATGTATGGGATTCAGTCCTTGCTACTGTATTGTTTCCCCTTCCCCAAATACAGTAGATCAATCCTTTCCCTGAAAGTAACCAGCATTACATTTTGTGAGAGCAGTAACCCTACCAGATTTTTTACTAAGGTGAGGTAAAGGGCTTGCAATAGAGGCACCAGTTCTTAAGGTCGACATAATTTCCTCCAGTCTCCAGGAAGGGAGTAAAATACATCAAAATGGCTATATGGTTGAGCCCTTATGCTGCAGATTTGCCCTCTTTATAGATGAACTTCCCTCTCTCTATCAGCAGTCCCTTTGGGGTCTCTTTGATAACATTTCCAATCTCTCTGAAATGCCAGCTCTGAAATGTCAGGAGCAGTTAAACGCAGGAGATAAAGAACCCTCCCACAGGTGACAAAGTTGGAAATGTTTGGGCATGGTAGCAATAAAATAGCAAGAGCAGAAAATGTGGGGTATAATTATCATACAGGGCAGGTAATTATTTTCCACACTTGGAGCAGCTCCAGATTGAACTGATGTGGCAGCTTAAATTGTGCTGGTCTACATGGCACAAGAACTGAACTCCTTGTCAGCACTTGGTCATTCACAAAGGGTTTCAGAGTTGACTAATATTGTAGTGGGCTGCTGCTGTACACAGAGGGTGATCGTATTTTTACAGAGGGCTTTTTTTCCCTCTGCTCCTTCTCAATGCTGCAAAATTATAAATTACATGTGTTTGGGAGGGCACATTGTTCTTGATTATTTCATTTTGTTAAAAAAATTATTTGTAGGCTGCCTTGGGATTCTAAGTAGAGAAATTACATGTAATCTATTTAAATAGCCAGCTTTCTTAGAAATCTATGAGAAGAGCTGAAATGTGAATGGAAGAAGGGAAAAGAATTCTGGGCCAGTTTCCAGAAAGTTAGTCATGTTAGTCTCTTGCAACAAAAACAGCAGAATCTCACATCACCTTAACAACCAAGTTATACTGGCATAAGCCTACATGGATTGCTTCATCAAATGCAAGGAAAGGAGCATTATATATACATTTATCCTGTTACTTGAGGGTAGAATAAAAGTGGTAAAAAGAGATAAAGTGAGGATAACAAATGAAGGATTACCTTTAACACAATGCTAATTAGATGTGATGTTGATATGTGGCTATCTTGGTGTTCAATCTGTGAAAGGAGGTATTACATTTCCTAATGAATCCAGGTATTAAACAGAAATGAAGGTTTCTTATCCTATAGAAACAGAATGTAGTATGTACTGATAGGCTGTTTCAATGATCAAGTTACAGCAATTTGCACTGGTATATTCAGTAACATCAATTGGTTTAAACTGATTTCTATTTCCCTATGAAAAAATGAAGAATGAGAGGACAGGACCAAGAACACCAACTCAAGTCTGACCTTTATGTAACAGGCAAAAAAAACCACCCTCTCACAATATCTGAAGTTCATTTTTATTTGTAATCCATTAGGTTTTTCTTTAATTTTTTTATCCTGCCTTTATTTTATAAACATTATTTTATTTTATAAATAACTCAAGGTGGCAAATATACCTAATATTCCTTCCTCCTATTTTCCCCATAACCACAATTCTATGAGGTGAGTTGGCCTGAGAGAGAATGACTGGCTCAAAGCTACCTGCTGACTTTCATGCTTAAGGCAGGACTAGAGATCACAGTCTCCTGGTTGCACGCCTGGTGCCTTACCACTAGACCAACTAGACACTCCCCCCACTCTCCCCAAATAGCTGTGGCATTTCTATTTTCTGAAGTTCAATTGTTATCTGAATTTCCTTTGGCTCTAGCAGTTAAGGCTAATCTCAATGTACACATGTTGTACTTTGACAATAAAGCCTTGGTGGAGCAGTGGGCTAATGCCTCCTTAAGTAACACCAGCTGCCTGCAATTAGTGCAGGTTCGCATCCCACCAGGCTCAAGGTTGACTCAGCCTTCCATCCTTCCGAGGTAGGTAAAATGAGGACCCAGATTGTTGGGGGCAATTAAGCTGACTTTGTAATAATGCCACTTGGGGGTGTGTGTGAAAGCCCTAATAAGCAGGCATATACATAGAATGAAGGCTACTGCTAAGCTTGTAAGCCGCCCTGAGTCTTCGGAGAAGGGCGGGATATAAATGGAATTAAAATAAAATAAAAATAAAATAAATAAAAATAAAAGAGAAATAAGATCCAAGGCAGCTGGCGTTCATAATAAAAGATAAGTAACAATAGGTTTCAAGGGGAAAAAATGATGAACCAATAAATGGGTCTCTGGCAATAACTGGCAGCATATAGACACATTAAGCTCGATCTAGAACAAAATTAACAGGGTCAGATCTAGTTATTACTTAGAAGACACCAGGAGATCCTGGGGACATAACTGATTAAAACAAAAACATCTCAGAACAAGGCAATGTAGTCCCTGTAGTCATGAATTAGTTATGTAGTCCCTGTAGTCATGAATTAGTTCATAGGAGTCTTTATCTTTAGGCATAATGATGGCATAATAATATATTCCATTAGAATATTTGTTAAATTTGGACTTAAATATTGTTGTTATAAAATGTTATTAAGAGGTGTTTGATCAAAATAGCCTAGGAAAATGTCACCGGGTACAGAACACTTTAAGAAATGTGGAAGCAGAAGAATCCAATTTAGCTTAAACAGACACAGACAGAAATAGTTAACCAACCTTAGCTTTGCCAGTGTGAGTCACTGCCCCAAATCAAGTGACAAGTCTGTTCTCACCCAACATACATCTTCACAGCATCAGTGACTCTGGAAATTGGCAAGTGTTATGCGTAGCTTCTTCACTTCTTGTTGATGACTGATTTTCTTCCCTTCCATTACCTTTCTCTCCATCTCTTTCTCTCTTGTAACATTTTGAACCAAGAGCACATATCTTTTCTACAAATGCCTTCTGCCTGAAAAGCCCTTGTCAGGGGAGAAAAATGTTTTTATGTTTCTGCGCCAAAATGTCTATTTCCTGAGCTCTTCAATTCCTTCTATGTATTGTAGCTGAGGGTCTTGGTTTAGCAAATAACCTTTTCATGCACAATCAGCAGGCACTGCGGAAAGACATTTAAACATTCCGGGGGGGGGGGGAGTTGAGATCTTCTAAAATTCTGGCAAATAGCTGGGAATGGGGATCTAATGCTTCTGTCCTCAGAGGCAGCAAATACTTTTCCAAATCTCCTTTCTTAAATGACATAGGGAGGAAGGAAGGAAGGAAGGAAGGAAGGAAGGAAGGAAGGAAGGAAGGAAGGAAGGAAGGAAGGAAGGAAGGAAGGAAGGAAGGAAGGAAGGAAGGAAGGAAGGAAAGAAGGAATGCTGGGAGCTCTATTGTGGTTGCAGTGTGCCTCTTAATATTGTACTTTAAATAGGGCTTGTCAGCTTCAGGGCCCAAGTATAACTATGTCTCACTGCCCAGAAGGACATATGTGGACTAACTGGGTGGATCTGGCTTTCTTCAGTTTTATAGAGAACCCCTAGCATTTGCAAAGCATCCTACCTAACGAGAAATCTCCCATACTCAGGTAAATCCTTTTCTGTTCCTAAAGCCTCCCCACCTTCATTCTTCTTAAAATATTATTTCCATGGTGATTAACACAAGCAGATTCCTTAAAACCAGAAGGTTGAGGCCAAGGAGTAAGATTTTTCCCCCCACCTGTTTGCTTTTCAATCTGTCTACTATCAATGCCTATTCTTTCCATCATGCATCTGATGCTGATCTTCCTCTTCCTGCTTTCGCCCACCCTCATCTCCTCTGGAATTCCTTTGACAATGAAAATCTGTTCAGCCAAGCAACTGTAACTCACAGGAAGTTATCTTTCTCTGAGCCACCGTCTGTATGTAAAAGCTTGCATCCCCATCATTAATTTTGACAAGCAGCTTCTCCCAACAGAAACATGCTTTGGCAAGACAACGGCAAAAAACGGCAGCTGTTCCTGACAGCTACCACTTCCTTTTACTATCCTTTCCACTTCACTCTTTTCCAATCTGTTTTCTTACTAAGGCATTAAAATGAGGCAGATTTTAAAAACACTTCAGGGTGAAAGGGGAAAGTGAATCTTCCGTAAGATGTGCCACAACAGCTACCCTTAACTAGCAATAAGATCTCAATAAAATGAGAACTGCTAAAAAGATTTGACTGGGGGGTGGAGGGAGTATTAAACTAGAATCTTGATGCTAAATTGTGGTCTTAATTGAGGTTCATCAATTTTGTATGAAGCATAGTGACTAGAATTTCTCAGTCTACTGACTTTACCACCAAAGTATCAGAATATGAAGTTAAAATATAATTATTTTAAAAACTAAGCAGGAAGATCTTTTTCAAAGGACATCAGCATTCATGTTGCTCTTTTAATGATCCTCCCTAACATATACTGAGATTTAGAACATGCTGGTCCAGATTTATTCAGATTTTTTCTTTGCAGAAATAGTCACTGCCATTTAAAAAATTCCAAAATCCACATTGAGGCAATATCTAAAATCAACTCAGTTGTGTACTTTCAATTAGCCTATTTCCTCAGTATGGACTTTGCCACAATAAATATTTCCTGGATTTCAACATTTAAAAAATAATAATTTTCTCAGCAGTAATGAGCACAAATCTGTAAATATTAGAAGAACCTCAATTTGTTTTTTCTTGTGGAAGTATTTGACTATTTTGCAGCGTAAAAACCCAGCTGCCATCTTCTTAGCTAAGACCCAAAAAGATGGAGAATGGGCTGACTACTAAATATAGGTAGTCCTCAACTTACAACCACAATTGAGCCCAAAATTTATGTTGTTAGGTGAGAAATTTGTTAAGTGAACTTTGCCCCATTTTGTGACTTTTCTTGCCACATTTGTTAAGTGGATCCCTGCAGTTGTTAAATTAGTAACACAGTTGTTAAATAAACCTGGTTTCCCCATTGACTTTGCTTGTCAGAAGGTCGCAAAAGGCGATCACATGATCTCGGGACACTGCAGCCGTCATAAATATGAGTCAATTACCAAGCATCTGAATAGTAAATTATGTGACCATGGGGATGCTGCAATGGTCTTAAGTGTGAAAAATGATCATAAGTCACTTTTTTCAGGGACGTTGTAATTTCAAACAGTCACTAAATGAACTGTTGTAAGTTGAGGACTAGCTGTGATAAGATGACCAGATTGGGAAAGTATATACCAATCCTTTGATGTAGCATAATAATCTATTTCCACAGATAAAGAATAACTGAGCTTGCTGTAACAGGAGCTGGATGAAGGAGGTGAAAGGTAGGTGACTAACAGATAATAGCTCTGATAATAAAACTGGAACCAAAGCATCTTCACTTAGTAACTGGATCATAAATAGAGGTTAAATAATAAGCTCTTAATAGAAATTGACAGGGAGAACATAATGTATATGTACAAGTTAGAAAAAATTACTTTTGGAATACTATCAGGCCTAGCCAACGTACCAGGTAAAAATTGTGACCCATTTTTTCAAAGACATCTGATCATGAATACCAGTTTCTGGTGTTTTATGAAAATCAGGGACATTTTCATGAACACCAGCTTCATGAACACCTGGGGCATTTCCACTGCAAGTATGTTGGGCTCCTTATGGAATCTGACTAAGTGAACCTCAGGGATACTAGTTATATATAGCAGCAATAACAATTAGAATGCCCAGATTTTTTTAAAAAAGGAAGGACACTGATAAATGCCATCAACTTGAACCTCTGAGCTGCATTACCACTAGAGCAGAGGTATCAAACTCGCCATGTCATGTGACGTGTCACGATGTATCGCTACTTTTTTTCCATTGCCGGCAATGGGGTGGGTGCGGTTTTGGCATGACCCATTCGGCCCACAGGCCAGCAATTTGACACCCCTTCACTAGAGGATTGATATGCTGTATATCCTTCATTTACCTGACTGAAGAATGATATCAAATTTAAGTTCACCCACCCCAAAGAATAAAGATTAGAAGATCAAGCAAAATATTAATGCACACACAAGCATACCTCTACATTGCCAAATTGCCTTACCTTGTTAACTATGACTGCCCATTCCCCTTCACACCAATTTTCCACAAAGATGGATTAAGTGGCAGCAAAGGGATATGGAAAACTCTCTTTCTTAGTGATCAGATGGCTTTTTTTTTACACCCAGGTAATATTGCCCCAATATTATGAGCACACTTACACACAGAGAGACACAGGCACAACTCATAACATGCACATAACAGCTAGAAGCCACAGTTCTGTTCCCCTCCCCCCCCAAAAAAAAAGCAGAGCCAAGTTTAAAACAAAACAGTAAGTCAATGTCTACTGATTAAAATTGTCAGCACCACCTTATTAAAATTAATTGATTATTCTCTTTGTATCTAGCACAAAGAGGCCTTTTTGATGAACTACAAGTACAAGGAAATCTATGCATGCTTACTATGGCTGCTTATTCTGTAGATACCTCACTGAGTTCAGCAGCTATTACAGTATTCCCAAGACTCTTAGTCTGTTCAGTCTATTCGCCACCTTCATTTCTCCAGTATAGAAGATCAGTGTCTGCAATGGAATGTAGCTGCATCCATGGAGTTTCTGCACTGATGGAGGCTACTCCTTTTCCAGAGTCATTGGAGGTGTTGTGATTCAGGGTCAGCCTGTGGGTTCGGCAGTTGGGTCGGACGATTCAGAGGAGGAGGAGGGGGGTGTTGGAGACCTTGCTGATGATGGCCTTGGGGCTCCGCAGAGCCCTCAGCCAGGCCCCTCCCATCTGATCACGACGCAGACCCAGCTGTGTGAGCCTGACAGCGTGGATGAAGATGACCCACAGCTGGCCCTGTTCAAGCCCGACACAGGAGGCAGTCAATCAGGAGTAAACAGAGGAAGGCAATGGGGCACCTCGGAAGGAGGCAGAGAGAAGCCACGCCCTGAACTGTATTTAAGGGGGAATGTGTGGGAGGGCTAGTTTGCTGAAGGCAACCATTTGAATAGCTCCTGTTTCATGGTTCGTGTTTGCTCTCTTTGCTCTGTTTGCTCTGTTTTATGTTAATAAATTTGGCAGGCTTAGTTCCAGCCTCTTGCCATTTTGTAAAAGGGGTTGTCCCTGCCTTTTCTGCAGGGCCAGTAGTAGGCTGGTACAGAACAGGAGGCTCCCCATTGCAAAAACACATCCTCTGCACATGGAGAGCTACAAGAGGAAGCAGGCCTGGTTTGCTTGTCTCCATACCTACAAAGCAATGGCAGCGGCAGCTCCTCCACTCTTTCCTTCTTGTCAGTCACTTTCCACTTTTCCCCTTACTCTTTCACTTTCACTAGCATTTTCCTCTACTACTGCATTCTCAGCAAATATAAGACCCATTCATTTTTCAAGTGAATGATAATTACTGTGGGGAATAAAATATCTTCTACCTTATTATTTTGGGAAGTTGTTGTGTCTATCGGTTGCATAGATGTATCTAATTTCCATATTATCCTTTTCTGCAAAAGCTTATGCAGAAGCCATAAAACTAAAAAAAATGATGGCTAGTATGAAGGTCCAGAAATCCTTACGAAACCTTCCCTTTCCAAGTTGGGGGTTTTGTGTGTGTGTGTGTGTGTGTGTGGCCTGCTTCTAATTGGCATAAAAGAAAAAGGCACTTTACAATTTCTGCATGTCAGCGTGTTCTCCACAATCAAGGATTTTGGAAAATGGGACTGTAATCCACCTCTCTGAACATTATGGCTACATATGGGATTGGAGGGCTAGAGGCAAACTGACCTCTACTGGCCAGGAGACAGTTTCTCACAGTCCCGGGAAAAACATGAGGTGGTCAAGGAGCTGCTTCTCAATGTTTGATTTTCTCTCTCTTGATTTTTTTTCTCTCTTTTGTCTCACATTTGTTGGATTTTGAGCTAGCAGGCAGGCTCCATATTTTGTATTGTTCTTTAAAAATATTAGGCACTTCAGAAATATTAAGGCATAGTAATTCTGAAACTAGAACTTCTGTGAATAATAGATCACAGCAATATTCTGTCATTAGTGTGCGGGGAGGAAAGCAGCATGGTGCATGCATGCCTTTATTTTATTTTTTTAGTCCTCTCTTATAAGGGAGTCTCATGTTTCTCTATCATTGTTGCATTAGTGATCAAATTATAACAGGTTTTATTATGCATGTTGAGCTGGCTTTACAGAATTCCACCTGGCTTCCTTGACATACAAAGGCAATAAATTGAAGATATAGTCTACCCTAGGATGCTCCTTTCTCTTCTTCCTGAATTTTGCAGCGTCTGTCATTTTGTCTGGCACATAATTCTTTATTGTGTTATCATACAGTTTCAGCTTCCTCACATTTTTCAATCCATTTTCCTGATTACAGACCAAGCCTTTAGTATACAAAGTAGTCTGTAGCTTTGAACAGGTGTAGTTTTGGACAGATATTAGCTCTAAGATCTGGTTACTCTGTAACTTCATAGTAGTGCAGCAAGATTTCCAACATCTTCACCTTCAACCTTATTAAGGAGCAGGAGAAGCAGTCGCAGGCAGGAAATACATGTGGCTGAAATTCACCTTTTTGAGATGAACGGCTACTCAGCCATTTCTAGCCAAATATTCCTTATGTAGCTATGTAACTATGCAGTGTTGAACTGTGCAATCTTTTAATGTAGAAGAGCATTTTGCTCAGGTGGATACATGTTCACTAATGGATTTGGCATTTTCTCTGCACATTGTCCGTTTCTAGGCTTTTTCTGAAAATGAGCCTGAGGCAGACACAAGACTTCAGGTTTCTCCAACAATCTTCCAAACTCCTTCCTCTTCTACCATGTTTCACAACTGTTTTTATGGCATGAGTTCACTTTCCCAATGCAGAATCTATTCTGCTGTACTAATTAAATCTGGCTCATTGAATATCTGTGCAATGCTATCTGGGAAACAAGAAGAACTGCCAGGTAAGCTGTTGTATCTATAAAGTGTAGTATTAATATTTCTAGGAATAGTATTGGGAGCCACCAAAGTGATTTTAACGAAATCAATGAAATAGAGATTGTTTATTGACTTATGGGAAAAGACATCTATTGTCTAGAAATCTATTCACTGCGTAAGCAGAAAAATAAAATGGTCATTTTCAAACTTCAGATGTAAGGGGAACATTGCCCAGAATCTATATGGAATTCTTCATTTTTTGCCTGGCAAAAGATGGACTGGTCCTGAGTACACCATTGGAAGATGCTGAGAAGAACAATCCATATGGCCAGTAAATGTCAAGACTAATTAGATGGCACACAATCAAAATAAAATAAGTATGGATAGGAGATGGTCAGTAAAGCAATCCATTGTTAAGAAAAGATGAGAATTACCTAAAAAGTCTCTTCCTTAAAAAAACAAAAACAAAAGATCTGGGAATTGTCACAGCATTTCCTAATAAGAATATGCACTGAGAGAACGATGGTTTCTTCTGTTAATTTTTGCACCAGGATCTGAAAATTTCATCTGCTTTTCATTATCAGGATAAGAGCAGTAACAGCAGGTTACTCTGCCTGCAGTCCTCCTTCAGTCCCCTGCCCAGACTGATCTTAGTTGTTCTGACATGATGATAACTCAGGAGCTGACAGGCAGCACTACAAAACAACGCGCTGGCACATGGAAGAATCCCCTGGGTGCCATTGTGGGGGCGAACAGCATTGTCAGCCTTTAAAGAAACCAACTAGCTTATACTTGCACATTTTAATTTTTGAAGAATTGCAGTTCAATGAAAGACAGGTGGATTCTCCAGGTTGACTAACTTGAAGGCTGAATGGCCAGTGTTCTTCTTGGTTTTCTTTGTTCTAAGAATGTACCTGTGTTTCTAAGTAACCTAAAAACAATTGGCAGGAGAAAAAAAGAAACCCCTGCAGGCTCAAAGCCTGTCTGTGGATAATTAGCACCAGGTTGAGGTATCCCTGTGGGTGAGATGAACAAATGGCAGAAGCAACATCATGCTGTCCCAATGGAAACTACTTTTCTTTTATATGTCTTCACCTACAAGCAGAATTTACATCACAATGCTGCAACTCTGCTTTCATTGTTTTGATCCTACAAATGTATCTGCACGTGGAGTACAGCAAAAGCTAGTTTAATGTGGTCACCAGTTACCCTCAGGCCGAGAGACTGCAAATATGAACAAGAGTATAACTCCGCGGAAATGATTCCCATGTTTTCTACATCACTATAATGAGAATAGCTTCAATATTTACAAGCAGGACTGATGCAATTTGCTTCAGCAACAATTATGCTCTAATGTTCATGCACTCTAGAATATTACTTAAGGGAACCAGTGCATTTTACTGGGTAAGTTTATATAAACCTTATGTGTCATGTTACCTTGGGAAACCAGCTAATACAAGCATCATACAGTGTCCTCCCTCTGCTAAAGTAGCATCTAATATGGAGTTGAGAAATCTAGAAACTATGAACATCTCTTGATGGCTTTGGCTATTCATATGCATTCTGCCCACTTTAAAATGATGTTTTGAGGAAGGTTTGAATAAATATTGGGCAGCAAGGAAAAATGATGCAGGAGAATGGATTCTATCAGAGTTGTAACTCTAGTACAATTGGGAAAGGGGAGAAGAGCTGATTTTTAGTGTTAAAAAGAACCAGCCAATCTTGTAATGGATTTTTTTTCCCCACTATGCCTGTTTTCTTTGTCAGTCTGCTTGGGCTACGAGTAAAGAAGTAGACAATTGTTTGAACTACTTATTTTTTTGTAAAGGCCTATTGGCATTTTATTGATTAATTGATTGATTTTTATAACTGTTCATCTCAACAAGTGACTCTGGGCAGCTTACATCATATTGGCATTCATGATTACCTTCTGTAAGGATGTTGATATCTTGATTCCTATGTTAACAACTAACAAAAACAAATCTTGGGTCAATCAAAGTGGATTCTGAATCCTATCCTGCCAATTAACTAGTTTATCTCTTCAACTACCATATTGCCGACTAGGAGGTTTCTCTTGGCTGGCCTACTCTAAGCCAGATCAGGTCTAATGTGTACTTTAATGGAAGTCTAGCAAGAAAAAGCATAGCTATAAGCTTGGCTAAAAATCATCCTGAAAGAAACCAGTAGCAAAATCACTTACTTTCCCATGAAAATGAGTAGAAAGCCAGACAGATTTGTGGTGTCCAATAATGAACCCCAGAAATGAAACTGAACTGCTTTTTTCTGTATTCAGCAATGTATGGCACGCTTTTCTGCCTCTTAGTATTGACCTAGCTAAAGTCAATGGGAAGTGTAAACACAGGGCAGGTCTGGTCAATATATGCAACACTGTTGAAAGCTTTTAAGTGCTCTCTTACATGTCTTTGTTTTCTTTCCTGCTGATGCTATTGATGGTTATGTGTTTTTTTTAATTCAGTTCTTTTAGAAAAATAAAATAAAATAAAATCAGAACCAATCTTACCACTCACCAGTAGCAAACCAATTAGTGGAGAATTCTTTTTGTCTGTCATCTGCATTGCCAGAGCCAGAACAAATTTGTCATGTTGATTGGAATTATCAAGGGAGTAAACAGTGATGTGGGCTTTTTAGAGGGGAAAAAATCAGAATGCTTTTCTCTTGAAAATTTCCAGGAGACTAGTTTATTTAGGAGTTGCTTCAGTGCCCTTAATTATTGGAGGAGGAGGAGGAGGAGGAGGAGGAGGAGGAGGAGGAGGAGGAGGAGGAGGATACAATTTATAAATATCTTAAGATTTTCTCCAATAACCCAATGTACACCAAGAAAAATGATGGGACTCTAAGGGATGGAGATTCTGGGTCCAGAACAATTCTCCCCATATGAATGGAGCTTTATTGTAGTCTCAGTGTTACATTTCAATATTTTTTTTAAAAAAAATCTTTTAATTTTACATTTTAGGGAAATAAGGGTAAATAATTTAAGACCTGTCATCTCAAAGGCATATTAGTCCTATTCAGAAAAATGTAACACTGGCTATTTTTTATTTGATTTGATTTATATGGTAGCCCATCTAACCATGGGGACTCTGGATGACCCACAGTAGTTAAAAACCCTAACTTTAAGCCATCCAAAGGCCCATATGTCAATATATGCTATGTATTTCATCTGAGCAGTTATTTGGAAAACCCTACATTACAATTCAGAAGTTACCCAATTGGAATGGTGCTGGGACAGTAGAGAGCAAGATGTAGTTAGTAATGTTGCTTTCCTCAGCCAGATGGGATGGGTCTACCATTCCCAGAATTCTCAGCCAGAATGATCACCAACCTGTGGCAGCTGAGAACAGGTACACATACCTAAGAGAACTAGTCATTTTATAAACTTTAATTAAATAAATTCAACTTTGTTTCTCAATTTTTTTAACCTGCTCTCCCCATTCAATCTGCAATATGAGGATAATAAGATCAGCCAACATACTCAGTACTGGCTGTGTTTAAAATTAGCATGGTAATGTATGTGATAAGATGTGAATGACTTTGATCACACGATAGAAAACAATTTAAATACATACTAAGCATTGTTAGCTAAACTAGTCATTAGCTTTTCCCAGTATTCTTGCTGGCTGGATGGTTTTTCTTGCTGGCTGGAAGGTTTTTCAGCAACACATCTGTGGTTTCCTGCTGAGAAACATCAATGATCAAGAGCATAGCATTTAAGAATAAAAGTTTTGAACGTTCCTTAGCAAAGAATGGCTGCATACAGTGTGACAAAGATTTGCAGCATGAAACAGCAAATTGATTTTCCAAAGGATAACGTTATGACCAAACAGGGTCCTTTTCTGATAGAGACCATGCTTCATTTGATCCAATAGACATCATTTAGTCTCCTCTGGCCCTCTATGTCCCTGCACAAACCCTTCAGCCACTCTAAAAGGTACATGCCATCATGATCAGCCAAGTCAATGAAACGATAGGGAAAAAATGCATGGATACACTTTATTTATTTTATTTATTTATTTTATTGCATTTATATACCGCCCTTTCCCTGAGGACTCAGGGCGGTTTACAGGGAGTTAAAAATCAACCATACAAAAGTTAAAACCCAATTTAAAAAAAAATATTAAATCAACCCTGTACTATTAAAAACCCCAATTAAAATGAATGTCTCCTCAGCCTGGGCCCGAGAGCTCAAAGAGCCAGGTCTTCAGGCCCCGGCGGAATGATCGGAGGTCGGGAGCAGTCCTCAGCTCCACCGGCAGCTGGTTCCAGAGGGCAGGCGCCCCCACTGAGAAGGCCCTATCCCTGGGTGTCACCCGCCGGCAATCTCTTACCGGCGGGACCCTGAGCAGACCCTCCCTGTGGGAGCGCACTGGGCGAAGGGCATTTGATGCCGGCAGCAGGTGTTCCCTCAAATACCCCGGACCCAGGCCATGTAGGGCTTTATAGGTGATAACCAGCACCTTGAATTTCACCCGGAGGGCAACCGGAAGCCAATGCAGCTCGCGGAGTAGAGGTGTTACATGGGAGTATCGGGAAACCCCCATTACAACTCGCGCGGCCGCATTCTGCACCAGTTGAAGCCTCCGAGTGGTCTTCAAGGGCAGCCCCATGTAGAGAGCGTTACAGTAGTCCAAACGGGAGGTCACAAGCGCATGAGTAACTGTGCGTAGGGCGTCTCGGTCCAGATAGGGACGCAACTGGCGCACCAGGCGAACCTGTGCAAAAGCCCCCCTGGTCACGGCTCCTATGTGATCTTCAAAATTGAGCCGTGAATCCAGGAGGACGCCCAAGTTGCGAGCTCTATCAACGGGGGGTAACACCTCACCCCCCATCATTAGAGGTGGAATAACTTGGTTAACCCGAGATGCCGATATGCACAGCCACTCAGTCTTGGCGGGATTGAGACGAAGCCTGTTTCTCCCCATCCAGACCTGAACCGCCTCCAGGCACCGGGACATCACGGAGAGGGCATCACTGGGTTGGTTCGGGGTGGAAAGAAAAAGTTGGGTATCATCAGCGTACTGGTGATACCCCACCCCGAAGCCACGAATGATCTCGCCCAGCGGCTTCATATAGATGTTGAACAGGAGAGGCGAGAGAACCGACCCCTGAGGGACTCCACAAATGAGAGGCCTCGGGGCGGATCTCTGCCCTCCCGTCAACACCGACTGCGAGCGGCCCTGGAGGTAGGAGGAGAACCACCGTAAAACGGTGCCTCCCACTCCCAACCCCCTGAGACGCCGCAGCAGGATACCATGGTCGATGGTATCGAAAGCCGCTGAGAGATCTAATAGGACCAGGACAGAGGAGCAACCCCTGTCCCTTGCCCTCCAGAGATCATTCACCAGCGCGACCAATGCCGTCTCCGTGCTGTGTCCGGGCCTGAAACCCGATTGGTACGGGTCCAGATAATCAGTTTCCTCCAGGAACAGAGGGAGCTGATGCGCCACCACACTCTCAACAACCTTCGCCAGAAAGCGAAGGTTGGAGACTGGACGGTAGTTGTCTAAAGCAGCCGGGTCCAAAGCAGGCTTCTTGAGAAGGGGTCTCACCACCGCCTCCTTCAAGGCGGCAGGGAAGACACCCTCCTTCAAAGAAGCAGTTATTACTGCATGGAACCAGCCTCGTGTTCCCTCCCGAGCCGCGTAAGCTAGCCAGGAGGGGCACGGATCCAACAAACAGGTGGTGGTGCTCAGTCTCCCCATGATCCTGTCCACATCATCAGGGGAAACAGGGTCGAACTCAGTCCAGATAACGTGCTCAAGACCGCCTGATTCCTCCACATCAGACTCTGCCCAGTCAGAGTCCAGGCCGGTCCGGATCCGAGCGATTTTGTCCGCCAGATGATGACTAAACTCCTCGGCTCGTCCCTGCAAGGGATCCTCTCCCACCTCCTGGTTAAGGAGGGAGCGAGTCACCCTAAACAGGGCGGCCGGGCGATTATCTGCGGACGCGATAAGGGCGGCAAAGTAGTTAGACTTCGCCATCCTTATCGCCGCAAGATAAGACCTTATAAAGGTTCTTAACTGCAATCGGTCGGATTCGGATCGGCTGGATCTCCAACCGCTCTCTAGACCTCGTCTCCGACGCTTCATCTCCCGGAGCTCCACAGAAAACCATGGGGCCCAACGGGATCTGCGCCGGGTCAGAGGTCGCGTGGGTACAACGCAGTCAAGTGCCCTGGTGGCAGCCGTTTCCCAGGCTTCCACCAGAGCATCGACTGGGCTGTGGGTAAGGGTGATAGGTATAGGCCCAAGCGCCCTCTGGAACCGATCTGGGTCCATTAGGCGCCTGGGGCGGAACCACCTGGTCGGTTCCGCTGCCCAGCGGCGGGGGGTGGCATGACGGAAAACCAGCCTCAGGAGGTGGTGATCTGACCATGACAGAGGGGTGATGGACGGGGAGCCCCCTCCCAGATCATCCAACCACTGTCCAGACAGGAATACCAGGTCGAGAGTATGATCCCCCACATGAGTCGGGCCCTCAATAACCTGGGTCAGGCCCATGGCTGTCATGGAAGCCATGAACTCCCGAGCTAACTCCGACGACCCTCCCAGTGACGGCAGGTTGAAGTCACCCAGGATTATAAGCCTGGGGAACTCCACCGCCAACCCTGAGAGGGTGTCGAGCAGCTCAGGCAGGGCTGTTGCCACACAGCTGGGCGCCAGGTATGTAAGCAACAAACCCAACTGAACCCGAGAACCACATCTCAAGAGGTGGGATTCACTCCCGGACATCTGGACAATGGTGGCCTCCCGGGGACACAAAGTCTCCCGAATAACCACTGCCACCCCACCACCCCTGCCCTGAGCCCGTGGCTGGTGCAGCACCCGGAAACCTGGCGGGCATAACTCGGTGAGAGGCACCCCTCCCTCCGAACCCAACCAAGTTTCCGTGATGCACGCTAGATCCGCACCTTCCTCCTCGATCAGATCATGGATGAGGGGAGCTTTGTTAACTACGGATCTAGCGTTAAAATAGACCAACCTGAGCTCAGGGGCCTGATCACCCTCATCCCCGGGTAAGAGGGTGCTAACCGGAGGGTCGGAGCGCGCCACCGCTCGGAGATAGCGGGGGCGCGATCCCAGGTGTTGATATGGCCCTCCGCGCAAACACCTGCTGCCATTCCCTATCGCTGTGGGGATTTGAAGCCCCACCCCCACATTCCCAGAACCAGCAGCCACCTCCCCCGACCCCATCCCGTCAGGACCTCTAACAGGTCCAGACTGAGTGCCGGTTAAAGATTCCCTCCCTACCCTCCCCTCCCTCCCCCTCCCTAACCTTTTAAAATAACCGGCTAAAAATTTTATCAGGGGCCTCTTAGCACGTCTCCACTCGAGGCCCCTAGTTAAGCCCAGCCACCTCTCGGAACCCCAGCAGTTGAGTCCGTCATCAAGGGGAATGTTAGAAAAGAAGGCTGGCCGTATCCAGGAGGGAGAAACCCCTCTGAGGGCGCACAAGTCCGATCCAGAGTATTGTACGCGAGCCATGAGATGGAACTGTCCATATGAGCCATTGTTCACAAATGGGGTCAGAAGTTATTAAGCTGATGAGATGTTAGTTCAGATGTAAAAAACATTAAGTCCGGAACGTGTCTTCATCCAGCAGTCTGCCAATCCGGCTCTGCTCTCACCTGAGCCGGTCCAGACAAGAGCCCATGGCTGTCCTCTCACCTAGCCATGAAATCCAGCCTGGGATGGATAAGGGCAGCGTTGCTGGGGAAGCAAAAGTCCACCTTGCTAGTCTCTCACACCAGCAGGGGATTAATAGCCAGTCCAGAGCCGCCCTCTCACCACGGCCTGTCCTAGACTCCTTCCGGAACATCATAGGGAGGTCACGGGAACAGGAGAAAAAATGTCCCGAATCCTGTTCCAGCATCCAGTCCATCTTAGAAAGTAGCAAGCAGACCATCCAAGAAGCCAAGAAACCAATTGGGGAATAACAGAATAACAGAAGAAGATCCTGTCCTCCAAGTTAAACTTGGGTTAAATTTGGTAAAAATTAATGGCAGTATTTATTTCAAAATCAGATGTCTGGAAAAAACAATCAAATTTCCTTCCTGCCTGTGCAATATCTGGGCTCCAGTCAGTAAACCTGATGCAAGCCTTTTGATGTTGTTACATCATTGGCTAGATTTGAACAATTAAAGCCCTCTGCACTGGGAACCCTTCTCTTCTTCTTTGCAATAACTAGTCATACAATGAAAAATGTCCCAGGCTGGAAAGCTTCTCTGGAAAGAGAACAGGGCATAGTTCTGCAATTCTTCTTTGGAAGACGAGCAGGCTTTAGAAAGGAAAAAGCTCGCTTGGTCTTCTGAATTAGCTACAATGTTAAAAAAGAGCCAGGCACAATCTCTTGCTTTTACCCTATTGGGTAAGTAAGTTGTAGGAAGTAGCTGGTAGTGAGGATTCCATATGACACCAGTATGTAATAGAAAATGCTAAATCACACACATTTTAATCCCACTGCTACCCAGTCACTCACCACATGCTCTTTATAACCCATGCATCTCAAATCTGCCAAGCAGGGCAAATTTGTCTATATTATCCAGCATGGAATAAAAATTAAATCAGGAACAGGCAAGGCTCAAGCTGAGGAGAAGAGTATTGACCCCAAAGGCAAGAAGTGACACATACACTTCACCCACTCCTTGCTCCATAAATCAATTTTGAGTGAGGTGAGGCTGAAAAGACCTTTGGAAAAGCCAGAACATTGATGTGGGGGGGTGGGGAGTGGGGATAAGACTGGACTGATGATAAGGAGTTTGCAGCAGCAATAGCTATGAGCTTTAGAGGGGGGGGGAAACCTGACTTCCTGGGCCAATTATATTCTGATTATTTTTATGCTGTTTTCCTCTTGCTTATCTTCATCTCTTTCTTAGTCTGAGTACTTCCACACGATCGATCGTAATACCTGAGTACTTAAAAATCTGATGTTAATCTAAGGTAACAACTCCCTATCAGATTTCCTGCCATGTTTTAGGACAAGTTCAGCAATGAGAGGTTTTGCTTTAGTGGGGAAGGAAGCTCACATGCTTCGTCTTCAGTCAGAATTTGCAGTTTCTTTCTGCTTTTGACTTCTGGCAAAAAGATAGAACTTTTATTCCTTACAGAACCTATAGAATCAGAATCAGAATAGAGGCCTTCTAGTTCAACCCCTCACTCCAGCAGGTGACCCTATATCATTTCAGACAAGGGGTTGTCCAGTATCTTCTTAAAAACCTTGAGTGATGGAGCACCCATGATTCCCAAAGGCACGCTGTTCCACTAATTAATTGTCCTCACTGTTAGGAAGTTTCTCCTTAATTCCAGGTTGCTTCTCTCCTTGATTAGTTTCCATCCATTGTTCCTTTCCTCACCTTCTGGTGCTTTGGAAAGTAAGTTGACCCCCTTTTCTTTGTGGCAGACCCTCAAATACTGGAATATTGCTATCATATCACCCCTAGTCCTTCTTTTCTCTAGACTGGCCATATCCAATTCCAGCAACTGTTCTTCATATGTTTTCATCTCCAGGCCTTTAATCATCTTAGTTGCTCTTCTCTGCACTTTTTCCAAAGTCTCATCATCTTCTTTGTAACGTGGTGACCAAAACTGGATGCAGTATTCCAGGTATGGCCTTACCAAGGATTTATAAAGCGGCTCTGATACATTGTGTGATCTTTATTCTATCCCTCTGTTAATGCAACCTAGGATTGCATTAGCTTCTTTGGTGCTGCTGCTCACTGCTGGCTCATATTTAAATGATTGTCCACTGAGACTTCAAGGTCCCTCTCACAGTTATTGTTTTTGAGGTAATCCGTACTTGTACCTTTGGTTTTTTCCTGCCTAAGTGTAAAACCTTGCTTTTCTCCACATTAAATTTCATTTTGAAATTTATAGAACCTATGAACCTATAGAACCTATGCAGAAAAAAATGGATAAGGACAGCAGTTTCTTGTGAAAAATCTCAGATTAATGTTACACATGTGACTATGAAATGAGTAGGACCAGAACATCTAGGCTCAACACCATTCCTAGCTTGGAGAATCACTGGGTGCTTTGGAACCATTGCATAGTGTACTATAACTGACGGGAATAATTGCAATTAAAGATGTGTATGTGATGATGATGATGATGATGATAATAATAATAATAATAATAATAATAATAATAATAATAATAATAATAATAATAATAATAATAATAATAATAATAATAATAATAATAATAATGTTGAAAGGGACCTTGGAGGTTATCTGGTCCAACCACCTGCTCAGGCAGGAAACCCTATACCATTTCAGACAAATGGCTGTCCAGTCTCTTCTTAAAACTTTCCAGTGTTGGAGCATTCACTGCTTCTGGAGGCAGGTTGTGCTGAATTACAATCCAGAAATACAATCAGCAGAGAAAATTATTGGTATAGGTCAGGGGTAGGCAACCTCGGCTCTTTTATGACTCTTGGACTTCAACTCCCAGAATTCCTGAGCCAGCTTCAACTCCCAGGAATTCTGGGAGTTGAAGTCCAAGAGTCATAAAAGAGCCGAGGTTGCCTACCCCTGGTATAGGTGAAGAGAAATGATGCTCTTGATGTTAAAGTTTGGATTCTTTTATCAATTTTTGAAATGTCTTTATACTGTAAAAATGAGAAGTCAAAGCAAGATGTTTCTTTTTGGCCTAGTTTTAATATGTTATATGATTCTTTTTTTATTTTCTTAGTTTTAGTTAATTTTAATCATTATTATGTATACGCTTTATTGTATTTCTACTGCATTATTATTATTACATTTTGGTTGTTATATTTTCCCAGAATAAAAATGTTTTAAAAAATAACTGAGACAGACGCTGTCTTCCAGTCTAATCTTCCTCACAGGTTTCCTGTTGGGAAAGTAACATGAAGGGTGAACCCATGTAAAGCTGTCTTGAGCTCTTGGAGGAAAGGGCAAATATAGCTTCTAACAAATAACTAAACCTTAAGAGAATCCTAACCTTTTAACCATGGCTAACAATATTCCTAGAGTGATAAATGTATTACCTCCAGCAATAGTTGAGCAGGTCAGGATGAATTGAGAAGCATTTTCACATGGATGTCAATCAAAGCATTCTGAAGGGTTTGTTTCACTAATGTAATGCAGCCAGGGCTTTTTTTCCTCATAGAACGCTCAGAACGGAGTTCCGGCACCTTTTTTGGATGGAACCTTGTAGAGTAGGCAAGGCGGGTTGTATGACGTGTGTGAGTTCCGGCACCTTTTTCTTTTACAAAAAAAAAAAACATTGAATGCAGCTATGAATGAACAATGTCATTTCTGATCAAAATTAGAACCTTATATGGTTATTCCTCTGGATTAAAAGAAAATAATTCTTCCACATAGATATATCAGAATAGAATATAATGTTTTACATGTTGTTGCCCTGTTGTGCTAGTTTTGAGAGAGAGAGAGAGAGAGAGAGAGAGAGAGAGAGAGAGAGAGAGAGAGAGAGAGAGAGAGAGAGAGAGAGAGAGAGAGAGAGAGAGAAGAGCTAGTATTGTATAGTGATTAAGCTTCCAGACAAGGAACAAGAAGACCTAAGTTCTAATCCTTCTTTAGGCATGGAAACTGGCTGGATGACTCTGGACCAGTCATTCTATATGAGGCCTAGACTGGAAAGATTAAAAATACCTATCTGGAACAGCATGGTAGATCATAATCCATCAGTTTCAGTGAAAACACCTTCATTTGGGACGATGATGATGATTTGTGCCTCTCTGTATGTATGTGCATATTCACATCCCACCCAGACACTGTCAGGGAGGAATCTGTGTTAGTTCATTGGAGCAAGAACAATAACAAAAGTCCAATAGCCTCTTGAGTTAAAGACTGGAAATATATTGCTGTCCTGAACCAGAATCTAATGAAATTGGTTCCATTCCCAAATTTTGTAACATAATAAAAGTGATTTATGGATCCATAAAGTAATTACAAAAAACAATGTTTCCCTTCTGGTGAAGAATCTTCTACTGTACATAACTGCATTTACAGTCAGTGTTGCTGCAGGCAGATGTAGTGTGAGGATCACAATCACCACCAAGCTGTAGTTCACAGAGATAAGCAAGGCACTGTTTTCGTTACAGCCAGTGCAAAATGATACATTCAGTTGCCAATATATGAAAGTGCATACCAAAACCAATCCTTCTGTATAATACAAGGCTAGGAATGACTTACTGTGATTGATAACAATAGGCAGACATACTTTTCAGAATATCATTGGTAATAGCTCATAGGTTTTCCTAGCTCATTGACAATCTGCTGCCATTTTGGTTGCTCTGCTGTTTCGGTCTTAGAACTTGCTGACTGCTTAGAACCACAAAGTATGATTCCAGACAAAACCACTGATAATACAAAGCAGTTTTAAATTCTTAGAACGTGACTGTCACGGACACACCTAATTAATTGCTCTATGGTGAGAACTGTACTGATCTGAAATCCTAGCAAGCATCCTCCCTAGCAAGCATCCTCCCTGTGGTCAGTCATGGACCACTCTGAGTAGCAAAAGATATTGCTACGAAACCTTCAGACACTGGGCAACACATTTCAAAGTTCTGAGGCCGTTATTATTATTATTATTATTATTATTATTATTATTATTATTATTATTATTATTATTATTATTATTATTATTATTATTATTATTATTATTATTATTATTATTATTCAGCACCAGCACCTGTCCCTGAGTTTTTCAGTCAAATAGTTCATGAAATCCACTGACTGGATCAATATTGAATTCAGGTCAATCTACGCTGGAAGTAATAGGGATTGAGAAACGTCAAAAGTTGTTTTTCTGAGATGAACCATTAGTTTTCTGGCCTATTAATTGGGTTCTAAACAACAAATGTTTGGACAGGCTTCAGCTCAGCCAGGAGTTCCAAAACTGTCTCTTTAAAAAAGAACATTAAAGGGGTGGATGAGAGGCTATTTCGAAACACATAATGAGAAATAGTCACTGGAAGTGTACCTTAGTAGGGTCATGTGGTAGATCAGGTGCCAACAGCTTCTCATCTGAAAGCCAAGGCTTGCTCATTCCCCTCTCCCCAGATATGTCTAGGAATAGAATGCTTCCACCCCTCCTCCCCGGCTTCATCATGAGCTGCTTTTCTCAAGCTGGCCTTTGCTTGTGACAAGACTTTCCATTTTCCTATGAAGTATAAACTAGTAAGACTTAACTTTGTGCCTTCTGGCTAATGGCTGAAATCTTGGCAGTTGAAGTCCATCCACGGGGAGGTGGGAGATTGGGAAAAGCTTATACTGTATAAAATGTTTTTAAATCTCAGTATTTGGGGACCAGCAATGAGAGCTTCTCATCGAAGAACAGCAGTGATTCTCCTTGCCAGGCAGTTGACTAGGTCTACAAGAGGCCTTCAGTTTATGAAGATATATTATGCTATAGAATTCATATAGGAAGCTCATCTCTGCAGCTTCCTTGTTGCCGGAGCAGAGGAAAGTTGGTGTACTAATATCCTCCCCACCCCTCAACTATTTGGTCTTGAATTTGCTGGGCCAGAGTGATTGCATGTCTCTCAAGCCAAGGAGAGGTAAGAAGGGACTTTCTGATTTTCCAGATGAGATCAGAGCTTGATTGCTTCCATTTAAGAAGAAAAGCACCAAGACTGTATGGGAGCATTTTACTGAATCCCACTTATTGTAACCATTCAGTACAAAGGGACCTATCTGTGCACAAAAAAGGAGCATTCTCTTCTTGCTTTAGCTCTACTAAAATAACTCCTAATGAAAATGGATAAAAAAAAGATTTACCACTACCCCTTCCCCTCCAGATGTGCTGGGAATATGACTTCCAGAATATCCAACTAACATGGCCAAAACATCGTAAGTCCATGGCTCAGATTAAGCCCTGGGGACAATGAGAGAATTTCCAGACTCCCCTTAGTTTATTAAGAGCTTATATCCCCACATGTGAAGATCTAATAAAATTGTGTATTTGATCTATGCCAATGTTTTTTTTTCCTACCTTTGCTTTCTATATCTATTCCCCAGGTACCAGGAAAACAAGCTCTCCATATACTGAAATTAGGGAAATATTTGTTGCTGAAATTGTGCTTGTTACAATCTATGTCTCAGGAGGTGAGTTAAGAACCGTAACCCTAACCCTAACCCATGGCAACAAGGGGCATGTCCTAAGCAATCACAGCTCTGACAATACAGGATATTGTTGTTCAGAAAGCTCATATAAGTGCAGAGTGGGGGTAATGATCTGAATGAGGAGTGCATTGCATTTAGTTTGTTGCATGGCCAGGTTGCTTTCTGGTCCAACTAAAGTTAATTTTCTTAAGCTGGATGGAACAGCAGCATTTCTAGGGGATGCGTGGGGAATTTCCCAACCATCCAACAGGTGGTTCTACTGATTACTTACTTAGCTTCTGACAACAGGAGACAACCTAAGCAATCAATGAAATTGCTCCCAAGTGGCCTCTTTCTGTGTGATGATCTGGAGGCAAAACTTGCCTTACTGAGATATCCACAGTAAAAAAAATAAAAAATAAAGTGGACTGAAATGATGAAAGCAGCAATATGTACTCTGTTCGTTTGTATGTACCTATGCAATGCACATGTGAAAGGCGCTGCTTGTATTGTCCCTCCCCCATGCCCTGTCCCTAGATGTCTCTCCAAGGAGCTGAAGCACTGGAGCACTGATAGAGAAAACCCATATATGAATCTGGTCAAGCTTGGATGTGAATTCAGGTGTGAGCCTACACCATGAAGTTAGGTAGCTGAAGCATCATTACTTTTCCTCCCTTACTACATCAGTGAGCTGTCAGCCAGGTGCCTTGTTGAGGATAGTAAATTCCCTCTGAGGAAGAGATAGTCAGGAAGATCTCCTGCTTGATTGATGTGACCATTTTACTCAGCATAGTCAGCTTTGCCTGAGTCTTTTCTCTGCCTAAAGTAGTGACTAGGACTAACTTGATTGTCCTTGATTAATCCTTAATGTGGCTTGTAATAGGTAACTTCAGGATGCCTGCTCTAACAAGAATAAAAAAAAATATTCCAAAAACAGCTTGGGCAGATATTAGGAGGGTGAAAGTTTGGGAGATACAGCACAATCGAATTTGCAGGATTATGCTGTAGCCAATCTCAGTAAAAGTAGTTCTAGTCTTCATGTGGTATGGATTTCCTGGTCTAGTGGGACTAAAAGTCTACCTAGGTCAGGCATGTCAAACTCACGACGTCACATGACGGTGCACGACATATCGCAACTTTTTCCCAATTGCCAGCAATGGGGTGGGCGCAGTTTTAGTATGATGCCAGCAGTTTGACAGGTCTGACCTATGTCATCAAGAGCTTTGCAAATGACAGCCAGTGCTCAAATTGCACCCAGAAGCTTATTGAGAGCAATACAGTTCATGGAATAGTTGATTGTGTAGCAAGGTGTTTCCATAACTACTTACACCATTGCATTCTGAACCAGTTGCAGCTTACAAGTGATCTTCAAAAGCAACCCCATGTAGAGAATGTTGGAGTAGTCCACCCAGGAAATAATCAAGGTGTGAGTGTCAGCAATACCGTCAAATATAAGAATGACACAGCAGCTGCCTTCACCTGGTCTGAAATACTGCCTGCTTCCAAAAATACCACTAGCTTCTACTGTACCATGTTGCAGAGTCTGAAACAGCTGATTTAGTCTGCTGCCTGACAGCTGGGTGGACACCAGTGCAATTCAGCACACACACAAATATGTAACTGAAAACTGATTCTTCCTCTACAATCACCAAAAGCTGCTTAGAAGGCTCTGTTCATATTATTGTGTTTACCAAAACCTGATCGGTGCAGGCCTTTTAGTTCTGGGGAATACCTGAAGCCCCACTGCACCCCTTAGTCCTTCCTGGCACAATTCATAACCATTAGATTGCAGCCAATAGCTCCCATGGCCTGTCACTTGCACAGCTCTGACTTTTGTGCTTTTTTTTAAGCCTACCTTAAAATTTTTGAAAAGAAATCATGAGCAGCACCATACAGAGTATAAAAAACCAGTCTTAAGCTACACATCATAAGTACTTGCGTTAGTTGCCCTTGGAGTGTTTTATGTAGAATATTTTGTGGGTTGACTTCCCAGACTTATTAAATATTAGCTAATATTACTGGATTTGAAGCAACTTTGAAATTTCTTTTCAACATTTCAAAATTCCTTTTTCTGTTTGCATGAGGCATTCCAATCTTCCCAGGGTAATGAATGCAAAAGATGATAAGATCTTTAAATACTCTCAGGGCAATAGAAAAAAGTAGTCTTAAACACACATACACATAAAAACATTTATTCAAAGACGCCATAACAGAATAAGAAATCAGGCATCTAAGAAAATAAATATGAATACTAAAAGAATAAAACACTGATTTATCTGAAATGGAAAATGCTTTGTCAGGGCAAAATACTTAGCATAACAATAGATCAAAATAGGTATTATTCTATTTCAGGAGACGTAGTTTCTCAGGGAGCAAAGCAAGCATCTTGCACATACTATTGGGAGAGTCGGTTTACAAATTTTACAAGTGAAAATTACCTACTTCTTTATGAAGAAAAGCCTCAATCCTTTGAGTGGTGGAATAGAGCTAGTGACCTTAAGAGTTAAATGTGGAATTGTTCAGAAGAATTTGGTTACATTTTACATGGAATAATAGATCATTCAAAATAAAAACCCACACAAAACAGCAGGTTATTTGTTCAGCCTTGTAACAGGCTTGGATTAACTAAATACGATGCAAAGAGAGTATAAAAGAAGATCCAAGCAGGTAACTTAAATGCATTTCCTTACATGTTTTCTATTATGACAAGCTACAAAACAATTTGTAGGGGAGTGTCACATTCTGTTTGTGGTGTGTATAAACTGCAAAAATCTAATAAAAGAACAGATTGTTTGATCTACATGGAAGGAAGAATGAACCCATACCGAATGAGATGAATACTATCCAAGCGTCAGAATGTTGTTTAATATACTAGCAAACCTCCAGTGGAGAAATTTGGTGAAAGAGAAAGAAGATGCCTTAAAGCATATTCATTATTCATTTATTCCATTTATATCCTGACATAATCTAAATCAGGCGTGTCAAACTGCTGGCCTGCAGGCCGGATGCGTCATGCGGAAGCCGCGCCCACCCCATTGCCGGCAATGGCAAAATTGTCCCGATACGTTGTGCGATGTCACATGACGTTGCGAGTTTGACATATCTCATCTAAATGAACTCTTAGCATCTTGGGATTGTTGCTATCTGACAAGAAACTGGGGTACCCAGGTTCTGGCAGTGTTGCAGTTGTTTAAGTTGGTAAATTAACTATGAAGACAGAAACATTCAGCTAAATGTGGTTGTTTCATTTTCATCTCAGTAGACTTCAGAAAGGCCACAACAACAATAGTCAAGCATGATCCAGTGAAGGGTTGTACTAAATAAGCAGGTATAGGAACAATATGAGGAACAATCTGAGGAATACTTTGGGTTGAGAGCAAAAGTTTCAAATTCACCAAAATAGCATGACCACCATCACTGTAATGGGCTGTGGTGCAAGAGCAACAAACAATGCAGTAACAGTAATGTCCATTTCATCATAGAAAAAAAAACCCACAATAAAGCTCGTTAGACCCTTGCTTCACCTCTTCACCTGATTCCAGCACTTCCCACACAAGACTCTCTTGGATTGCAAATATCAGGAAGAGAACAAATAATCAGCTCAGACATCAACCATAGACAGTTATGAGTTGCTTAGATGTAGCTCTCAGAGATAATATATAATTTTATTCCTTACCTTTATAGAAGAGCAATCACCTTCTGAGATGCTAGGTACATGCTTCAGAGTCTGGTCTGAAATTGCATCCTTTCTTTTTGCTCAATAGAGGTGAGCATTTCGTATTCCAAAGGATAAATTGGCAACAGTGGTCTCTATGTGTAGAAGTTAAAAAATCAAGATGGCAATTGTGTGCAGGATTCAAGCCCTACCTTTTTTATATATGCATCATCACACAACTCTCTCTCTCTCTCTCTCTCTCTCTCTCTCTCTCTCTCTCTCTCTCTCTCTCTCTCTCTCTCTCTCTCTCTCTCTCTCTCTCTCTCTCTCTCTCTGTGTGTGTGTGTGTGTGTGTACATTGGTCATTCAGTTGTAGCTGCCATCTTGACTTTTTCACCTTTCTGCAAATGCTCCTGGTTTGCAATCTGTCACCATTCAATCATTTTGGGCTACAACTATTGCCATTAGCTATTGTGAAAGTTGATGTCTAAAATGATGAAAAGCTTACTTACTCCTGGTGAAGGGTACTGGAAGAAAAATTCAGGCCAAGTAGTGCTCTAATAAGTAGTAATAAGTGCATGTACAATGCTGATAATAAGATAATATTTCCCAGATTAGTGGTTGTACTTGCTGTGAACCATCATTCCCAGCAGCCTGACCAATGATTGGTGGAGGAGGATTGTTCTGTTTTGCTTTTTAATACATGAAATTTGTACAGAATCAGTAAAGGAAATATTCTTATGACACAGGAATACTGTAAAGAATGTAATTCAACTGACCCATAGGTGCTATTAGGGAGATTTTTGTTCCATTCCTTTATTCCTTTAACTCTAATTCAGTGTGCTTTCATTTCATAAAGTTGTGATACCATTTTAATTAGTTTTGGAAAAGTGTATATGCATGTGTGTAAGTGTGAGTGCTGCTAGAAAATCAGCTAATATCTGCAGGACCTACAGCATTGTCAATTGACTTAACAATTTAAAAGTTAGTCTGTCAACCATCCCAGTTAGCACATTCTAAAAAAGGAAGTCCTGGTCCTAAGTCCCAAAGGTTCTTTTTCAAGAGGCAACTGGACTTTCTTGTTTTTCCTCTGAAGACGTTTTGCTTCTCATCCAAGAAGCTTCTTCAGCTCTAACTGGATGATGGGGAATGGAAAGATTTATATTCCTTGCAGACAGATGGCCATTTGCATTCTTTTCTAGAGTTGTTGAGCCATTTGGAGGTTTATGTCCTCAAGGTCACCTGAGTAGTGCAACTGGGTGTGGAGCCTTCTTGGAACTGCTGAAAAGATTGAAGAAGCTGAAGAAGCTTCTTGAATGAGAAGCAAAACGTCTTCAAAGAAAAACAAGAAAGCCCAGTTGCCTCTTGAAAAAGCACCTTTGGGACAACCATGACCTGGACGACTGATAATCTCCCTAGACATCTTGGTCCTAAGAGTTCATCAAGAGTAAAACTTTATTGAAAGTCCCATCTAGGTACAGCAGAAGCAAAGTCAGTTCTGAGGTTTTCCCGTGAGAACCGACATAGGTAAAAAAAAACCTTTTCTTCTCAGGCCTATGCACAGTTCATTGTCCACCGATTACATACAGTTCTTTTGTTTTGGGAAAACAGTCTGCACCATTCGAATAGTTCTCAAAACTTAACCTTGGCAGATAATTCTCCTCAGGCAGCAGAAGGCTCTCATGCATTCCTTTGCCCTCCCCCCTTGTTTCTGTTTAGCAAACTTGAGCCAAAATCAGGTTCAGGCAATGATGAAGCCAAATCAGCTTTGACATACTCTTTAACACTGATGCAAAATGTGGTGCCTGATTGTGCTGTGAAAGGGATCTCTTTTTGCCGATGCCTATAGGCACACACACCTATGCAGAACATTTAGATCAATACAACAGACTCTCTCCCTCTCATGAAGTTCCAGACTGCTTTGCTTTGCATTTGTTTTAGCTTCTCATTCTAAAGGAAATCTGCTCATCCCACAGAGCACTTGCTGCTATCATACAACAGATTGTTTTTTTCCTCACATCAATAGACTCCTCAGCGGGCATTTAGTAGAACGTGGCAGCAGCATCTACGTAGGTTTTTTTTTCTGTTTTATAGGAGTTGTGGGATTTTAAGTACAGAACAAAACAGCAATATTCATGTTTGATGAACAAGCATGGAGAATATTAATTAGGTTGCTAATAAGCAAGTATGTTAGAACCATGAAAATGTAGGTCTCCTCATGTCAAGAGTTCATATTATGCTTAACAGACCCAGCACAGTTTATTTGGGGTTCATTGATCACCCCGGGAGGCAAGTGATATGAAATAAATGTTTTAAGCAACATATGCTTGAGTTATGGAATCTTTGAAAACTAAAGATCAAGCTTGTTTAAATTGGCTCCTTGTTTCTTTTACTCAGCATGTTTAGATTAAAACCCATGAGAGTAGTATGTTGCCCAAATCCTGAAACTGACTTGAGAAGTTCAACATCTGATTCAGGTGCTGTGTACATTGTCAAAAACAAAAGAAAGGGGGGGGAGAACAGAACAGATAAAAAGTGCTCCGACCAAAAATTGAAAGAAATATCACAAAGTAAAAGAAAATATATTATGTTAAGATAGTCTTTGATGTACAACTGAACTGAAAAATTCTGTTGCTTAGCAAGATAGTTCCAAGTGCGTTTTGTCACATTTTATGATTTTTCATCCCAAAGTTGTTAAGTGAATCACTGCAGTTCAGCTAGTACACAGTTATTAAGTGAATCTAGCTTGCCCATTGACATTACTTATCAGAAGATCGCAAAAGGTAATCACATGACACACACACCCCAGGACACTGTAACCATCATAAATACATGCCACTCTCCAAGCATCTCAATTTTGATCATGTGACCATAGGGAATCTGCAATGGTTGTAAGTGATAAAAACGGTGATAAGTCACTTTTTTCATAGCCATTGTAACTTTGAATGGTCACTAAATGAATACTTGTAAGTCGAAGTCTACCTGTATATCTCTCACATTTCTTTCACTTTTTTAGTTAAAGCACTTTTTATATGTTCTTTTTTTGTTTGTTCTTTTTGACAGTGTATATATCACCATCGCTATTAGTTTTGTGTTTTGCTCTTTTTTTCTTTTCATTTTGTTATTAATTAAAAAGGAAAATAAATAAAAGTCATATGCCTCATGTGGTAGCTAAAGATTTTTTCTCGTTGTCTTTCTCTCATTGTCACATGCACACACAGACCAAGTATAAGCAAATACATAATAGTGTCTTTTATTTAATACAGTGATGTGGTGAACTTTCTAGATTTGCCTTTTGCAAATCTCCAGAGTGCCATCTTGATGATGGTATGTTGGCACCAGGCTGTGGCCAGTATTTAATGCTTCGTACACTTTGCTTGTTCACTGAAATAGACTTATCAATCTCATTCATTTTCTCTGAGGGGAAAAAAGCCAGTTTCTGCTCTCTTTCTACCATTCAGGTTTTCCTTACTAAAGTTATATTCTCTTGTGCTTGTAACACCACACTACCATCTGTGCATTAATTTCAGCAAGATCTGGGTTTAGTTCAGTATCATCCTTTCTGCCTTTGACACTACATACAATGAGGATTTTTATATATGCGCATGTTTTCCTAAGTAGGGGCAGAATGTTTATAGTGTAATTCCCTTTAGTGTTGCACTAACAATGTTCCGCAATTAACTGGAATGCTAGATTCAATGTTCTCTACTTCATATTTGCTTCTGTCGCAGTAACAATAAACAAGATGGGACTTCGCGCCCGGAAAAAATAGGCAAAGGTAACTGCCATCTGTCTTGTTTTTGTTTTTTGTCTTTTTTTCAGTTCTGTCTTCATTCCAAGGGTTCCAAATCATTAAATTTAAGCCAGAGCTTCTTATTATGTAACATTTTCTCTGGCACTTTCCTCAAGGGTGGACAAGGGAAGAAGGATGCCATTTGTCTTATATGCTCTCTCTTGCAAAGGAATCACTTTTGTATCTTTTAGGATGCTCAGTGAAAGTGCTGTCAGAAATGAGGTTTTAATATGTTTGTTCTTAAATCAGATAGCCCTTAATAAAATTAAACAGTTGACCAACATTCATTCTTCATATTCTTCTACATATAGCCCCACAAAATTGACCAACATTCATGCTGGATGAGAGTAGTACAAAGAGAAGCTCAAATATGCTGCTCTGAGTCATTTATAGAGTTACCTGTGGTAAGATGGGCAGCCAATAAATTTTAGAAATAAATTAGTACATTTGTATGAGTCTACCACAGTGTTTCTCAACCTGGCAACTTTAAGATGTTTCAATTTCAACTGCCAGAATTTCCCAGCTGGCATGCTAGATGTGGAATTCTGGAAGTTGAAGGCCACATTTCTTAAAGTCGCTGAGGTTGAAAAACACTGATCTACCACAAGAGTTAGCTGAAGAGAAGTTCTATACATTTAAAACATAGGGACATGAAAGAGGGCAAGAATTGGGATTTAGTATTGCAAGTATTTTTACAGACTTGGTTCACATTTCATGGTAAACCATGGCTTGCCTAACCAATGATTATTGAATAAATCACAGTTGGCAGTATACAGTTAATACTTAGCTGTAAATAATAATTTGTAAACCACAATTGCTGGTTTCAAACAACATGCTAAAGTGAAATAAATCAGATCATGTAAGAGCTTAGTTCAATGTAAGAATCAGCCAAAGTGATGGCCCTAGAATGGGAAAGAAGCATTTGGCATTTCACTTTATGTTGATTGGTCTTGCCTTGATCTTAAAGTAGGAATGGGCAACTTTCTTGTGGCGAGGAAGTGCAACTGATGATATAATATTAAAGGGACAGGTGGGGCAGTCTTTGTGGGGGAGGTTTTTAGAAGTAAATCCAAATCTAGAGACACTTTCCACTTTAGGAAAAAATTGGCCTAAACCTGAGATACCTATTTCAACATTTAACCATCCTGAATGCAAAAAAGAGCTGAAAAACTTGGCTTTATCTCTGGGGGTGACATAGAGATCACGAGGTTTTGGCCCTTGTCTTATAGGATTACCGGATTCCAAGAATACTTGTCTTCCAAGTAAAGACCTTACAAGCTGAACTCAATCCCTGGTGACTATAAGAAAACCCCATGTAGGTTTATTTAGCAACATTGTGAAAGAAGCTTGACATTGCAATTTTCAAAATTTCTTTTTCTTTCAATTTATCCATCTTGCATTCTGGCAATCTCCCATCCATTATGTACCACATATTTGATCTGATTTTTGTTGGTATGTACAAAGATCCATGCCCCATTCTTCTCAAACAACTTAGCAATTGCTGTAAGACTTAAGAACAATAATGTGGCAACTCCTTACTATTAAAATGTGAGAAATTTATTTCTGGATTTGGACTGTTTCCCCCTCTCTTCTTCTTGCACTTGGAACACAGATGTGTTTTACACTGTACATTGGATGTGTTAATCTTTATATTTTAAAGCCAATGCACTTTTAAGAAGTAACTCCTTTATAGTGTTTTAATTGCGTGGAGAAGTAAATACAGGTAATTTCAAGGATCACTGTCCTGTTTTGTTTATTAAAATATCCCTATTCAAACTAATGTTATAGAGATGGATGTATTACTTTTCATTCAATCCTCATTCAGTGGGGTAGCCCATGGCCATTTTTAAATGATTAAACACAGAGAGTGCACAGTTCACCATCAGCACAGTAGTGAGGATTAAATAAAGGAAGAATAGTTACACTGCACTGCTACAGAAGAAGAGGACCCTTTACTTTCAACCATTTATTTGATAACATTCATTTGAACATTATATACATATAAAAGACCTTTAAGAGCTGCAGTGAAGGAGCTCTCTAAAAGTATTCTTTTACTTCATTTCTTTTTAAAAAAAATTACAATGAGGAGGAATGTATTTCCAGTTACCATAACCCAATTAATCTATTTCCATAATAATAATAATAATAATAATAATAATAATAATAATAATAATAATAATAATAATAATAATAATAATAATAATAATAATAATAATAATTTATTACATATTCTGGCTTTATCAAGCCTAGATTTTTACTTTGATGGAAATAAATCTACTCTCCTGGGGTTAAAGGAGTGGGTTCTTTCTCAATTTTTGAAAAGGCTTTACATTCTAAGAATGGGAAGATGGGGTAATATGCTTCTATATATTCTAGTTTTAATAAGATTTAAGACTGAATCAATTTTATATTAATCTTATTTGGATTTTCCCCTAGTGTCTTTTACCCCTTATATTTAGTTTGCAGCTAGCTCATGGACGTTTATGTTTGCTAATCACAACATATTTAGCACAAAACTCATTCATGACAAGTATTTCATGCTATGCCAATGGATATTTGCACAGTAGTTTACAGAGGCTACATGTCATGGAAGGTTCTCTGTGTCTGCTTCATGGTCTGATGGAAAATAGTACAAAGGATGTAAAGTAGCCAGTGCATGGCCAGTGCAGAATGAATTCAGATGCTCTCCATGGAAAAATGAAGGGTTGTGTGTGTTTTTTTGCAGGGAACTTTCTTCCTCTTCATCTGGTTCTATGCAGCTGCCAACTCGATCTCTCTCTTGACAGCAGACATGATTTGTAAGACTCCACTTGGTTTCTTTCTACAAGCCTGGAGGATAGGCCACCAAGCTCATTTTTCTGCTGACATTTTACAGCCATTCCCACTTTAAATGGGTTTCCATCTTCTAAGCTGAGGGGATACTTTGTGAAGCCTCTCTAGGAGGAAAGCATGTACAGACACCAGCAGTTCCTGTTTTTGCTCTTTCAAAGAAGAAAAACTAATAAAAAAGTTAATTCAACATAGTGCCTTTTCTCCATTTGTTTTCCTATTAAGAGATTGTGTGCATTTTTCCAGCCTGAGTATGCATTGCTCACAAACCTGAGTATTGGTGATTTCTCCTTGAATCAGAAACCGGAAGATTGTTTAGTCTACTCTACTCAGACAATAGCTTCTGACTATCTCCCAAAATGTTTGTATGAAGCCAAAAAAAAAATGGAAACCAAACATCATAAATAGTGTCAGAAGTCTTTTGGTTTGAAACATTTTGCTGCTTATCTAAGTAGTTTCTCCAGTCTGAGCAAGTCAATCAGTCGTTCAGACTGAAGAAGCTACTTGGATAAGCAGTAAAACATTTCAAACCAAAAAGAAAAGAAGTCCGGTTGCCATGATTCAACTTCCAGACAACTCTACCTGGATAGCTGAGAATCTTCATGGACATAACATCAGAAATGTTTTTAAGGTTGGGCCTTTTCGTACGGCTCAGTTTAAGAACTATGCCTTCATTATTCAGCTGGCTAGAAAACTATGCTGCATAAATTATGCTACCATCACTATTCTGTTCTGGCTTGCTGCAGTATGGGAGCATCCATATTTGACAGTGGGCTATGCAGGGTGTGTAAAACAAAACCATTGCTGTGATTGACAGGTGGGTTCCATAGATGGCATGACTAAGAGGCACAGGGTGGAGTATAAGGACGCAATGGTAGGTAGAAGTAACCTTGAGACAGGAAGAAGACCGTAAGTGACAGCTGAATCACAGAAGGAATGGGGATGTGGTAAACAGGGACCTTCCCTAGTTTCCTGGACTGTAAATGTGAGAGGTGTGGAGAAATATACTTTGCAAGATTCTATTAATGTAACCTTACAATAAAGTTAGAGCTAGTGTTTCTGGGTGTGCTTTTTGTTAGGACTAATTTATAAGACTGGCACGGGCAAGGCAGAAGGGTTTCTTCCATTTTATCTAGTAGGTGTCCCAGACCCAATTATCAGCTATCAGGAAGACTTGTTTTTGGTGCATTTTAGCACTTTTTATCTTGCAGATCCCACCAAGTCCAAGTTCTCTGGACTCCAGGAAGCAGCAGACCCAGGTGAAGAGACCAATTTGAAAAAGGCAGATTCTTCAGTATTCCAAAACAGAGGATAGCTAGATTCAAAAGACAGGCAAATTCACAGCAATCTGAAGTGATGAGGAGGTGCTGAGTTCATCTCACTACCTCACATGACTAACTACCGACAGCAAAGAATGCTGAAGTTTGAATATAGCTCCACTATGGAATCACCAGAACAACTAAGGACAATTGAAGGCCATCTAAAATAGAAGAGATGAAGGCAATGTCAAGGGACAAGGCCAAAAAAAAGGGGGGGAGAGTCACATTTACCTTGCATTTAGATGCAAATGGGGAAAAGTCCATACTAGCACAAAGGAAAATATTTTTTCTTCTTTTCCAACTTTCATATGAAGTTCAGTGTCTGAATAAACCTTACTCTATTCAGTAGTCATCTCTTGATTTCTCATGTTTGCATGACTGAACCTTTGAGAATCTGACTACCAGATTATGAAGACTGGGAAGACAATTTACCTTTGTGGAAAGGAATCCCATGATAGTCTATCTTCAGTGAAATGGCAAAGGGCCCATTTTTTTATTCATCAAATTTATTTACCTCCCATCTCGCGGTCCAAGGTTTATTTTCAAAGTGCCCAGGCCACAGAAGGCTGTAACTGCCTTCTTCCACTTGCTCACTCCACTTACAGAATAGAAAATCTGTTGAAAAATCCACAAGGTCTGACTGCGCCAACATAGACAGTGCAGAGGGACTTGTTCAGCTCACCTCCTCTTTCTCACTACAGGTAGTCCTTGACTTACAATTATTTTAGTGACCATTCAAAGTTACGGCACTGAAAAAAGTGATATATGACTGCTTACGACTACTGCAGCATCCCCATGGTCATAAAATTCAGAGGTTGGCAACTGACTCATATTTAGGATAATTGCAGTGTGTTGGGGTCATGTCATCGCCTTTTGCAATTTTCTGAAAAGCAAAGTCAATGGGGAAGCTACCACGTTACTAACATAATAACTGCAGTGATTCATTTAATAACTGTGGCAGGAAAGATCATAAGATGAGGCAAAGCTCACTTAACAACCATCTCACTTAGCAACAGAAATTTTGGGCTCAATTGTGGTCATAAGTTGAGGACAACCTGTATTTCCTCCCCATGTGGCTGTCCACTATGAAGAAAATAAACTCAGAGGTGGAGAATTCTATTCTTTCAAGGCTGCTCTGTAAATATGGATAGGTGTATAAATTTGGTCATGTTTGGTTTTAGTGGTAGCAAATCTGTCACTTGTCACAGGAGCACAGGACATGGCCAGTCTTTATCTGGGTTGCAATTCTAATGCTTGGATGAAAAAATCAAGGTCTATCAGGGCTGTAGGAACGTTCAGGAAAATATTCTGGAAAATATGGTTTCTTGGCAACAATTTAGAAGTGGTTTGCCATTAGCTGGAAAAAGCCAATGGCAAAACACTTCTAAATTGTTGCTAAGAAACCCCCTGCATGCTTGTGTCCATGAAATCACCAGAAATTGAACTTGATTTGAGGTGCCATTGACGTTTTTAATGTTATTTCACTTTAAATTGGCAAAAAACATTGCTTCCATTCCAATTATCTTCAGAAACAATTTCTACATGAATTACGCATGAGTAAGGCAAGACCAGTTTTTCTAAAAATTAAAAAAAATGATTTTCAAGACTGGCAGGTAAGCAAATATCCACCAGTTTATTTGTGAAAGAAATTACATCAGCTGGGTAATTACTTAAAAAATAATAATAAGCTCATATGGAAATTCCAGGTCCACCATTTAAACCTGGGGTCAGTTGTATTAGACAGCAACTGGAAGTTTTAGAAGAAGGGCTCATAGGAGACAAAGTTTTACGTCTGCTTCTCACCTTCTTGTTTCTTTTTTTCCACTATTGCAACAGAAAATGGCTTCAGGCATGGTTCCATTTCTATAAAGGCAGTAGTAAAAATTGACATTTTTATATGCCAAGGTCTTTTTAATGATAAAATTAGTTCTGTCATTTGAACAAAGAAATCATAGTTAATTATTTATATGAATTTTAATTGAATCAAATTTGTATGAACACATTGTATTTGAATAAACATTCAGAAGAAAAGGCATTTTAGGCTGTAGTCCTATACCTTGAAGCAAATTTCACTGAATTCAGTGGGACAATACTTCTCAGTAGGCAAGTATAGGACTGCACAAACATTAGAAAATGCATGCATGTTTCACCGAATTCTCTCAGAAGTTGCATTTCCTGTGTGATAAAAGTTAATAGGTCTTATCTAATGAGATAGCTCTCTTCTGTGGGTTGTTTATATAAAAATCCCAATATTTTAAAAGATGCAGCCCAATAAAATATTCAGTTTTTAATAGATCAAAAATTATTCAATGTTTTGATGAACATCTTCCCTCCTGATTTTCTCCAGATGTATTGGACCACAACTACCATCAGGGCTTGTTGTCTGGTATGACAGATATTGTAGCCAGATACATCTTTAAGGTGCTAAGCTGACCAACACCATAATGATTATTTCTGAACTTCAGATCAGGAAACAGCAATCTTGAATAGTTTCCCATACCAAAAATATGGTCACAACATTGGAAACACTGAGACATATAAACATGCAGTTTTTATACACTATCATTATCAGTGACAAACAGGCTCGGGATAGGACTCTTCAGCATGAAGATCATAACAAAAAAATGAACTTGTTCCTCATTGAATATTTAAAAAAACATTTTGTAGTGTAGCTCTTGCTAATTTTATGTCTGCATTTCCTTTGTTATACTTTTCCCGAGGACCAATCCCCAAAATGAACAGATCATAGCAAGGTGGGGGAAAGGCACATACACAGCCCATTCACATGCCTATATCCATTCACATCTCTCTCTCTCTCTCTCTCTCTCTCTCTCTCTCTCTCTCTCTCTCTCTCACACACACACACACACACACACACACACACACACACTTGTTCGTATAGAAAGCCTTTCCTCGAGTAGCAATTAGATCCTGCCACCCCACCCCTCCCAGGAGGAAACCAAAACCAAAAGCTTCTAGAACAAGATTATGGCAGGTCATAGAAGGCAGAAAAGGCAGAGTTTACCCTTCCATAATCAGGCTTGGGGAAAACATGGACTAAATATTTTAGTTGGTTTAGCAGCTGTTCATTTTCCATAGGGAGTGCTGACTGCGTTTGGATCACAGAATCCTTAGGATTTATTCAATGCTAACCATCCATCTGTGGAACAGATTCCTGCTTCCTTTGATGCTTTATGCATTTTTCTCAAATAAGGGCTGCATGGAGAAAGAGAGCCTGCCCAGAGGGATTTTTTTTAAAAAAAAATCAATATGTTAATGACACAACCACTTGCATATAATCCTGGTCCAGTTAAGTCCAGCTCTAGCCATTCCTTTCTTAAGATCTAAGACAGGTATGGGCACTAGGATTTCCTTTAGATTTCCAGTATTAATTATGACAACCTTGAAATTAATCATTTAACTTGAAAGCTAAGCCTGCTTAGATTAGGAAAAAGAAGTTGATTGGTAAAGACTGGTGCCGAGAATGGTTTTAACAATAAGGTGTTGAAAGTGAGGGAAGGGGACCATTCCTAACACCAGTAGTTTTCTTTGATTTGGGGTAGCAGTCTTGGCTATTTTCGTCTCCTTTAACTTTGCCATTTGAACCAGGAGTTCCAGCTGTCCCATTAAGCTACCTTACCTGAACATATGGTGATTTAAGCAGGCAGGCAGGCAAGATTTCTTGAGGTTGAAACTCCTGAGCTCTATTTTTGTTATAATGAGTTAACCAGTCATAGGTGTCTAGTACGAGCTATGATGATATCACATATGCCAAGACATTGCCTTACAAATGCAAATTATGTAATGTTGTTCAAACAGGTGCCCCCTCCCTCCCACCTGTGGATTCTCAGGCAACCAGCTGCAATTGGCTACAAATGAAAGGGGCAAGTGTTTAAAAGCTATACAGATTACAGGATTGCCATCACTTCTGCACTTAAATCAGATTGTCAACTTGTTTTATTATCATTCTTCCCACTGCCCATCCTTGACACTAAAAATGCACTTGCTACCTCCTTCTCCCTCAACATAACATTAAAGTATCCACAGCTATCCTGAACAGAGTTTAGCAGTCTCAAGATTCATTAAGCCTGGCTTGGTGAATTTCACCCTCCAGGAACAATTAATTTTATTGAAATCTTTATTTGAAAAAAGCACAGAGATAAAGCATCGTTGTTCCTGTTTAGCAAATCTCAGTTTTTCTCTTTCTTTCTTTCTTTCTTTCTTTCTTTCTTTCTTTCTTTCTTTCTTTCTTTCTTTCTTTCTTTCTTTCTTTCTTGGCACAAAGAAATGTCGTGTTACTAAACAAACTGTAGATCAGCAACCAGCCTGATAATATGACTCAGATATATCAAAACAAGATTAAAAACAAGGAGACTATTCCACCATCATCTAACAGTAAAACCTGCTTATAAGAGTTGGGAGGGAGGTAACAACACTATTCATAAATTAGACATATATATATATATATATATACACACACATATATATATACATATACATATACATATACATATACATATACATATACATATACATATACATATACATATACATATACATATATATATATATATATATATATATATATATATATATATATATATATATATATATATATATATATTACCTCTTACATTGTAAAAGTAAAAAGTGCAAAAGTATAAGCCTTCAGATTCCCATCAGTGTGGAAAGCCGAGGGTTACTTTTTTTCCCTTTTATATATTGTTAAGTGGGTGTGATTTGTAAACATTGCTCCCTGTCCACAGTTGTTTTATTTTAGTTTTTGCTCTTAAGAGACCCAATAGTCATCCATCTATACAATGGTTTGAGAAGGGGAACTTTCCTTTGAGAATCCCATTCAACAATTAGTGCAATTTTTTTAGAGAGTAGGTGGGAAGAGGGAAAGTAAGGCAACAGTTACAAATGGCTCATCTCAAGCTTACAATAGGAGCCCTAAACATCTGCATTACCCAAAGGGCAAGAAATCCCTTTCTTCCACCAGACTTATGGAGAGGTTCTTTAATTCCTTCTCAGAGGATACCAGTTTGTAACCCAGTTGTATTAATACCTGCTGGCATGCATTCTGTGTGAATGCCACAATTTCATAAGACAGGCGGAACCGCCACTTCTCTGCTGTTGCTGCTGAATTTCGGACAGTCCCGTATTTGTGCTTGGCTGCAGACCTGTCTCCTCTTGTATTATTCTGTATCCATCGTTCCACATTACTATCCATTGGGATACCGAGGAATTCATACATTTCCTCAGTCTTTTTTAGAGGATTCCTAGCTATGTCTTCATATCGCACCAGCATGTATTTGCCTTTCAGCCATGAGGGCCTATTTAAGCCAGTGGATACGGAGTTCAAAAAGTCCTCACAGACAGTGGTGAGTTGTGTCACATCCAAGTTGTAGGGTTTCCTACCTGTGCCATCCCAGATTCGCCAAAGTCTGTAACTGTCTCTAAATGTTTCACTCCTGGAAGCAAGGATGCCTCTGGGGTCTCTCACTAATTGTATAATTTTCAGGTTAAGCCTTGGATCGTCCACCAAGGCCCGAAGGTCATTGACCTCCGGCACTCGCACTGTTTTGATAGCAACATGCCCATGATCCCTGCATGATTCGGTAGCTAGAGTCAAGTTCAAACTGCCACATTTTTTTACGCAGTCACCTTCTTCCAAAGTTGTATCAATCGGTAGCAGTGTCTCACAAACTGGTGCGGAGCACAGAGCTTTGCTGGCCCCTCTCCTGAAGAGTCTGTCTGTGGTGTGGTTCACCGGCTGGGGTTTGATGTAATTTTCTAAAAAGTAAAGATCGCAGTCATAAAGACTCCTCAGCAAATCTCTGCCAGCTCCCAGCATGATCCGTCGGTCCATGGAGCCCTTCATCTGGGTTAGCTTTGGAATCAAGGTGTACTGGACATGGTAAAGGGGTTCAAATAAATAGAAAACATCAAAGTGCTGATTAAAGAGCTGACCAACGAAAGAAGAACCACTTCTGGTGGTGGCTAAGATCAGGACATGAGTCTTCTTAGAAAGGTTGTAAGAAAAAGTTGGGCTTTCATCACACAGTCTGTCAGCAGATTCAGCCTCCTGATTTAGGCTACAATTCATGGGACTGGGTACAGGGCAACTTTGGAAGGACTTGGTTGTGAAAGTGCGGATGGCTGTGTACTGGATAGCAATGGAGGCCAAAGCAAGTAAGAGGACAGCCTTCCAAGAACATTGCATGGCTGGTCACCTTCATGGAGATTCTTCACAGTTCAGTTTAGTATCTGCAACACAATAGAGTCAATCTGATTGAATGTGAGATTCCCAGAATATTTATTGTCTAACAGAAATCACACACACTCTGTACAATAGCCTCCTTTCAGGAAACTTGAGAAATCATTACAAAAGGTATACACTCTGTGTATGTGTAAACATTGTGTTCTATAATCTCAAGACTTCATAAGTACAATGGTTTATATACACATCTACATTTTTCAGCTCCTGCCGAGAAGAAAAAAGATGCCTGAGGGCTTCCCTTTCTCTCCTAGTAAAAAAGGGGGAAATTGTACATTTTCATTGCCAATGAAAGGCAGTCCCCTGCAGTCTGATCAGCCGTGGCAGCCTGTATTAATAGCTGAGGAGTGTAGGCAGTGTATGACCCCAGGTTTGTTAATGCTGGGAATAATGTATATAATTCAGGCACAAATTGAAAATATGAACTTCAATTACAAAAGGTAAAATTCAATAGAATCACATTTTTCCCTCCTTTATTATTATTTTTTTTTTAAAGAAAGCAATACCTGAGATGGTTAATGGAAGGGGGGAAATGATTTTCACCAGTAATGTACAACCTGCCTTGCCAGAGGATATAGAGGTTGGAGTGCCAAATTCAAATCTTTACCTATAAAGCATACTCCGGAGTGTAATTTACCATCCCACAGCCTAATCACCTGCAGAAGAATGACAGTAAATTAGCTTTTCCTTTCCCTTATACGCAAATCTGATTTCATCTGTTTCATGAATTAAGCACACACACCTGCACAAGGGGGAATGCAACCTTGGGTACGCAAAGTGTCATCACTGGAAAATTAACTCTGTCATCTCATCTGCTTCCTAACATTTTATCCCCTTCATGGATTACTGCCTTGTCGTGGCGAAGGGGCTTGCGTAATTCAATGAAGTTATGAGCTATGCCGTGCAGGGCCACCCAAGACGGACAGGTCATACCAGAGTTCTGGCAAAATGTGATCCACTGGAGAAGGAAATGGCAACCCACTCCAGTATCTTTGCCATCAAAAACCCCATGGACAGTACCAAAAAGCAAAAAGATATGACACTGGAAGATGAGCCCCTCAGGTCAGAAGGCGTCCAATGTGCTACTGGGGAAGAACAGAGGGCTAGTACTAGTAGCGCCAGAAAGAATGAAGCGACTGGGCCAAAGCCGAAAGGACGCTCAGCTGTGGATGTATCTGGTGGTGAAAGGAAAGTCCGATGCTGTAAAGATTTTTTCTCCATAGGAACCTGGAATGTAAGATCCATGAATCAAGGAAAGCTGGATGTGGTCATACAAGAGATGACAAGACTGAACATTGACATCTTAGGAATCAGCGAACTAAAATGGACAGGAATGGGTGAATTTAATTCAGATGACCATCAGGTATACTTCAGCGGGCAAAAATCCCTCAGAAGAAATGGAGTAGCCTTCATAGTCAATAAAAGAGTAGGAAAAGCAATACTGGGATACAATCCCCAAAATGACAGAATGATCTCAGTTTGAATCCAAGGCAAACCATTCAATATCACAGTAGTTCAAGTCTATGCCCCAACCACCGGTGCTGAAGAGGATGAAATTGACCGGTTCAATGAAGCTCTACAGCACCTTATGGAACTAACACCAAAAAATGATGTCCTTATCATCATGTGGGATTGGAATGCTAAAGTAGGAAGCCAAAAGATAACTGTAATAACAGGCAAGTGTAGCCTTGGAGTACAAAATGAAGCAGGGCACAGGCTGACAGAATTTTGTCAAGAGAATGGTCATAGCAAACACTCTTTTCCAACAACCCAAGAGATGGCTGTACACATGGACATCATATGATGGTCATAGCAAACACTCTTTTCCAACAACCCAAGAGACAGCTGTACACATGGACATCACCAGACGGTCAACACAGAAATCAGATTGACTATGTGCTCTGCAGCCAAAGATGGAGAAGCTCTATACAATCAGTAAAAACAAGACCAGGAGTTGACTGTGGTTCAGACCATGAGCTTCTCAATGCAAAATTTAGGCTTAAACTGAAGAAAGTAGGGAAAAGCACTAAGCCACTCAGGTATGAACTAAATCATATCCCTGATGAATATACAGTAGAGGTGACAAATAGATTTAAGGAATTAGATCTGATAGACAGAGTGCCTGAAGAACTATGGATGGAGGTTTGCAACATTGTATGAGAGGTAGCAACTAAAACCATCCCAAAGAAAAAGAAATGGAAGAAAGCAAAATGGCTGTCTGAGGAAGCTTTGCAAATAGCTAAGGAAAGGAGGGAAGCGAGAGGTAAGGGAGAAAAAGAAAGATACGCCCAATTGAATGCAGAATTCCAGAGAATAGCTAGAAGAGATAAGAATGCCTTCTTAAATGAACAGTGCAAAGAAACAGAAGAAAACAATAGAATAGGGAGGACCAGAGATCTCTTCAAGAAAATTGGAGAGATGAAGGGAATGTTTCATGCAAAAATGGGCATGATAAAGGACCAAAATGGCAGGGACCTAACAGAGGCAGAAGAGATTAAGAAGAGATGGCAAAATTACACAGAAGAACTATACAAGAATGAGCTTAACATCCCTGATAACCACGATGAGGTGGTCACTGACCTCGAGCCAGACATCCTAGAATGTGAAGTGGGCCTTAGGAAAGCTGAGCAACAACAAAGCTAGTGGAGGTGACAGTATTCCAGCTGAGCTATTCAAAATCTTAAAAGATGATGCAGTAAAAGTGCTACACTCAATTTGCCAGCAAATTTGGAAAACTCAACAGTGGCCACAGGATTGGAAAAGATTCCAATTCCAAAGAAAGGCAGTGCCAAAGAATGTTCAAACTATCGCACCATTGCACTCATTTCTCATGCTAGTAAAGTTATGCTTAAAATCCTACAAGCTAGACTCCAGCAGTATGTGGATTGAGAACTACCAGAAGTACAGGCAGGATTTCGAAGAGGCAGAGGAACTAGAGATCAAATTGCCAACATACGCTGGATCATGGAGAAAGCTAGGGAGTTCCAGAAAAACATATACTTCTGCTTCATTGACTATGCTAAAGCCTTTGATTGTGTGGATCACAACAAACTGTGGCAAGTTCTTAAAGAGATGGGAGTACCAGACCATCTTATTTGTCTCTTGAGAAACCTATATGTGGGTCAAGAATTAACAGTGAGAACTGGACACAGAACCACTGATTTGTTCAAAATTGGGAAAGGAGTCCGGCAAGGATGTATACTGTCGCCCTGCCTATTTAACTTATATGCAGAGCACATCATGAGAAAGGCAGGGCTTGGTGAATCAAAAGTTGGAATTAAGATTGCCGGGCGAAATACCAACAACCTAAGATATGCAGATGATACCGCTCTAATGGCAGAAAGTGAAGAGGAACTAAAGAGCCTCTTGTTGCGGGTGAAGAAGGAGAGTGCAAAAGTTGGCTTGAAACTTAAACCAAGATCATGGCATCCGGCCCTCTCAATTCCTGGCAAATAGATGGGGAAGAAATGGAGGTAGTGACAGATTTTATTTTCCTGGGCTCCAAGATCACCGCAGATGGGGACTGCAGCCAAGAAATTAAAAGACGCTTGCTCCTTGGGAGGAAGGCCATGGCAAATCTAGACAGCACACTAAAAAGCAGAGACATCATCCTGCCAACAAAAGGCTATGGTCTTCCTAGTTGCAATGTATGGCTGTGAAAGGTGGACCATAGGAAAGGCTGAGCACCAAAGAATTGAGGCCTTTGAACTATGGTGCTGGAGAAGACTCCTGCGAGTCCCTTGGACTGCAAGGCGATCAAACTGGTCAGTCCTAGAGGAGATCAACCCTGACTGCTCTTTAGAAGGCCAGATCCTGAAGTTGAAACACAAATTCTTTGGCCACCTAATGAGAAGGAAGGACTCACTGCTGGGAAAGATTGAGGGCAATAGAAGAAGGGGACGACAGAGAATGAGGTAGCTGGATGGAGTCACTGAAGCAGTAGGCAGGACTCCAGAAGAGGGATAGGAAGGATAGGAAGGCCTGGAGGAACATTGTCCATGGGGTTGTGATGGGTCGGACACAACTTTGCAACTAACAACAAAAAAAACCTTTTATAGGTTCTGTTTCACCCAGTTCCTCATTTCATGAGGGGTTATGTTCTCAGTGATATTCTGCTTATTTACTTGCTCAGAATACTGACTACATAAAGCTATAGCCGATCAAATGGGGGCAGGGGAAGGGACAGAGACATCTTCTGCACACTTATTGATTAAATGATTGCCAAAGGCAACTGTTTTCTTCATATGGTTCAAGAAATTATTGAAGAGGAAAAAGTAATAGAGTAAAATCAATCCAATACTGTATTTTTATTTTCTAAATTATCAACATAAAAATACAAAAGACAAAATTTCAGCCTCATGGTCCCTAATTATTTGCATTGCAAGGAAGAAATTGTTTTTTTAAAAACACTTTGTGAGCGTTTACAAAGTGTTTTAAAAATAACAATTTCTTCCTTGCAATGCAAATGGATAGACAAACATACTTATGATTCAAATGCTGATCTTCACAGCAACAATCTGTAAAATTAAGATGCTGCTACTGGGAGGATTCCAACAGTGTTGTTCGGAAGGTTTAGATCTAGTGGATAGTTTTATTAATGGAGGAGGAAATTGTATACTTTTTCTCCACTCCCCTTTCTCCCTCAGTAATATTCCTAAAAATAAGTTTCAGAAGATTGGTTGACCATTCAAAACAGTTTGAAAGAAAATATATTGAACAAATCAAAGAGTAACATCTGTTTTCTTCCTTCATTAGCCTCTAAATTACCAGGTAATGCCTCTAAATTACCTAACTCTAAGAGTTCTGTTATTCAACACTCTACCACTCCTTTATTCTCAATATTGAAAGTTTAATTCACAGGATGAACCCTTGCTGTGATCCAACATCTCCAGATGGAATAGATCTGCATGTGGATCTATTTCCATTTCACAGGAAAGAACCTGAAACTGTTGTTTGTAGTTTAGGATTTGAAGCAAAGATAAATAGATCATAATCCTTTTTTGAGGTTCCAGTAATGGAAGGCTGATAGCCTCTGGAAATATGCCTAACAGATTTCTTGAAATATTGCAGATTTCTTGCAATAAAAACCATTTTGGATAATGCAACTGCTATCTCAGGACATATCCACACAATTATTGTTTAAGATGCTTTTGTCCTGCACTTCTGGCAATTTACATTTAATCCGTTTATGACAAATATGACCAGACTGGCATTTGGCAGCAGTTTGCAAAATATTTCATCCAGACTGAAGGCTACAAAATCTGTTCGGGGGGGGGGAAGCTTTCAGTTGCTTTCCTTCCTGTGGATACAGCTTAAGAATTGAAGCCTTTGAACTATGGTGCTGGAGAAGACTCCTGCGAGTTCCTTGGACTGCAAGGCGATCAAACCGGTCAGTCCTAGAGGAGATCAACCCTGACTGCTCTTTAGAAGGCCAGATCCTGAAGCTAAAACTCAAATACTTTGGCCACCTAATGAGAAGGAAGGACTCACTGAAGAAGAGCCTAATGCTGGGAAAGATGGAGGGCAAGAGAAGAAGGGGACGACAGAGAATGAGGTGGCTGGATGGAGTCACTGAAGCAGTAGGTGTGAGCTTAAATGGACTCCAGAAGATGGTAGAGGACAGGAAGGCCTGGAGGAACATTGTCCATAGGGTCGTGATGGGTCGGACACGACTTCGCAACTAACAACAACAATATAGATATAGATACATTTACATTAACACACATGCACACACACATGTGACACACACACACACACACACACATATATATATATGTGTGTGTGTGTGTGTGTGTGTGTGTGTGTGTGTGTCATATGTGTGTGTGCATGTGTGTTAATGTAAATGTATCTATATAGACTAAAATTAAATATGCACATTTAAAGTGAAGACATCAAATTTGGATAGCAACAATTTTTAAAATAAATTCTACTGAATTGTTTTCACTGTAGTCACTACAAGACCTTTCTTTTCTTACCACTGCCAATATAACTAAGCACTCTGTAGTGATTCAAAAACTAACAATTATTTTAATTACTTTCATTCAGCTAGCTACTTTTCTCTAACTAACTAGCTAGCTAAAGAAAATAGTAACTTGGTTGCATTATATGTTGTCAAAACAATTATTGAATCACAAAACTCTTACATACCAGAAAAGGCTGTCAATCATTGCATTATTTTACTACCAAAATTGAAGAGGTCTTAGAAGTTCCTAAAGATTACAGCAACTATCATCTCCCTTGAGGGGTAATTCCTTCATCTATGAAGTCACCAATGAAGTGTTAGGCTTAGCCTTGAAAAAAGAAAAGTGTTCCAGCCAAAATGCACAAGAGTATGTATGCAGTGTAACAAGAGTATAGATAGTTCTCAATTTATGACTGTAATTGGGACAGGATTTCCAGCTGTAAGTCTAAGTCAAGGCACTCACATGACCAGACCTGATTTCAATACATTTTTGTGGTGAATCCATAGTTGTTAAGCAAATCCCATGGCCAGAAGTGAGAAGCTATTCTTTTGAATGGGTGTTTGTTTTTTGCTAGAAACGAGCAAGAAACCTTGCAAATCCCAGTCATGTGACCAAGTGATGCTCTGCAATTGATCATAAAGGTGAACCAGTTGCCAAGGAGAACAATGGTACAACATTTTACAACAGCCAGAAGAATTTTACAGGCCGTAAAGCACTCGTTCTTTTTTTCAGTTCAGAACAGAGCTGGAAGTGACCTTGGAGGTCTTCTAGTCCAACCCTTTGCTCAAGCAGGAGATCCTATACCATTTCAGACAAATGGTTGTCTAGTCTCTTCTTAAAATCTCCAGTGATGAAGCACCACAACTTCTGAAGGCAAGCCATTGCACTGGTTAATTGTTCTCACTGTTAGGAAGTTTCTCCTTAATTCCAGGTTGCTTCTCTCCTTGATTAGTTTCCCTCCACTGTTTCTTGCCCTATCTTCTGGTGTTTTGGAAAGCAAGTTGATCCCTTCCTCTTGGTAGCAGCCCCTCAAATACTGGAATACTGTTATTGTGTCACCCCTAGTCCTTCTTTTGTCTAGACTAGCCATATCCAATTCCTGCAATTGTTTTTCATATGTTTTAGTCTCCAGTCCTTTAATCATCTTAGTTGATGTTCTCTGCACTTTTTCCAAAATCTCAATATCTTTTTTGTAATGTGGAGACCAAAAATGGATACAGTATTCCAGGTATGGTTTTACTAAGGATTTATAAAGCAATACTAATACTTCATGTGATTTTGATTCCATGCCTCTGTTTATATAACCAAGGATTGTATTAGCTTTTTTGGCTGTTACCACACACTGCTGGCTCATATTTAAGTGATCATCCACTAGGACTCCAAGGTTCTTCTCATAGTTACTGTTTTTGAGCCAAGTTTTGCCTAATGTGTACTTGTACCTTTGGTTTTTCTTAGCTAAGTGCAAAATCTTGCTTTTCTCTACATTAAATTTCATGTTGTTGGATAGGGCCCATTATTTAAGTCTGTTAAGATCCTTTTGGATCCTGAGCTTGTCTTCTGGGATGTTGGCTATTCCTGCCAGCTTAGTGTAAACCTGCAGATTTGATGAAAAATTTCTTGCAATTTTGAAAAGTCATTAAACAACCAGTCATAAGTTGAGGAATACCTGTTTTTTTTAAACTGCAGCAGGAAAATGCACTCGGGGTTGAATTAACAATGGCAGGGAGCTGATCAGAGAGCAAAATTATCTATTTCTATTGTCAAAAAAAAAGTTGCTGTACCATTCTAATAATGAGTCAACTGAGTAACGCAGGTAAGCTCTCTGTCTATTGAACTAACCTTCAAGTATTATACCAAAAAAATTAATCATTGAAATGCATGATTTGCAAATGTAGAAAAAAGGAGGGGGGCTTGTAAAATGTGACTCAGAGAAAGGAGAGAAACACGTTATTTGATTCATGCAAGCACAGACCTTGCATTCCAACAAATGGGAGACACAGCTAAGAAGGTTGTAAAGATCTAATGCTTCTCATAGTGGAATACAGAAGGATGCTATAAAATAGAGTACAGACTACTAGAATCTGCTTTCAAAATAAAAAAAATATTTATTATTTGAAAAACTGTTATCAATAAAACCATTCTTCCCACCAGGTGCCAAACCAAATAACTCCTGATTCAATGCCCATCTCAGCCCTTGGGGGAAGGGCCCTTGGGCTTCATGGCCTTTCAAAAGGCAAAAAGGGTATCTCAGATGGCAACAAGAAAGGGAGGCGAACCTTATTATCTCACTAGGATCTCAGATCAGCATAAGTCAGCCTTTCTATGTCCTACATTATCCTGACAACCTTATAAAGTGGATTGGGCTGAGGGATAATGGCCTGTTACATACAACACTAAGCAAAATTTATTCATGGGCACTCGGTTTGAAAATTGCCCTCCAACCGATTCATTCAGCTCTTTAAAATTTGTGACTTATCCAATTAAACTAGAAATCCTGGTTTCCAGAAACTCAGTGCAACTATTTCATATTTTAGTGATGCAACTCACAATGCTTGGTTAATGACACACAAGAGGAGAAAATGTGGGATGTGCATATTGACAGAACTTCGGGGCTGAACCTGTCGTGTGAACACACAAGAGATTGGCTTAGAACCAACCAATGAGCTTCACGGTTGAACCAGATCTAAAACCTAAGTCTCTTCAATCCTAGTCCAATACATTAACACTTATATCCACATAAATAGTTGTTTAAAGTTAAGGAATGATGTCAAAGGCCAATATTTAAAAGGGGCAATTTTTCTACATTGATTTCCTCCCACCATTTTGTACTTTGAGGGAAATAAAAGTAACAATATCTTCAATCTGCTCTTCATTCTGGCAGACTATATCAATATGTTCATGTAGTTTTCTTGGCAACCATGTGGAAAATATTTACCACTGTCTTATCCTAAGATTTCCTCTCCCACTTCTCACTCTACCCACAGGCATCTGCAGGCTCTAGCCACTTTTATCAGACTGATTGGTTTGACCATTCCCTGTCCCCAAGAATGCCAATGCCTACAGGCTTAGAACTTCTGGATGGTTTCCTATTTAAGTACAAACCATGACTGATCCTTCTTAGCTTTTCAAGAAAGGCTTTTCAAGGCTGTCTGAGTGCTGCACCCAGCAGGGCAAAAAGAAACAGCAGGTGATTCAAAGGTACTATTGCTCAGATAGTCAGATGTTTTGTCCAAATACTTAGATTTTTGTTATCCCAACCAAAGAGAATTACAACCAATTTTGGTTTACCCTCACATCACGTTTGTGGGATAAATCAGCAATTCAAGCAGCATGAGACCAACTAGAATATGCTGCCTGGGCATGTAAGAACAAGGAGTTAATCATGCAATACTTAACTGTTTCAATGGGTAACATGTTGTGCAGCTGTTGCAGGATAATGGCACGTCCTGCTGTCCTCTGCATCACTATTACAAGCTTCCTGGCTACACATGAAGATTTCTACAGGAAACAGAAATATTATATTAATGTTCTCTGCAGCAAATACATGTTCTTTAAACAGCACAGAATATTGGGGAAAAATTGAGCAGTCAAGATTTCCTGTCTTCATAAACGTGTAATGGATATTTCCACAGATTTTATCTCTCAGCACAAATGAATAGTATCAGTGTTTCCTTGAATAGCTACCTACAGCAGAATTCTGCATCCAAGAGTTCCCTATGGACTCTTGAATAACAAAATCCTGCCAGCAGATGTATTTGGTGCTCAGTATTGGAAGCTATGTATTAAGCCTCCCTGAGGTCATTGCTTGCACTCAGTATATTCTGAACTTTGCTCCCTTTTGCATACTTAAGGTCATGTCAACTATATTTAACTAACTGATCACTTATCCACAGGGAGACGAACCTATACGTAACTAATGTTGTTGATATTCAATTGCAATTTAGACAGCACAGTTAATGACTAAAGATGCTGGGATTTGTAATACAGCAACATTCAGATAATCACAGCATTCCATGGTTTTAAGATCTCAATTTATTATTACTCCCTGATGAGCATAACTACATCTGACCACCTTGATTGTGATCCCTTTATGAAACCACCTTGGCCTAATTTCCCGGTGAACCTGTTGCAAGTCAAATTAATACAGCTTCATCTAAAAACATTTATATTTAGATATCTCTGTGGGTTGGATTTTATGTAGCCACAAGTCTGATAGGTAAATACAGAGGCTTCATGATCAACTATCATATGTTCTTGCAGTGAAAATTCATATCCAGAGAATATCTAGATTGTGTAGGAGCCAACTTTGATATAGCATTCCGTCTGATCTTCTTTCAATCAGTTGGAGGTGGGTGGCATCCACACTGAATAACATAAATAAATAGACTGTTAATTTTCAGTTTTTAGTCCCACATGGATCTTATCAAATGTACATCCTAGACTATGTTTTATCCAGCCAAAGATAATACTTTGCTTTCATTTAATATCCCTTGAATTATCTATGAAACTCTTTATATCCACATTCACCTTTACTATATGTGTGTGTGTGTGTGTGTGTGTGTGTGTGTGTGTGCGCGCGCGCGCGCGCGTGCTTCAGTGTTTCCTCTTTATTGCACAATATTACCAATTCCCTTAATGGAAAACAGAATTTTCAAGTATCCTCTTTGGTCAACCATTCTATTAATGAGAAAGATGAGTCACTTTTCCCATGTTTTTAACACTAATCATCTCTATTATTATGCTTACATTTATGCCAAACACTGCCAAGCCCTGATCATCTGCAATAGAAAGGAAGGGGCTGAAAGTCAACTATTCTCCTCTCAGTTCATGTTTTATGGACAAGGCTGTTTAGAATAGAATAGAATAGAATAGAATAGAATAGAATAGAATAGAATAGAATAGAATAGAATAGAATAGAATAGAATAGAATAGAATAGAATAGAATAGAATAGAATAGAATAGAATAGAATAGAATAGAATAGAATAGAATAGAATAGAATAGAAACAGAAATGTTATTGCCACTTTAAATGTACACTAATCAACTGATAGACTATCAGAGGCTGTATAAACACAGCCAGGGCTTGCCTGTTGTAATCTGGTTGCTATGACTGTTCTCCCATTGTGCCTCATTTCTGTGTCTTTTGGCTTTAACTGCTGGAAACAAGGGAATGAAGGGATCATCCTGCATGCATATTGTTTGCTATATTGTTAATCAGCATTTGTTTAGTAAAGAAAACTTTGTTTGTGCTGGTATGGGTCTTTTTAAGTAAAGTACTTGGAATAAGCAGTAATTCCTGACTGCGAGATCTATGAAGCAATGGAACAGCCTGTATCCTGGTATTACAGATCACTGGAGGTTTTCAAGCAAAGATTGGACAGCCATTTGTTGGGAATGGTGTGAGGATTCTTGCACTTGGCAGGGGGTTGGACTAGATAATCTCCAAGGTATCTTCATCTTCATGATTCTATAAATCAACACAGCATTCATAAATATTTCCTACACTGGAGGCTGTGGCCAAAACCATACTTGACAGGAGTAAGAAAATCTGTTTAAATTAATTCCTACAACTAGTTACTTCTACCTTAGACTAGTGATGTCAACAGGAATACAGAGTATTTTGATAATATTCTCATTCAATATCTTTGGACTCTGCATGCAAATGAAAGACAGAAGCTGAAGACAGATGTTGCTGCATTTTGGCCATGGACTTTGGCTGAACAGACTATGCTGGCACTTTTACTCTGTCCCAGAATGAGCCATGTAAGCACTCAGGGAGAAGTATCTTCTTGTCACAAGGAAAATTCTATTTAAGCCCAGAATCTCTTCCAGCTGATATAAAACACTTATAATATTTTAGACATGTCCTATAAAGTTCCAGGGTAGACTATATTGAAGAAGGGCATAACTGGAGATACTCTTACATATGAGGCAACCTGACATTCTTCATCATATAATTTTATCCTACTATTTTTTCCAAAAATATTAGGGTAACCTCTTTGATATATCCCATATTCAGCAATATATGTAGGACAGATGAAGCTAAAAGTGAAACGACTGACTTCACAGTCAGTTTGTTCAAGTCCAATATTCAGTTCAAGATATCACGCTGATGGATTTTTCTATCAGAAATGGAATCTGGCATAATATTAAACAGCATCAGAGATTTCATCAGGGCTCTCTGTCTTGTATTCCCTCAGGACCAAAATATACATGGGTGAAGACAAACTCAAAGTTGCTACTTGCTATTTATTTACACTTGGGGAAGAAAAACAACAGACTGGAGTTAAAATCCAGAAAAGGGATTTGTTTACTTTTTTCTTCTTGCATATACTTTGCTTTAGATTAATAAGGCAGCTTCTGTATTTGCCACTTTACACAAAAACACAATCATACGATTTCTCTGCATCACAAGGAATTTAAACTTCCTCCTTTTTCCTGACAAAATTCTTACTCACACTGTAAACAAAGTGAGAAATTCCAACAGCAGCCCACAATATGAAACTACCGGTATGTTTTCATTCATTGGTCTAGCAACTCTCTTCCTTAGCATTCTGACTGCAAGATCTTTTAGAAAAAAAAACTTTTGAAAATAAATGGGCACAATAAAATACATGTTTGCAAACTCACATATCCAGGTCTGGCATTTGGAATTAAATGGAGTATTCCCACTCACTTTTAATGACTGATGACCACAGATTATCAATCACATAAACACTTGAAATGGACCTAATAGACAATTTTTAATAACTGGTACGGAATGAGACACATTACTTTTAAAACAGAGGATATTCTGTTTTTGCAGTTACAGTGAGAAAAGTCTGCTTATGTAAAGTCTGTTTCAGTTTTAGAGACTGAGCATAAAATGCTGTGTAAATCCCAGATTAATTTACCCAAATATTTTTTAATATGCCCCTTTTTCAAACAGGAATCTGAGGTTATTCTGCTTGACCAGTAGTTTGCTATTTTCTTTCCCATTTATTGTGAAGAAGTTTCCCTCCATCCACCTTTAAAAGGCACATTGCACAACCTTTCATCTTTAATAGTTGCTCTGAGCATTGCTTAAACACCCAAAACAGTTTGCTTCATTGGTGTATTGACGCACACACAAATCTCATGTCTCCTTATTGCCCATTAAAGCTCAATGGGAGAACAAGAGCAGCAGCTGGCAGGCAAGAAAATGAAGAGATTTCTGCAGCCAACAACATAACGACACATACAATGCAGTTTCATGATTACAGTAGCTACAAATATGTTGGTATTCCATCTCAAAGATTCTGTGGCTTTAGCATATTAAAATGCCTAACTTAGGAAAGGCCTAAGTTCTTGGAGATTTCTCCCAAGAGGAGACTGTGTTGTAGACTGATTACTTGCCTAGAGAAGAATCAAAAAGGGGGAGCAAAAGGCTAAGTCATCTCCATGTCAGTTATAGAAGGCAAGGCAGGACTGCTTTGAATGTGCCCAGAGGCTGATTCAAAACAGCAATGTTTTCATTTAGCAGGAATAATCATGAAAGTTTTAACTCCAAAAAATGTATGAGATTCAAACTTTTTTGTCCTTGCATAAGACACTGCAAGTAAAAGAACAGATGTTGCTACAAAGTACAGGTAAACTTTGACTTACGACTGATCACTTAGCAACTATACGGAATTATAAATTTCCTTCCCAGAGCTACTTATGACCTGGATTCGAAATTCCAACAGCCAGGTCACACATGCACATTCCACAGTCATGTGATCACATTTTGGGCACTTGGCAACCAGACTGCATTTATAGTCATTTGCAACATCCAGCAGTCATGTGACCATGATTTAAAATGTTCTTTTAGAAAAAAAACCTGCATATGCTTCCAGTTTCCAACCAAAAATGCCTACTGTGGACAATGGATTTGCTTAACAACCACTGCAAAAAAGATTATAAAATTGGGTGTGGTCATATGGTGGCCCACTTAACAATTAGTGTGACTTACAACAGTAACCCTGGGTTCAAGTATGGTTGTAAATCAAGGACTACCTGTAGCATGGAAGATTTAACCTATCCTATCTTTATCAGGTTGGCCAAGAGTTTGTAAACCTGGCTAATTATAATAAGCCTAATTATGGAACTATATCCCAAAAATCAATCTGCAATCCCATGATTAAGAACAGAATAATTTATATAGTGTAATCAATGTTCGCAGATCACTTTTGCAAAAAGAGCTAACCAAGAAATGCTTGCCCGAAGTCACTCTAAACTTCTTTAGAGGTGATATGGGAGATATGGGGAAAAAGGGATTTAGTCTCTCTGTTAGATGAAATTCTATTTCAAAATTCTCTGTTTAAAGCAGATATTTTTCAGTCTAAAACAAATGCCTGTTAAATGAATGGAATCTCATATAGACATACACTAATCTTTTAAAACCAAGCCCATTACTGTCCATGAAAAAAATTCAAGATTGTGAAATGTGAAAATGGGGGAAAGAGCAGGGAAATCAAATGCAAAATGAATCTATTATTATTCACTCAGTAGTTAGATCATCAGACTGTAACGATGCTTGTTTATTTCTGTATGAAAAACCTAATTCTGTCTAGCAATTACCAGCCCTATAGTTCTAAACTGTTTTGAGCACTTATAAGCAAGCAAATATTGTTCCTTATCATTCTTGCAGTAAGGGGGAAAAGGCCAGAGATATTTATTGATTGATTTGGTTGTTGCAACAATCAGCATATTCATTGGAAAGCTTAAAATATAAGTAAATATATCTCAGAAGGGGAAAAAAGGATTAGAAAACCCTTCACTAAGAACACTTCTGTCACTTCATCACTATTTCAACAGTTTTCATCAAAACAGTGGCCAAATTCCACCAGTTCTTCCTTCACAAAACTGGAATTCCTGAAGGAGCCCCTATAGCAATCCAAATACATTGTCATATTATCTATCTAACCTAGTCTTCTGCACTTAGATGTCCTTTAGATGTCAGTTATCAATTCTAATCATCTAATAATCCCTATTCAGTCTAAAGCAGGGGTGACAAACTCGCAACGTCATGTGACGTGTTGCAACGTATCGCAACTTTTTTTCCACTGCCGGCAGTTTCAGCATGACACATCTGGCCCGTAGGCCGGCAGTTTGACATCCATGGTCTTAGGCATCTGAAAAGCACCAGGCAGGTAGCCTATTTCCAGAATCGTATGTGGGAAGGTCTTTTTCATCACTATTCCTTAAGAGATGCCAAGGATTGGACTTAGAACCTTTTGCATGTAAACACATGATCTGTCAAAGAGCCACAGGGCCTCCCCAGTTCCTGTATTCATAACTATTTAAATTTATACTTATTTTTTTTTATTACATTTATAGCCCGCCCTTCTCCGAAGACTCAAGGCGGCTTACAAGCTTAGCAATAGCCTTCATTCTTAGCCTTTGGTGTTTGGTTGATTGTGGTCTACTGCAACATGTTTAAATTTAACAGTACCCAACAATAAACAACTTGAACAGCAGGAACAGAATACGTAAAGCCAGAAGTTTAAAATGTAGAAAGCTCTGACATGTTACTTCAAGCAACAGTAAAATCCAACCTATAAAATCCAAATGTCTTCCTAAGTAGGAAAGTCTTCATGCTGCAGCAGAACATCAAAGGGAATCTGCTTGGGGGAGAAAGTACCAAATCTAAGGGCAGCAACAGAGACAGCTGTCCTTTTCTGTCAACTAACATTGTCTTGGAACAGAACTGAAGGTCTCCACAGATCATATCTGTAAGAGAGACAAGGAGGTAAATCAGATACTGCTCACATTTGGGAGATTTAAAGATCATTCTGCATCACTGCAAAGATCCTGCAAATCAAGGCAACTAGTATCCCCTTCTAAAGAAGGATCACAGCAACGGCTTTAAAAATCTCTCTGCATCACTGAAGCATGGGGGTGCAAGTTTCTGTTGAAGTGAAGCACTCTTAGATTTTGACAGGATGTGGCACCTTCATGCTTTCACGGGCAGGTTCTTGTAGCTGTATTACAAAAACATAAACAATCAGCTAGTTTCTAATTGGGAAATAAGTTATCTGCATTTTGGAGAATGAACACACAAAGTTCATTTGCAACAAGCAGCCATTGAACAAGAGGTATAAGCCATCTGCTATGTCCACCATAACCTCTCATTAACTAGCTACAATCTGTTTCAGTTTTACAATACTAATAATATACAGATGCTAAACAAAAGAATTGCTGGGAAATTCTAGATATAATAGCCTTACTCTTGGCCATGTGGAAACTGAAGTGAGAAGAATAACGATTCACCAAAAATGAATTGTTTGTGGACAATCTAGTTTTTCATGTGTACTCCAACTTTTCAACAGAGCACTCTTTTTTGCCCTCTTGTGGTACTTTTTTCCCCTGTCTTCTAAAATATTTGGAATTTTCCTTTGGATTGATAGTGGCAAGGATGTAATGACAATGAAAAATGAATCCTTGTCCTCTAGAAGTTGAGACAGATGTCAAATATGTTTTATAAATCTGTCTTTTACCAACAAGCTTCACTGTCAGTTTACAGTCCAGTTTTATTTCACATTTCTTATTTCTGCTTATCAACACTGCACTTTCTGATGTATGTGATGTCTATAATTCTTGAAATCTTCTATTTCAATACATAGACTGTAGCCATATTTGTACAAAATGACTAAGGAACCCACTTTCGTTTGAGTAAAGTCAGAAATGTAAGGCAAAACCTGAAGATGTTATCTGATTCTATTTTTTTTTAAGGAAAACTGTGGAAGGCTCCTCTGTCTAATGGCTACTATTTTCCCTATCTCGCTCCAGAGGATTCCTATGAAAAATAGAACAGCAAACCAGATGCCTACAGAAATTGCCCCTCCACTATCAGTGAAAATAGGGCTGCAGCCTCATTGGAAATTAGGGCATTCCCATGTTTAAAATTACAGTGTTTAAAACTACTATTCTATTCCTTTATTTTCCTTTTTGGTTCAATAGTATGGATGACCTGATTTCAACAGAAAATCAGGAAAAAAAAGTAAGGAATTTTCTAGAAAGTAATTTTCCATCTCTTAACAGTTTAGTGATCAAGACTCATACTAATTACTGAAATAGACAACGTTTGCAACATTTCAGTCACAGCAAAACACAAGAGAAAGAGAGAAAAAGGATATGGCTAATTTGGTTGTTTTATTCCTTTTTTCTGGGGGGCAGGGGGAGGGTGATAATAATTCATAAGGATGGGTGGGATTATGATCAAGCATATTGAAAGAAGCCTGAATCTATTGCCTCATGGAACTGCTCTAAAGTATCCAGCTTATAACAGTATGTGGAGATTTTGTTTTGTGAAGCAAATAGCCTTGGGGCAGGCTGTTTTAATTAGGGGAAATGATATGAGAGGAATGAGTGGAGGAAAATAAAACACCTCTGACCCCCCGCCCTCCCTTCCAAGACTCTATTTTTATCTTAGTTATACAAAAGCATTCATGGCTAATATACACAATTAGTTTTTAAAAAAAATTCTATACAAAGCATCTTAACATGTCAGTTTTTTTCCTATCACAACCTTCTCCCACTTGGTGCGTTGTGAAGGTGCTAGACAACAGCTTCCCTCACTTCTATTTTTGTCATAGCAAAGATGGGCTCTACTGTACGGTCCCCCACACACTTTGGCAGCATAAAAATAGGGAAGACTTACACATCCCTTCTCCCCATCCATTTATTCATATATCCACTTCAGAATGACTTTTGTTTGCTTCTCCAAACAAATAAAGTACCGTATATACTTGAGTATAAGCCGAATTTTTCAGCCCACTTTTTGGGCTGAAAAATTCCACTTCAGCTTATACTCCAGTCAACAAAAAAACTTACCGAGGACTTGTGCGCGGCCGAGGCTTCGGTGCTTCCGGGATCGCGCGCACCTCTCCCAAGCCGCCGCCGTCCGGAGACCTGCCGACGTTTGGGGAGGTTTGGGGAGGTGCGCGCGCACCTCCCCAAACCTCCCCAAACTTCGGCAGGTCTCCGGACGGTGGCGGCTTGGGAGAGGTGCGCGCGATCCTGGAAGCACCGAAGCCTCGGCCGCGCGCAAGTCCTCGGTAAGCTCCGGGCGGTCACTTGCTTCGCGTCTCCTGAGGGAAGGGGGGGCGACTGGAGCGGGCGTGTTTCCTTGCCTGCTGGGCGCCGCAATTTTCCCGGGGAACGCGCGGGCCCCGAATGGCAGCGTGGAGCGAGGAAGCGGACAGCCAGGGCTTCCCCGAGAGCCGCGGCCACACAGGGTATTCCTGTGTATTCAGGCTTGCAAAATGGCGGATCGAGCCTCTGCTGGCGGCAGAGGCTTGCAGAGCGCGGATCCAGCCTCCGCCGGTGGCGGAGGCTTGCAGAACGGCGGATCGGCTTATACTCGAGTCAATAACTTTTTCCAGTTTTGGGGGGTGAAATTGGGGGTCTCGGCTTATACTCGAGTCGGCTTATACTCAAGTATATACGGTATTTGAAACTCAAATACTTTGGCCACCTAATGAGAAGGAAGGACTCACTGGAGAAGAGCCTAATGCTGGGAAAGGTTGAGGGCAAGAGAAGAAGGGGACGACAGAGAATGAGGTGGCTGAATGGAGTCACTGAAGCAGTAGGTGTGAGTTTAAATGGACTCCAGAAGATGGTAGAGGACAGGAAGGCCTGGAGGAACATTGTCCATAGGGTCGCGGTGGGTCGGACACGACTTCACAACTAACAACAACAAATATATATATATCCTTAATAATTATAAAAATGCGAATCCCGGGCATATCTGTGTACCAATATAAAGTTCTCAAACTCCGGGAAGAATATAAAACAGCTGTTTATTGTTAAAATAGTAAAAACAATAAAAACAACTATTTACAAACCTAAAACAACCTAGCTTTCGTTGGACCACTGCCAGCGTCATCAGGGTAAATGCTAGAGGGTGGGGAGTTTGTTTATAAACCTTGTTGACTCAGTGCCCTGCCCATTGATAGGTCCACCCATCCTAACTAACTGTATACATCCTAGCTGTCCTGCATTTCTTTGTGTGTGTTCCAGTCCCATTGCTTTCTTTCTTTCTTTCTGTTGTTCCTTTCTTTGCCCCTTCTACCTCTGTCAATCTTACCCTTTGTTGTTGTATCTCCTCCCCTGCCTTTTTTATCCTCTCAACCTGCCCTCCCTGCGTCCAGCCATGTGATGCTATTGTTATTCCATCTTCCAAACGCCCCCCTTCCGCAATCATCATAGGTTGCGTGTCCTGGGCTGGCGTTGTATACGCCCCTCTATTGCCATTCCCCCCTTCCTTCTCTAGTGCATCTGTCCTAGCATTTACCCTGATGACGCTGGCAGTGGACCAGCGAAAGCTAAGTTGTTTTAGGTTTGTAAATAGCTGTTTTTATTGTTTTTACTATTTTAACAATAAACAGCTGTTTTATATTCTTTCCGGAGTTCGAGAACTTCATACAGTATTGCTACAAATACACACACATTTATATACTTTAAATACCGTATCTAAGTCTGGGTGTATTCATTTAAAAATTATAAGAGTGTTAAAATGTTGATCTCCAGGATAAAATCTTTATTTTACACTGAGCTTTCGTCAGCAACTGCTGACATTTTCAAAGTACAAGCCAGCGTCTCTATATATCAGCTGCAGCCAAATGTTTTGCCCTTTTTCCACACCTTTATGAGACTCAGCATTTATGGGTCATGCCCTCCTAATAATTTCCAAACAACATAGCAAAAAAACTACCACATAACACTATTGTTCTTAGCAGTGCTTTTTTTGTAAAAGAAAAAGGTGCCGGAACTCACATATGTCATACAACCCACCTTGCCTACCCTACAAGGTTCCATCCAAAAAAGGTGCCGGAACTCCGTTCTGAGCGTTCTATGAGAGAAAAAAGCCCTGGTTCTTAGAGCATGGCAGTGTATTCCTTTACCCTTATTCTCTGTGTTAAGCCCTCTTGTCTTTTCATACAACATTTCTGCAAGGCAGCTGCACTAACAATGTTCCTGGCATTAAAATCAGAGCCTAACATTAAACTTCTATATGAAGAGCAAGAGAAGATTGCCAGGGTAGCCTAACCAAACATATTCTTCAACTTATCTATATCAACTTCTCCAGCCTAGCACCATCCCCAAGTGTTGGGAGTGCAGTTCCAAAATTTCTAACCAATATGCCCTTTGAAATCTACAATTCCAGCTGACAGAAAGGATCCTAGTTTGAACCTAATTTAGCTGACACTTAGCCTAAATTAGGGGTTCTTAAACATTTTGCCATAACCTCCCCCCCTTCAGTATAATCGTAAACACATCTCCCCTAATATCAAAATATAAAAATGAACACAAATGAACAGTAAAAACAATACAATGAAACTATTTTTATTTTTCCATAAAAAGATGAAATGTTGAGGTAAAAGATTCTTCATATCTCTCCTGGACTTTGTCTGCACCTCACAGTTTGGGTAACTCTGTTGTAAATAATCCGGACTCCTCAGCACCACAGATTTCCCAGATCATGTAAACCACAATATATCTCATGTTTTAGAGCTAGTGTATGAAAGTAAGTTATGGAGAAAAAAGAATAGGTGACACTGAACTAGAAACTGGGAAATTGTGAGTTCTAGTCCTGCTTTAGGCAAAAAGCCAACTCTGTGAACTTAGGCCAGTTAGTCTCTCCTATCTGACAAACCACATCAAAAAAACCTGCAGGGACTTGTCCAGGCAGTCACCAATACTCAACAATGACCCAAAGACACACAGAAAAGGGGTTGTAGGGGAATAAAAACTCTTCTTGGCACCTATAACACAATGCTATTATTTCTTTTAACACTGTTCAGGGTTAGTAGAAGGAAAATTATCAAAACTAGGGAAGAACTTCACATAAGCCACCCAGTCACTTGACAGTGAGATGGGCAGCTTATAAATGTAATAAATAAATAAAACAAATTTCTAGTATCTTTTGTTAGCTTGGAGGGGGGGGGGAAAGTAAGCAGTAAAAATAAGTAAGCAGTTAAAAGCAATACCCATCTCTTCATTGCTTCCACTGTGCACTTTGCATGTACTATGGGGATCTTTTCAAGGTATGTAAAAGCAACAAAGTAAAAAACATGGGGAACACCAGCAGGACTTCCCATTTGGTGAAGATGAAACAAGATCGTTATAACATTCTCTGCAGTGGTGGGATTCAAATATGTGAAAAACCGGTTCTTTGTGCAGATGCCACTTCCGGAAGTCCATTCTGGGCCTGGGTAACAAAGAATTAGCTACCGGTTCTGCCGAAGTGGTGTGAACTTGCTGAATCCCACCACTGATTCTCTGCCACCTTGAAAACTGGACTCTGTCCACTCTAACTGAATGGAAAAGGGAATGAAAATATCCCAGCAAGCTTTCTGAGAGACTGACATGAGTGGGGGAGGCAGTGAAGTGTTCTGCCCTCAAACCTTCATAACTATTCACTTAACCTCGGGGAAACAACATAAGCTTTTTCACACACACAAAGGCCTGAGATTCAACCCACATGAAAGAAACATGCTTCTGACAGTTTTAAATATTTATTTTAATCTGCAGGTTTAATGTACCCCGACCCCTACTTCAGATTAACTTCGTAATTTTCCATCTTAATTTTTTGACTTAACCTTGCTTTCTGGATAGATCTGAACTGATTTCTTTTTTCCTGCCCATGCTGGCTGCATCCCTACTGGGAAAGATATTTCAAGTTTCTATGTATGGAACACAGTGGGAAAGAGTTAGAAAATAGATGTGGGCATAATTATTAACACATGGCTTTTCACTTGAACGTTAGTATTGACTTCCAATTTTATTTTCTTGATGCCCGCAGAGGGTCCCTCATTTGGGCTTATGTCAGCAAAGACTTGACATCTCCTGACTCGCAATCACACTCTTGACTCAGGGGAGAAGGGAAAACAGGAGGAGTAGACCTAAGAGCTGAGCCAACGACAGTGTCCCCACCATATTGTCTGTACCCAACAGAGTTCTGCCTCCTCCCTACCACCCAATCCTTGGAAATATTGTTACCTAGGGTCTTAGATCAGAGATGGAGAACTGAAAGATTGCTTGGCTGTGTAAATAGATGGTTGTACCAAGCAGGGCTATTCAGGAATGACTTGCTGAAGGAAATCAAACCTAAACACAGATAATTTTGCTCAGTGGATTAGAGACTTCTAATATTCTGGAATCAGTCTAAGGAATGGCAGAACTCCTATATCAGTGTTGTCTCAGATGCTCCTCATTGCTATCTAAATTCAGCTCTTTAAATTGGGCTCCTAGCTATGAAGAAATCTCTTTCTTTTGATTTTAGATCTCTCTCTCTCTTCTCTTCAATTTTCCCTTATGTTTATTAATTTATGTTTATTAATTATTACTCAGTGACCTGAATTTCAGAGTTTAGATTTCATTTATGACTGTGAGATTAGCTTCATGGATTTAATATAGTAATAATTCAGATAATAAGCTGGCATTCATAATGCCAGGTCAGTAGCTTCACTATTCTTTTTGTCCATTACAGTCTTGCATATGCAATGGTATGTCTCAACATCTTATTCTGGTTCTTGGTTTTCTGGCAACCATGCTGAAGAATAGAAAGTACAGCTATCACAGCAACAGGTAAGAATGTTGTAAGAACAGGTTGTATGATTAGGAAATGTGCCTGTAAATTGTATGGCTTAGCTGTCATACAAACATGGGTATATACCCTTAAAACCAAGAGGCATGTTTTTACACAACACTGCTTGTTGCAGTGGTAGAGGACAAAGTATCAGCCCCTCACCCAGCATTATGAAATCTTGCATCCCTCTTGCCAATATGATTCTGGCAGAGGTCCAATCCCTAGCAGCATCTGTACTATATTTTCACTATCCCTAAAATGCATTATAAACGAACAAGGCTGTTTCCATGGAAACAATACTGTGACTCAGGATTTGGGGGCCGGTTCTAAACATGATTGTCAACAGTAAATGCTCTAGCAGATTTAGGATACTCAAGAAATGAGACTGGAAGAGGTCCCTCTCTCTCTACAAGCTGACATGGATATTCCATATGATGTAACACAGAGCATAAGATAAAAGCACATGGCTCAACTTTTTTTCATAATCCCAATTCAAATTCCTTCAGATGACATTAGAGCTATTGCAGCATTTGGGAATTACATGGCAGCAGGTCAAGTAATTCCCCACCAGGCTGAGAGATGAGTTTCATTCAGCCAAGCTGCCAGTAATTTTTATACACTCAACTTATCCAGAAATAAACATACTTAAAAGTCAACTTTACACTTCACACAAATATAATGTAGCCATACCATTATCTCTCTGTATACTGAATTTTCAGTTACAAAATAGGAGAGCAGCATATGTTTTCAGACTTATGAAATAGTGTATGTCACATCCTTTTAGTTGTGAATTTAAATCAGAGTATTTGTGATGGAGGAGAAGATTTTAGCATACTTCTACATTGTACAAAATCTTATTCCAGAACTAAGTCATCAACAGAGAACAATTTACTAAATCTCAGCAGTTTCTCAATGAGACCCATTACTCTTTCACAAGGTTATACTCTATTATTTTAAATTTACTAGCTAGCTAAGCCTGATAATTAAGCATGTCTCTTTTGTTATCTAATTCAGCTTTGCCACATATTGGAGAAGCAAGTCAATACTATAGTCTTTTAGCCAATGATTTCCAAAACAACCCCAATAATATTCATGTATGAGGCTTTGGTTTTCAGAATTATCAACATCCAGCATTTCCCTACTATTAGTACTATTCCCTACTGTCACCTACAACAGGGCTTTTCAACCTTTTCACAGATTGTACCACTTTTAGGACATGACAATATTCAAGCACCACCAGTAGTTAGCAAGGTGTCAAGAACTTGATGACTAAAGAACGGGGGGGGGGAATTTGGGGCTTTACTGGTTAGATTCATTTGTTGTCATAGAAATGGCTAGTTTATAATATTATGGAAAAGTAAAAAGTTGAGGTTCAATGTTAATGCTTCCTTCCTACTGCAACAGTGGAACACAAAGGTCGATGCCTTTTCTTTTCTTTTCTTTTTCTCTTCTCCCCCTCACTTTTCCCTTTTTCTCTCACCTTTCACTCACAACCCCACCCTCACCCTTTGCTCGCAAAAGCCTCTAGCTTGCTCTCATTCACTCACACATTGCTTGCACAAACTTCTCTGTTGCTCCATTCACCCACACGTAGCTCGCAAAAGCTTCTCTCTTGGTCCATTCACACGTTGCTCGCAAAAGCTTCTCTCTTGCTCCATTCACTCACATATTGCTCGCACAAGCTTCTCTCTTGTTCCATTCACTCACATGTTGCTCGCACAAGCTTACACGTTGCTCACAAAAGCTTCTCTCTTGTTCCATTCACACATTGCTCGCAAAAGCCCCTCGCTTGCTCTTTCACTCACCCTTCGCTCACAAAGGCCGCTCTCTCTCTCTCTCTCTCTCCTCACTGCTTTGCTAACAAAAGCCTCTTCTCTTCTCTTTCTTTCTCCATGTGTTTTTTCCTCTCCTGCCAAAACCTGCTGCTTTTATAGCTTCTCCTCTCTCCACCTCCTCTTCCTCCTTTTGTCTTCTGGGTGTGCCAGAAGCTCCAATCAGCATGCAGCTGTGCATGCAGATCCTGGGGTTTCTGCTGAGCCCTGCAGCCCCAGCTGATCTCCTCCAAGTCTGTGTGGCACAGCTTTAGCTGGTTCCCTTCCCTAGGGGTCATGTACTACCTGCCAGGTGCTAAAGTACCACTGATGGTATGTGTACCACCGGTTGAAAAGCCCTGACCTACAATATTGCCTGTTTGTAGCACCGAGTGACTGACAGGTCTTAACATGAAACAACAATCATTCTCAGAACATTTAGATTACAATGCAACACCTAGTTTCAAACAATCCCCATTCATACACATCTATAAGATGTAAAATTTCATTCTCTTTGCTCTAGCATTTATTCTGGTAGTAAAATTACATGAGTTGAACTTCAGCCATCCCCAAGAGATACTGGGACTGCCCCTGCCAAAATTCTCAGCCTCAGTTTATCTAAAAATCATGAAATTGGCATGACTAATACAGATCTTTTCCAGTATCTGGACAGAAGCAACTTCCTCATGATACAAGAGAGAATATGTAGATAGTGAGCCATCATACCTGAATAGATTTAAACATATTTAGTTCTATTATTTGTGTTGGGTTGAGCTTAAAATCAAACCATATAAAACTTTATGAAAGATAATTTTAGGAGCATCATTTCAAAACAGTATAGATGCTGAAGGGGGAGAGGAGGGGGATTACTCTGCAAAGAAACATGAATCTAAATAGAATGATTGTATTGTTTGCTAAGCATATGTGAACTGGACACAGCGCAAATTAAATCAGAGGAATCAACTTCAGTATTTCAGTAGAGGCTTTGTTTTGACAATTCTGAATTGATTCCATAAGCATCTGTCTAGTGCTAGAATTTGAACTAAGAGCCCAGTCATCTCTTACTAATGTTGCCCACCTATTGATCATGTCACTAGAATGTACAATTCTTGCTGTACTGTGATCTGCTAAAGGTTTGTACAGCCTTAGATGACAAAATATTAAACAGAAAATATGTACTAAATGCTGGTGCTGCCATAGATGAGATTATTATACCAACAGCAAAATCCCAAAATGGTCCAGGATTAAATCATGGTGCCCTACATTATTCATTATTAAAATGTACCCAATTCTCTTATCAGGATGGCAACAGAAACCAGTGGAAACTTAAGTCATATCTATATAAACTGTTGATTTTGAATTTGAATTTTAAAATTGAAACTGTTCCTCTCTGTATTTGTGAGATACTGTTAATTGATGATAAATAACATTACCTCAAAATCCTACTGAAAGAATATTTCTCTCATTGCTAAGAAGCTGTTGCCTTCAAAGCTAGGCTCCATGGTTTCAACATGTTTGAGCCTCATCTCAGAAATCATAAGGACAGAGGCACTAAAAAAAATTTCTGTCTAACTAAACAGTCTCCCTCTTTAATTTCTCTTACGTTTTTCCCCACAAAGTTTTTCCCCTCCTTATGGATGCTTTTATTACACCCAGGGCTTTTTTTTCTCATAGAATGCTCAGAAAGGCGTTCCGGCACCTTTTTTTTGCAAAAAAAAAGCTCCCTCTGAAAGCCTATTGCAGGGCTAGGCAATCTTGGCCCTTTTTTATGACTTGTGGACTTCAACTCCCAGAAATCCTGAGCCAGCCATGCTGAGGGGAAAGGGAGAGGTTTCCAAGCTGAGCCATGCTGGCTCAGGAATTCTGGGAGTTGAAGTCCTTGAGTCATAAAAGAGTCTGCACTATAGGAGGACATTAAAATTATTTACAGGGTTACTTCTTTAGGAACTAAACTTTTAGAATCTTAAACAGCTAATTCAAAAAAGACAGCAGGAAAGAACCTCACATTTTTCATCTGCTTCTGTCTTTTGGAAGGTAAAATTAGATAACAAAATAATCTATTTCCTATGTTAACATCTCTGCAATGAAATCAATAAAGGTAACAGGAAAGAAATGAGAAACATTTTTCTCAATGTAATATGTCTAATTTAGCTGATGCTAGAAAAAAATAGTATCTTGTGTACATACTCTTAAAAACTATTTTGAATCTAACCATCTATTACAACTAAACCACTTTAAATTAAACAATTCTTAAGAATGAAATATTCTTAATTTGCACTTTACTTTTACTGTTTGGACTGTTGTGTGTTTTGAAAAATGGATTATTTAGAATCTAGTTATGTTGCACTTCAGTCTTTAAATAATTAACCTAGTATATACATAACAATATATGATGTTTTCCATGGTCAGCTTAACATCAATAACAACATTTATTAAAAAGGCTAAAATAATTTCTGGTGGTATTATCTATACATTTAAATTTTGTTTAGTCACAATCTTTCACTTTTCACATTCTGGTCATGTATCCTAGCAAAAGATGTTACATATGTGCATAAGTGTAGTCAGTAGCATATGCCTTTTTAAAAATATCAAACATGCAAAGAAACAAAAATAAATCCAAAATATCTGTATTACATCCAGAAATGCCAACTTTGCAACCAATATTTCTCATCCATAACTATGGCACCCTAAGGATACCTGCATACATGCAAATGCTTCTCTGGGATCAGTAACGCAGTAGGGATTGCTTTTTCCTTCCAGTAACAGATTGCTGGGAAATACCAAACATGGCCTTAAGAATTCCAATGTTTGTTACAAATTTTTCTGGATGTGGTTGGAAAGAGTCCTAGAAATGCCAGCACAAATACATCACACTTGCTGAACGTGCACATGCAACTAATTACAATCTTCAATTATATGTCATATATCCAGGGCTTTTTTTCCCATAGAATGCTCAGAACGGCATTCCGGCACCTTTTTTTGCACCAAAAAAAAAAAAGCTGAAGGAAACTGTTCCGGAGAGCCGAATTCTCCTCAGGCAGCCAGGTTGCAGAGCAGCAGAATGCATCGCAGCGACAGGCCGTCAGATGGCTCAAATCGAAGGAAATGCGATCCGTACAGGCTAATTTAAAAATGGGAGGATAAGAAGGGCCGAGTGTGAATAGGTTGCTTAGCAACTTGCTTAAACAGTCTCTGTAACTTTCAGCTCCTGGTGCTTTGCCTTTTTTAAGCTGGGAAGTTGAAAAAAAGGCTAAAAAGAAGGCAATAGAGTGCTATCAAGGAAAATATAGCCAGCAGACGTTTAGGGAACCTTTATTTTTATGCACTGTTCAAATTTTGTTTAAATGCCATGGTGATACACAATCAAATGTAGTCAGTCTTTTTTTTAATCCCAAAGCATCTGTTTGTTAAATACAGTATAACAAAGTTTTGGATGATGGAATTATTTTTTATCTAAGGATAACTAATGATAACAGCTCTTAAATCTGTTATCTTGTTTTATTTTTGCACAAAAAATTGTATAATTTGCATTTGCATTCATTTACAAATAGAATATGTTGTTAAAATGTATTGGTGTTGAAATAATTAGTGCACACATATACCTAAAACCAGTTTATTGCATTTGGCAATTGTACTAAAAAAAATCTCATTGTCAACCAATATAATTCATTTAATTTGAAATCAAGTGAAAAATTGATTTAAATTATTTTATTAAAACAAATTAATGGCAATTCTTTTATAAAAAGTTGCCTCAAACAAAATGAGTTTGACATGCCTGCTCTAGATAGTTGAATGCTCCAAAATAAATTCTAGACCAGGCCTGTACATGCAGCAGTTTTAAACTTTGTTTTAATTTGTTGGGCTAGTAATTAATTTAATTTATTTTAATTCTATTTCTATTTTAACTTTTATATTGTTTTTTAAACTTTGCCCTGTAAACCGCCCTGAGTCCTTCGGGAATAGGGCGGTATATAAAACTAATAAATAAATAAATAAATAAATAAGCCTACCAAGCACCCTTGGACAGAGCACAGACTTTTTTTTAAAAAAAAGTAATAAAATCACCACCACTGCCCTGAAAGTCATGTTGCCTAGTGCCTCCACGGCTTACCATGACCACGAACTCCAACACTGTAGATACTCCTCTAGTCACCAAATCACTGATTAGCCCACCAGCATTCCTTTGCAGACCACAAAGATTTTTAATTTATCAGTGTGGGCCTTTCCCTTCTAGCAAGATGCACAGTCCTCTTCTAGATTTTCCTTTTGCCTTTCCGAGTTAACTCCTTGGTCTGTCATTGAGCAAGAATTGACTTTGTAGGGAAGCATATTATCATTTGATGTATATTTAACATATGTTCTACCTTTATTTACCGATGATATAATATTTGTATGCAATCCACATGGCGAGGTTTGGGGCAACTTACAATATTTTTAAAATCATAAGATTAAAACATAAAAGCAGGGCTTTTTTTCTCATAGAACACTCAGAATGGCATTCTGGCACCCTTTTTTGCACACACACACAAAAAGCTTTTGCACAAGCTATGCTACTCCCTCTATTGGCTTTCAAAAGCCTATTGGCTTTCGAAAGCCAATAGGAATTGCTGCTGAGCGTGCCAAAAGACCTGGCTGGCAAACGTTGCACTGGCAAGTTGTCTGCAGCGAAGGTGAGTTGGCAGGAACTTTGCATCCCTCCCTGATGCCCAACTATACCATCTCAACTAGGTAAGTAAGAGAGGACAAGGAGTGGGAGGTGGGTTCTGCGGAGTCCATGTGCACTCCTTACTTGTGCTCACTCATGTCAGCCAGGCTGGTGGCCTACCTGGTGCTGGACCTGTGCCACCATCACCTCACCCTGCGTGCCTAAGTGGCTGCCCTGCATCGCCTGGCCCGCACCACCTCCGCCACCTGCCCCGCGCAGGCCCGCCATATAGAGCGGGCCCTGCTGCTCCCACAGCACCAGCCGCTCCGGCTCCAGCCCCAGGGGGCAGCCCACCACCAACACCCCTCGCACCCATGACTGCAGCAGCGCCGCCCCCCCACCCACCCCACACCCCCCCGCCTCCTGCGCCTGCCAAGATGAGAGTTCCGGCACCTTAATTTTTTTTTAGAAAAAAAGCACTGATTACACCTACAAACATAAGACAGCTGGTTAGCTAAACACAAATCCTTCTAGCAGTGAACAAACTGATTTTTCTATTTGCCTAACTGAATTAACTTTGTTTTTTATTTGAAATGTTGCAGGCATAGAATATATCAAGCCATAATGGCAAAACCTGGGCTCCAATATGGCTTTATTCTTTGCATATCTGTTCTCATGATAGTCCAAAAAATTTTCCAGGTTTTTTTATGCTTATAAATTTTAACATGCCTTGGCTAGAATGGCCAACTAGTTTTAAGAGAGTTCTATTTGATCCTATGTCATTCATCCTACACTAGCCTGGTTTTCACATGCATGCACATAACCTGAGGGAGAAATGATAATATTTTGTGCATCTATACAATTGGTCTTAAAATTAGGAGTGTTGAATGGTAAAGCTACTGGGTGTAGTGAGACAAAACATTGTGTTTCTTTATGAATTACCTCATGGAAAAACATTTCCTTCTAATAAGTGCTTCTTTTACAGCCACCAACGTAAGACTGTTGCTTTGTAAAACACAAATTCAGCTAGAAGTGAACAAACTATAGCTTTGCTGGCTGCTTTAACCATTTGACTGATTAACTTTGTTTCTTGAAATGAAATGCTGCTGCCCTGCAGGCATGGAATACAGCAGACCATAATGGCAAGAGTTAGGCTCGGAGATGGTTTTATTTTTCTCATATCCATAAGAGTGTGAGAGCAGAATAATACTGAATGGCTGGAAGCATTGTTACCATACAAGAGGAAAAAGACCAGAGGTTACAGAGAAATCCTTAGGTTAAAAGATAACTCAAACATCTCTGGATTTACCAGATTGTCTCCTATATGAAAGACTTCGTACTGTTACGTTAGTGATATCAAAGTCACTTTTCCAAGAAGCTAAATAGTAGGATTTAACAACCAAATCCAAGAATCAGCAATTTTTTCAGTAACAACAGAATATGTCCTAAGAGACATATTCAGTCTGTGACTGAATATTCAGAGTATACACATTTAAAGCTCAGATAATAAAAATAGTAAAGCCAATTTCAATCCTCCTAATAATTTTTTGATATATCATACAGATCACTTAAATCGTCTTTAGTAAAATGTTCAACTCTCAGCAGAATCACTTAAGCCCTCACACATAGAACAAGCAACATAAAGGCCGTCTGCATTACGTATTATTTTTCAAGTCAAAATCCACCTTATAAAAAGACTATTTTAACGTAATTCATTAACTTTATTATTCCCAACATGTCTCCTTAAAATAACAGTTCTGCCTGGTAGATAGATGAAGATGAATTAAATTTGTATAGCTACTCACACTGCATAGACTCAGATATGAGCATGGGGTGTCTGATTTCAGTTTAAGACAAAACTTTGAAATATATGTGCATTGTTCCATGCTGAGAGTATTCCCAACAGTTGGATATTTATGCTTCATACTCTCTTATAGGAGTTATGCTATAAGTATGCTTGTATCCTCAGAATCTACTATGAAACCCCTTTTGTTGCTAGGATTGGAGAGGGGAGTATTTTTTATGCAAATTTCACCACCTTAGTGCAATATACTTGACATTAACATTCCATCCAATCCACAACAATTAGTATATCATTGTTACTATTACTGGAATTGTTTCAAAATATTTCAGCCTATTAGCCAAGCTATTTCATATAATTTAACCCTTGCATCAATATGCATATGATTATAAACTCTCTACATGGGGCTGCTCTCTACATGGGGCTGCCCTTGAGGACCACCCGGAGGCTTCAGCTGGTGCAGAATGCAGCCGCGCGAGTCGTGATGGGGGTCTCCCGATACTCCCATGTAACACCTCTACTTCACGAGCTGCATTGGCTTCCGGTTGCCCTTCGGGTGAGATTCAAGGTGCTGGTGATGACCTATAAAGCCCTAAATGGCTTGGGTCCGGGATATTTGAGGGAACACCTGCTGCCAGCATCAAGCTCCCTTCGTCCAGTGCGCTCCCACAGGGAGGGTCTCCTCAGGGTGCCGCCGGTTAAAGATTGCCGGTGGGTAACACCCAGGGGTAGGGCCTTCTCAGTGGGTGTGCCTGCCCTGTGGAACCAGCTGCCTGCGGAGCTTAGGACTGCCCCCAACCTCCGTTCATTCCGCCGGGACCTGAAGACCTGGCTCTTCGAGCTCTCTGGCCCAGGCTGAGAATTTTTTAATTTTTAATTTTAATTGGGTTTTTTACTGTTCTCAGGGTTTTATTTAATCTTTTTTAATTTGTTTTAACGTTTGTATTGACTCTCTTTAAAATGTCCTGTAAACCGCCCTGAGTCCTTCGGGAAAGGGCGGTATATAAATTTAAATAAATAAATAAATAAAATAAATAAACAGTCCCAGTCTTTTCTGGATCTGATCCTTGGTAGTCATGACCAAGGAACTGTTGTGAATATTCTTAGCATGGAACAGTGCACATGTATTTCAAGATTTTGCCTTAAACTTGAAATCAAACATTCTGTGCTTGTCCCTGATCTTAGGGACAATATTTTAAGAGTTGCAATTGTCTATAGTCCGTTTCTTTTTCAAACTAGTAAGACAGCAGGTAAGGGTTCCAATTCTTCACGGCATTGGCTAGAGTTAGTTGAGTACAGGGCACATAGAATATAGAGCCAACTATAGAGCCAAGACTAAAAGCAATTGCGCATTTTTGTTTGTTTGTTGGGACAGATAATTTTATTTTTGTTGTAGTCACAGGCTGGGTTGAATTGACGGGAACCCACTGCTCATGTTTGTTTCTTCATAGGGCTCATATCTGTGGTTGCTTATGCAGCAAATTAGGTTGCAAATATCTATTGCTTCAATTGCTTTGTAATGCAAATTTTAAACGTGTCATGGTTTTGCTTATTTTTATTTATTTATTAAATTTATTTGCCACCCATCTTGCAACAAGGAGAGTTTTTAAAAAAATTATCAAGGTTTGGTAAGATAGAATTTAGCAAAAAAATACTACCTCAACCACTTACGATCCCACTATGAAAAACAAAGGACTTCATTCAAGTTTTCTTTATTCCCTATAGTAAAAGATTCAAAATATTTTAGTTTAATTTCACATAGAACACTTGAGATGTTTCAGGTTTTATTACATCAGGATAGGAGACTTCAGCATTTTCCAATGAAATATTTTAAAGGGTTGGTTTTGTTCTAAGCTCAGAACAATTTAATTACAGAGAAGAGCAACAAAGATGATTAGGGGGCTGGAGGCTAAAACATATAGGGAACGGTTGCTGGAATTGGGTATGTGTAGTTTAATGAAGAGAAGGGTGAGGGGTGACATGATAGCAGTGTTCCAATATCTCAGGAGTTGCCACAGGGAAGAGGGAGTCAAGCTATTCTCCAAAGCGCCTGAAGGCAGGACAAGAAGCAACGGATGGAAACTAATCAAGGAGAGAGACAACCTAGAACTAAGGAGAAACTTCCTGACAGTTAGAACAATTAACCAGTGGAACAACCTGCCTCCAGAAGCGGTGAATGCTCCAACAATGGAGGTTTTTAAGAAGAGACTGGACAGCCATTTGCCTGAAATGGTATAAGGTTTCCTGCCTGAGCAGGGGGTTGGACTAGATGACCTCCAAGGTCCCTTCCAACTTTATTTTTATTATTATTATTATTATTATTATTATTATTATTATTATTATTATTATTATTATTATTATTATATTTCATGGACATTTCTAGTAGAAGAAAGTTAGGGATGATGAATTAAAGAAAGGAACTATCTTCATTTGAAATCTCAAGCAAAGGAGCTAGCTCAACTTAAAACACATTCATCTTCACTGTCTAAAATGTAGCTTCTAAAAACAAACATATAGAAGTGTAAAGCGTACATCTTTGAAAAGTGTCATTTTAAATTTCAACAAATGGTCATGCAAGTTTGCGGTCAGTGAATAGAAGAAATATTTTTCAATATTTTACCAAGTAAGGTCTCAGTTTTGCATTTTACTATCTAATACAGACAATTTTCTTAATATAGTTGCTGATTTTCCTCAAAAACATACGTCCCAAACTAAGATAATTTGTTTAAAAATCATTTTTGGTAAGTGTGCATTCTATATACGTAAATGTACAGAAGTCACAGACAAATCTGCAAGGGCAACAACTTCTCCCCCTTTTATTCATCCCATCTTTCCTTGCCTGGGGCTTCCCCCCCCTTCCTGAGTTGAGTTCTAGAGACAGAAGCCAGATTGGCTATGAGGAAAAGTTATATAACAGCAGAGAGGAAAAAAAATTAGAATGAGAAAATTACAGGTGAGGAACGTATTAACTCTCACTTACCCAATTCTGCAAGCATAACCCATTTTATTATGAGGGAGAACTTTTGCATGCTTTGTAACACCTAGTATGTTTGGTTTAATGAAAAGAAGGACTCAGGATGACATGACAGCAGTGTTCCAATATCTCAGGGGCTGCCACCAAGAAGAGGGAGTCAAGCTATTCTCCAAAGCGCCTGAAGGCAGGACAAGAAGCAAGGGATGGAAACTAGTCAAGGAGAGAAGCAACCTAGAACTATGGAGAAACTTCCTGACAGTTAGAACAATTAATCAGCGGAATGACTTGCCGCCAGAAGCTGTGAATGCTCCAACACTGGATGTTTTTAAGAAGAGATTGGACAGCCATTTGTATGAAATAGTATAGAGCTTCCTGCTTCAGCAGCAGTTTGGACTAAAAGACTTCCAAGGTCCCTTCCAACTTTTTATTCTGTTATTCTGTTAGTAGGGCTAGTAGACCTCTAAACATATGAAATTTTGTTCAAGATGTGCAACACTTGGAGTGCACCCAATACTAAATCTTTTGTAGTAGGCAGACTGCATTTAAAACAAGCATTTATACTTCCAAGAATCCTTCATCATTGGCCATGCTATTTGGGCTGCTTGAAACTGCAATTCAACAACATCCGAAGGGCCACAGGGACCTTCTTTGATTTATAGTAATGAAATCACTGCTGTACTAAAAGCTAGCAATTGCTCCATGGGACAGACTTTTACTCACAGTTCTACAGGCCTCAAGAATATAAATAATCTATTAACTTAACCATCAACCTGTACCATCTCTTTCTCATTCTCAGTCTGTCTTATTCAGTTTCTGATTTTTCCTCAATTTACGTTTGACGACACAACACACCATTCAGTTAAGTGCTTGTTGAAAAGGTCCCACAATTATTTTCAATTGTGGTCAATAGACTGCTTCGAATTAAGGATAAATACACTTTTTAATCTTTTCACCTGTCAGATGTACCTAACAAATATGCTTTCATTTACACATAAACTACAGCAATGCATTGAACATGGAATTTCTTATGTACGTGAAAACAAAAACTGGCAGAAATTTCAAAACATGGTGGCAGATTTACCAGTTGGATGGGGAGAAATGAACCTATCACATCAGTACTTATCATTGGCTCCATCATATTTGCAGGCTCAATCCAAGGAGCTCTTTTTATTTGGTCCTAGTTTGGAAAGAGGAACAGGCTGTGCCTTGCCATACCTTCCTACCTGGATTTTGAGATCTTCAGAGGACTTTTTCTGGCTGTCCCTGCTAAACATGGCACCACAGTTCCCAAGAAGAAAAGCTCCTCTTCAGCTTGAGGAATGTTCTTCCCAGAAATATGTACTTGGCATCTGCCTGGGTTAGTATGATTTCAAGTAAAAGCCTGTATTTTTCCAATGTTTCTGCTCTTTCACCTTTAAAGTGATTTCACTGTCTGCTACTTCTAAAGCAATACTTCTGGATTTTACTTTCCATTTCTTGCTTAAGGGCTTTGTTAATCTAGCAACCTTTAAAATCCAAAATAAAATATCAATAAGAAATCATATTTATTCCACCTCTCCCTCAGGACAACTTGGCATTTGTGTTCATGGAAGAAAATCTTGAAAACTAATCAGAACTGTGGAATTTGTTTTATCTCAACTATGAATAAGATATATTTACGCTACTCCAAAAATTATAAAAAAAATAGTCCATTAAAAACCCTAGAGTTTTTAAAATCGGCCTTTGCCCTAAGAATCTTTTCAGGAGTCATTGTAACAATCAACATATGCCTATATTGCATTTTGTTTGCTCCTTACTTTATAGAATTACTTTACAAGACCATCATGAACATGATGATCTGCACACAACAGATTAAAATAGAACTGCTATTATGAATGGAAATAGATTAGAAAGTGTACATTTGTAGGGAAACACCCCACCGGCAAAAGATTTTTTTCTTTCTTTCTTTCTGTAGCTAGAACTGTCCAGCAAAGTCTGAAAACATGCTGTGCTAGAGGGGAAGGGAATGAATAAGAACATTTTCATTCTCTTGAAGCCTGCTCTGTTTCAGGTCTTCTCTAAATACTCTCTTTGCAAGGTGAAACCCAGCTTTTAGATGGGGAGAGATTGCAGATGGCACAATCTTAATCAGTGACTTGGCCTCACTCTCTGGGGAAGGGTCAGGCTTTCTTCTAAATAGGAGATATTGTTTAGGTTAATCCAACGCCATATAATAGACACTGGTTCTTTTAAAAAAAATAATAATAACTGTCCATTTCAACTGAAACAACAACTTTACTTGTTGCACCATATAAATTAGATCATCTGGACTAAATACCATTCTCATTCCTTTGAGCGTGTGGTATCATTTAGGAGCACAGAGATGCTGACCATCATCCAGTGAAATCTTTAATGCTTTTCCAGATCATCCATACAAAAGCTTGTTTCTACCAATGGGTTGTTGAAAGGCGTAGATTTTTCTTCCTTCTGTTTCTTCCAAATTAAACTGGGAAAACCCTTAGGACAATTTGGAAATTAACACGGGGAAATCCCCAAGTCAGCAGATAAAGAACCTTAAATAGAGGATAAGAAATTGGAGTTGGGAATTCTGGACTCCAGTTGTTGGTCTAATTATCACTGGAAATCAGAAGTAGTATTATAGAACCTCGGTGAAAGCAAGCATCCTTAAGACCCTATATTCTAGGTCTGGACAAAGCTAGAACTTTTGCCACCCATTGCAGGCTGGAGAAGAAATCCATATATTTCAATATCCCCCACCCAACACTGTGCTACTCTCTTCTTCTATACCACAAGGCCAACCAAAAACTTCTACTGGGAATCGGAGCCATTCCACAGCGCTGGGAGAACAAAGGCAGAGTTCTAAGTCAGACAATAATGCTTATGTCTTCCCCGTGCGCTGATGTACTTATGGCCACTCTGATACCAGGAAATGAATCCTTCCAGCACAACATATATAAACCATCACATTTCCCTGAGCCATAATTACAGTTACCTATAGTTCACTGCACGCCCCACCATCACGCGGAAAGCATGGTTCAAGGAAGGGCGGGGGGGGGGTTAGATTCTCTTCTTTTCTATTCTTTAGTGGAATGCCGGCGCAAAGGAGTAGTTTCATATTTTCCAGGGACAAATAGCCTGTACCGTGCTCAGTTCCAAAGATCTTGCTATATTAGCCCGCTACATTGGACAGATCCCTGAAGGGTTAACACACGATACCTTATCCCTTGGCGATCGGGAACCCGACGAGAGGGGCTCTGAACTAGGCAAAGATGAGGCCACCGAAAGGTCTGTTTAAAACTCGAGTCACTGTTTCGGGCTATCCCGAAACCGCGTTTTCACAGCGGGAAAGTACATTCCCCGCGCTGTACCCTTAACGTCCAGTAACCGATCCAAGGTGTGGGGATGCACATGTGGAGATCACATCGCTCCCTCCCTTCCTCCTCCCCCCCCCCCGCTTCTCAAGTAATTCAGTTTTAAGAGCCGGCGAGAAAAAAAAGCCACCCCCGCGCGGACTCCAGGTAGCCAAGAAGAGCGGATCCGGTCCCACCCGCCGCCGCCGCCACCCCCGCGTCCTAGGCGAGGGGGACTTAGGCTGCGCCCCGTCACGCCTTGGGTTTCCCATTCAAATAAACTACCTTCAAAAACCCGGGGCTGTTTCAGACGCGGCAGTGGCGGCGGCGGCGGGTGCCCGCCTCATCTCAAGAGATTCCCAGCCGGCAATGTTGCTGCATCTCCCTTCCGCCTGCCCTCTCAAGCTCCCTCTGTCCCAGCGAGCGGCGGCAGCGGCAGCGGCGGCGGCGGCGAGCGAACCATCCTTTACGCGGGGCTGAGCTCACGCGCCCGCCAGCCCCGCTCCGCACGCGCACGCGCGGCCAAAGCGAGCGAGCGAGCGAGAGAGAGTGAGAGAGCGAGAGAGAGAGAGGGGGGGGCTTCTCTCTCGACCTGCCCCGGCCACGCGCCTTCGGCTTTCCCTCCCTGCAGCGCCAGTCCCGGCTACCCACCCCCCACCCCCCCGCTTCCCCTTCTCCGATGGTGCGGCGGCAGCGGAGGAGGAGGTGGAGATGAGGGGCGGACGCGAAGGAAGCGCGCTTCGCAGTTGCCGCGTCGGTCCCGAAAGGCTGTGGAGAAGCGAGCGAGGTAGGAAAGCCCTCACTTTCTCCTCTCTGGCAGAGCCGAGAGTCGGTCTGCAGAAGCTGCTTAAAGAAGCCGTTCGTGTTCTCCAGCCCTCCCTCCGGCGGTCTGATGTCCTGCTTCTTCTTCTTCTTCTTTTTTTTTTTTTTTTTGCTTTTTTTGGGGGGTGGGGGGGTGGGTCTGGTTTGCTTTGATCAGAGCACAAGTCTCGTTTTTTTGTTTACCTGCTCGAGCTCCCCTCAAACTGCCAAGCGGCCAAGAAGTGGTTTAGGCGGCAGAAGCTGAAGGGAGCTCCTTTTAGGGAGCCAGATCTGCAGCGGGAGCGGTTGCCAGCCCCTTCCGCGCCCCTTCGCCAGGGTCAGCGCACAGCCCATTTCTGCTCTGCTTTAATTGGATCAAACGGGAGGGGGAAACTCCCTCCGGGCCTCTCCTCTGCAGCTTTTCTCTCTCTCTCTCTCTCTCTCTCTCTCTCTCTCTCTCTCTCTCTCTCTCTCTCTCTCTCTCTCTCTCTCTCTCTCTCCCTCTCTCTCCTTTGCACGAGGAATTTGGCACGAGAAAGGCGCGCAGCGGATCAATTTGGCCCCAGGTAATTCAGTAGCAAAGGACCTCGGGCGTGAGCTGATGCTGCCATCACCGCTTGCTGTCCAACCAGCGGATAACTTTGATGTTTCCAGATGGCCAAACTGACGGGATTCTCCCACTTAAAGGCGCCGATAGGCTATAAATGCCGCTGGAAGATTTGCGGCTAGTCGCTGTCACAAGCCCGCTCAATTACTGTACTGTACTCCAAGAGTTGCGACAGGCCGCCAGGGGTCGCTCTCTTAATCGTTGAACAATTTCCCAGATTTTTTTTTTTAAAAAAAAAGAGTCGGCATTGGGGCCCGTTTTGTGTGCACCGCTACTTCTCTCACGGATGCTTCGAAAGTCTGTAATTTTCCAGTTCCCAGATGGAAATTCCTGTATATATGCTTCTACAGGCCTCCAGGAGCTATGGAAAGAGTCCTGAGTTGCACTCAAAACACTTTCCCTCAGTACTTGGATTAATAAAATCACAAAAGCCATGTTAGCAGACTAGCCAAGCCTCTTCCTGGATCTAATAAAGTGTATGAGGTGGGGGGGTGTTATATGATACTTGTTGAACAGAAGATTTCTCATTTCAGGGGTCAGTGTAGCTTTAGAATTTCCTTCTTCCTACAATTTAACAAGTATGTGAAGATTCCTTTTTCTATGACCTTAACTGAACTCTTCAGTGTTCTGCAGTCAACGTTGGAAGCAGATTTATTTTACTTCAACATCTTCATAAAACCTGCAGTACTTTTGTACCGCTAGTCTTAGTAACCCCCCTCCCTCATTTTATTCCATTTCAGGCAAAGAAAACTGCATTATCAAGGTCTAGAGAAGAAAACATTCTTGCATGCTATCCCACACCATAAAAGAAAAGCAAAACTGTTCAAACATTTTCATGGCTACCTCATAATTAATGAGTTGTGGATTGGTAGGGACCTTGGAAATCAATTCCCTGTCCAGTATCAGAATCCCTGACTATTTATTTATTCCCAAATAAAATACATATAGGTTTTCAGCTACATTCATATAAAAAGAGCAAGGTTATTTATGAAGACTAGATGATGCTCTCACGTTTAGGAATATCCTGTTCCTCTTCTATATGGTCAACTGAAGTTCTAACTTGTTAGGCTGACAGATATGATCTCTAAATTGAGTGAGTTCTCAGTTTTACAATAAAGCCCAAGGCATTGTCCAAAGTACAAAAATTTGTGGTATAGGGGAAGCTGAACATGAACAAGAATTCACCTAGAAGTTTATATATTTCATCCTTCATTCCCTCTTAGTTTGTAATGCCAGACCAGCCAGGTTGTCTTGACTACAATATTGACTGAAATTCAGAAGAAAGATTTCATGGTTTACCAACAAGTGCTCCCCTCTTTGCAATTACATTTTTATGTATACTTCTGATGTTGTAGAAAGAAGAGACTCACACAACCTCTTCAGGAAAGGAAAGGTTTATTGCGCAGGTTCAGAGGCTAAACAAAGCAAAGGGTCTGAACCCCAAAGGGCTCATGAACAGACATATTTATACACCTTTAATTCCTAGTTATACATTGTTATACATTGTTTCTTATATGGTTACATCCTGCACATTCTTATCAGACAACAGTTTACAGAAGAAAATTACATGAAGTACGTGTAGTTTCACAGACAGGATATGACTATCCCAATCAACATCTACCTTAAGGGCAGGACTATGTTTGCTTAAACAATGACCTTTCTACACTTCCTCTTTACTGATACAGTTTCAGACAGTCAAAAGCACTTGATCCAGAAAAATGTCTAGATAATTGATATATCTTGCTTGAAGGCGGAGAAAGAGGTAGGCATTTATTTATTTATTATTTTTATTTTAATCCCATTTATATCCCGCCCTTCTCCGAAGACTCAGGGCGGCTTACAATTTAAGCACAAACCAATGTGCTTAGCAAGGCATGAGTATGCACAACAAAAAAGAAAGGGGAAAAGTGCTTTCTATTCTATTTATTTTTTTAAAAAATATTCAGTCTTTATTACTTTATAAGTAACTCAAGATGGTGAATATAATATTCCTTCCTCCTCATGTCAAGTGAACCCCATATCCCTAAGAGATTTGGAAAACTCACTTATAACTGTAAGTTAGTGTCGTTTCACCATCCTACCTCTGGCTGAGATATTTGGAAGTTTCTAGCTCCAAAGTTTCTAGAATGCAAATTGCTTTTCTAACAAGGCATTATTTATTCCAACTGGAAAAAATGATATATTATGTATACGTGGATTTCCTCACTCTTGCAATGCAAATTTTATTCTCATTCCCGTGTTTTACTTTTCTGTCACATCAATGTTTTTCTTGTTGTTGAATTACTCAAGTGCCTGTATATCTCCACTTACTCTACTCTCATGGAATACACAATCATTATTTCCATTCTTCTTCATCCCAGCTGCAGACCTGGATGTAACTTAACCACTGCAGTAGTAGACAGTGTCTAATGTGTATACTCATGCTCATTTTTGAAAGATATTCTATTTAATTATTTAATTTATATGCCACCCATCTCGCTATCCAAAGAACAACTGTTTTATAACCTTTATATACCTTACACTTCTCACTTGTAATTATATCTGCTTCATGACTACAATATCTATCACTCTACCCTTATCCTCAAATTTGCTTTCTGCAACAACTTGCCTAATGCAAAGATCCAAAGAACTTGACAGCTTACATAATTTGCAACCTTCTAATTGACCTAATAAAAAATGTTCTAACTTGAATTCTTTTGGTTTTTCACTCATATGATCACTAAATTGGCTGTCTGATTAGTGTTATGTTTGTTTGAGATAGAATTTCCCATTTTGTGGATGCGCTGGAAATTTAAAGCAATTTGATAAGAAAAAATTACTTTAGACCTCCCCCCTTCATCACAAGTTTAAACAATTTTAGTAACTTATCATCTCTTAAAATACTATACAACAAATGATCTCATCTATAAACAGATTTTAAAGCCAGAGTCCTGGCAGCAAAAGTCCATTAAAGATTACAAAAGATAAAGACAAATATATTTTAACCTTGATCAAATAAACAGACCTTATATTCCTTCCCTTCCCTTTTAACAATCTTAGTCTTTTTTCTTTTCTTCCTTCATTCGTTCTCACAAAATTCTTCCAAACATTAGCAAGCCTGTATTGTAAATCCAGCAGAGCAATTTATCCAAGTAATTCTTCTGGTGTGTTACTTGTATGTCCCTTTTAATTACTAAGACATTAACTGGTTTCATCTGTATATCCAGTTTATCATCTTCTTCCATATAATTCATATAGCATCTCATTTTTATATCTACATTTAAATCAATTTCAGTCTTGTCTGGTAAAACTTGTTCCTTTTATGTAACTTCATTTAAACAGAATCTATCTATAATGGCAGATATTCTTAAAACTAACTTGTAAAGATATTGTTCACAAATATCTTTCAATACATCCAATGTTAAAGTATTTTGCACCATTCTATGTTAGCAAGTCAAATTATGTGTTCTTATCTTTTAATTGTATTCTTTAGTTCCTTCTGGTTCCCTCTGGTATCCAACCTTCAAAGTTCTGTCTTATTTTTTTATTTATTTTTTTTAGAAATCAGAACAACAGCTGTTTCCCACAGGAAGAATTCTTGCAATTAATTTCAAAGTCTTAGTTCAAATCTATCTGGACCCCTATCCTTTTATATTTTTTAAATCAACACTGTAATCACTCTTTTGCTGTATACTCACCCCAAAATATGTTTTCTAAGTCCTTAAACCTATACTTAAAACTTCTTTTGCTAGGAATTGAAGGAAACCCATCCAGTAAATACCACAAAACCTGTCATTCTGAAGGTTCTTAATATTTAAAAATAATTAAATGTAATTTTATAAATGTGATTATGAAATGAGATCCATCCAAACTTTATGTCTGTGTGTTACAATTGTGAGCTTAGTTGGAATGCCTCAACTCCCAGCCACTGGAAACCCGCATCTACCACAAACCTATGCACACAGGCCATATCCTCAGCTTCGCAAGCAACCACACCACCACACACAGAAGAAGCTGTATCCAGATCCTCTTCAGAAGAACCAAGACACACTGCAGCACCACAACACTAAGAAATACAGAAGAGAAATGGCTGCTTGATGTCTTTCTCCATAATGGTTATCCAAAAAACTTCGTATTCCAACACACAGCACCCAAGCCACAACACAGCACACAGCCAACCACCATGCAAAAATTAACCCCACCAACACAAAAGGGGTGTCGGAAATAATAGCCAGAATTCTCCAACCCTTAGAATAGCAATAGCCCAAAAACCCACAGCCACACTCCGCCAGGAATTATCCAGAACCAAAGACACCTTAGCACCACCGGTGCCTCCTGCAGGTCAAGTCCGGATTGCACAACCAGTACCTCAAATGCATGTTCTTCAACAGGCATCTTCTATTGTACCACTGGTTGGCAACTTGAAATTGAAGCAATCAGGACAAAATTACAGGGCATGGGTCAGTGAAGTTGGACTTTTGCTTCGCAGAGAAGGTACTCATTGCATGGTATTTAATCCTCCTAACCAGCCATGGACTCCTGATATATGGGACTTGAATAATAAAGCATGCACAACATTATTGATGTCAATGGACACTGAATTGCAGCTTATGTTTTCACAACATGCAACTGCTCAACAAATTTGGACTCAATTAGAAGCATGTTATCAGCGTACGTCAATTGAGTCTACATGTTTGCTTTTGTCCGAGTTCCATGGCTCTAGATTAAAACCTGGTGAACATATTGGAGAACACTTAACTAAAATGAAAGGAATAAGAAGAGAACTGGGTGAAAAAGGCTATCCTATTGATGACTTTCAAATGATCAGCATTATTATTAACTCATTGAACTATGAATGGAAAGATGCTATTACCAAGATTAATCAAGTGCCCATTGCTCAACGCACAGTGGATGATGTATGCAGATTTTTAACTGAAGAAGAGGCACTTATGCAAGCCGCGCCACATTTGAGAGGACCACCTGCATCAAGAGCTCCAGCGAGGCGTCCCTTCCGTGAAAGAGCCTACGTTCCAAGAATGCCAAGATGTTACATCTGCAATCGTGTGGGACATGCCACCCAGGATTGTCCCCAACAATTTCCAGCGCCCGCCACGTACCAGCCCAGAGGAACAGATTCCAGAGGAGGCAGAGGTAGAGGCAGACGACAAGGTCGTGGTCCCAGGCATGATCCGCAAGCTCTACTTGCCACATTGGCTTTAACCAATGATCCACAACCTCAACCAGAGTACGACAGATGACTTCTTTGGACTTTGGACAGTGGAGCAGCATTACATGTTACCTATAGAAAAGAGCTTTATACAGAGATGCACGAGCCTGAACCTGAACTTCGTGAGCTTTACTCTTTTTCTAATCATCCTGTTCAGGCCATGGGAAAAGGAACTGTTTACGTTGAAGAGCTCAATGCATACATTCCTGATGTTTATTATGTACCATCAGCTAATAGTAATTTGCTTAGTCAGAGTCACTTGTCTAGGGTATCAAAATTCCAGGTTCATCATCTTGAAAAGGCAAGTTATGTAGTTAAAGACGGAGACATTGTTGCTGAAGCCATGTTGATTGGTGGTGTTTATTATTTAAAGCCAAAGTCTAAGCAGCAAGAGCAGGCAAGTATACAAGATCCAAAAAGGGAGAGTGCAGGCCCAGTGAGAGATGTCCCAGAGAGAGATCCTGTTACTTTTTCAAAGGCTCCTAAAGCTAACAGGAAGACAAATAAGACACAGGTTGCTCACGGCAAGCCTGAGGTTTCTAATAAACATGTTAATGTTGAGAATTCACTAACAGGTAAACCTTTGCATTACAGGTGTAATCATAAGTGGCATAGAAGATTGGGTCATGCTAGTTTCTGTGTTCTGAAGAAGATGCCAGAGTTTGCAAGAGGTTTGGATCTAAAGGGGTGTAAGGTGTTCTTGGATTGTGCTGTCTGCAAAAAAGCCAAATCCAAAGCAGCAGCAATTCCAAAGCGCACTACACGCCTGTCAACACACATTTTTTATTTGGTACACACTGACATAGTGGGTCCTTTTCCACCAACAATTGGTGGTAAAAGATATTTCTTGACAATTGTTGATAATTACTCTAGATATGGATATGTATTTCCTATGAAAGAAAAATCTGAGACCTTTCAGATCTTTAAAGATTTTGCCGCTCTTGTATATACCCAACACGAAGTCAGCATCACCAGAATTCAGAGTGATCGCGGTGCTGAATTCATGTCTCAGCGTTTTCAGTACTGGATGCGTAAGAATGGCATACTACACCAGACCTCAGCTCCTTACACTCCAGCTGAGAATGGAGTGGCAGAATGCAGAAACGGGGTTCTTCAAACAATGATGCGTTGCCTACTTGAAGATGCTAACCTCAGTCTCCCATACTGGGGTGAGGCTATTAAATATGCTAATCATATCATCAACCGTACTTGAAGTAGTGTAATAAATCAGACCCCTTATTTCATGTTATATGGACACAAGCCTGATCTCTCACATCTCCATATTTTTGGTTCATATGCTATGGTGAATATTCCTTTAGCTCAGAGAAAGAAAGGGGGTCCTGCAGCAAAAAGAATGAGATTTATGGGTATTGATGATAATTCAAAATGGAGCAAATACATCGACTCTTTTCATGTAATAGTGATTTCACAATCTGCTACTTTTGAGGAAGATGCTGACTGGTCCAGGATTCATTCTAACGATCCTGAAGTTTATTTTCCTAGAGATGCTGCTGCTAATGCCACGCAGCCTGATGATCAAGATTCACAGGCGAATGTTCCTTCCACTAGTTCTTCTCAACCTACTGTTCCGTCTTCGCAAGCCACCGATGCTGCCGCTGGTGACGATGATGAAGACGAGGACGAAATGGAAGAAGAATGGACAGTTGTTCCGAGACGTTCCAAGAGGACCACAAAGGGAATCCCTCCAAAACAGTATTTGTGGCAAGTAACGAAAGCACCTTTACCTTTGATTTGTAATGTTACACTTCCTCCTGAGAAGTTCACACAAATCAAACATCTTCCTGAATCAGAGCAAGAAAAATGGTATGAGGCAATGCAGGCTGAAATGGACAGTCTAAAGAAACTTCAAGTGTTTACACCTGCAAGCCCTCTAGCAAACAAGAAAGTTATTGGCACTCGATGGGTCTACAGAATTAAAAAGAAGCCGAATGGTGAGTCGTTGTATAAGGCCAGACTTGTAGCCCAGGGTTTCTCTCAACGTTATCCTGAGGACTATACAAATACTTATTCACTCACAGTGCGGACTGAGAGTGTGAAAATCGCCTTAGCCACTGCAACTATCCTTGGTTTAGAGGTTTTCCAGTTTGATGTTGAAACAGCTTATCTACATGCTGATCTAGATGAAGAAATTTATGTGAAAGGTCCTCCAGGTTTCCGACAACAGGAAGGGGATACTTGGTTTCTACACAAAAGTCTTTATGGTCTGAAACAGTCTGGTTTAATGTGGTACTTATGTCTTTCTGACAAACTAAATTCAATGGGCTTTATTAAGTCCAAAACAGACAAATGCGTGTTTACTAAAAGATCTGATAATAGGTATGAGATAGTTCTTGTTTATGTTGATGATATTGTTTATATTGGTCCAAATAAGCAGATGAGTGAGATTTTTGTTAAAACTTTACCAAAGTTTTTCACATTGAAGTCTTGGTGGCCACTGATGAAGGCGGACATAGAGGCATACATACGGGACTGCCCCATATGTGCCACCACAAAGCCCCATACAGGGGGGGCACCAGGGTTGTTGCAAAAAGCCATGGGAGGATATAGCCATGGGCTTCATCATGGAGCTACCGGAGAGCCATGGATATACAGTTATCTGGACAGTAATCGACCTCTTTTCTAAGCAGGCCCATTTCATTCCATGCAAGGGGTTGCCATCTGCTCGTAAGCTAGACAAACTGTTCATCACACAGGTGAACCGCCTGCATGGGGTGCCCCGACGGATCATAGTATTGAGGGGTGCAGTTCACTGCTCGCTTCTGGTGTGAGTTCATCCGTTCCATTGGATCATCCCAAGGACTCAGCCACTGAGTGAATGTTGTGGTCATTAAGTCAATCCATTGTCTGCTATGGGGAGTTTTTGCCAAAACCCAGAAGTAAACATCAGTTTTCAGCAAAAACAACATAAATCGCTCTGCAGCAAGACAGACGGTACGTTGATTTTAAATAAGTAAATAAATCTTGGTTGTGTGTGGGACATCGCAAATGGTCATAAATACAAACCTGTTGCTGAGTGCCCAAAATGCAGTTATGCGACCAATAGGGGTCAGCCATTGGAACTCCGGAACCAGGTTGTAAGAACCTTTGGGGGTTGTTGGAACTTTTAACAATTTCTGATTGACCAGTCATAAGCTGAAGATTCCCTGCCAATTCACTTCAAAGTCAGTTTTTTTAATTCATAAAAGCAAAATTCTTATCCAATTTAAATTCACTCAGTCAAGTGAACATAAGCAAACCTCCAACAAATATGATCATCCCTTTCCAGTAAGTTGTTTTTTTTTATCCAGTAAAACAAAATCCTCTCAAGATTTTTCTTCATGAACAGTTAAACTGAACTTTTAGAATTGCCATATTACAAGGCGCTGGTAATTCTGGAAGTTGGCTTCAAACAGATTGAATTTTAATTTTTTTAACCATCATAGCATGTAAAAAACATGCTGTAATTTTCTAATTTATTTGAAACTAATGAAATAAATGCAGGCACACTTCGGAAAAGGAAAAGGGAGTTGTACAAAGCCATTGCCAATTTGTAAGGATTAGGTCACTATTATTTTGAAAATAAATAGCTCTAAATTAATAGCTTTATTGCTTCAAACATAATCCAGTATAATTAATAGGTGAATTAAATCGTTCAAAACCAATAACATAAGCAAACATTCAAGGTTCTGTGATGTGGACACAGTATCATGGCAAGACAAATTCAAATATTTTAAAGATGGTGGTGATGATGATGGTGCTGGTGGTCCTGGTGATGATGATGATGATAATGAACCTGAACATATTTCAGCTGGCCCTTTTTCATATTCTGGTATTTGGAAGAAATGTTGGTTAACTACTTGCTACATCAAGTGAAGCTACACAATGATTCCTCCAAAGAGGTAACATTGACATATTTTTGCACTGACAATATAAAAGACAGCCTGTTACTTTAATTGCTTCGTTTTGGGGGGAAACGTCAGCCGGATGTTTTGAGAAGATAAGAAAAGCCCCCATACAGAATGGAAAGTGAAACTTCATATGTAAAACTAATTGGATAATGTGATTTATGACGTGTAGCTAAGGGTGGGGATTGTGTGTGTTACAATGCGTTTGGGGGGGGAGGAGATTTCAGATTCTGGCATCCCTCCATGAGTGCCGATGTTTCGTTTCATTATTAAGACTTTTTAGATAAACAATGCCTGCATTTTGTTTGAACTGTCTCATTTATTGGAACCATGACAGTAACTTTAAATTTCATCTTCAAAGGTCTGGGAAGGCTTAAGGGCAAGGAAAATCTCTTTCTTACTAACTCCCTAGGAATTAGTAAGCAAGTTAATGGGTCTCAGTAAGATCCAAGAAATCTGCCTGATCCTACCCTACCGCCTGACTGTTTTTCCTCAACTGTGCAGAACTTGTGATGATGGACATGAAGCTTCCATAATAATTTTCTCAAATTAAAGGTGGCTGGGATGTTTAAGGATATAGTACCTGAAAACAGAAAGGAAAAGAAAGGCCAGCAGAAGAAAAATGTTGCTCATAATTCTAACAATTACTACATAGAATTCAGATACTAAAAAATTTGTCTTTGAACCCTCTTCTCCTCTATTGTAAACTTAAACATTTAAGTTAAACTAGAACTCGATGTATACTGCTCCACTGTCTAATAAATTAATCTTATCTGATAGAGAAATCATTTTTCAAGCCTGACTTTGAGGTTTGTTTTCTCATTCAAATTCTGTAGAAATGGAATTTTTTTAAGAAAAAAAAGGATTGCAGATGTACCAACATGGAAAATGGACATCATAAGAGGCAAGGGGTGATTTTGCGATGATTTTCCTGATTTTTATCCCATCCTGTGTTGATGTACATGATAAAATCCCACAGCAAGTAATATCTGTCCTTGAATTTTATCTGTTTCTTGTAGTATGTTTAATGAAAACAAAAGTGCTGTTGGTTATACAATTTCTGACTAAGGAAGCAGACAGGGAGATGTATCTCTCTTGCTAACATAGCAGATAAGCATTGACTCTGAGAGCAGCAACCATTTTTCTTTTTCTGTAACATTTAGGCCTAAAATTAATCTCTAAGTCAAACACAACTTCCGATGACTTCATGGACATGACAGTAGTTTTGTAAGCAATATTATGGAAGTCGTATGCTACTCCCTTCTTCCAGGTTTTCATTTTAATCTTTCCAGTCTATCTTGTAGTCCTGGAACTTCCTAGTATCTTTCACACAAATACTAGCCAATCCCTTTTCTTTTTAAGGTCAAAGGTTAATTGGTGCAGCCATTTAATTGCGCAATCCTAGATTCAGAAGTTCACTTCTAAGATGATGTTGTCCGAGTGCCTGGATCCTAAAATGCCTCCTGAAGAATACCTTACTGGGAACAATTACATGAGCAGCCATTTTTCAGGATCTGCTTTGTCTCAGTTCTGGTGTGACTTACGGCAGGTTGATGGTGTGACATATTGCACAACCAAGTAAGTAATACCAGTATGTGCCAATGCATGAATTCAGAACACTTTTCATCCCTTTGATTCCATTCTGTTTTATTGTGAGATACTTTTATATTTTATTCATCCTAATTTGGTTGTTGACCAAAGTGAATTGATTAACAACCAATCTGTCAATATATGTGTCTTGTTATTTTTGTTATTGTTGGGCCTTTTCTGTTGAACAACAAAAGGCACTAGTGTCAGGAATATTTTTTTTTCTCCTGTTTGTTTTATTGAAACCTCCAGAAAAAAATAAATCCAGTGAATCTGCAGGAATTACAAAATAAACAAGTAATCCAAGGTAATCAAATAATAATATTAGATCACAGGCATGCTTAAACTAACTCACGCTAACAATAACCCAATATGTACTATTTCTTGGGTGTGAGGGAGGGCTGGACAGAAAATAGAACATCCACTGGTGCTGTATATCTAATTGATTTGTAATTAATATTCAAGAGATTTTGACTTCCAGTAGATAAAACATTGGAGCTGAAATGAAACATTTAAGAAGATATATTTGCCATAACTGAATTGCTAAATTCTCTTTTAGTGATTCTCATAATAAAATATGAGTATCAGTTTGCTGCCTTTGATCATATCTGTTTACAGTGTTAATGCCAGTTTGATAGCAATATTCTTGCTTGCCATGCAAGTATATCCCTAATATTTAGAATTAGAGTTTCATATGCAACTTATTAAAGGGGAAGGGCATGTTTGGTTCTGCCTCTAAATCACCATTTTCTATCAAGTTCCATTTCTTCAGCCATTAATTTAAATTTTGCATTAAAATATAACTGATGTTTGCACACTCTTGAACTAAAGAATTGACTAGATAAATTATTCACCCAAAAGGCAGTGTTTGAGTATTATATGAGCATAATAAGGAAAGTCTTTCTGACAAGTGGGTAACAAAACCACAGTCTGTTTTGTGATCCCAGATTTGCATGAATTTGCATTTGTGGAATCATCACTGAAAGTTTTCTTTTGCAGAGGAAATACTTCTTTGACATCAGACGTCAGACTAGAGAGTGTTTTTCACAGCTTTCCTCATCATTTAATTTCTACCTTCCATGGATTTCATTCAGTCGAATCACTACTCCCACTCCATTTTGAGATTAACTATGCAAACTCGGTGGGTTTCAAAACACTCATTGAATTTCAGAGCCTACCATGTAACATCAGTGAACTTGATCCTTTTACTTGTCATTCCTTTACTTTCTCAAGAGTGCTGATTTCAGCCTGATGGGAAGATCCTACTGTTAAGTATTCGGTTCTTGCAGGCATTGAGCGAGATGAAGGGTTCAAACCGCAACAAGTTTATTCATAGTCATCACATAACAGAAGCAAACTAATAGCTGCTGCACAAACTAATAGCAGCTGCTGCTGCTCAGCCCAGCAATCGTTCCATAACATTCAAAAGTAGGTCAGCCATTAAGCAAACAGTTAGACACAAAACAAGTGATTTAAACATATAAGCCCAATTCATTATACCCCTTCCACCTGGATAGCACAAACTCTCATTTGTTTACATAATATTGCAGATACTTAGGTGGCCTTCATTCATTCAGAACGTCTAGGGCAGGGGTGTCAAACTCGATTTCATTGAGGGCCGCATCAGCATTGCGGTTGCCCTCAGGGGGCAGGTGGGTATGGCCAGGGTGGGCATGGCTAGAGTGCATATGGCCTACTGGGTGGGCGTGGCCAGCTCTACATCGTTCGCATCAAGGGTGCCTATGGGGGCCTGGGCAGGAGTGGGACAGATCTGAGGGTCTCTGGTGGAAGGAGGGTCTCTGGGCCAGGGCCAAGGCAGTGGGGGCCGTTCCCTCACTGTTTCCAGGATGGCTTTGCGGGCCACATGAAACCACTTCGTGGGCCAGATTTGGACCCCGGGCCTTGTGTTTGACATGTCTGGTCTAGGGTTTACAAGGATCCCCCAGTATACCTGCTTGTCTGCCAGGCTGGGCAGACCAGGGCTCTGCGGTTTGGTGGAGTCAAAATGACTTGAGTCCCTTTGGCTGGCCTGTCCCGGTCGGCCCAAACCAAAGTCCAATTGTGCAGCAAAATCTGCAGGGCTGCTTCTTGGTGTAGGTTGACTGTCCAGGTCCTGTGACACAGTCTGCGTGTCAGGAGGGGACTCTTCTACGGCCAACTCCCCGTCCTTTTGCTCAAGAGTTCTCTTAGAGCATGCAAACTGCTCTGTTGGACCACTGACTGGTGGACCCAGTGTCTGTCCCTCTTGGAAGTCCTGAGCCAGCGACTGATCTGCTAGCCGCCGACACAGCTGATCAATGTGTCGGCAAATGACTCGCCCATCTTCCAGGACCACCTTGCAGGAAAGTGGTCCTGACAGTTTAACAACCTTTGCTGCCACCCACAAAGCCCCTTGCCCATAATTCCGGGTCCAAACCTGGTCACCCACTTGTACGTTTCTTCGTGCCTTTGGATGTGCAGTGTCCGAGGCTACTCTGTCAGGGTGCAGCCTGTCCAGTTTAGTGATCAGCCACCTGCCCCAGTGAAACTCTGCTGGGCTCTTGCCCATGGCGGTGGGTGAGGGGTGACATGATAGCAGTGTTCCAATATCTCAGGGGCTGCCACAAAGAAGAGGGAGTCAAGCTATTCTCCAAAGCACCTGAAAGCAGGACAAGAAGCAACGGATGGAAACTAGTCAAGGAGAGAAGCAACCTAGAACTAAGGAGAAACTTCCTGACAGTTAGAACAATTAACCAGTGGAACAACCTGCCTCCAGAGGTGGTAAATGCTCCAACACTGGAGGTTTTTAAGAAGAGACTGGACAGCCATTTGCCTGAAATGGTATAAGGTTTCCTGCCTGAGCAGGGGGTTGGACTAGATGACCTCCAAGGTCCCTTCCAACTTTATTATTATTATTATTATTATTATTATTATTATTATTATTATTATTATTATTATTATTATTATTATTATTATTATTATTATGCGTTGTGTGCTGGCATAGTAGGAAATCAGCCAGCCTGTGATGCCAATCCCTGTGACAATGCATTTCAGGGATTCTTTGGTTGTGCGAACCATGCATTCTGCCTGCCCATTCGATGATGGGTGAAAGGGAGCCAACATGGCGTGCCTTTTGAGGTTTGCCCTGAGGAAGGCCTGGAATTCTGAAGTGGTGAATTGGGCCCCACTGTCGGAGACTACGACGTCTGGAAGCCCATGTGTTGCAAATAGTTTCCATAGCACCTGGATGGTCCTAGCAGTAGTCATATTGGAAATTGGAACCATCTCCAACCATTTAGAGTGGCTATTGACCACTATTTAAAAGAGCTGTCCCTGAAAGGGCCCGGCAAAATCTACATGGATTCTTGACCACGGTGTGTGTGTTGACCACGGTGGACAGGGCCCTGTGGCATCTCCAGTCTGGACTGTTGACATGTGTAACACCCATGTACTTGGGCCTTGATAGCTTTATCTAGCCCAGGCCACCAAAGGTAGCTCCTCGCCAGTGCCTACATCTGGACTATTCCCGGATGACCTTCGTGCAGAGACTGAAGAAACCTGGGCCTGAGTGAGCTGGAGACTATAACTATACTGCCCCAAAGGATACACCCTTTATGAGCTGACAGCTCATTTTTTCGCATAAAATACCTTTGGAACTCTGGTCCCGGGCTATTGTCAAGCCATCCTGTGTGAACCCACATCAATACATGGCTAAGGGTTTTGTCAGCTGCTGTCTCCACAGCTACATCTCCTGCATGGAGAGGGAACTCTGGCAAATCCTGTATGGCTAAAATGCATGCAGCCGGAGCCGGATCTGGCTCCAGGTGTGGCAAGGGCAATCTGCTAAGGCCATATGCGTGGCCCATATCTTTGCCTGGTTTGTGAACCAGCCTGTAGCTGTAGGCTGAAAGGAGACAGAATTTGAGGTGTCTGCCTGTCTGTTGTGAATAGTCCTAGCAAGGGCTTGTGGTCAGTGAAGACCATGGAAGGACATCCATACAAATAGTCATGAACTTTTTATTTTATTTTTATTTTTTTATATTTTATTAGTTTTTCAATGTTTACAATAATATCTTTAAAAAGCAATGTGGTGTCCGAGTTACAATAGTTCTATTTCAGACAGATACATATTATTACAAATCTCCACATTATTATAGCCAATACTTCCTCTCTCTTTTTTCTTCGAAATATATTATCTCTTATCTAAATTAACATATTTCTTATTGCTATCCATCAATCACTTAATAGTTTATTTTATTTTATTTTATTTTTTGAATGTATATCCATCAATCTTTTAATATATTTCATATTTTAACATTCCATCTTTAAAATATCAAACACCTTATCTATTTTTTCTAGCTTTAATTTTACATTAATATTAAAATTAAAACATTTAAGATTTTGATTTCATATTACTAAATAACCTCTTTTTCCTTTATACAATTCTCTTCAATACTTAATAATGTAATCCAGTTCTCATTTATCTCATTTCCATATCTATATCAATTTTACAATATTTAAAATAGTCATTAAGATACAAATCACAAGGAGAAGGAAAAAAAGAGAAAAAAAGAAAGAAAAAAGAAAAAGAAAGAAGGAGGAAAAAAGAAAAAGGAGGAGGACAATAAAATATTCTTGTTTCTCATTTATAGTTTCCACATATTAAACATTAACCAAAATTTGTTCCATTTTAACATTCAATACATCCTTCATATCTCTGCATCCAAATATACTAACTACAGTCTATCATTCTTAGCATATATATATCTTAACCCATATCATTTTAAAAAACTCAATATTTCAATGTTAATATTCATATATTTGTATTTTGTTTTTTTATTTTTATTATTATTTTTGTTGGGTAATCAATATTTTTATCAACTCATCAAATCATTCTTGTAATCCCAGTACCATCCTGTCTATTTTAATATTATCTATTTCAGGACTCTTAAAAATGTTCATATTTCTTCAATCTTATTCTTGCTTTCTTCCTTTGCCATGTCATTTTACGCTTCTTTGCCTCCGGATCATCAAAGCATTCTTGTATTACTGTATCATATTGAGGTGGACCTCCAATCTTCACCTTTGAAGAATTAAAGAATCTGCCAATAGCAGCAAATCTTATTATTTTCACCTCTTGATACAATTGTCCTGGTCCAAGTAAACTTCCTTCCATATTTTCTCCATCACCATCTTTAGAAACCTGTATTTGTTGACTATTTAATTCTTCTGCCAATGTATTTAATTGTTCAATTTCTTCTATTGAGTCCTGTCCCAATAAGATATTAGTTGTAATCACAGTCTGAGTTTGAGCTTGTTTCATCGAAATACTTTCTAACTCTTTTCCAAAGGATCTTATTTTATCGCCAGCTGTAGAAAGAAGCTGATAAGTTTGGTAGGTTATTTCCCACAGAGCATGAATTCGTTTTTGAAAATCTTCCATTGTAGACCCTCACACCTGGTGTTCAAGGTTACTCTTTATCCCCAGAATTGCAATTTCAAATTTATCCACTGGGTGTCCTCCAAGTACTTTAAGAGTCCTTTTCTTTTGTTATTTCTTCTTTAAATGTTTTTTTTTTTGTTTACAAAATACACCCTTGAATTTGTTCGCCGCCTTCCAAGAGCAGGGTTAAATCCCCCTCCCTCTCCACAGGGGGGAAAGTACTTAGCAGCTTAATTAGGTGAAAAAAAGCTGATTGAGGTACAAGAGAGGATTCTTACCCTCGACTCTTCCACGCTGCTTTAATGTTGCCTGATGTTAGCTTTGACTTTGGCTGTCTGCATCTTAGGAGCTGGCCATATTCCTATGGTCAGTCATTCGTCCACTGGTACAAAGGGAATGCAGGCACTAACGAGGGGGTTGCTGCCCCCCCCCCCGCATTTCTGCAAAGGCCCCTTCTGTCTGGACACCCCTCCAGGGCAACTCTTCGGTCCCTCTAGGACCCCCCTAGCGATGCGAATCTGGATGTGGAAGACGGGAGCCATCCTCCAGATGTCCATTTTACAGCTGTAGGCAAACCGGAAGTCAGTCATGAACTTTTTAACCCCAGCTACTATGGCCAAGGCCTCTTTGTCAATTTGCGCATAATTGCACTCAGCTGAAGTCAGGGTCCTCGAATAATAAGTGATGGGAAACTGTTTCCCATCAACCAACAAATGGCTCAACACAGCCCCAACCCCATATGGGAACTCATCACACGCGATGCAAACTGGCAGCTTTTCATTAAAGTGTGTGAGCACCAAATTTGAGGGCAGCAGTGATTTGGCTGCCTGGAAACTTCTTTCATGGACATTGGTCCACTGACACTGAGTGTTTTTGTCTAAGAGCCAGTGTAACAGCTCTGCCACTACAGCCTTATTTGGGAGGAATGCATGATCAAAATTTAGAAGGCCCAAGAAGGCTTGAAGCTCCCCTTTGGATCTAGGGCTTGGTGCCAGCTGAATCGCTTTCAGCTTTGATTCTGCAGGATGGATGCCATCGGCATTGATGTGAAATCCCAGGAACTCAGTAGACTGAACCCCAATCTTGCATTTCTCCTTTTTTAATTTGAGTCCTGCTGTGTGGAACTGCTGAAGGACAGCTCTAAGCCATTCAGCTAGGACTTCTGTGGACTCCCCAGCGATGAGCACATCATCGAAGTAAGGGCAGACCCCTGGAATACACTTGAGTGTATGCTCCATTACTCCTTGAAAGATCCCTGGGGCTACACTCACCCTGAACTGTAGATGCTTCACCTTGAAGGCCCCTTATGTGTCACAATGGTTTGGGCAGCTGCCGTGGCCTCGTTCACTGGCAGCTGCTGATAGTCCTGTGCTAAATCTAATTTAGTGAACATGTGGCCTCCTTGCAAGGACACCAAAATGTGGCTGACAACTGGCACTGGGTATGTGTGCTGTTGAAGTGCCCAGTTAATGGTGCACTTATAGTCAGCACAAATGCGTACCTCTCCATTGGCCTTGAGTGGCGTTACAATGGGGGTTTCCCATACCTCACTGTCTACAGGCTGCAATACCCCTTGACTGACCAGCTTGTCCAGCTCTGCATCGATTTTGTGCTTTAACGCAAAAGGCACTTCCCGGGGCTTAACCTGGATTGGCGCTACCAGAGAATCAAATCTAAAAGCTATTGGAGGGCCCTTGTACTCTCCCAAACTTGGACTGAAAACATCCACGAATTCTTTGCAGACTGAAGACAAGTCTACTGTCTGTGTCTGGTGAATGCCAATTACTTGGATGCCCAATGCATCGAACCAATCAAGCCCTATGAGGCTCATCCTCTGGCCTTCCACACAATAACATCTAGTGGGCCTGAAAAACCCTTGAATTTCACCACAAGTGTGGCTTCACCCTTGACCACCACTCAGGAGTTCTGGAAGTCTGTGAGTAAAATGTTAGATGGTCGAAGTTTGACCCATCTGTTGCTACAGCTGCAAATGTGCCGGAAGGTTCCGATGGAGATGATGGACGCAACTGAGCCCGTGTCCAGTTCCATTTTACATGGAACTCCTTGAAGCTCGACTTGCAATTGAAACTTCTGCTTAAGGGGTTGGTGGGCACCAGTGCGGAAGACGCTCCTACGACTGGAGCAGAACCCTACTTGGTGTTGTCCTGGGACCCCAGTACCTCTCCTGAATGATTCGTCTGGCTGGTGGTCCCTCTGGCAACCTCGGCAGACAGCGGTGATGTGACCTGTTTTTCCACACGCCCAGCACGTGGCTGTTTGAAAATGGCATTCTGGCATTGATGGTGGCCTCCGCAGCCCATGCACCTAGGGAACAGAACTGTCAGATGGCCTCAGTCCCTTATCCCAGTGCCTCTGTAGTTTGTCAACCTTGTAGTTGGAGTCAGTGTCTTCCATCCACTCAGCATCCTCGTGGTGGACAGCTTCAGTGCTTGGCGCACTTTTGGAGGGCTGCAGTGCCTTAACGGCCCCTCCAGCAGCTTCATCCGCATGACCTCCTTCAAGGCCTCCTGTAGCAAGAGAGTCTCCATAGCGAAAAGTTTTTGTTGGAGTTCTCGGTTCCTGAGTCCACAGACTAAGAGGTCTCTTAGTCTCTCTTCCAAGTCGGCGAAATTGCAAAGTTGTCATACCTGCCGAAGTGCTGCCTTGAATTCCGTTGCCAACTCGCTGGGTTATTGTTCGCATTGCTTGAAGGCATGCCTCCATGCTATCACAGATAACTTCAGCTCGAAGTGGTCTCAAAGCTTTTTCTTCAAGTCCGCGTAGGTGATGGACTCCAGTAATGCCGGGGTGACCAAGTTCTCAGTGATATCAAAGGTGGTTGGGCTGCACACTCAGAGGAGGGTTGCAGCCTTCAGCCCATCTTTGCTGACTTGGTTGGCGCGGAGGTAGTTTTCCACGTGGGAAATGTAGGATGATCATCTCTCCGGGTGTGTCACGTCAAACACTTCGAGCTTTCCAACCTTTGCCATTGTGAGTAGTCTTTGTGGTTAGAGTCTCGTGTTGCCTTGTGCTGCTGGCTTCTGCGTAGGCCCTAGGATGGATCCTAAGGGTGGGGTGGTCTCCAGCGTGGCTTGCTAGGCAGACCAAGGGGGGGAACATAGTTACTGCCAGGCTCTGTGCTGGCCTCACCCCCTAGTGACTTCAGGCTCTTACGATGAAGCAGCACATCCCACTCTCATCGCCAGTGCTAAGTATTCAGTTCTTGCAGGCATTGAGTGAGATGAAGGGTTCAAACAGCAACAAGTTTATTCAGAGTCATAGCATAACAAAAGCAAACTAATAGCTGCTGCGCAGCTATTTATATGGTTGGCCTCTAGGCGGTTTTCTGCCCAAAACCTACTTAACCGACTAAAGACAGCAAGTCTAGCTCAGCCCAGTAACCGTTACATAACATGCAAAAGTAGGTCAGCCATTAAGCAAACAGTTAAACACAAAACAAGTGATTTAAACATATAAGGCCAATACACTACACCTACCAATCCTAATTAGGAAAGTTATCAGGAAAAGAGTATAAAAATGTTAAGTCTGACCACTCTTGGAATGTCTTGGATTACTAGAACCACAAGAGATTCTGTTTTCTTTTACAAGAATTGTTGGTATTCTAGATGCTTCTTCCCATCCATCTGCTTAGATTTATAAACAATATAAAAGCCAGTACAGTTTTTTGTGGGAATGTGAGGTGGGGCTGGAGAATCATGCTGAGCTCACCAGAAACCTACAAGACCAATGAAAGGAGGTGGGCATTCCCTCTTCCCACAAATTCTCCAGTGTGGTTCTGTTTGCACAACAAGTCTAATTAGATCAGTTTCAAAACTAACATTTATACTGTATGATGGGGATTGGGGTCCTCTCTTAGCTGCTGGTTGAATCCAGTGCATTTGGATTCACGTGGAGCCCCAAACCGAGAAAATTAGGTCCATCCAATAACCAAATTAAATCTGTTGGGCAAACATAGTCATTATATGCTTTCCTCCAAGACTGTTTTCCCATTTTCTCCAAGGCATCTCTGAGGATCTAGAAATCAATCTAGTTGAGATGGGGAAGAAATATCAGCTGGAAATATTAAATAGCTCCATTCCTCACTCATCACTGTCCTTTGTAAGAGGGTCCCATGCAAATCATATTATTAAGCTAGCTAATATAGAGAGTAGATCTGTCTCTTGTCAAATATTAATTCAAGTCTTGTTGAGCCTTCTTGCAAACCAGCAATCTCTCCTTCCAAAGTAGTCTTTCTCAAGCTGCCTGTTGCTTTTATTTCAAAGCCCTCTTAGGAGACACTAAACAAAAATGGCTCAAGTTTATGGTACTGAAAGGAGCGAGTTATTCTGAGTGCCACATAATCCTGCCAAAAAAATCTGGGGATTCCTAAAGCCAATCCACAGAGCAGAACAGCTAGTAGTTGTTGGGGGGAAAATCAGGGAATAGGAAGCAGGGCACTGTTACAAAGTACCGTATTTTCCGGCGTATAAGACAACTGGGCGTATAAGACGACCCCCTACATTTCCTGTTAAATTATAGGGTTTGGGCTATACTCGCCGTATAAGACTACCCCTCTTCCAACGCACACCAAATAAAAATTAAAAAACATCAGATTTGATTTTAATATGGTAATTTTAATTCAAATGCTTATGACATGCAGGTGCTTAGTAGGAAAACTGTCACTTATAAACATAAGGCTGTTTGTCATCAAACATGTAAAAATAAAACAGTGCAAGTGGATTAAACTATAATAATAATAATAATAATAATAATAATAATAAGAAGAAGAAGAAGAAGAAGAAGAAGAAGAAGAAGAAGAAGAAGAAGAAGAAGAAGAAGAAGAAGAAGAAGAAGAAGAAGAAGAAGAAGAAGAAGAAGTTGAAGTTGGAGGGGACCTTGGAGGTCATCTAGTCCAACCCCCTGCTAAGGCAGGAAACCCTATACCATTTCAGACAAATGGCTGTCCAGTCTCTTCTTAAAAACTTCCAGTGTTGGAGCATTCACCACTTCTGGACGCAGGTTGTTCCACTGGTTAATTGTTCTAACTGTCAGGAAGTTTCTCCTTAGTTCTAGGTTGCTTCTCTCCTTGACTAGTTTCCATCCATTGCTTCTTGTCCTGCTTTCAGGTGCTTTGGATAATAGCTTGGCTCCCTCTGCTTTGTGGCAGCCCCTGAGATATTGGATCACTGCTATCATGTCACCCCTCACCCTTCTCTTCGTTAAGCTACACATACCCAATTCCAGCAACCGTTCCCTATTTTCCCAATTCACTTTTTCACTTTTCCTAATTCACTCTAAAGCTTTCTCTGCACAGAGCCTTAAATAACACCAGCTGCCTGCAATTAGTGCAGGTTCGCATCCCACCAGGCTCAAGGTTGACTCAGCTTTCCATCCTTCCAAGGTAGGTAAAATGAGGACCCAGATTGTTCGGGGCAATAAGCTCACTTTGTAATAATGCTGCTTGGGGGGGGGGTGAAAGCCCTAATAAACAGGCATATACACAGAATGAAGGCTATTGCTAAGCATATTGATTTGTGCTTTAAATTGTAAGCCACCCTGAGTCTTCGGAGAAGGGCAGGATATAAATGGGATTTTTTTAAAAAAAGACCAAATGGGAGATCCGCTCCAGGTTTTCCAGCCAGCCCACCCAGTTCCTGAGTCAAATGTGTCCTTAGAGCTAAGCCGCTGCTCTGGCTGCTGCCTTCCCCACCTGCCTTTCAAGTTGGGATATACTACAGCTGCTCTTCAACTTTAGAAGGAAAGACGCCCAGACCCCAGCCTGCAAAAAATCACAGACTGCAGCTTCTTCTCCAATTGGTCCCGCTTTCCCTGCGCAGACTAAATGGGAGATCCGCTCCAGGTTTTCCAGCCAGCCCTGTCCCTAAATTTTCAGCACCCGGCGTATAAGACGACCCCTGACTTTTCAGAAGATTTTCATGGGTTAAAAAGTAGTCTTATACGCCGGAAACTACGGTAATGCCATTGAAGGCAACTAGATTTTAAGCCAAGGAAGTGACAATTGGTTTTGACACAAGCAACTACTAGAGGAAACAAACAGGAGAGCTAAAGAAAATTAGAAGAAGCAGCTTCTGTTCACTATCAAGGATAGCATTTTATTTCTTTTGTTATTTCATGATCCCAAGAAAGAAACATAGTTTTACAAACAAACCACATCACACTTTTATTAACATTTCCTTTTCTGCCCAAATCACTCTGGATTGTTTTCCTCTAGCCTGGTCCCTTGAGTCCCATTTCTTCTCACTTGTTCTTATCTGAGTCTTAGATACTAAAGAAATTGGTCAAATCTTATCAAAATGTGGAACTCAGAAGAGATTGCAGATTTTAGGAGCAGGGGGGAGCCACTGAGAGCAAGAATACATAGTCATCTCCAGCAGATGTACAATTCAGATTATTATTTTTATTAATGTGTATGTATGTGTTAAAGATGACAAAATATGATGACATTATCATCGGAGCTTTCACAGTTCATATGAAAGGCCAAGATTTCCTTGTCTATTGGGCCTGATGTCTCTAGTTACTGATTGGTTAACATCATACCACAGTAATATACAGGTTCCAAACCTACTTTTATATTTATTCTGGCAACACTAGTACAAGAGATCAATAAGTCATGAGTCACAAGGACAATGGAACATAACATAATCACAATGACAACAGAACATAAGGTTATTCCACTGTGGTACATGCCATTATTTGTAGCAACATTTGCTATATTTTATATTGGACAATTCAGTGATCGCTAGGCAAAAAATAAACGGATGAATAAAAAAATGGAAACATCCAAAACTCCAGATATACTGTCATTAACTTCAAAGTGGCTAGCCTTCACAAGAAGAAATTGGAGGAACTGATTTTGTCACAGAGTAACTAAGGTAGTTCATTTGAACTCTTAAACACCATTTCTTATAGACTAAAAATGATCAAGATTTCCTATTACATTATAGGGTAGTGTAATGGTGAAGGATTACTGCCTTGTCGTGGCGAAGGGGCTTGCGTAATTCAATGAAGCTATGAGCTATGCCGTGCAGGGCCACCCAAGACGGATAGGTCATAGCAGAGAGTTCTGACAAAACGTGATCCACTGGAGAAGGAAATGGCAACCCACTCCAGTATCTTTGCCATGAAAACCCTATGGACAGTACCAAAAGGCAAAACGATATGACACTGGAAGATGAGCCCCTCAGGTCGGAAGGCGTCCAATATGCTACTGGGGAAGAGCAGAGGGCTAGTACTAGTAGCGCCAGAAAGAATGAAGCGACTGGGCCAAAGCTGAAAGGACGCTCAGCTGTGGATATGTCTGGTGGTGAAAGGAAAGTCCGATGCTGTAAAGATTTTTTCTCCGTAGGAACCTGGAATGTAAGATCCATGAATCAAGGCAAGCTGGACATGGTCAAACAAGAGATGACAAGACTGAACATTGACATCTTAGGTATCAGCGAACTAAAATGGACAGGAATGGGTGAATTTAATTCAGATGACCATCAGGTATACTACTGTGGGCAAGAATCCCTCAGAAGAAATGGAGTAGCCTTCATAGTCAATAAAAGAGATAAAAGAGTAGGAAAAGCAATACTGGGATACAATCCTCAAAATGACAGAATGATCTCAGTTTGAATCCAAGGCAAACCATTCAATATCACAGTAGTCCAAGTCTATGCCCCAACCACCGGTGCTGAAGATGATGAAATTGACCGGTTTTATGAAGCCCTACAGCACCTTATAGAACTAACAGCAAAAAATGATGTCCTTATCATCATGGGGGATTGGAATGCTAAAGTAGGAAGCCAAAAGATAATTGGAATAACAGGCAAGTTTGGCCTTGGAGTACAAAATGAAGCAGGGCACAGGCTGATAGAATTTTGTCAAGAGAATACGATGGTCATAGTAAACACTCTTTTCCAACAACCCAAGAGACGGCTCTACACATGGACATCACCAGACGGTCAACACAGAAATCAGATTGACTATATGCTCTGCAGCCAAAGATGGAGAAGCTCTATACAGTCAGTAAAAACAAGACCAGGAGCTGACTGTGGCTCAGACCATGAGCTTCTCCTTGCAAAGTTTAGGCTTAAACTGAAGAAAGTAGGGAAAAGCACTAGGCCACTCAGGTATGAATTAAATCATATCCCTGTTGAATATACAGTAGAGGTGACAAATAGATTTAAGGAATTAGATCTGATAGACAGAGTGCCTGAAGAACTATGGACAGAGGTTCGCAACATTGTACAACAGGTAGCAAGTAAAACCATCCCAAAGAAAAAGAAATGGAAGAAAGCAAAATGGCTGTCTGAGGAAGCTTTGCAAATAGCTGAGGAAAGGAGGGAAGTGAAAGGCGAGGGAGAAAAAGAAAGATACGGCCAATTGAATGCAGAATTCCAGAGAATAGCTAGAAGAGATAAGAATGCCTTCTTAAATGAACAGTGCAAAGAAATAGAAGAAAACAATAGAATAGGGAGGACCAGAGATCTTTTCAAGAAAATTGGAGAGATGAAGTGAACGTTTCATGCAAAAATGGGCATGATAAAGGACCAAAACGGCAGGGACCTAACAGAGGCAGAAGAGATTAAGAAGAGATGGCAAAATTACACAGAAGAACTATACAAGAACGAGCTTAACGTCCCTGATAATCACAATGAGGTGGTCACTGACCTCGAGCCAGACATCCTAGAATGTGAAGTGAAGTGGGCCTTAGAAAAGCTGAGCAACAACAAAGCTAGTGGAGGTGACAGTATTCCAGCTGAGCTATTCAAAATCTTAAAAGACGATGCAGTAAAAGTGCTACACTCAATTTGCCAGCAAATTTGGAAAGCTCAACAGTGGCCACAGGATTGGAAAAGATCAGTTTACATTCCAATTCCAAAGAAAGGCAGTGCCAAAGAATGTTCAAACTATCGCACCATTGCACTCATTTCTCATGCTAGTAAAGTTATGCTTAAAATCCTACAAGCTAGACTCCAGCAGTATGTGGATCGAGAACTACCAGAAGTACAGGCAGGCTTTTGAAGAGGCAGAGGAACTAGAGATCAAATTGCCAACATACGCTGGATCATGGAGAAAGCTAGAGAGTTCCAGAAAAACATCTACTTCTGCTTCATTGACTATGCTAAAGCCTTTGATTGTGTGGATCATAACAAACTGTGGCAAGTCCTTAAAGAGATGGGTGTACCAGACCATCTTATTTGTCTCTTGAGAAACCTATATGCGGGCCAAGAAGAAACAGTAAGAACTGGACATGGAACCACTGATTGGTTCAAAATTGGGAAAGGAGTCCGGCAAGGCTGTATACTGTCGCCTTACCTATTTAACTTATATGCAGAGCACATCATGAGAAAGGCAGGGCTTGGTGAATCAAAAGTTGGAATTAAGATTGCTGGAAGAAATATCAACAACCTAAGATATGCAGATGATACCACTCTAATGGCAGAAAGTGAAGAGGAACTGAAGAGCCTCTTGTTGCAAGTGAAGAAGGAGAGTGCAAAACGTGGGTTGAAACTAAACATTACGAAAACCAAGATCATGGCATCTGGCCCTCTCAATTCCTGAAATGGAGGTAGTGACAGATTTTATTTTCCTGGGCTCCAAGATCACTGCAGATGGGGACTGTAGCCAAGAAATTAAAAGACGCTTGCTCCTCGGGAGGAAAGCCATGGCAAATCTAGACAGCACACTAAAAAGCAGAGACATCACCCTGTCAACAAAAGTGTGTATAGTCAAGGCTATGGTCTTCCCTGTTACAATGTATGGCAGTTAAAGTTGGACCATAAAAAAGGCTGAGCGCCAAAGAATTGAGGCCTTTGAACTATGGTGCTGGAGAAGACTCCTGCGAGTCCCTTGGACTGCAAGGCGATCAAACCGGTCAGTCCTAGAGGAGATCAACCCTGACTGCTCTTTAGAAGGCCAGATCCTGAAGCTAAAACTCAAATACTTTGGCCACCTAATGAGAAGGAAGGACTCACTGGAGAAGAGCCTAATGCTGGGAAAGATTGAGGGCAATAGAAGAAGGGGACGACAGAGAATGAGGTGGCTGGATGGAGTTACTGAAGCAGTAGGCGTGAGCTTAAATGGACTCCAGAAGATGGTAGAGGACAGGAAAGCCTGGAGGAACGTTGTCCATAGGGTCGCGATGGGTCGGACACGACTTCGCAACTAACAACAACAACAACAATGGTGAAGGACTATCATAATGGTCACAGTTCATTTTTAAGGTTCCATTTACTTTGGTCTGTGGGCACTTACTCTCCTGCAACCCTCATGGAAGTGATTGTGCCTGATTCTGCAGAATCAATTCCAACACCGAAAAATAAGTTGTGTAAATACTCTGCTTATCAGGAACAAGCTCATACATTTGGAGAATTTTTTAAAAAAATGATTTCTATTTCATAAACTGAAAATCACTGTTTGAGATCTTACGTGAATTATTTATAATCTTCATATGGAAGCAAGATTAGTTCATATTGCTGGAAATGATTCTCTACCAGCCTAACTTAACAACTACAAGCGTTATTAGACTAAAGAAAAAACTGTATATGATTCATGGAGACAATTATAATAAATAAACCTGTTAGGTTTGATCTTTCATTTTCTATATGAGAAAGCTGTTATTATCATTAATAATGTTATAGTTTCTAATAGGAAACTCAATTCTTTGGCTTCACCAAAAACCTTTTATTTGAGTATAACATTCTAGAGTTTCAAATTGGAAAGGAAACATTAGTTACAGTATACTGTATACTTTACAATAATGTGAAATATTAGAAAATGTTCATGAGGACTATACCAATGGAGTATGATGGATAGTTAAACAAAACTGTTTTTTGTATTTAATAACCGAATCTTTACTGATTGGGCATCCATGTGAAAAATATACAACTTTCACTCACATTTCCATGTTTATAAACAGAAAGATATTGTATGCTTTACGGAAGTAATGTGGAAAATTTATTATGCACAGCAAAAGAGATTTATTATGGATTTAATTACTACTTTTAACTAACATTACCAACATTCCATCTTTTTTAAGGTCATATTACATATCCAACTTGTATCACCAAAAGTTTTTCTTGAAACTATTTTTCTTCAATATTGTATTGCTCTTTTTAAATTTATTTTGGAAGAAAATACTGGGGAAATGTGGCAAAGTATTCCAAGACTATGATTTAATCAAAATAAATTTCAACTTGATGTATTTATTTCAGCATTGCAATTAAATAGAAAAATATGAATCCAAATTTTCATATTTTAAGCAGGAGTAATGTCTGCCAACTCATCGTCTGAAAGCCAGTTAAAAGGAATTCAAAATGTAAATAAAAATAATAATTCAAAGCGTAAAAAACTTGACTGAATAATGTTAATAAATCTACTTTTAGAAAGTCTGAATGGTTTGTTGTTGTTAGCTGCGAAGTCGTGTCCGACCCATCGCGACCCTATGGACAACATTCCTCCAGGCCTTCCTGTCCTCTACCATCTTCTGGAGTCCATTTAAGCTCACGCCTACTGCTTCAGTGACTCCATCCAGCCACCTCATTCTCTGTCGTCCCCTTCTTCTATTGCCCTCAATCTTTCCCAGCATTAGGCTCTTCTCCAGTGAGTCCTTCCTTCTCATTAGGTGGCCAAAGTACTTGAGTTTTAGCTTCAGGATCTGGCCTTCTAAAGAGCAGTCAGGATTGATCTCCTCTAGGACTGACCGGTTTGATCGCCTTGTGGTCCAAGGGACTCGCAGGAGTCTTCTCCAGCACCACAGTTCAAAGGCCTCAATTCTTTGGCGCTCAGCCTTTCTTATGGTCCAACTTTCACTGCCATACGTTGCAACTGGGAAGACCATAGCCTTGACTATACGCACTTTTGTTGACAGGGTGATGTCTCTGCTTTTTAGTGTGCTGTCTAGATTTGCCATGGCTTTCCTCCCCAGGAGCAAGCGTCTTTTAATTTCTTGGCTACAGTCCCCATCTGCAGTGATCTTGGAGCCCAGGAAAATAAAATCTGTCACTACCTCCATTTCTTCCCCATCTATTTGCCAGGAATTGAGAGGGCCAGATGCCATGATCTTGGTTTTCTTAATGTTAAGTTTCAACCCAAGTTTTGCACTCTCCTTCTTCACCTGCAACAAGAGGCTCTTTAGTTCTTCTTCACTTTCTGCCATTAGAGTGGTATCATCTGCGTATCTTAGGTTGTTGATATTTCTTCCGGCAATCTTAATTCCAACTTTTGATTCATCTAGCCCTGCCTTTCTCATGATGTGCTCTGCATATAAGTTAAATAGGCAGGGTGACAGTATACAGCCTTGCCGGACTCCTTTCCCAATTTTGAACCAATCAGTGGTTCCGTGTCCAGTTCTCACTGTTGCTTCTGGACCCGCATATAGGTTTCTCAAGAGACAAATAAGATGGTCTGGTACTCCCATCTCTTTAAGAACTTGCCACAGTTTGTTATGATCCACACAATCAAAGGCTTTAGCATAGTCAATGAAGCAGAAGTAGATGTTTTTCTGGAACTCCCTAGCTTTCTCCATGATCCAGCGTATGTTGGCAATTTGATCTCTAGTTCCTCTGCCTCTTCGAAATCCTGCCTGCACTTCTGGTAGTTCTCGATCCACATACTGCTGAAGTCTAGCTTGTAGGATTTTAAGCATGACTTTACTAGCATGAGAAATGAGTGCAATGGTGCGATAGTTTGAACATTCTTTGGCACTGCCTTTCTTTGGAATTGGAATGTAAACTGATCTTTTCCAATCCTGTGGCCATTGTTGAGTTTTCCAAATTTGCTGGCAAATTGAGTGTAGCACTTTTACTGCATTGTCTTTTAAGATTTTGAATAGCTCAGCTGGAGTACTGTCACTTCCACTAGCTTTGTTGTTGCTCAGCTTTTCTAAGGCCCACTTCACTTCACATTCTAGGATGTCTGGCTCGAGGTCAGTGACCACCTCATTGTGATTATCAGGGACGTTAAGCTCATTCTTGTATAGTTCTTCTGTGTAATTTTGCCACCTCTTCTTAATCTCTTCTGCCTCTGTTAGGTCCCTGCCATTTTGGTCCTTTATCATGCCCATTTTTGCATTAAACGTTCCCTTCATTTCTCCAATTTTCTTGAAAAGATCTCTGGTCCTCCCTATTCTATTATTTTCTTCTATTTCTTTGCACTGTTCATTTAAGAAGGCATTCTTATCTCTTCTAGCTATTCTCTGGAATTCTGCATTCAATTGGGTGTATCTTTCTTTTTCTCCCTTGCCTTTCGCTTCCCTCCTTTCCTCAGCTATTTGCAAAGCTTCCTCAGACAGCCATTTTGCTTTCTTGCATTTCTTTTTCTTTGGGATGGTTTTGGTTGCTACCTGTTGTACAATGTCGCGAACCTCTGTCCATAGTTCTTCAGGCACTCTGTCTATCAGATCTAATTCCTTAAATCTATTTGTCACCTCTACTGTATATTCAACAGGGATATGATTTAATTCATACCTGAGTGGCCTAGTGCTTTTCCCTACTTTCTTCAGTTTAAGCCTAAACTTTGCAAGGAGAAGCTCATGGTCTGAGCCACAGTCAGCTCCTGGTCTTGTTTTTACTGACTGTATAGAGCTTCTCCATCTTTGGCTGCAGAGCATATAGTCAATCTGATTTCTGTGTTGACCATCTGGTGATGTCCATGTGTAGAGCCGTCTCTTGGGTTGTTGGAAAAGAGTGTTTGCTATGACCATTGTATTCTCTTGACAGAATTCTATCAGCCTGTGCCCTGCTTCATTTTGCACTCCAAGGCCAAACTTGCCTGTTATTCCAGTTATCTTTTGGCTTCCTACTTTAGCATTCCAATCCCCCATGATGATAAGAACATCATTTTTTGGTGTTAGTTCTATAAGGTGCTGTAGTGCTTCATAGAACTGGTCAATTTCATCCTCTTCAGCACTGGTGGTTGGGGCATAGACCTGGACTACTGTGATATTGAATGGTTTGCCTTGGATTCGAACTGAGATCATTCTGTCATTTTGAGGATTGTATCCCAGTATTGCTTTTCCTACTCTTTTATTGACTATGAAGGCTACTCCATTTCTTCTGAAGGATTCTTGCCCACAGTAGTATACCTGATGGTCATCTGAATTAAATTCACCCATTCCTGTCCATTTTAGTTCGCTGATACCTAAGATGTCAATGTTCAGTCTTGTCATCTCTTGTTTGACCACGTCCAGTTTTCCTTGATTCATGGATCTTACATTCCAGGTTCCTATGGAGAAAAAATCTTTACAGCATCGGACTTTCCTTTCACCACCAGACATATCCACAGCTGAGCGTCCTTTCGGCTTTGGCCCAGTCGCTTCATTCTTTCTGGCGCTACTAGTACTAGCCCTCTGCTCTTCCCCAGTAGCATATTGGACGCCTTCCGACCTGAGGGGCTCATCTTCCAGCGTCATATCGTTTTGCCTTTTGGTACTGTCCATAGGGTTTTCATGGCAAAGATACTGGAGTGGTTTGCCATTTCCTTCTCCAGTGGATCACGTTTTGTCAGAACTCTCTGCTATGACCTGTCCGTCTTGGGTGGCCCTGCACGGCATAGCTCATAGCTTCATTGAATTACGCAAGCCCCTTCGCCACGACAAGGCAGTAATCCATGAAGGGGCTGAATGGTTTACATTGATAAAAATAGAAAAGCATCAATTTGGGATTGATATAAAAATTATTAAATTATTAAAAAATCAGTTACTTCAGTTGTAAGCCACCTGATTTTGTTCTAACAAATAGCATATTCTAAAACTTCTACAGTACAGAGACTATTATTTATGTACGTATGTATTTATATGAATAAAGTGGCTGGATAGCATAGTGGTTAGAGTGTCACCTTTGATGTGGGAAACCAGAGTTGAAATCCCAACTGGTATTTACCTTGTCAGTAGGAATCCTTGGGCAAAGACCTCTTAATTTTTCACCTGCCTACCTCAAATATGAGAGTGACACAAACTAGGAGTGTCATGCCTGCTAAACCTCACCCAGATTAACAAGGTCCATGTCAGATGTTGGGGAGCCAGAGCAATCTAACAATAAGTGGGCTTCTGGAACAAACTATGCATGGATAAGATGAGGAAACCTAAGGGAACACCTGCTGCCGACATCAACTTCCCATCGTCCAGTGCGCTCCCACAGGGAGGGCCTTCTTAGGGTACCGCCGGTTAAGGAATGCCGGCGGGTTATCCCCAGGGGAAGGGCGTAATCTGTGGGTGCGCCGGCCCTTTGGAACCAGCTTCCCACGGAGCTTAGGACCGCCCCCGACCTTCGCTCATTTCGTAGGGACTTGAAAACTTGGTTTTTTGAGTTGTCTGGCCCACACTGAGGGGGTTTTAATTATTTAATTAATGGGGTTTTAGTTAAGTTCAGGGATTAATTTAATCTTAGTTTTAATTGTTTTTAATTGTATATGATGTATTTTAACTTTTAATTTTCCCTGTAAACCGCCCTGAGTCCTACGGGAATAGGGCGGTATATAAATTTAAATATAAATAAATAAATAAATAAATAAATAAATAAATAAATAAATAAATAAATAAATAAATAAACCTGGTATTGATGGGATGTTACTACAGTAGTAGAAGTGATGAGAAGGGATATATGGAACACATTAGGTAACTGTGGATGGACCAAAGACCTACATGCACACTAACTGAGAAACAGCTAGTTACTCAACACTTCAACATAGTGAAGGGGAAACTGCTCCCACAACTTGAAATAGTCCAACTATACATTACATCCTGGACTCAATAAGATAAGGAAGAACAACAGGATGTCCAGCCAATATCTAAATCAGACATGTCAAACTCGCGACATCATGTGACATCGCGCAACGTATTGGGACTGTTTTGCCATTGCCGGCAATGGGGTGCGCACAGCTTCCGGATGATGCGTCCAGCCCACAGGCTGGCAGTTTGACACCCCTGATCTAAGTTGCAGCATCACTGCCACATTACCAGGCACAGCAACCAATATGAGTCATAAGATAATGGATAAATTAGCTATAGTCAGCCGTCGAGATTGGTTACCAAGGCTCAGTGAAATATGCCAAAAGATCCCAGTACAGCCCTCACAACAATCTCTACTAACACCATAACTCAAACCAATGAACTGGTATACACTACAGCCAGTGTAATCCTGGAGGTCCTTGACTACACAATCAAGAAAAGTAGCAGTGTAGTAGACAAGGAGCAGTGGTCCAAGGAATAAGATCCTGCTGCCAGAATACAACTGATAATTGTATGGAAATGGTTGCCTGAAATTATCTTATTGATCAGTGAGGTGCATTGCATCAAATTCTTAAGCCTTTCCCAGATTTCCATGAAATTAACTTACATTAATTGTATTAGTTAGAATTAACCTATTAATTATAGCATGTTAGTTATGAATCTAATTATAACAATCAACATTATAATTAATTAATTATAGAATTATATTGTAATTTGTATGACAATCATTCGTCTTTTAAGGGCAACCCTGCAGGTATGTCACTCTTAAATTATACAGGAAGACAATGTTTAGAACAGTACAAAAGACTTAGTGAGAAATGGTCCTGAGAGGCAGTCCTATATGTTTCTGCTGAAATAACAAAATGATAGGCAGGTAGTAGCAATTATTTTGAGTAAACATGAATGCATATACTCTGTGTTGTTTTATGGGGAAGAGGGGAAAATGACAAAAGCAGCATTATAATGTTGTGATTAAGCCCCAATCTCCCTATACAAAGGAGTAGTGCATGCAGCAATGGAGCAACACTGCTATTGTCATTTCTGCACACACCCAGGCATTTTGTGATAGCAGGCTGTCCTAAATTAAATCTTTGAACTGACAGATAGGAATATGAGAGCTGACTTGGGTATTGTGAAATGGTTCCTGAATGTGCTGATTTATGCATTTTAAGAATTGGTCTGCATTCTTTCCTGCATGGAATAGAAATTGAAGGTAAAAGAGTAATTGCCCAAATCCTGTTTCCACAACTACTGAGTTCTTATTCCTGACAATGTTTAAAGCAATCTTTCCAATCTGATGTCCTCCAGATGATTGAGATTGTATCTCATAGAATTCTATCAGAGGCCAGCTAGACTTGAAATGCTGTACCAAAAACTGTTGGATGGGGTTTCTGGGAGTTGTAGTCCCCACTTAATTGCAGAAATATTGGGGAAGATGACTTTAAAGATAGGACTGAAGGTTTACCGAGTCACTAGTAAACTTTTAGCTGAACAAATCCTGATGAAATTTTAACCAGATGCAAACATTTGGTGGCCACATTTTGTTCCTGCCTGTGCTATTTTAAAACCATATAGTAAAACACACACACACACACACACACACAGAGAGAGAGAGAGAGAGAGAGAGAGAGAGAGAGAGTGTTAAAACCATTCCTGTCTCAAAACATTTTCTGCTAACTTTCCTAACTCCTCCAAAGAGTGCCCCTTGGGAAAGATGGGTTGCTGTGTAAATCTGATAAATAAATAAAACTTGGGCACAACTTGCATCATTACTGCTTTCAGCTCAGCAAAAAAAAATGGCTCAGTCATTCATTCTTCTTGTCAAAATGCCAAGTGACAGTGAGACTTTTCCTTTTGCTGCATCACACCAATGCAACTGTAAAAACTCATGTCAATACTTCCTCTGTCAAAGTCATGTTCAAGAATAATAAGGCCATTCAGGCCACCTTAGATGACACATTTTAGATTGGCCTACATGCTAATCATTATGTATACAAGCCAGGCAGCAAAAAAGTAAACAGTTTGTGGGGAGGGAAAACTAAACAAAAAATAAACATAATCCATTTATGTGTCCTGGAAACTGAAGCTCTATAAAGTGGACATAGTTTGTTCCATCTACAGTATACCTATTATTCTTTAACTGCTTAAACAGACTATGGTTTTAGCATGCGGAAATTTCAAAAATAATGCTGGAAACCCCCATTACGTTGCTCAGCTTAATGGTTTGCCCAGAACTGTATATATAAAAGCAAAAAGGAAAAGGAAATCGATTTGGTAAGGATGCTTAACACTGGGGGGAAAAAACCAGGAATATCCAAGGAAGAGGAATAGAAATGTTGACTAGACCATGGGTGTCAAACTTGATTGCATCACGTGACGTATCATGATGTATCACAATGTTTTTTTTCCTTTGCAGAGCTGGGGTGGGCATGGCCTGCACGTGACACATCCGGCCAGCGGGCCACCAGTTTGACACCCCTGGATTAGACTAACCCTAAATCTTATCAGGCTTTATCAGAGAGGCAGCTGTAACCCTTTTGCAGCTTCACAAAAATTGTAACAGAAAAAGTAAATTGAATTAACTGTAGAAGCTCTGTTACTGGGACCAAACATTCAGGTGGGCTGAAAAGCAAATCTGGTATTATCAAAACTTATGTGCTTTCTGTAGAATCACATTTGCCTATATATTAGGCAAAATGTCAGGCTTTCGTGTGACAAGTTCCATTCTGTGTCTGCCTATACAGTAGTTGAAAATAGAAGGGCATCTGCTTTCCCTTCCTGTCTCTCTTTCCATTCTGCTTACCTCTCTCAAGCTGCTTTATTAGGATTGAATTTCCATATCCCCATCAACCTTTTGAGCTAGCCATCCCCAATCTAATGCTATTCAGATATGATGAGACTACAATTGCCACCAAGGCCAATTACTGGAATTTGGGACTTGTAGTCCTGGGAAGACCCCAAACTGTGGTGGCACAGTGAAGACAATTATCAAGTCAAAGTTGAAACATCTGACTGGTATTCCAGTGTGTGCAGGAAGAAGTGTAGCAGCAAGACCACTCTGTAAGTTAAAAGAATAAAATCAAGGCAGGTCATTATCCTGAATCCAATCGGCCTTTTCCCATGGGAATGAGACCAATTTTCTTATGGATCAAGGGAAAATGTGATCCTCTTTGACAAAGATTCTGTGTAATGTCATCTTAACCATTGTGAGAGGGAAATGAAAGGATATTTAGGCATTCCTTCTTCACTATAAAGCTTTCAGGTTTCTCCTTATCATTGTAAGAAAAGAAGATGAGTCTTGCTGGATGAGGCCATCAACCTTTCTAGTTCGGCAATTGATGTCATGCAATGACTAGCTAGATCAGGGTTCTTCAAACTTGGTCCTTTTATGACTTGTGGACTTCAACTCCCAGAATTCCTTAGCCAGTGTGCTTGGCCGAGGAATTCTGGGAGTTGAAGTCCACAAGTCATAAAAGGCCAGGTTTGAAGACCCCTGAGCTAGATACACCTGGAAAACTCTCACATTTGGTGGGAAATTGATGGCTCTCTTCCACTGATTAACTAGTAACTAGTCCATCCATGCTGGCTGGGGAATTCTGGGAGTCCACACATCAAGCTGACATTGAGAAACACTGAATTAGTCTATAAAATATGCCGCCTGTGGATGAAGAGGTAGCAAACTGCTATCTATATTAGTTTTCACTGATAGCCTGATCTTCCATGAACCTGTCCAGTCCCTTTTGAAAACTATCCAAACTGGCTGCCATTTCCACAATTATTGGCAGGATATATGACTGCGAAGTGAATTATTGTCATCAGCAGAAAGATTAATCTTGTGGTTTGGCTTGTGTTTGAAGATATTTTCCACTGATATGAATTTACTACTATTTAGAATGTATAGACTGTCTTGCAATCAAGTCTTTGTGGTGTCAGTACAAAAGAGGCACTAATTTTAATGGAGGTAAGTTGCAATTGAATATCCAAAGGACATTTAATGGGACAGATGCCATTACAATCAGACCAGGAGATCTGAAGGCTTATCAAACAATCAGCAATCCTGTAAAATGTATCCCAGATCCAATTTCTTTCATTGTGTGATCTATATAATATTTTTGGTTTGCCTGCTTCCTTCAGAGAAGGTATTATGGCAAACTGATGCTAGGGAAAGTTATAGATGCGTAGATAAAAGTCCCTATACAAATCCTGCATAGATGCCTGTATGCTAATTTAATTATTGGCAAGCCCCAAATATATGAAATTATTATGCTATCACTTCCCCTTTACCAATCTCAGAATGGTTTACAATTAGCAGTCAAAGTACAAAATGCAAACAGTGTAACAAAACATACAGAAATGGCCTACCCAGTTAAAAAAGAGGAATGAGGAAAACAAAAATGAAACCCTTTTATACAGGAAAGACAGGGGTGAAGAGATTGTTTTTCAAAAAGCCCTAAAATAATTAATTGTAGGCAATTCATGCATTTCAGAAGGAAGATCTAGACTAGAAAATAACCACAAGATAATATTCTGTGGTTTTCAGCAGATGCAGGAGGCTCTTCCCTAATGAACTTAGCAATCAGCTAAAACCATAACCTCTAAAGCCATCAGGTGTCTGATCCCAAGGTGATTAATGCCTGTTTTATCAGAAGCAGCCAACTTAGTAGAAAAAGGGCAACCACTGAAGCTGCTTTAACAAAAGTTCAGCATGTGTACACACCAAAGTGTCCCATTTGGCAGCTTGGCCACTGCCTTCTGCAGCAGTATAAAAAAGTAAAGATTTCCCCTGCCAGTTGGGTCTGACTCTAGGGGTAGTGCTCATCTCCAACTCATAGCTGAAGAACCAGTGTTGTCCAAAGATGCTTCCATGGTCATGTGGCTGTCATCGCTGTATACTGAAGGTGCCCGGAACACTGTCACCTTCACACCAAGGTGGTACTTATTTATCTACTTGCATTTGCATGCTTTCAGAACTGCTAGGTTGGCAGGAGCTGGGGCAAGTAACAGGAGCTCACTACATCATGTGGTGCTTACTTTAAGAATAACCATAAAGATAGCCAGACTAAGACTATTACAGTAATCTAAATATTGGGTACCGTTACATGAGTAATCAGGCTGTTCCTTTTTAGGAAAGGATAGTATTGGTCTACCAATTAAATTGGACAGTTGGACCACATGGATTAACAAAATCTACAGGTAAACCTGAACTACACGGAAGCCATCCACATAAAATGAGTCTATCTTCCCTTCTTCTGCATTGATTAGACCACATGTTACATTTTAGGCATGATATTGACAAAATAGTGCCCTTGCAGAAGAGAGCAATCAAGATAATAAAGGGTCTGAAGGGGGAAGGGGGGCAATAGAGAAAACAGTTGGGTAGCAGGCAGGTTTAGCCTGTAGAAGATGAGTCTGTGAGGAGAAATTATAGTAATTTTCAAGTATCTGAAGGGTTGTCATGTAAAAAAAAAGAAACTATTGTTCAGAAGGCAAAACGAGAAACCAGAGGTACAATAAATCTTGGCTGGACATCAGGAATAATTTTCTCATGGTAAGAATTATTCCACAGCCTGACTGGGGAATTCTGAAAATTGAAGTCCATACATCTTCACGGTGTCAAGGTTAAAAACATTTGTCTAACATTATTGTCTTCACCAGGATTAAATCTCAGTTTAATACACCTCACCTGTATGAGTAAGGAGGGTTGGGGGGGGAGAGACAAGGAAGTCAAATGAGTGATTAGAGAAGTTATCTGTTTTAAGGAGCTGCATGCTCAACTATAAGGATGAAAATAGCATTTCTTGAATAGCTGCTAATTATAAATGAGTGTTCTGGAAATTGCTGATTACCCAGGCACTGTCCAAAACCTTTTCTCTTTTGGATCTGGAGTGCAGCACAACCCAAACAAGTAATGCTTCAGTCCTTAATTTTTAAAAAAAAACACCTAAATTTGAGCAAAGTCAAATAAGTATCTTAAACTTTTTTTAAAAAGGGGGTGATTTTAATAAAAGTCTGAAAAAAGGAGGCCAAATTGGATGGGAGTTCTTAGGAAGTAAGGAAACATTGAAATAATGGTTGGAAAGAAGAGAAAAAAGAGAGTAACAGAAGGATTCAGTTTAGCTACACCAAAATGTATTTTAAGTGAAGATGTAAAAAATTAAGGGAACACCAGTATGAAGTGGGCAAAGAGACAGGTAAGGAAGAGTACAGGTTGATAGTCCAGAAATGTAGACAGAAATAGAAGTCAAAATTATTTCTGCAAAGCTCTTTGACCATACTGAGACTGAGATGGGACCTTTACAACAGACAAGATTGTATCCCTTCAATTCTATATTATTATCAATAATACATTTTTATTCTTCTATTGTAAAATTAGGGCTGAACTCCCCCTTCCCTTCTTAACAGATAACACTAACAGGAAATAATAGAACAGAAAGTAATAGTCTCAGCCCCGTCCGGAGAGCAGGGGAAAAAATGCAACCGGAACGAGTGCCGAGTCCACAGGAAAAGTTTATTGTCAACGGACAGCAATTCAAGGAAAAACGAAGTCAGCGTTGGCCGCTACCCGCAACCAACGCTGCTAAATACCCGCCGAAAGCAAATGCCCACACTCCACCCAACCGCAGCCACATCCGACCATCCCCTATTTATGGCCCGCCCCTCCCCGGAAGAGCCTTTTGGCCCTTGCCCTGACACCCAGTGCCCTCCACCATTCCGGTAAGCCCCCACCCATGTCCATGACCCACCACCACCATGTACCACCCTTACGTCCCACCCCAGGGAAGGCTCCACCCGGCCCTGACCCCCAGACACCACCCCACCCCCCATGGACCCCCGCACTGCCAGGTCCTCGGCCGCGCCAATGGATCCAGCAGCCGCACTCTCTTGTCGCGCGTGTAAGAGGGAGGGAGGCAGTAGGTACCCCTCAGCGGGCGTGCCGAGGTCGCGTCCTCTTGTCTGCTCCAGCGCCGACCCGAATGCAGGCACCGCAGTGGGAACGAGCCCGTCCCCTGACAAGAAGGCTGCGGAGCCTGCTGGCACCGGGCGGGGCCAAGCAGGGCTGTCCTGCGCATGTGCGTGCTCCACAGCCGACCGGGAAAGCTCGGGACGCCATCGTGGGTGCTTTGCCGATGGAGAAAGCGCAGGAGCCGGCCGCCGCGTAGCAGGTGCGTCTGAGGGACGGGTGGTGTGTGTGTGTCTCGCCGTGTCGAGGGTCCGTGGGTGCGGTGCTGGTCGTCGGGGCCCCGCTGAATGTCGGGCCCGCAGGGCACGACAAATAGAATAAATACTATGGAGGTAATGATGTTTTTTGTATAAGCGAGTTAAACTATGTTAAAAAAGGAATGACAGCTCAAAGGAAAAATTTTCAGAAGAAATTAAACACTGGGGAGCTCTATAAAGTAAGAGAGATTCCTAAAGTTGATAAAATCTTGAGTGGAAAAAATGAAGGAGCCAAAAAAGTTAGAATTAAATATTAATTAAATAATATAATCAAATAATCTACAGCATGCAATTTAGAGTTATTATCAATGCAACAAAAAGCCCATAAATATTGGTTATTACTACAAAATTAAAAATTAAAGGCAAATGAAGAAGGAAAATTTCAACCACCAAAATCAGGTACCAATCTGAATCACTCTATCAAGTGAGAAGGATCTTGACAGATTTGAGTTCTGGGCCATACCCAACAAGATGCAGTTCAGTGGTGAGAAAAGTAAGGTCCTGCATTTAGACAGGAATATGAAGTATGTTATGAATGAAGGATAATGTTGCAGGATCCAATCTGGGTGGGTCACTGAGACCAAAGGTTTTGTCTTTGTCTTTTGGACTTGTGCTGGAGCCCATCTTCAGGGAACTTTTCTCTAGCTCTCTCTAGGAAGTGACTTGCTGAACAATAGTAACTACAAGAGGGAATTAGGTGTCCTAGTGTCCTAATAGACCACCACTTAATTATGAGCCAGCAATTTGCTGCAGCTGCCAAAAAATCCAATAGAGTCTTAGGATGCATCAACACAAGGATAGTGTCAACACAACAAGAAGTAATAGTACAACTCTACACCATGAAGCTATGAGCTATGCCGTGCAGGGCCACCCAAGACAGAAAGGTCATAGCAGAGACTTCTGACAAAACGTGATCCACTGGAGAAGGAAATGGCAACACACTCCAGTATCTTTGCCATGAAAACCCTATGGACAGTACCAAAAGGCAAAACGATATGATGCTGGAAGATGAGCCCCTCAGGTCGGAAGGTGTCCAATATGCTACTGGGGAAGAGCAAAGGGCTAGTACTAGTAGCACCAGAAAGAATGAAGCGACTGGGCCAAAGCTGAAAGGACGCTCAGCTGTGGATGTGTCTGGTGGTGAAAGGAAAGTCTGATGCTGTAAAGATTTTTTCTCCATAGGAACCTGGAATGTAAGATCCATGAATCAAGGCAAGCTGGACATGGTCAAACAAGAGATGAAAAGACTGAACATCGACATCTTAGGTATCAGCAAACTAAAATGGACAGGAATGGGTGAATTTAATTCAGATGACCATCAGGTATACTACTGCGGGCAAGAATCCCTCAGAAGAAATGGAGTAGCCTCATAGTCAATAACAGAATAGGAAAAGCAATACTAGGATACAATCCTCAAAATGACAGAATGATCTCAGTTTGAATCCAAGGCAAACCATTCAATATCACAGTAGTCCAAGTCTATGCCCCAACCACCAGTACTGAAGAGGATGAAATTGACCAGTTCTATGACGCCCTAGGGACGCGGTGGCTCAGTGGGTTAAGACGCTGAGCTTGTCGATCAGAAGGTCAGCAGTTTGGCGGGTCGAATCCTGAGTGCCGCGTAGCAGAGTGAGCGCCTGCTACTCGTCCCAGCTTCTGCCAACCTAGCAGTTCGAAAGCACATAAAAATGCAAGTAGAAAAATAGGGACCACTACGGTGGGAAGGTAACAGCATTCCGTGCGCCTTTGGCGTCCAGTCATGCCGGCCACATGACCACGGAGACGTCCTCGGACAAGCGCTGGCTCTTCGGCTTTGAAACGGAGATGATCACCGGCCCCTAGAGTCAGAAACGACTAGCACGCATGTGCGGGGGAACCTTTACCTTTACCTTTACCTATGACGCCCTACAGCACCTTATAGAACTAACACCAAAAAATGATGTCCTTATCATCATTGGGGATTGGAATGCTAAAGTAGGAAGCCAAAAGATAACTGGAATAACAGGCAAGTTTGGCCTTGGAGTACAAAATGAAGCAGGGCACAGGCTGATAGAATTTTGTCAAGAGAATACGATGGTCATAGCAAACACTCTTTTCCAACAACCCAAGAGACGGCTCTACACATGGATATCACCAGACGGTCAACACAGAAATCAGATTGACTATATGCTCTGAAGCCAAAGATGGAGAAGCTCTATACAGTCAGTAAAAACAAGACCAGGAGCTGACTGTGGCTCAGACCATGAGCTTCTCATTGCAAAGTTTAGACTTAAACTGAAGAAAGTAGGGAAAAGCACTAGGTCACTCAGGTATGAATTAAATCATATCCCTGTTGAATATACAGTAGAGGTGACAAATAGATTTAAGGAATTAGATCTGATAGACAGAGTACCTGAAGAACTGTGGACAGAGGTTCGAAACATTGTACAACAGGTAGCAACCAAAACCATCCCAAAGAAAAAGAAATGCAAGAAAGCAAAATGGGTGTCTGAGGAAGCTTTGCAAATAGCTGAGGAAAGGAGGGAAGTGAAAGGCGAGGGAGAAAAAGAAAGATACGGCCAATTGAATGCAGAATTCCAGAGAATAGCTAGAAGAGATAAGAATGCCTTCTTAAATGAACAGTGCAAAGAAATAGAAGAAAACAATAGAATAGGGAGGACCAGAGATCTTTTCAAGGAAATTGGAGAGATGAAGGGAACGTTCAATGCAAAAATGGTCATGATGAAGGACCAAAATGGCAGGGACCTAACAGAGGCAGAAGAGATTAAGAAGAGATGGCAAAATTATACAGAACTATACAAAAATGAGCTTAACGTCCCTGATAACCATGATGAGGTGGTCACTGAACTCGAGCCAGACATCCTAGAATGTGAAGTGAAGTGGGCCTTAGAAAAGCTGAGCAACAACAAAACTAGTGGAGGTGACAGTATTCCAGCTGAGCTATTCAAAATCTTAAAAGACGATGCAGTAAAAGTGCTACACTCAATTTGCCAGCAAATTTGGAAAACTCAACAGTGGCCACAGGATTGGAAAAGATCAGTTTACATTCCAATTCCAAAGAAAGGCAGTGCCAAAGAATGTTCAAACTATCGCACCATTTCACTCATTTTTCATGCTAGTAAAGTTATGCTTAAAATCCTACAAGCTAGACTCCAGCAGTATGTGGATCGAGAACTACCAGAAGTACAGGCAGGCTTTTGAAGAGGCAGAGGAACTAGAGATCAAATTGCCAACATACGCTGGATCATGGAGAAAGCTAGAGAGTTCCAGAAAAACATCTACTTCTGCTTCATTGACTATGCTAAAGTCTTTGATTGTGTGGATCATAACAAACTGTGGCAAGTTCTTAAAGAGATGGGCATACCAGACCATCTTATTTGTCTCTTGAGTAACCTATAGGCGGGTCAAGAAGCAACAGTGAGAACTGGACACGGAACCACTGATTGGTTCAAAATTGGGAAAGGAATCTGGCAAGGCTGTATACTGTCACCCTACCTATTTAAGTTATATGCAGAGCACATCATGAGAAAGGCAGGGCTTGGTGAATTAAAAGTTGGAATTAAGATTGCCGGAAGAAATATCAACAACCTAAGATATGCAGATGATACCACTCTAATGGCAGAAATTGAAGAGGAACTAAAGAGCCTCTTGTTGCAAGTGAAGAAGGAGAGTGCAAAACTTGGGTTGAAACTTAACATTAAGAAAACCAAGATCATGGCATCCGGCCCTCTCAATTCCTGGCAAATAGATGGGGAAGAAATGGAGGTAGTGACAGATTTTATTTTCCTGGGCTCCAAGATCACTGAAGATGGGGACTGTAGCCAAGAAATTAAAAGATGCTTGCTCCTTGGGAGGAAAGCCATGGCAAATCTAGACAGCACACTAAAAAGCAGAGATATCACCCTGTCAAGAAAAGTGCGTATAGTCAAGGCTATGGTCTTCCCAGTTGCAATGTATGGCAGTGAAAGTTGGACCATAAAAAGGCTGAGCGCCAAAGAATTGAGGCCTTTGAACTATGGTGCTGGAGAAGACTCCTGCGAGTCCCTTGGACTGCAAGGCGATCAAACCAGTCAGTCCTAGAGGAGATCAACCCTGACTGTTCTTTAGAAGGCCAGATCCTGAAGCTAAAACTCAAATACTTTGGCCACCTAATGAGAAGGAAGGACTCACTGGAGAAGAGCCTCATGCTGGGAAAGATTGAGGGCAATAGAAAAAGGGGATGACAGAGAATGAGGTGGTTGGATGGAGTCATTGAAGCATTAGGCTTGAGCTTAAATAGACTCCAGAAGATGGTAGAGGACAGGAAGGCCTGGAGGAATGTTTTCCATAGGGTTGCGATGGGTCGGACACGACTTTGCAGCTAACAACAACAACAACAACACCATGCTGGTGATACCACATTTGGAATATTGCATCCAGTTCTGAGTCACCATGATACAAAAAAATATGTTGAGACCCTGGAAATTGTGCAAGAGCAAGAAAGATGATAAAGGGTCTGGAGGCTAAATTGTATGACAAATTGTTAAAGCAGCTAAGTATGTCTAGCCTATCAAAGAGAAGGATTAAGGGGGGACATAATAATTTTCTTCCAGTACTTGAGGGGCTGTGACAAAGAGAGGACTGACCTATTCTCTAAGGCACCAGAGAACAGAACAAGAAGTAATGGGTGGAAGCTTGCTAAAGAGAGATCCAGCCTGGAAGGAGAATTTTTCTGATAGTAAAAGCTATTAATCAATAGAATAGTTTGCCTCCTGGGGTGGTGGATGCGCCATCCCTGGAGATTTCCAAAAAATTGACTGGGAAGATATACCATGAGCAGGGGGTTATAAATGGTGCTGGCTACACAGCACATATAGGACTTCCAGTTTGCCACTGCGGACATTTAGAAGGCAAGCTCCATCTTCCACGTCTGATTTTGCATCACTGGGGGACCCTGGAAAGGGGCAACCAGCAAGGAGGGGATTCCCACTTGATCACAGGAGGGTGGTAGCCCTTCTGCTCGATCCAGCACAGCCCTTCAAACAAGCAGACGAAAGACCAGCCATAGCAATATGGCTCATCACTGGGCTGCAGACAGCTGAAGTCAAACTTACCACCAGGCACTTACAAAGTAGCACGGATGAGATTGGGTGAGATCTGAACCTCTCTTCAATCCTAACTATTTTTTCCACCTGTATAAGCTGCCCAAAGTATTTTTTCCCTGTGGAGAGAGGGAAGGGAAACTCTATCTCACCCTCTAAAAACAGTGGTGATTGACTATCCAGGGGAGTTTAAAACATTGAAACAATAGCCTGATTTTAACTGGATTTCTATCTTTCTAAAACTTGAGGACTAAAAGATTCCTATTGCTATTGAAGATTTGAGTTTTTACTTATAAAAAAGAAGTAAAATTAGAAAAAGGACTATAAAAATCTTGGATTTAAAAAAAATCCTAAATGGTATGGGCGACATCCTGTGGCTAAACCTGATATTACAACCTGTTATTGTCTAAAAGAGACTTGGCTTGAAGCCTAGACTATAGATAAGACTTTTGTAACCTTGGCAATCAGCTGTGAGAAGCCCAGCTGTGTTCTATACTCAGTGATAAAATTATTTTCATTTTCTGATTGTAAAGCTTTTAATTCACACCACTAAGAGAACATGGATGAAGATCAGGAACAGATTTTATTTATGTTGAAAGCAATTCATGAAACTATTCTTAAAGCCACTGATGAAATAAGAGGTAACAGAAAAGAACAAGATGTCAGTCTAGATATATGAACCCAAACTTTGATTACAACCAAACAATTAACTACACATAATATAATAGAAGAAGTGGAGCAATCAAACACTATGATAGAAGATTCAACTGATCAGCAAATACAGTTAATGGAGAACCCAGAAAAGAGATTGATAACTCTGAAAATGGAAAAGACTTTCTATATCAAGGCTTTTCAACCAGTGGTACGGGTACCACCTGTGGTACATTGGGACCTGGCAGGTGGTACGTGACCATCCTATAAACGTGGTAGCGGGGGAGGGGAATGAGCTGAACAGGTGGCAGCACTGGACAAGCCTGAGCGAGAGACAGCTGGAGCTGCAGGGCTGTTAGGGCTCAGCGGAAGCGCCAGAATCAGCGCTTCTTCGGGGCTGTCAGGGCTCAGCGGAAGTGCCAGGATCACCACCAGGCTCCAGCTGGAGCTCGGCGCTGATCCTGACACTTCTGCTGAGTCCAGAAGAAGCACCAATCGGCTGGAATGTTGCAGCATCTCCAGGATCTTGTGATTTACATTCAGAGGCTTGGCCATTTATATTTATGATGGTCACAGTGTCCCAGGGTCATGTGAAGTGACCAAAACCTGCTGTGACTACACAGCAGATGGGGGGGATAAAGAACAAACACCTCCCCACCCCATCCCCACTGCCAATCCTCAACAGAAATGCTCACAACAATGAAAACCTTGAACAGGAGGAAGAGTGCTGCCAGGTGGGCAGGCAGATGTCCGGCTCGGCTGTGGCTTGGGGGGCACTTTTTTCAGTTTCATTATAACTTTGAACAGTCACTAAGTGAAGTGTTGTAAGTTGAGGACTACCTGTACTTCATCACTTTTTTTCCTTTTTTGGGGGGGGGTCATCAAGTTTTTGACACCTTGCTTGGAGACTGGTGGTACTCAGATGTTGCCATATCCTAAAAGAGGTACAATGGGTGAAAAAGTTGAAAAGCCCTGTTCTATATAAACCAGAAGAAACTTGAAGATAAAGAAGAAGAACAGACTAAAGGGAAGATAAACATTTCAGGACAACTATGCCGAGAGAGAAAAATAGAGAGATGATTTGTTAGCCCCTCCAAAAAAATGGTGACTGGATGGCCTTTCTTATGTCAAACAATATATATAATAACGGAGGGAGATCTATATGATGATTTAAAAGCATGGATATGGAAGGCAAGTTGGCAAAGAAAGAAAGCTAGAATAAGGCTGAAGAAAATTGGGGCTTTGATTTGATAGTAAGGATTAAAATAGAATATACCGTATATACTTGAGTATAAGCCGACTCGAATATAAGCCGAGACCCCTAATTTTACCCCCCAAAAGTGGGAAAAGTTGGTGACTCGAGTATAAGCCGAGGCTGGGAAATGCAGCAGCTCACCTTATGCTCCTCTCCAGAGATCTTCCCTCAGCAGCGGCCGGCAAAGTAGCTCGCACGCGAAACAAGCCCGGCAGAGGAGCCGGAGCGGCGAGCAGAGGCGCCCGGCCCAGATCCTGCAAGGCCCGGCCGAGACACGCCCCCAGCAGCGGAGCTGCTCCGGCTCCTCTGCCGGGCTTGTTTTGCATGTGAGCTACTTTGCCTGACGCTGAGAAGACCCGCTTGGGCACTCGGGTTGGTGTCAGTCTCCGCAGGCCCTTCTCGTTTCCAGGAACGTCAAGCGCGCTTGGCTCCCCACCCCCACGGCAGGGCAGGGCAGGGCAGAGCAGAGACTTGCTCGCCCTTCTGACGGCCCTGAAGAGAAACGAAGGGCTTGCAAACTCCCCGCGAGAAGCTGGGCGAAGCGCGCGGCTGGGCGAGTGTGTGCCTGCGCGCGTATTTACGAAAGAAACGCTCTGAGAGTTCTTCTTTCTCCGCCCCCTTGGGGGGAACTCTAGCGACTGCTGTAGCCGCGCTTCTCTTCTCGGCTCCGAAAATAGGGATTTCTACTCTCTCTCTCTCTCTCTCTCTCCCCTCCCCACCCCGCATTCTCCTGCCTCTTCGATTGCGACAATAAAAGGGCGAAGGGTGCGCTGGTTTCTTCCTCCTTCCTCCCCCCCTCCCCTCCCCTCCCCGATTGTCAGGTGAGGCAGCTGGAGGTCTGGCCGGGAGATTGTAGCCGTTTTGAAACGCCGCGTCTTGAAACGCCCGATCAGCTGATTTTCGGGTGGAAGAGCCGCGGCTTGAATCTGTTTGCATCTGCCTGAATTAGACCGAAACGGCCTGAATTTGACCAGAGTTGCTTTGTAATGGCTGGAGGAACTGCAGAGGAGGTCTTGCCGGGAGATTGTGGCCGTTTTGAAACGCCGCGGCTTGAAACGCCCGATCAGCTGATTTTCGGGGCGGAAAGAGCCACGGCTTGAATCTGCTTGTATTTGTTTGAACTTAACCAGAAACGGCTCGTAATGGCTGGAGGAACTGCGGAGGGAGTGAATGCTCCAGCCTGGAATATTTGAACTGCAGCTTAAGCGACTGTTGCCGGAGGAGCCATGGCTTGAAACGCCCCAGTTTTGGGGCAGCGTTTGCTTGTTCCCTCCCTCCCTCCCTCCCTCCCCTCTAAATCCTTCCTTCCTTCCTTCCTTCCTTCCTTCCTCCCTCCCTCCCCTTTCCCTCCTCTCTAAATCCTTCCTTCCTTCCTTCCTTCCTTCCTTCCTTCCTTCCTTCCCCAGCCCTAATCCGGAAAGTGGAAGGAAAGAAGAGTAAAGGCTGGGCGGAGGAGGAGGGGAAGTTTAAAAAGGGGGCGGCGTTCCCTTTAAAAAGCCGCCCGCCATGCCGCGCTCCCTCGCAGCACTCGCGGCGGCTGGCTTCTTGGCTCCCGGTCTCCCCCAGGCTTCCCGGCTGTGATTGGCGAGCGAGCCTCCCGAGCTCCGGCGGCCGTGACATCAGCAGAAGCGGAGCAAGCAAAAGCGAAGGGGGAAGTCTCCCCTCGTCCCGGGAGACTCTCGCTTCCCCCCACCCCCCACCCCCCACCCTCCCTACATCCCGAGCCTTCCAGATCTTCGCCTGCCTACTCGCGAGCAGGTATGTTTTCCAGCCAATCCGGGCCTGGGAGCAGGGCGCCGGCGGCACGTCCACTTTCCCCGCACTCTCCGTTCAGACGGCGCCCTTTGAGCCTGGAGTGATGCGGACGTCGGAAAAGGGCGCCGGGCGAAAGCAGCGAAGCGGGATCGCCGCGTGCCCCCCACTCCTCCTCCTCCTCCTCCTCTTCTTCTTCTTCCTCCTCCTGGTCGGCTTGACACCCCCATTTCGGCTGCTTCGCAAACTGCTTCCTCCACCCCACCCCACCCCACCTCACCCCTCCCCGCAAAAGATGCCGGGGTCGACAGCGTTTTTTCTACCCGGAACAAGCAAACACGCAGGCAACCCTGCACTATTCAGCTCAGTGAAGTCACGCTTGAAACGGCTTGAAACGCCCGATCAGCTGATTTTCGGGGCGGAAAGCGTGCGGTGTTGTTGTGTTTTTTTTCCTCCCCCCGAAAGTGAACGGCAGCTTTCCGTACTAGTGTATTGGCATGTCAAGACACCAGCACAAAGACCAAGGTACAAGGAGCCCTCCTTCAGTCATTATTGAAACATTTGATCAGCCCAACTTCTTCTTCTTATTATTATTATTATTATTATTATTAAATCTGTTTTTTAACCAAGCGTGACTTCACTGAGCTGAATAGTGCAGGGTTGCCTGCGTGTTTGCTTGTTCCGGGTAGAAAAAACGCTGTCGACCCCGGCATCTATTCAGCTCAGTGAAGTCACGCTTGGTTAAAAAACAGATTTAATAATAATTCGGGGGGAGGAAAAAAAACACAACAACACCGCACGCTTTCCGCCCCGAAAATCAGCTGATCGGGCGTTTCAAGCCGTTTCAAGCGTGACTTCACTGAGCTGAATAGTGCAGGGTTGCCTGCGTGTTTGCTTGTTCCGGGTAGAAAAAACGCTGTCGACCCCGGCATCTTTTGCGGGGAGGGGTGAGGTGGGGTGGGGTGGGGTGGAGGAAGCAGTTTGCGAAGCAGCCGAAATGGGGGTGTCAAGCCGACCAGGAGGAGGAAGAAGAAGAAGAGGAGGAGGAGGAGGAGGAGTGGGGGGCACGCGGCGATCCCGCTTCGCTGCTTTCGCCCGGCGCCCTTTTCCGACGTCCGCATCACTCCAGGCTCAAAGGGCGCCGTCTGAACGGAGAGTGCGGGGAAAGTGGACGTGCCGCCGGCGCCCTGCTCCCAGGCCCGGATTGGCTGGAAAACATGCCTGCTCGCGAGTAGGCAGGCGAAGATCTGGAAGGCTCGGGATGTAGGGAGGGTGGGGGGTGGGGGGTGGGGGGAAGCGAGAGTCTCCCGGGACGAGGGGAGACTTCCCCCTTCGCTTTTGCTTGCTCCGCTTCTGCTGATGTCACGGCCGCCGGAGCTCGGGAGGCTCGCTCGCCAATCACAGCCGGGAAGCCTGGGGGAGACCGGGAGCCAAGAAGCCAGCCGCCGCGAGTGCTGCGAGGGAGCGCGGCATGGCGGGCGGCTTTTTAAAGGGAACGCCGCCCCCTTTTTAAACTTCCCCTCCTCCTCCGCCCAGCCTTTACTCTTCTTTCCTTCCACTTTCCGGATTAGGGCTGGGGAAGGAAGGAAGGAAGGAAGGAAGGAAGGAAGGAAGGAAGGAAGGAAGGAAGGAAGGAAGGAAGGAAGGATTTAGAGAGGAGGGAAAGGGGAGGGAGGGAGGAAGGAAGGAAGGAAGGAAGGAAGGAAGGAAGGATTTAGAGGGGAGGGAGGGAGGGAGGGAGGGAACAAGCAAACGCTGCCCCAAAACTGGGGCGTTTCAAGCCATGGCTCCTCCGGCAACAGTCGCTTAAGCTGCAGTTCAAATATTCCAGGCTGGAGCATTCACTCCCTCCGCAGTTCCTCCAGCCATTACGAGCCGTTTCTGGTTAAGTTCAAACAAATACAAGCAGATTCAAGCCGTGGCTCTTTCCGCCCCGAAAATCAGCTGATCGGGCGTTTCAAGCCGCGGCGTTTCAAAACGGCCACAATCTCCCGGCAAGACCTCCTCTGCAGTTCCTCCAGCCATTACAAAGCAACTCTGGTCAAATTCAGGCCGTTTCGGTCTAATTCAGGCAGATGCAAACAGATTCAAGCCGCGGCTCTTCCACCCGAAAATCAGCTGATCGGGCGTTTCAAGACGCGGCGTTTCAAAACGGCTACAATCTCCCGGCCAGACCTCCAGCTGCCTCACCTGACAATCGGGGAGGGGAGGGGAGGGGGGGAGGAAGGAGGAAGAAACCAGCGCACCCTTCGCCCTTTTATTGTCGCAATCGAAGAGGCAGGAGAATGCGGGGTGGGGAGGGGAGAGAGAGAGAGAGAGAGAGAGTAGAAATCCCTATTTTCGGAGCCGAGAAGAGAAGCGCGGCTACAGCAGTCGCTAGAGTTCCCCCCAAGGGGGCGGAGAAAGAAGAACTCTCGGAGCGTTTCTTTCGTAAATACGCGCGCAGGCACACACTCGCCCAGCCGCGCGCTTCGCCCAGCTTCTCGCGGGGAGTTTGCAAGCCCTTCATTTCTCTTCAGGGCCGTCAGAAGGGCGAGCAAGTCTCTGCTCTGCCCTGCCCTGCCCTGCCGTGGGGGTGGGGAGCCAAGCGCGCTTGACGTTCCTGGAAACGAGAAGGGCCTGCGGAGACTGACACCAACCCGAGTGCCCAAGCGGGTCTTCTCAGCGTCAGGCAAAGTAGCTCACATGCAAAACAAGCCCAGCAGAGGAGCCGGAGCAGCTCCGCTGCTGGGGGCGCGTCTCGGCCGGGCCTTGCAGGATCTGGGCCGGGCGCCTCTGCTCGCCGCTCCGGCTCCTCTGCCGGGCTTGTTTCGCATGTGATTCCGGGCCAGGTGCTGCTGAGGGCGAGCAGAGGCGCCCGGGCGACCCCAGCAGCGTCAGGCAAAGTAGCTCGGCCGCGCGCAAGTCCTCGGTAAGTTCTTTTTTTTTTGTTGACTGGAGTATAAGCCGAAGTGGATTTTTTCAGCCCAAAAAGTGGGCTGAAAAATTCGGCTTATACTCAAGTATATACGGTACTCAATTTGACAAGATACGTACTTTGAATACTAGATTTTGTTATGAACTGAGATAAAGAAAACTTTTGTTATTTTAAAATTTGGAAATATAAATATTAAAAGTTAAATTTGAATATTGATTTGTTTATAAAGGTTGAATGTAAAATTAATTAAGATATATATATAAGCTAAAATATATTGATAAATATAATAAACATGTTTTTACTTAGCTGATATAATAAAAACCATACTAGCTTAAATATGAGATAATAGACATTAAGAGAAAAAGAGAAGAAGTACTTGATGTTGAAACAAGAGAAAGTTTGGTTACTAAATTTAAGACATTTGGAAATCAATAGAAAATAGAAAATAAGAATGTTATACTGTTATACTGTATTATCAATTAGTTGATGTAAGATGGTGAGAAATAGAATATATCCAAATAGATAAGATGTGTATTCTGAATATTAGACTTTGTGATGAATTGTGATAAAGGGAACTTTGGTTACTTAAGTCTTGGAAAGCATAAATATTAAATGTTAAAGTTAAATATCAACGGGAAATTAAAAATTGGGGAAAACTAATTAGGACATTGTCTATAAAGACTGAATGTTAAAATAATAAGGATATGCATAAGCCAAAAATTATTGATAAACATAAGGATGTCATTTTTATTTAATTGAGTTAATAAGAATTGTATTAGTTTAAACAGCAGACAGTAAATACTAAGGGGAAAAGAGGAAAATTTAATGTTGTAGCTTGAGAATTGTACTAAAGATACTTGTATGTCATTGTATTATCGATTAACCCAGCCGCCACGTTGCTTTTTAAATACTTAAATGTAAAACTAGAAAATCAATAAAACATTTACACAGCACATATAACATCACTACAAATTGTTGTCACCTTTAAAGCCCTACATGATTTAGAACTCAGTTACCTGAGGGACTTTTTCCAAGAGTTTCTACCAAGCTAAGCCAATCCAATTGATTGGGCATGCCACAGCCAGAGCGTTGACTGATGGAAACTAGACAGTGAGGTTTTTTTCTGCTGTAACCCCTGCTGTAACCTTGGAGATTAGAATGGCCCCAGCCTTGCTGGCTTTTCACAAAATTTTAAAAACCTAGTTATGTACCTGGGCCTGGGGCTCAAAATGTATTAAGGGCCCTGTTATTTGGCTTTACTATTAGTTGATTAATAATCATGGCTGCTTTTTATACTTATTTATTTTGTGGATGTTTTTATTGTTTCAATCATTTTAGAATTGTAAGCCACCCAGAGTTCTTTGGTTGAGTTGGGCAGCTATAGAAAATGAATGAATGAATGAATCTCTAGTAAAGCGCTTGTACTAGAACTCAGAACTGAGCTGGAGAGAATCTAAACCAGTACAATAGATGGAAGTATGCCTTTCGGTTATACACTATACATAGTTTAAAAAATGGAATTTGCTGTAGTGATGGCTATCTTTTTTAAAGAACTGGATTAAATTATTGGAGGGAGCTAAAATGGCTATTGTTCGTTGATTGGCTAATTCCAATCCAAAACAGCATATCTTAAATATCAGTTGTTGGACAGCAACACTTATCCACTTGTCTGACTAGTTATCCACTATGGTTTCATCACAGCTAAACTCTATAGCTTTGGATCACATTCAGCAGGGACCATCCTGAATCTTATCTTTCGGAAAGTGTAGCTTGCTAATGAAAATCTGCAAAAGTCTGCACACTTATTCAATCAGAATCACCCCTATGAATTGTCTATAAAGAACCCTTATCAACTCTTGAAATAGGTTTCTGTTACCAGTCAGACTGGGTGCTGCTGTTTATATTTCCCAAATAAAACTTCTTAGCATAAACATTTTTCCCCCAGTAACTTTCATCTTGACTTCTGTGTAGTGTCAGCAGCCTTTTTCCTTATCTTTCATTGGGGAAAAGAGCTAGAGCTTCTTCTTTTTTTAAAAAAAATCAGGTTTGTTCATGCATTAACACTTTTTTAGAACTCTATTGATTTTCTACCTTATGTGACCTTTACAAATGCTGAGGCTCCCTCTAAAAATTGGCACTGCCATCATTTAGCAGGTTTTGTTTTTATGATACCCATCACACCAATAAGGTATACAAGCTCTCAGGAAGAGAGTCTGTGCTGCAGTCTGAACAGGTTACACTTTCTGATGGGAAATAGTCTGTGTGAGCCAATAGCAGAAATTCACAGGACATCTGAGATGCTTTGACAAACCCTCACTTCCCTCAAGAGCCAATCCAGGCCAATTCACACATTATGAAAAGGAAGCCTACTTTTTAACCAGGTATATTGACTCCATTGGGGAGTTATGACCAATTTCACTTTTGTGAATTTAGGAAGATAATATACTCATTTGCAAATACATTTTAATTAGTGTCCTTTTAAAAAAAGCTACAACCATGCCAATTTCATCCTCCCCAAAACTCTGAGCTGAGGTACAAGACCATGAGCAACTCAGCAGGGTCCCAGAATGAAACTCAGGCCTTCCTGATTCAAACACAGCACACAATCCATTTAACTATTATCACCCTATCCATGTTGGTTGTAATATTATTGATGATTACCTTGACATGCCTGTATATGATCCAGTTCTTAATGACTCACTGGACTAAATGCTTCCAGAACTTTCAGCAAAGCAAGTACAGTGGCATTTTGGTATTCAATTGCTTTGAAACTCATTGAATTTGGTACTCAACACATTTTGATGTGAAAATGTTGTCCTGGTACTCATTGTTTGTTTGGTACTCAATACACAAGCTAGAACTTGTTGGTGTCAGCTGCCTTGTGACTCCCTACATTATTCCTTATAGGAAAAAATTCTTTAGTACTCATCATTTTGGGTACTCATTGTGCCTCCCAGAACCAATTAACAATGAGTACCGAGATACCACTGTAGCAGGAAAAATGTCTTGACTGAAAGATCTTTTCCTTAACAATAAAAATCATCAGCTCTGATTGTGTATTTGAATATGTATTTTGAATATCAAATATATGAACCTGAAAGCATCCTGAAATCACATGTTCATCCCCAGGTTTCCATATTTCTTGGCAGCATGGAAACTTGTCTTATACTGCATCAGACTACTAGTTCATCCTAATGCAAAGTTACCTATAACATCTTTCTGGATCCCTCCTGGGGTTGTGAGCTGGCTTTGTTCCCAAGCCTGGGGTTAAAGGTGTGTAATTTACTGGCAGGGCCATTGTTTTCATCTGGGCTGGCTGTTTATGTCTTCTGGAGTGGGCAGCCATATTAAATCCAGTTAGTTAATTAATCTCAAAGTATCACAAACACACACACAAAAAACCCCAAGCACTGAATCTGGGCTTTCTACAGGCTCTATCACTAAGCTATAACATTGCCCAGTTTCCAAACATAGCACAACATAATATTTAAAGGGGTAAGGCTGGCATTTAAGATACTACTGTACTTCGAATTCTTTTGGAATAATTCCAGGGCTTTTTTTCTCATAGAACGCTCAGAACGGAGTTCCGGCACCTTTTTTGGATGGAACCTTGTAGGTTAGGCATGGCGGGTTGTATGACATTTGTGAGTTCCGGCACCTTTTTCTTTTACAAAAAAAGCACTGAATAATGCTATAATGCTATATAAAGTAGGTTTCTTTTATTCTGCAGCAGGACTACATGCAGTGACTTAACCTTTCCTGTTACAGTATGAGAATCGTTTCAAAGCTATTTTTGCCATGAAAGAATTGTCTGTTCTGCTTCTTAAACTAAGTAGCATTTACTTAGGTTGTTACTTATCAGCTTCAATCTCCTTAATGAGACATTCTGCCAACAGGACTTTTCAAGCTATTGAATAGATAGTTCAAGCATAAATACTTCAGAGCTAAATTGTGGCATCCATTATGGTTTAGTGTGCTATTGTTGAGTGAGAAATATCTCTCCCAACCTATGGAATCATGAGCAAGGGAAAAAAGGGACACCAATTCTATTATAAAAATGACCAGAAATAAAATGCAGTCTTGTATGTTTTAAAGAAATCATAAGCAGTAAAGCATTTACTCATCCTATAGAATGTTACTTCCTTGATGGAGAAGCTTAAATAGCTTTATGCCATCTTCTTTAAATCTACATCTTTGTCATATTTTAAGAGTCTATGGAAGAAACTGGAGAGAGAAAAATCTGAAGGTACTTTCTGTGCATTGGGATCCACAGAAGTAATTCCACAGCTTGTATTCTTCAAACGGTCACTTCTGTGGCATATGACAAATTCATTTTGAAATTGCAGGGATTTTCAAAGCGGTTTATGATACAGCATAGCCAAGGTTTACAGTTCAAAGAAAAAGTATGATTTGATGACTCATTCCGAAGTTCTTGAGCATTTCTAAAATTCTGAATTGGTTCCTAGTTCTTAAGAGTACATCCCACTCAATGTTTGCATTATTTCCATTATTCGGAAAAGCACTCTTTACAAATCCACAAATAGGAATCCTGTATAACATAACATTTCTGAATGCTAATAATTGAGTGTCCAGCCCACCCACTCTCTTTGACTCATACTTCTAGGCATGACTAAGAGTATGACTTAGAAGGAAAAAAAGATAGATTTCAGTAACAGTAACAAAATATTGAAGAGATGCTGATCTGGGTTCTGTCTGAAGCCAAAATCCAAATATTTAGGACCATCCTTGGATTACCACTGATGGTTTGGCATCCTTGGTCCTTAGATGTGTTGATGCCCATTAATTAGGTGGTTTTGGAAGAAAACCACACAATGTTATTGACCTATTACTTCCAGATTCATGGGTGGCATCTCTAAAATGTTACTTTTTGAGAACAGTAAAAAAGGACTATCATCTTCCTGTGACTGTAAGATTCCCATACAGTACCTCAACAATGCAGTCTTGGGATCCACTTCATTATCTCTGGAATCCTGAGTCTATCAAAAGGAATCTGTTGCAGAAGAGTGGTTCAGGGAGGGAAATATAAAAACAGGTGAATTCATTTTAGTAATAGAATTGAAGTTCTTTGGCCAATCCTTTCATGCCCATATCAACTTTATTTTTTTTTCCTTCAAGCTTTCTTGGTTTTGAGAGTCTTAGGTGGGGGAAAGAAAGCACTTGCTTGGTTGGTTGGTCATTGCTGCAAGTTGATATCTGGTTGATTTAAAGCATATCACTCCGATATGTAGCAATCAGTTCCAATCCACTTGGAGACAAAATGCTGGTATTCCCTGTTCTGCTTTCATACAAGACTGATAGGTCTACAAGCAAGATGCAGAGGAAATAAAATGCTTAGGAATATGTCTCAATATATATAAAAAAGAAATTGATAGTATTCCAGTCAAAAATGGGGGGGGGGAGCTCATAAAGGCCAGAGGATGAAATCCAGCAGCTAAGACAGTCTATGGAGTGTTGGAAAATGATAGGAAGGTGGCCCACCCACAGAGATTTGCACTTTCTTAGTGCCTGACCACATTAGCTCTGCTGAGCTTTATGCCATACCAGCTGACTACCACTTCCAGCCATGAGTGCAAAATTGACCTTGAAATGAAGAAATTTCCTAGGAGAACTGATTTCAAAGTGATAAATGGATGATAATATAAAGTAAACCATTTTTTAAAAAAATCAGTCAAACTTTGGTGAGAAAAATTGCTTTAAGACAGAGCTGGCCTTACTTTAGCCAAAAGACGGTTACTTCTGAAAACTATTGAAAGATGGTACTTTGTAATTTATTTAATTATTTTTCCTCCTCAAGCAAGGAAGATTATGTTGGATTTTTATTTTATTTTTTTTGCCTCAAGCACCAGATGTCTTAAGTGGTCTTATCTGGAAGGGAAATATCCTAACCGCAATCTTTAATTAATTAAAAGTGTTTGTTAACTTGCCCATTCAATTTCTTTTCTCTTCTTTTCTTTGGCAATGCAATTATTGGTGATTGTCAGATTTGTCAGCATGTAACACAGCTGGGCCCTCAGATAGCACTTCAACAAGAAAGAAGACTGCATGGGATATAATTCTCCATCATTTGCAGATGGTGTAGTTTAAATATTCAGCTGTATGAGCATAGCTTTTGGCCTCCCTCTCCCCAAAATGTGCTATTTGCAGCTGTGCCCCATCGCCAGTGGACAATAAATTATGGTAAAAAAAAAACAACAGTTGTTGGAAAGAACATATTAAGTGAAACAACTGAGTCACCTATTGTATTGCTATAGCACTTTTAGTGTACAGGTGATTTAAAGTATATTGCTATTCATGCAAATAAGTTGAAAATACATTAAATTTGGGTTACCTGATCTGGGTGATAGCTACATGAAAGCAAATAGACAAAGAAAATTCTAACTCTTGCCTACCATGTGGTAGTGGTCTTCATATTTCAATCCATATTTGATAGCCTGTGCATGCACACTCGTTAATCTTGGGTGTGTATAAAGAATAGAGAGGGAATAAACAGAATAGGCTTTCCAGCTTATGTATGTTTATGTTCAAATTATAAGTAAAGAAAGTTTTGACTCAATTCAAAAGCCATGCATGAAAATGCTTTTGACTTGCTTGAGTTAACCATGGTTTAATTTGAATCAGAGTTCAAAGTGAGCACAGTTCAAATAATATACTCTTGTTCCCAGTTTACAATTGAAGAACTGAGGCTAGACAGAATTATTTTCCTAAATCATTACAGATACTCCACACTGAGTGACTATTTGCAGTTATGAAAATGATGAAAAAGTAACTTTACAACTAATCCTTGCATTTACAACCTTTGCAGGTCTTTAAAGCCAAGGAAAGCTGAAGAAGCATATCAGCACAGTGACAGTTTTACTTCACAATTGCTTCACTTAACAACCACTTTGCCAGTCCCCCTTGTGGTTGCTAAACAAGAACTACCTAGATCAGACATGTCAAACTCGCGACATCACATGACGTCGTGCAACGTATCGAAGATTTTTCCCCATTGCCAGCAATGGGCCGGGCGCAGTTTCCTGATGACGCATCCAAACCACGGGCTGGCAGTTTGACACCCCTGACCTAGATGTTAGTCAGTGATGAACAGGAAATGATCTTCAATTGAAGTAGGAAAACTGTGGTTCCCCAAATGTTACTAAACTACAATTCTCAGCATCCTTCACCATTGGCCATGGCAGATGAGAGTGTGAGTTGTAAGTTGCTATATCTTAAGAGTCACAGTTCCCCCTTCCAACTCTGAATGATTCTGTACATTTTTTGCAATTGAGATGCTAACATAGGTGAAGCACAGTCCTTTAATTCTTGCCGGCTGAAGCATAGATGCATGTTGCAGCAGTAGCATTTTATAAAGATACCAAATACACGGGGAGCTTCCAAACACAAACCTCTTTCCCTCCAAATATCACTGAATTTAAGTTGCTGACTAAGAAGGGAAAATGCTAGACCAGCTCCTGGGTCTTAACAACAGTTTGATTTGCTGAAATCAGAATTAAGTTATCACTGCATGGGGATATAAACCTGTAGTTTCTGTTTTTAAAAGCAGAATAGCAACCTCCCCATCTGCTAAAAAAATGCCACTCTTAATTACTGTAAAGGAGAAACAGCATTTAAATATAGATGGTAAGTATACATATCAATCTGCCAACCTAGCAGTTCAAAAGCACGTAAAAATGCAAGTAGAAAAATAGGGACCACTATGGTGGGAAGGTAACAGCGTTCCGTGCGCCTTTGGCGTCTAGTCATGCCGGCCACATGACCACGGAGACGTCCTCGGACAAGCGCTGGCTCTTCGGCTTTGAAACGGAGATGAGCACTGGCCCCTAGAGTCGGAAATGACTAGCATGCATGTGCAGGGGAACCTTTACCTTTACCTTTATACATATCAAAACTGTCAACTAATCTTACTCATATAGGTCAATTTATATTTACAGTATGAAGCCTCTGCTATAAGAAGAATACTTGGTGACATGGTATCATAGCATGGAATGGCTGCCCCCAGGCAAAAGAAGACAGACTAAAGAACCCATTATCTTTTGCTGGAAAGCTTGCCCTTCTCTACCATTCCAGGAAGAGATCTACCTTCTGCCTTCTTGAAGCAGCATAGCACCTTCACATACATGGCAGAGCAGAAGAACTCTCCTTTAGCATCTCTTTCCCATCAAATCAAGAGACAACAACAACAACAACAACAACAACAAAAACAACAAAAACAACAACAACAACAACAATAATAATAATAATAATAATAATAATAATAATAATAATAATAATAATAATAATAATAATAATGGAAGGGACCTTAGAGGTTATCTAGTCCAACCCTCTGCTCAGGCAGGAAACCCTATACCATTTTGGACAAATGGCTGCCCAGTCTCTTCTTAAAAACTTCCAGTATTGGAGCATTCACAACTTCTGGAGGCAGGTTGTTGGAGAAGAGAAAAGGAGAAACGATCCTATCACTGCAAATGAAGGTTTCATGGGTATTTATGAGACATACATTGTAAAGGCTCAATTTACATTGTAGGTATTTATAAGTAGAATTTGGACCAATATTGCTGAGGAGGAATACATGAAAAGGAAGCATAAAGCCCACTCATTCCTTTTTCATCCTCTTAGTAAGAACAAGTGCAGAATTGTTCATGCCACAGAGGAAACATACAAATTGGTCTCATTGACTTCACTACATATCTGGTCAGAAACAGCAAATTTGACTATGCCAAGAATTGCAATTTTGGGGCTGGTGGGCACATTGGGAATGTTGTAAGAGTGGGTGGATTGGGGACATTAGCTTAGTCATGATGCAATGGTTAAAATGCCATATTGCACGCTAACTCTGCCAACTGTGAGCTGTTCAATCCTGACCAACTCAAGGTCAGCTCACCCCTCCATCCTTCCAAGGTTGGTAAAATAAGGTCCCAGATTGGTAGGGGCAATATGCCGACTCTGTAAACCACTGTGAACTATATCCATGATGGATATGGCCAATCATAAAAACATAAAGGCAAACTGGAGAGACTGTTAACCTTTAGCCCCCTCTACAATGTTACTTTTTCCTTTTTCTGGTGGGTGGGCATCCTTCCAAATAAAACACTGGAGTGAAGCCACCATCATTTTCTAAGAATGTATATGGCTTTATATAGGGCTCAGAGATAAAATAAAGAAAGGACTAAATGTTTTGTAGCATAACTTCTCATCAATTTTTCTTTAGAGGAAAAGAATAAAAAAAACCTGAAGCCAGAGATACTAGTGATTGGAGATTGGTAGCTATAGCACACTGGTGTTCATAGGCATCATGTTGTCTATCATTAGCCTGTGCTTGGTAGAGAAGAGTAATTTTTTGTAGCAGTGCACAGAATTCCTTTGATGTGTCCATCTGAACATTTACTGAAATATTTTCATTCTTTTTGATGCACAAATCTTCTCCTTCACCCTGGCTCTCTGAACTTCTCCAACAGGCAGCAGAGTGCCAGAAAAGATGCTATTGCAATCAACAACAGAACAACTCGATTCAGTTGCGCAGGCACAGTGGGGATCCATCCAAGCATTCACACATGCCATCTGCTCTGGTGAGATACAGCCTGCCTCTATTCAACCCCTCCCAGGCACCTTCTGTCTGTTCTTTTTGCCTCTCCCAGCATGGCTGTCTGTTGAGCATTCCTTGGAGAAGAGTGAACAAGCTTGTCACATTAAAAACCTCGTGCAAAACTAATTTGTCAACTAGAAACAAGTGGCAAAGTGTTGGTGTATTTTGGCCTATTTGGGTCTCTTCACTAAAGAGGAGTCTCCTTCCCGGGATCTGACTTGTTGGCATAGTAATCAGAGTGGACGTTTGCTAGATATGGAAGGGAGACCTCACCAGTGTAAATCAGCAAGTAGGGGCAGGCCTGATAAGGAAGAGGAAGAATAGAAACAGGCCCCTCTGAGGAGCTATTACAGCTGTTCCAGGATCAGGTAAAAGGATTTAAAAGCAGAGCCACAAAAATTATGGAAAAGGCCCCCACAATTTAAATTTTCATATGGGTTGCTAAGAAGGAAACTGAGACACCAATATCCCCCAGAGACTTCATACAATTTTCTCTTCATGGACACATTATGCTTAGTGAAGCTGCACAACAGCTGTTCAGATTTGTACAACAGGAGCAAGTCAGGCTCACAAGAACCAGGAAGACATGTAGAATTACCTCTGAGCACTCTCCTTTGTTGTCCCTCATCGATAGAAAGAAGTCTTGCCTAACTAAAGCAGCTACTTAATGGAGAATGGCTAGGGAGGAGCCATCTTAACTCTCTTTTTCCCAACCACACTATCTAAACTTTGCTGTCTCTTTGCTTGTGGAAGGCAGCCCCTCCCTCCTGGAAATCCAGACTACATTCCATCACAGATATTGACAGGTCTGTGCTGATAAGGCAGGGAGCACCAGAACTATTATTTCTAGCATATTCTAGGCCATGGATCTATCTTTGTGGCAATAGGATGTCAGTCTTCATTGCAGATATATCACCATGATGATGTCTGGGTGACACTAAATATCTCTAGTGAAGGACTGAGCCAAATGCACACAAAGACCAAACAACTCTAACAGCAGCTCAGACGGCCTTGACTGTATAATAATTTTTATGTTGTATTACTTCAAGTGGGCAATGACTATTGTTACAATACATAAAGAGTGCCAAAGAGAAGGACTACTTGTCTCAGCATTATTATATGCTGTTATGATAAGCCATGAGGTGTGACTATCAGCTTCCCTTCAGATTTGTAGTGCAAGGCTCTTTCTGTTCAAGGGAAGCAGAGAAAATGTGGCTGTCATTCTTATGTCTACTTTTTAATGGTATGAATATAGAGGTGAAAAAAACACTGAGGGATAACTGACTCTTACCTTTTTTGCTTAGGTGGTGGCTGGTTCAATTATCAACTTGCTAGAGCAATAAACTGTGATTTTAGCAGAAAAAAGGAGCTGTAAGCAAAACCTATATTGATCAGATATGGGTTTGCATACAACTAAGTGAAGCTTAGGAACTGGCTTCACAAATCACTTTTCCAAGCTTCATGATTCACTTAACAACTGTGGCACAACTCACTTAAGCAATTGTGGTCGTAAGTCAATCGTAAATCGTAAATCTCATATGCAATCGACAGACACACATTTCTGAGTGATAATTGCATGAATCACTTCCTAATTATTGCTCTTTCATAATTATTACTTTTTAATAACTTATTGATGTCAAGCAACAGTGCAGAAGAAAGTAAGTCCAATTGCAACTAAGGAGTTTGAACCTGAAAGTAAGTTTCATTGACTTTAATAAGACAGCTATTTTGAGAAGGCTTGAATAGAGATGCTATAAATGAAGAACTTATTTCACACTGTTTGGACGTTCATATTATTTCACCTGCCTCACCTCAATCTGTGGTGCTATACTTGCAATGAACTACATGAAACACATCATCGCTCTGTACTGTATTCATCAAGTGATGTGCATGGATGTCTAGGTAACTGGGGTTAATCACATTCTGGATAATAATAATGTGTTTGTTCTGCATATAATAGAAAGAAACTGCCTTCTTCGTATACAAGTTGCAGTATTACATGTGCACATCTGATATGGAGGGGAAGGTTACTGGCAGGACCACAAAGCCCAATTCCTTTTCTACTACCATATCCTAACACCACAAAGATGTACTATATGTATTTAACCAAAAAATGGTGAGACTAGAAATTATATGGGTCAAAGTGATTTTTCCCTCATATTAATTACTTTCTGTACAGGAAGCACCATGTAAGTATTAATATGGAAACTAATCAAAGAGAGAAGAAAACTAGAACTAAGGAGAAATTTTCTGACAGTTAGAACAATTAATCAGTGGAACATCCTGTTTCCAGAAGCTGTGAATGCTCCAACACTGGAAGTTTTTAAGAAGAGACTGGACAAACATTTGTCTGAAATGGTATAGGGTTTCCTGCCTGAGCAGGGGGTTGGACTAGATGACCTCCAAGGTCTCTTCCAACTCTATTGTTGTTGTTCCTACTATGGGCAGCTATAAAACAATTTTTAAGTGAGATAGTTGAGAAGTGAAATTAATATAATTGCGGTTCTGTTCTTCCGAGAATATACCGGTAAACGTATTTGTTTACTTTTAGCTTTGCAGCTAAAAAGAGGTGTGGGGGGGTATAGCTTTTCCTGGCTTATTATAGCTGAACAGAACTCATTCTAAAGAAAATGGAGCAATTTTGTGAATGGCATAAAATGCCAACAATTATTCAGCTGTGAAAGCATTGTGTTAGCCTTAGAACTGGAAGGTCTCCATTCAAAGTCCAGTTAACAGTTATTACTCCTCATCCTTCATTAACTAATAAAATGGAAACGTCCATGATGCGTGCAGCTTCGAATCTGGAGCGGAGCATGGTCTTTATTTACTTAAAATATTTTTACATAGCCCATTTATTTATTAAAGTTGTTGGGGGGCCCTCTCACCACGAAGTGACTCAGGGTGGCTTACAATGTTAAAAAGAATAAAACAATACATCAACACATAAGAGTAAAACACTATAAAAATATAAGTTATCAGTTATAACTAAAAATGTGAAAGAAAGGAGTAGAATAGGCAGCGGAGGGGAGAGAGGGGGACCTGTTATTAATCTATCAACCACCTCCGGTGTGATGTTTCCCTTGTTGGAGGCTCAGGCCAATTGGTAGAACCAGGTCTTCAAGCTGTTATGGAAAGTCAGAAAGCTGGGAGCCAACCTCACTCCAGAGGGCAAGATGTTTCAAAGGGAAGGAGATATTCCTGGGCCCTACTACCTGCAATTCCTTGGCTGACAGAGCCACAGCATGCCTTCTGTTATGACAAATATTTTCAAAGAAGCTAACAATACATGAATAACAGACTTCTGTCTGAAGAAAATTCTATTATGTCTAATCTTATTCCATGGTAAATTTAGGATTGCAATTTAAGGAATCAGGAATTCAACTGCATTCAAGACTCAAGAGAAGCAGTCTTCCCGAAACAAGTGCACTCTAGATGTGTTGGCCAGAGGTATATTGGCTGACAATTACAACAGTTAAAAATTCAATACAACTTGAAAACTATAAAGCTAAAGAAGGTTTCATAACCTTGTCTATCTGTATGTCTCTGTCTGTCTGTCTGTCTGTCTGTCTGTCTGTCTATCTATCTATTTTATATAGCCATCCATCTCACCAAAAAGCAACTCTGGGTGATGTACAACAACGCTAAAACAATGAATAAATAAATACTTAAATACATACCTGTTTTTTCCATAGAACTAGAAAAGTGATAGAAAAGATCAACCAAAATTACTAATTCACATATCTTCACTTTCTCATATAGTACATGAAGAAAGACTAAGCATTATCAGTTCTGAATTGTGGAATAATAGTGAGATGTGGTTTTATCCTTTCCATGACTACATATTGAATATTTAATATTCAAATTAGTATAAATATTTATAAATATAAATATTATTATAAATGTTGAAACTAATCAAGGAGAGAAGCAAGCTGGAATTAAGGAGAAACTTCCTAACGGTGAGGACAATTAACCAGTGGAACAGCTTGCCTCCAGATGTTGTGAGTGCTTCATCACTGAGTGAGTGCTTCATCACTCCAGTCTTTAAGAAAAGACTGGAGAGTCACTTGTCTGAAATGGTATAGGCAGTGGTGGGATTCAAATATACGAACAACTGGTTCTCTGTGTGGATGCCACTTCTGGAAGTCCATTCTGGGACTGGGCAACAAAAAATTAGCTATAACTACTGCCAAAGTGGTGCGAACTGGCTGAATTCCACCACTGGATATAGAGTCTCCTGCTTGAGCAGGGGGCTGGATGAGAAGACCTCCAAGGTCCCTTCCAGCTCAGTTCTGATTGATTGATTGACTGATTGATATGCCCTCTCTAATAAAAAGAAATGTACACTTTTCCCCCTCCTGCAGGTTTTTACAGAATCATGTTAATCAAAGTATCACACTTGCTTAATTGACATTCAGCTTTCCTAATACCTAAATATCTCCAGATAAAGTTAGGTTGCAATTTCTCATCTTCTAAAGCCATGCTAAGGCTAGATGATGATGATGATGATGAGGAGGAGGAGGAGGAGGAAGAGGATTGTGATGATGGCGATGATTATGATAGACTGTGTTGTGCAACAATTCTGGAAGCACTAGGCTGTGGGGAAGCTTGTCAAATATCTGTGCAACAATGGAGTCATGAATCAATAACAGTATTATTTATTATTATTTGGATTTATATACCGCCCCTCTCCCGAAGGACTCAGGGCGGTGTACAGGGCAATTAAAACACTATATACAACACATAATATATAAAAATTAAAATAAATTAAACCAAGTAGCCCTAAACAATAAAACCCGTTCTAAAATGTAAAATTTAAAATTTAAAATCTAAAATCCCAGTCCCTCAGTCCAGGCCGGCAAGTTCAAATAGCCAAGTCTTCAGATCGCAGCAGAAAGAGCGAAGGTCGGGAGCCATCCGGAGCTCAACAGGGAGCTGATTCCAGAGGGCAGGCGCGCCCACAGAGATTGTATGGCAGTCCTCATACAATCATGCTAAAGGCTGGCAAGACTGCACAAAAATGGAAAGACTCTGAAATACACACAATGGAGGAATTGTTGGTTACGATGACAGAACTATTTAGATGGCAAAATTAATTTGTTTGATTAGTGAAAGATCAACAACTACATTTATCATTGACTGGAAACTCCTTATGAAGCTTTTGCTAAAAAAAAGAGAAAGAAAAAATGAACTTGTGATTTATGAGTTTTAAGATTAAAAAGAGCAGCTTATTGGAAAAAATGAAATAATGATGTAACCTTAGAGAGGGAGGGTGTATTATAAATGCAATTACATTATAACCACTGTGGAAAAAAGATTGGAAGCCGCTTCCTTATATATTTTTTCTTTTTTCTTTTTCTTTTCTATTTTTATTTCTTTTTAAATTTTCTTTCTTACTTATTTACTAATATGTCTTATTTTCCTTGTTTCTTTTCTAAAATTTCTCTTGTTTTTATCTTGTTAAAAAAATTTCCTCAATAAAATTATATTTAAAAAAAAACACAATTATGCTCAAAAGATACCATGCAAAGACAGTTTAATTTCTTGAGAGTAAGATGTGGTAGTCCCACAAGAGTTTGAACATAATCTCCATCATTGTTGTACCCATATGTTCACACAATGTCTAGTGTCACTTGTGATTACCAAATACATATTTTATGTCACTTTTAGTGGAGAAAAAATATTTGACTAGATTAGAGAGTGAACTCTCTGCTCACCTCTTGCAGGGAGCTGCAGGTCATGAGACCTGAAGAAAGGTTTGAAATGAGGAATTCTCAGTACACAGAACCACAATTCTCAAGATTCTTCAAAGAAAACTGTGACAATCCCAATATTCTAAGATTATTAACGGTTTGACTCATGCAGCTATATCCTAAGTATACCGAAGACTTGAGGATGTCACTGTTAAAAACATTCGCTTCTTCAGATTGCTAAGGAAGTATTGTAAATACGTGTAAACCACATGTAGAGCCACATGTGGAATGCCAATGCCAATCAGAACAGACCATTAGCACTGTAGTAAACTGCATAAGTAACTTTATTTACTGGAGCAGATTGTGCAAAGTCCAGCAGAAGCACTAGCATTGCATGGCTAAGACTTTCAAGTAGTGCTTCAGACATTACATTCCTGAAAGCAGCAGGGATTTTTTTTCCCTACAGACAAAGCACTCTTTCTACCTATTTTACTGCTGTTAGCAATCCTCTTATTTCAGCCCCTCACCCAGTGCCACATACATTCTAGACCATATACTTCTGGTCACACCATCTCCCCTGAGAGTGTAAGGCTTGTTTTCTTTCAGCTTCAGCTTCCGGTATTCAAGCAGGTGGTTGCGCTTCTAGGAGAAAGCAAAGCCTTCTTGCTTAAAATTGATTCCTGCTCTTGACGGGGTTTTGAAGATCCCTTTTCTTGGAGGACATGCTACTAGCTTTGTGGGAAGTAGCTTAGGTTGCCATCACTGCCAGAGTGTCATGCATGTTGGTGTTGGGGTCAGCGGCATTAGAGTAAGTGGCCTTTTCTTCTAGGCAGAGTTTCAGCCTTCTGAAGATATCGGGGAAGAGCATCCCCAGTGATTTACTCTTTGTGCTCCTAATCAAAGCAAAATGGCGAGGGTCCGGGATATTTGAGGGAACACCTGCTGCCAGCATCAAGCTCCCTTCGTCCAGTGCACTCCCACAGGGAGGGTCTTCTCAGGGTGCCGCCGGTTAAAGATTGCCGGCGGGTAACACCCAGGGGGAGGGCCTTCTCAGTGGGCGCACCTGCCCTTTGGAACCAGCTGCCCGCGGAACTTAGGACTGCCCCCAACCTCTGTTCATTCCGCCGGGACCTAAAGACCTGGCTCTTCGAGTTCTCTGGCCCAGGCTGAGAATTTTTTAATTTTTAATTTTAACTGGGTTTTTATTTTTTGTCAGGGTTTCATTTAATCTTTTTTAATTTTGTTTTAACTTTTGTATTGATTTTCTTTTAAATACCCTGTAAACCGCCCTGAGTCCTTCGGGAAAGGGCGGTATATAAATCTAAATAAATAAATAAAATAAATAATAAAAAGTGGATGGCACAGCACATACACGGATTTTGCCAAGGTTGTGCTGATGTTACTGGCATGAAACATAGATGTCCAATCAAAGCTACTGCAATGCTAGGGGGCACACTCATAAATGCTGATCCAGAAACAGAAGTGAAGAACACTTAGATCCATGCTGGCCTTTTCCATGAGAAAAAGAAATGCATAGTGAAATAAATACGTTTATTAAGATTGACCAAATGTACACAAAAGGATGTACAAACATTTAAGCATCAAAGAGTTCTCAGCAACTGCATTAGTGGGGAGAGGGGAAGGACAGGAGAAAATGAGGACATCAGACTGATCACCATGGAACCAACTTGATCCTCAGTGCAGGCCTCTGCTTCAGGAGGGAGGGTTTGGTTGGAATCTGCCTACTTACAAGTCTCAGTTAATTAGTCTATATATGATTATAGTAATTCTATTCTAAAATAGAATAGTTTACTTGGGAGTGCTGATACCAATCTTGCAAGTCTGAAGGCACAAACTTCCTTCTTCTAATTTTTAGAATGGGTCATTCCTAAGTTTCTGTCTCTGACCATTAAGCAACTGTGGGCTCCTGCCTCTCTTATCTGATTGCTTCCTAGGCAGCATCTCTTCCCCTTTTTCTCCAAGTCATTCATACATTCCATTATTCTGTTCCTGGTGATTTAAGCAATACTGGCTAGGAGGGCCCGAATGGGAACAACAGGCTTCAGCTGAACACCCTGGCAAGACTGAGCAGTTCTGGGTTTGGGGACCCTCTGGGTCAAATACTATGCCATGGAGTTGCACTGCTCCAAAGAGGCTCTACGCACAATTTGCAACCTTGAAGAGCAGGTGGCAGTTGTGGCTAAGAGGGCTTTTGCACAGTGTGCCAGTTACACCTGTTCCTGGGCTGGGAGGTTATGCTCACAGTCATTCATGCTCTGGTCAGCTCCCAAATGAATTGTTGTGATGCTCTCTACATTGGGCTGCCTCTGAAAAGTATCCAGAAGCTTCAGCTGGTGCAAAATGCAGCGGCCCGGACACTTATTTGTGCCCCTAGAATAGCATAAATTATATTTCTCCTCCACAAGTTTGCTTCTAGATCTAGTTGAAGATTCTGGTTTTGACCTTCCTGGCATAGGGTCAGGTTATCTTCACCCTATTATGCCTGCCCATCCCATCAGGACTGTCAGAAAAAATATACTGCAAGTCCTGTCTGTGAAAGAGTTTCAACAGGAGGCAGGCCTTTTTTTACAGAACGCCCACCTTGCAGAACATCTCCCCCGCCCCCCCCCCAGGTGAGATTGACCCATCACAGTGAGTCCTACAATGGATGAATGGCTACAAAGGTTGATTAAGTTAGCAGAGATGGCCAAATTGACTGATCTGATTGAAGAAAAGAACACAATTAACTTTGTTTCTACTTGGTAACCACTTTGGGACTTTTCCACTCTGAGGTGGGAAAAAATGAAACTTTGATTTTGGGTTTTGCTGATTAGATAGGTTTGTTGTTATAGAAATGGCTAGTTTGTATTATTATATAAAGGTAAAAAGTTGAGGTTGATGCTATTACCTTATTCTACAGCACCAAAAGGAGTCGGAAGTCAAAGCTTTTTTTTTCTCTCTCTCTCTTTGCCCTACACTTTCACCTTTCCCCTTTCCTCCCTTATTTTCATATTATTTTCTTTTCTATTTTTGTTTTTAATATCAATAAATGTTTGAATAAAAGTTTTTAACATATGGATTTTATGATTGTTTTTTATTGTAAGCTACCTAGAGTTATTTTATTGTGGACATCATGAGAAAAAAATAATAAAATAAAATAAATAAAATAAAATAAATAAAATAATAAAATAAAATAAAATAAAATAATAAAATAAAATAAAATAAATAAAATAAAATAAAATAAAATAAAAAAATAAAATAAAACAAAATAAAATAAAATAATAAAATAAAATAAAATAAAATAAAATAAAATAAAATAATAAAATAAAATAAAATAAAATAAAATAAAATAAAATAAAATAAAATAATAAAATAATAAAGTTTTGATTGGAGTAAGACAGAGGTCTCCAACCCTTCTGGGCTCGCGGACTGGAGGGAAGGAGAGCAGCTTCAAAATTGGTGCATGCATATGCACATGCACAAGGGGTCACACGCACTGACATGACACTAGCAGCCCTGTCCACACCTGTGGCATGCACTGGTGTCATGTGCATGTGTGAATGGCTATGCCCCCTGTGGTGGCTAGCGGTCCCATTCACGCATGCACAAATGGGCCACACCCACCCTACACTAGTATCCCCATTCGTGCTCGTGTGCATGTGCAAACAGGGCTATGGGTGCAAGTAAGTGGAGGGAATGCACGCCCATGCATGTGCGCACCACCAGCCATTTCCGCGGCTCGCAGACCCCTGGAGTAAGAGATCTGCCTGTATTAGATCATATTGTCTGAGGAAGTAAATGAATACCTTTATATTATAGAAAGATGTGACCTGTTTAGAATTGCCAGCTTTTCAACAGCTTTTCCTTCTGATGCTTTGACATCTACTCTGCTCTCTTAATGTCCTGAAGTGGTATGAAATCATGCTATTCTAAATCTTTCTGCCCACAGTGTCATTTTACTGCTTGCTCCAAATGGGCCACTATGCTTCTTGACCATACAGTTTAACATTCAACATTTTAGGACCCATGATAGGTGGTTTATTTAGTTTACTCAACATTATCCACCACATGAAAAAAATGCTTTCAGTTGGCAGTCACAATGTTCTGTTTGCTCTGTGCACTGGATTTTTTTTTCTTTTTCTTTTTCCTTTCAAGTCATACCTTCCAATTAAATTTATTTTTCTTACTTGTAATTATGCATTGATCAATGCATCATTGGATAAGCCTTAGGAGACATGGTAGCTCAGTGGTTAAAATGCAGTATTGCAGGCTAATTCTGCTTATTGCCAGCAGTTTGATTCTCACCAGCTCAAGGTTGATTCAGCCTTCCTTCCTTCTGAGGTTGGTCAAATTAAGACCCAGATTGTTGGGGGCAATATGCTGACTCTGTAAACCACATAGAGAAGCCTGTAAAGCACTGTGAAGCAGTATATAAGTCTAAGTGCTATTGCTATCACTATATAAATCTTAAAAAATGGAAGCTTTGCAGGCTCACCCACCACTTGCGTGGACCAGTTCTCAATGGGCCATAGATCAGTACCGGTCCACAGTCCAGAGATTGGGGGCCCCTGGCCTAGATGATACACTCTTAGTCATGTTGTATATACATGAAGCAAGGCAACCAGACATGTTGTTTGAGCAATGTCCTTCTCTTTGAGCAGGCTTAGTTAATGCCAATATAGCTGCTCATAATGGGTGAGACTGCCAACTCTCGAGTAGCCTGGCTGACCAGCATTGTTCCTGTCACCTCTCAGCCTTGTGCATACTTGGATTGGGGGGAGGAGGTAGCTCCTCATCATCATCCATGCATGTATGTTGAATACAGTTGTATAATATTCAACTGTTAAATGAATTCATGACACACTCAGGGACTGCTCATAAATCACATCAGCCTGCAAGGTCTGTAGGAATGACCTTGGGAGACAGAAGTAAGAGCCGCAACCAGGTCTGACAAGATGCAGCTTAGCTTGCAACAGGAATGTGGGCATGGCAAACATTACAGAGAGACTCTTTCTAGATTTTTGGGCTGTAAAAGGAATGGAGGAAAAATCTGCTTTCAGACTTGTGGAAAGGAGGGAGAAATGCAAAGTCCCATATCTAGGGGAAAATAAGAAAGATACAAATATAGTATTGTGGAGATATGGCTTAGCAGTAGAACATATGAAAAAGATCTGGGGATTTTTGTTGATCAGAAGCTGAACATGAATTAACAGTGTAAGAGCAAATGTTATTCTGGGGTGCATTAGCCGGACCATGGAGTTCAATTCATGAAGTAATGATCCTACTCTATTCTACTTTGGTTGGGCCTAGCTCAAATGTAGGCACTGCAAAGTCTGACTACAGACTAAAAAAGGATATTGACATGTTGGAACAAGTTCAGAGAATGACTACCAAGAAGGTAAGCGCAATAGAAACGAGTTCTTGGGAGGAATAGTTAAAAGATTGGATACATTTAGCCTACAAAAGATAGAACTGAGTGAAAATATGACAACATATTATAAAGAGAATAAGTGGACTTCTTCTCTATTAGCCTGGAAAGCAGAATCAAAACCAGGGCATCGAAACTACAGGAAAGTTGTTTAGTGGGAATTTCCAGACAATAATTACTGTGGATTACTGGAATAACTTGCAACATCAAGTGGTATATTCATTAAAGGTCTTCAAACATAAACTGGATAGCCAGCTGTCTGAAATGACATTAGTAGATGCTGTGCTGAACAGGAAGTTGGTCTAGAAAGTCCCTTGCTTCTGTGGATCTGTGACTATATAAAATATGCTCTGTTTTATCTGTTGGAAAATTACTGAATAATTTCCAGTTTAGTTTGTATCCAGCACACTACACATCAATTCCTATATGCAGATCACAGCATGCACACACAGCATTCTATTCAGCTAGCAAAAAATATAGCTTGGTGGTTATTTATTTAAACTTCAACAAACATCAGAAGCAGTTAACTGGCAAAATGGGACAAAGGGCAGGCAGAAGAAGGGAGAGGCAAGACAAGAAAAAGGCAAGAAATAAGAAGAGCAGAAGACTTACCATCATCAAACAGTATTATTTGCATTTCAAAAAAAGTTAGAATTTCTAGGATCTAATGGAAACAATACTGTAGGTAATTAGCATGGAAACAGCTATTGGTTTCTTCAGTATTAACCCTTTATGAAAATAATAATTACAGAATAAAGATGGAAACTAGGATATCAGGTGATTCCTCCCCTATTCTGCACCATGAAGGAAACAAGTTGGTGAATGAGTATAACTGAATATAGCTGTTGTGTGTATGTTGGTATATCAGTTAGAACTGGCTGGGATTCATTGCTGGGCCTATATGACTTGTTCTACAAACAGCATATATTTTTTCTGATAGAGTTCATATCACAATCATGATGTATTGTCATTTCAAGGTAAATTAGCAAGTTAAATCCGTGAACATGTTATTTCTCATGGTCTCTTTAGCTCAAGAAGTTTTTTTTAGGTAACAGATGACTGGGTTTCATTACCATTAATAAGCAGTCCCCAAAAGAAATCAGAGAATGAAAATAGCAATAGCACTTAGACTTATGTACCACTTCATAGTGCGTTACAACCCTCTCTAAGCAGTTTATAGAGCCCACATATTGCCCCCAACAACCTGAATCCTCATATTAACAACCTCAGAAGGATGGAAGGCTGAGTCAATCTTGAGCTGGTTAGGATCAAACTCCTGGCAATGGGCAGAGTCAGCCTGCAAAACTGCATTCTAAGCACTGCACTACCATGGCTTCTAATATTGACAACAATGTTCTCACTCATCACGGGTATGCCCCAAGCTGGACTCTCAGAATTATGTTATTAGATTCATGCTTGTTGATAATCAATAGCTTATTTAACAATAGGGTTTTTTTTACACAGCTCACCCTTGAGTGGGTTTCTACATCATGCTAAGCTATAGGTCATGGTTTACAATCCACAATATCTGTTTTCAGACAGCTCAGTAAGCCAAAACCAAGTTAGCAGCCAGCTCAGTAAGCTAAAACCAAGCTAATTGCATTATAGCACAGTTCAATGTCTAAATCTGGCACTAACTGCCTTCAAATCTACTCTCCCTTTGACAGATTTTTAAAAGTAAACTTTCCATGTAATTCAATGCACTGAAAACTTCTGCTGAGTTGACTGTAAAACCTCACCTCTATACAGTTACTTTCTTGACATTTCTCAGCACTCAGTGCTCTCAGCACTCCTTCTATACTGAATTACAGCAACTCTCCACACTTTTGGAGTGCAACCATAAAAGTTGTTGTCCTCCGTGTCCACTTCCTATCCTGCTTCTATCCTATATGAACTAGTTGCCATATGGTTTGCGCTTGATCCGAGGATGTGTAAACTTTCCATGTAATTCAATGCACTAAAAACATCTGCTGAGTTGACTGTAAAACTTTACCTCTATACATTTTCTTTCTTGACATTTCTCAGCGGTCAGTGCTCTCAGCACTCCTTCTGCTGAATTACAGCAACTGTCCACCCTTTTAGTTACAGTACAACCATAAAAGTTGTTGTCCTCCATGTCCACTTCCTATCCTGCCTCTATTCTATATGAACTAATTGCCATATGGTTAAGATAAAATAAGATGAGATGAGATGAGACGAGATGAGATGAGATGAAATGAGATGAGATGAGATAAGATGATAAGATAAGATAAGATAAGATAAGATAAGATAAGATAAGATAAGATAAGATAAGATAAGATAAGATAAGATAATCTTTATTGTCATTTTTTTTTACTTTGGGCACAGTGGCACACATCAAAAATGAAATTTAGTTGCCCACTCTCAAAGTGAACACATACATGACACACACCTGAACATACTATATACAATATATGTATAGAACCACACCTCTACATATAAATATTAAACACTGTCCATCTTGAATTTATAATGGAAGGAGGAAGCTTAAGAGTTCACAAGTTTAATGCTGTATGGAATGAAACTATGGCTGAATCTGGATGTTCTCCTACGGATACCATGAAGCCTCCTCCCAGAAGGTTACAAGGAAAACAGGTTGTGAAGAGGATGTGTAGTGTCCCAGATAATCTTATGGACCCTGCTCAAGCAATGCTTCTGTGCTATGTCCTGGATGGGAGGGAGAGAACTGCCAATGATTTTTTTGGCCATCCTCAACACTCTCTGCACCGCCTTCCTGTCTGAAGCAGTGATACTTCTAAACCAGACTGTGATGCTGTATGACAGGATGCTCTCGATCATCCCTCTGTAGAAAGTGGTCAGGACAGGGGAAGGAAGATGTGCTTTTCTCATTTGACGCAGAAAATGCAGGCGCTGCTGTGCCCGCTTCACCAGTGTCTCACTGTTGAGCAACCAGTGAGCCTACTTGTTAACTGCACAGCCAGGAATTTGATGCTGGTAACCATCTCCACAGGGGACTGTAGCCAAGAAATTAAAAGACGCTTGCTCCTGGGGAGGAAAGCCATGGCAAATCTAGACAGCACACTAAAAAGCAGAGACATCACCCTGTCAACAAAAGTGCGTATAGTCAAGGCTATGGTCTTTCCAGTTGCAATGTATGGCAGTGAAAGTTGGACCATAAGAAAGGCTGAGCGCCAAAGAATTGAGGACTTTGAACTGTGGTGCTGGAGAAGACTCCTGCGAGTCCCTTGGACCGCAAGACGATCAAACCGGTCAGTCCTAGAGGAGATCAATCCTGACTGCTCTTTAGAAGGCCAGATCCTGAAGCTAAAACTCAAGTACTTTGGCCACCTAATGAGAAGGAAGGACTCACTGGAGAAGAGCCTAATGCTGGGAAAGATCGAGGGCAAGAGAAGAAGGGGACGACAGAGAATGAGGTGGCTGGATGGAGTCACTGAAGCAGTAGGCGTGAGCTTAAATGGACTCCAGAAGATGGTAGAGGACAGGAAGGCCTGGAGGAATGTTGTCCATAGGGTCGCGATGGGTCGGACACGACTTCGCAGCTAACAACAACAACAACAACAACAACAACCATCTCCACAGGTGAATCATTAATGCACAGACAAGTGTGGCTGTGCCTGCCTTTTCTGAAATTGACAATGATCTCTTTGGTTTTTCTGGTATTTAAAACTAGGCTGTTTTCCTTACACCAGTTCACCATCCCCTCAACCTCCTTGCAGTAAGCTTCCATCTTGTCATCATGAATAAGGCCCACTACTGTTGTATCATCTGCAAACTTCACTATATGGTTGGTGGCATACCTGGCACAACAATCATGGGTCAACAGGGTGAACAGCAGCGGACTTAGGACGCAGCCCTGAGGAGAACCTGTGCTCAAGAAAATGGTATTAGAGGTATTCGTTCCAACTCGCCTGTTGGTAAGAAAATCAAGAACCCAGTTACACAAAGGAGTGTTTAAGCCTAAAAGGCCCCATTTGTCTACTAGATGCTGGGAAATGATTGTGTTGAACGCTGAACCGAAGTCGACAAACAAGAAACGCACATGAGTAAACTTTCCGTGTTGGTGTACAACCATAAAATTTGTTGTCCTCCATGTCCACTTCCTATCCTGACTCTATCCTATATGAACTAATTGCCATATGGTTTGCGCTTGATCTGAGGATATGCAAACTTTCCGTGTAATTCAATGCACTAAAAACATCTCCTGAGTTGACTGTAAAACTTCACCTCTATACAGTTTATTTCTTGACATTTCTCAGCACTCCTTCTTTACTGCTGAATTACAGCAACTCTCCACCCTTTTAGAGTACAACCATAAAATTTGTTGTCCTCTTTGTCCACTTCCTATCCTGACTCTATCCTATATGAACTAGTTGCCATATGGTTTGCTCCTTATCTTAGGATGTGTACTCATCATAAACACTGTACCACTCAGGGCAGGATTTTATCCAATGGATTTGCTGCCATTGCTATTAAATGGACACCAGGCAGCAAGGAGAACCACCACCACTAAGTACAGTCCAGTGAGTCAGCCCGTTCTTAGCCTACTTGGCATCTCCAAGTTAAAATACTGAGATAGACAAAAGCAGCATGGGAATGCAAACATCTACAGAACCTAATGCTTGGGTCAAAATGATGAAAACTGTGTACTGCTGCTATGTTAGAAACTCCACCCCTTTTTTATATGCATGACTTCATGATATGCATATAAAAGGAGAAGAGCACCATGTTAGCATGATGTTACTTTTGTCATTTGCCCTTATACAGCCTGAAGTCACCTCACTATGGCAAGATATCAGGGCAGAAATGGGCACAGAGAGAATGGAAACAGATTCAGCAACTATGAAACAGATTCAGCAACTATGAAAGTTCCTTACAGTGGGAAAATTGAAATGACTACATTATTTTCTGGACAATCCAGTCTCTTTTTTTATGGGAAAGGAGGAGCACCAAAACTGACAAATACTGGGAAAGTGACCAATGAGCAGCTTAAGTTCAGTTAGACATTATTTTCTGGCTAATTCCATTAGTAAAATTGCAGGTTCAGGTTTTAAGGAAAAAACCAGTAATTTTAGATTTCTGTTTTGACTGTACACACTCCTATCCAGTGGTTGATTAATTTTCATTTGCTTGCAGATTTATCTCATTTCCAATTTTTGAATGCATGGCTTTGAAATTTAATTATCACCTGAAATCTGCAAACCTGCAAATTTTGCAAGGCATTTAACAAACTTTTTTTAAGAAAATGGAATTAGACTATACAAAAATGCATTTTTCCAATTGAAACAAAATACAAAAATTAAAGGCATTAGAGTAGTGAAAAAAAGCTGTACACTGGATGATGAGAAGTGGACATCCAACTAAATAACAATTTTATATCATTTTCAACAAACTTCGAGCTTGACAAACCAAATTTGACCTATTTGGAAAAATGAGGAACTGAGAAGAATCCAACTTGACAGATTCAAAGGACTGAGGAAAATCAAAATGGACAGATTTACCATCTTTACTCTCGGATGACCCTGGTTTCAACCAGAATACAAATGCTCTGGGCATCAGGTCTCCAAGCAGCACCCCCTGATTGGGAGCAGAAGTGGAAACCCCTCCACGCATAGGCTGCAGGTGGCTCCAGACTTTTTTCCTGCAGTTTCCAGAGACTCCCATGTTTCATTACCCCAAAACCAATTATGCATTTTCCCTCTAATGGGTTTAATGCATTTTACCTTTTAGAATACAAACAAATCTCTAACCCTCTAAAATGCTGAGGGAGACGGGTCCAGAAATTTTAACCCAGGCTCCTCAAATGACTTCTCCACCTTGTCCCCTCCAGTTATGGGCCTATTCTCATATTTAAGGATGCTTTTAGTCATCGTTCCATAAGAAATTACCACTTTTTGCTCACATGCTTTAAAGTGGGGGGCTGAGGTTATCATACAATGCCATTGTGGAATTGGTGTTTTCTTGATGACGCCTCTGTCTGTTTTCAGTCATCAGGAAATCTGCTTTCTAAACTAATGAATGGCCCTCTCCAAACCACTATGCAATATGGAGAAGAATAAATGCAACTGTCTGCTCCCCACTTGGTTTGCTGGCCACTTTGCCATATCTAACCCATCACTATCTTTCAGTAAATATTGGGTGCTGCCAAAGGGAAAAAAACAGCTGGAAATCCTGTTAACAATTTGTTATCCTTTCTCAGAAAAAGGGGAAAAAAGCCTTTGGGGGCTTCAGAAAATCTCTTTGCTATAACCCTCCCTCTTAAAATGTCTCCTTTTGTGGTGTTCTGCGGTGTGTTTATGAATACTCAGAGGCTTACGTGTCTGAGTACAAATTAAAATGAACATATTCATAATGTTTTTATTACATTATATTAATAATAACCAATGTGGTATGCAACAGCGTATTTCAACCTGCCTTCCAGCTTATTGTTCAACAGTAAAATGACAGCAACATTAAAGGCTCTGATGGTAGAAGATGGAAAGGTTTCTGATATTCACCAGTCCAAAACATTGTACAACTATTTTCTGGTGTTTTAAGAAGAAAAAAAGCAGAAGATCCAGTGAAAAGATATATGAGGTTTATAAATAAACCATATTGTCATCTGGACTTTTGTACAATGTATGCATGCGTGCATGCATGTATGTATATATGTATGTATTCATTTATTGATTTATTTTAATGTACATTACTGCCGAACTCATCATCATGACTTTGGGTGGCTAACAATAGTTAAAATGGGCTAATTAGTGGTTAATAACAGTTTAAAAACACAAAATCACAATAACAAGAAAATATCACAATAAATACAAATTAGCTGCCAAAGTAAAAAAAAAAACACACCAGAACTCTCCCATTGCTCTACAGCACAATTCAACTCCCATTCATGAATCTGATCTCAGGGGTGGGGGGGGGTGCAGCTGGGAGGGATGAGCAGGTGCCAGAACCAATTTCTGTGAGTAAACATAGAAATTGAAATCAGAAGCATCTTAGGAGAGTCCCTGAGAGTGTTAGCCTTGAGATGATTAGACTGAAATGATAAAACTACGATTGCTCTTCCCAAAGCATTTGTAATTCTACTATGGGCCATCAGTTATAAAAATCCATTTACCAGAACATCAATTTAAGATTGTGCTGCGGGCCTTGGATATATTATTGTTCAACAGAATTAGAATAAAGCCAACAGCATTGATCCATATTGCAGAAAACCATTTGATATGGTCTTTCAGCCAAAGCTGAGCTGCAGGGTCAAGATGAGCAGTCTAGAAGAACACTAAAAGTGATTAATAATCCTCTACTGTTCAAGAGTGCATCTTCCAAGAGAGCTTAAATCCTATGAATACTATTAATAAAAGATGCAGATGTATCCTTTGGTCACTGGCACTAACTCATAAGATCATCTGTCAACCCTTCAAAGTAGACCAGACTAAGAAACAAAAGTCATGAATGCTAAAATGATTTTTTTATTAATATAAGGTTACAGTAACAAAATCTTTGAAGTTTGAATGCATTTCTCTTCCCGTTATCATCATCATGAAATTAGGGAGGGCCTTGTCTGAGAGGCTTACTTAGATTACAGTTCTGCCCCAGTCTCAGATGACTTTTATCTGACAAATGGTAGCAACTCTTTCTCCTGTTCCCCAAGGTTATTCCTTCTTTCCATTTCACCATTACAGCAACCTTTAGAATTCATCCTTTAGAATCAAGAGGCCATATTGCTTTGTGGGGGGGGGGGGAAATTGAAGAAATGCTTCAGTCAACACATAGCTGATGCAAGGTATTCCTTGAAAAATGTGCACTGGGAGAAGGAAAATATAGCATTCAGTAATTAACACCATTATATGCAAATCAGAAATATCCTAAGCATAAACCACCATTATAACTAGACCTAATTGCAGGGGTTTTTGTATGAATATTAAATCACAACAACTTCCAGTGAGCTCTGGAAACCCAATGAAAGTATCTTGAACAAGAAGTTACTATAATTAGGACGTAAAGACCAAAAATGCCATATGAGATTCCTGCAGTGTGGCCATGCCAACATAAGGACAATGGACATGTCAGACTCATACTGCATGGTTTAGAAAAGTTGGGTTGCTATATCCAGAACAGAGGATAATAAGGCTTTGGGAAAGAGATGTTACCCTTCTCATCTCCCTTATACCCAGCCAACCAGCCAACCTTTCTATCTCTCTCTGAGGATTTGGAGTAGGCTTCAAAAGGTCATGCAGAGAAGGCAGCTTATTCAGGTTTGAGACTGATGGCACATAATTCTGTAGATTGTTGACATTAAGTTACCCAGGGGCGGGGGCGAAAGATGGTGAAAATAAGTATTTGAGAACTCCTTTTTGAGGGGTTTAGAAAATAGACTTTTTTAAAAAGAGAGAGAAAATCAAGCGTCAAGAATGAGCTCTGCTGTCCCAAATCCAAAAGTAAGAACTAGCTGAAACTGATTACAAACCAAGATTTTATTTCAAGATAATCCTTTGGAGAGGTCTTTAAATAGTCCTATTGTGGGTTAATTGATACACAGGGCTACTGTAAAGCTTTTCAATTTGTGCAAACATTTGGTTTTGAGAAGGGGAATTGTTGTGTATGTACATAGTTATTAACAAGGGAATTGCAGCCTGCAGTATTTGCTGGATTAGAGCGGGAGATTCTGCTGCAATCATTGGCTGCAATGAGCAAGAAGCGGGAAAATAAACGCTGCTGATTGGTTACAGTTCAAACAGTTCCACTATAAAAGGTTGCAACATTTGACAGTTGCTAGTAGACTTATGTGTATTCAATAAACCAGTTATTACTAAACTGCTCTGAGTCCTCGTCTATCAGAACCAAACAAATTGGCGACGAGGGTGGGATAGACAGAAGACCAGAGAATCGTCGATTTGTTGCGCGAAGGCGGCAAATTTGAAAACGTGTCACAGTCAACCGAGCGGCCGCGGCGAAGAGAAATTCTCCGAATGGCGCAAATAGGGTCATTGAAGGAATTCGACCCAAACTTCCCCGAGGATTGGGAAGAGTACATCGGACAAGTAGAAGGGTTCCTGTTAGTGAACGGAATCACTGACGACAGGAAAAAGGCGGCAGCTTTATTAACGATTTGCGGCACACCGGTCTACAGAATCGCTGTCGGACTGTGTCAACCGCAACCAGTCTCTAGTGTGCCTTACGCCGACCTTTTAGCCAAATTAAAGGTCCACTTCACGCCTAGAAGATCGGAGCTGTTCTGGCGCCGCATCTTCGAGAAAAGGAACCAGAGACCGGGTGAATCCATCCAAAAATTTGTCGCTGCCGTCAGGGAAGCCGCAGTACGATGCAAGTACGATAACTTAGAGATAAGAATTCGGGACCGAGTCGTACTGGGCTTACGAGATGAACAGCTACAAAACCGAATAATTGCCAAACCCACCGGCGATCTGCAGGAGGTGATAGACGAACTCCTAACGTATGAGTCTACCGGGTATCGCGACCCCCCCCGCAGTAGCATGGCAGCGGCGTCAGAAATCAACCAGGAAGGCTATGTGGACTGCGGGGAGGTGGATCAGCAGTGGGAGGACGAGATCGCCGAAGTCTCAAGGCGATTCGGTAAAATGGCGCCAAGAATGACCAGAACTGAGGGGCCCGAGCCTAACCGCCGGCAACAACCCGCAACGCCGCAGAGACAAGCGACCGGGGCACAACGACCTTGGAAGGACACCGCAACCCGACCAAGAGACAACGACAGCCAAAACCGGTGTGGCAGCTGTGGGGGCAACCATCCCCGTGCATCTTGCCGATTCCGGAACGCAAAGTGCAGGGCCTGCGGGAAGACCGGCCACATCCAGGCCATCTGCAGGAGCCGCGCTCGAGATAACCGCCTTAACGAAGTGGATGTGTGGCCCGAAGGTAAGGTGACCCCTTACTTAAGTGGCAAAGAGTTCCCTAGATTCAGGGCTAGAATTCCTAACCTAGGGGAGGTGGCAGGTGTCAGTCACAGGAGGACAGGGAAAAACAGCAATTTTCCAGATGGAAAATTAAAAATCATAGTCCATCTGCAAGGGGTTCCTTGCAGAATGGAGATAGATTCTGGAGCTTCAGTGTCAATAATCTCCAGTGAAACCCTGGAGAGAATTGAACAATTAAGTGGAAGAAAAATTCCACTAACTTCAACAAATATCCAATTAACAGATTTCCAGAAAAGCCCAATAAAAATAAAAGGGAAAATCAGTCCTAGAGTTCAATTTAAGAATTTTAAGGGGGTCTTAGATTTAATAGTTACTGAAGGGCATAGGACTAGTCTAATTGGCCTTAACTGGTTCCCTGCCCTGGGCATTTGGGTTGGGGGAATAAATTCAATAATTAAAAATAAGACCCTCCAATCAGTCTGCAACGAGTTTGCAGACGTATTCGACGGGTCTCTTGGTAAATACAAGGGCCCCCCAATTAAATTTAACCTAGACCCATCCGTGAAACCCATCAGGCTTAAGGCCCGAAGGGTGCCTTTCGTGCTGAAGGGAAAAATCGAGGCCGAGCTCGACCGGCTTGTAGGCCAAGGGGTACTAGAACCCGTTGAGGGAGGCCTGTGGGAAACGCCGATTGTCACACCCCTCAAACCCAATGGGGATGTGAGAATCTGCGCTGACTACAAAGCCACCCTCAACATTGGAATGAAAAAACATGCTTACCCGGTCCCGACGGTGAAGCAGGTCCTCGCGACGATCCAGGACGGCGCCATGTTTGCCAAGTTAGACTTGGCGCATGCGTACTTACAATTGACTGTTTCTGAAGAGGCTGCAGAAGCACAGACGATCGTTACCCACAAGGGGGCGTTCCGGGTCCACAGACTGCAATTCGGTATTGCAGCAGCTCCAGGCATCTTTCAAGAAGTGATGGAGAGGACCTTAAAGGGCATACCTGGTGTATGCCCTTACTTTGATGATGTCCTGATAGCTGGGAAAGATGAAGGAATGTTAGTGGAACGACTGGAACAGGTATTGGGAAGGTTCAGAAGGGCTGGACTAAAACTAAAAAAAGAAAAGTGTAGCATTGGGGTTAAGTCCACTGAATTTCTAGGGTTTAAAATAGACAAGAATGGAATTCACCCTACCCCTGATAAAATCAAGGCAATTAAATTGGCACCAGAACCAAAAAACAAGGCAGAATTACAAGCCTTCCTTGGTTTAGTAAATTTTTACCACACATTTGTGCCTCACAAAGCTGCCATTGCAGAGCCTCTCCATAGGCTCTTAGATAAAAAAACCCCATGGCAGTGGCTTAACAAACATAGGGTGAGTTTCCAAACATTAAAAGACATTCTTTCCAGCCAATCCACTGTAACCCATTTCATTGAAAATAAACCCATTTACCTAGCATGTGATGCTTCACCTTATGGTGTGGGGGCCGTGATCAGCCATTTAGACAACCATGGAATACAAAGACCAATTGCATACTACTCTCGGACACTGACCAAAGCTGAGAGAAATTATGCACAGATTGACAGGGAAGCATTGGCAATTGTGGCAGGAGTTAAAAAGTTCCATGACTACCTGTATGGTAGGAACTTTACTATACTAACTGACCACAAACCCCTGTTGGGACTATTCACCACGGATAAACAGACTCCCCAAATCATGTCACCCCGAATGCTGAGATGGTCCATCTTCCTCTCAGCATATTCGTTCTCTCTCCAATACAGACCCGGCAAGGACATGGGGCACGCGGACGCTCTGAGCAGGTTGCCCTTAAACATAACTGAGGATGACCCTGCCCCTGTGGGGCAAATAATGTCCCTACATGACATCCCGGACTGGCCCTTAACAGCCAAGGATATAGCTGTGGCAACAAACTCCGACCCAATTCTAAGGAGGATATTGGCTTGGGTTCTAAGTGGGTGGCCTAATACCAATCCGGATGCCAAATACATCCCATATGTCAGAAGGAAAAATGAACTATCAGTTCATTTGGGATGTTTACTGTGGGGAAACCGCGTGGTTATTCCTGAAATCCATAGGCCTGCTATCCTAGTAGAATTACACGAGGGTCACCCAGGGGTAGTACGCATGAAGGCGTTAGCTAGGAGCCACTTATGGTGGCCAGGTTTGGACAATAACATTGAGGAATGTGTTGCCAATTGCCATCAGTGTCAATGCTCTAGGCCTGAACAACAACACATCCGCACGCATAAATGGGAGTTAGCTAGGAATCCGTGGTCCAGGATTCATATTGATTTCGCTGGGCCCTTCCAAGGGGTGACATTTTTGGTGGTTGTGGACAGTTTCTCCAGATGGTTAGAGGTAGTACCAGTCAGTTCCATGACTTCCGGTAAGACCATACAGGTATTAAGGGGCCTCTTTGCCACTCATGGGTTACCTGATATACTTGTGTCTGACAACGGGCCACAATTCACATCTGTTGAATTCCAGGATTTCCTCAAGGCCAACTCGATTAAGCACAAGACATCAGCACCCTTCCACCCATCGTCCAATGGCTTGGCTGAACGTAACGTGAGGACCACGAAGGACGCATTAAAAAGAATCATCCGAGGTGACTGGCATCAAAGACTGGCCGAGTTCTTGCTGACCCAACACTCGACCCCATGTACTGCCACCGGCAAAAGTCCAGCTGAAATGAGGTGGGGTAGAAGACTAACCACCAAATTGGACAGATTACACCCAGACAGACTTCCACCAAGTGCTGAATTGGACATTCCTAATAGAACATTCAAAGTGGGGGATTTGATATGGGCCAGAAACTATGCATCTGGGGATAAATGGATCCCAGGGGTAATTACTGAAATTCTGGGGCCCCTGTCATACACTATTGAGGGGGAAGGGAATTGGAGCAGCAAGAGACACATAGATCAGTTAAGAAAGAGAACCAGTGGATGCGTACCAGAAGAAGGGGATCAAAACAGATTTGTGGGGAACAGTACATTCAGGGTCAGTGATAACAACACGCCGGGTAGTGGGGAAGCCGAATTGCAAGATAACTCAGCCTCTGATAACCAACAGCAACAAGCTAGGCAGTTCAATTGGGTAACACCCTTGAGGAGTAGGCCAGCCACTACTGATCTTCAAACACAAACAAACACAAATTCACAAATTAGCAATTGGGAAACATCAGAGTCAGGCAACCAAGAGTCCAGGTCCAACACAGACAATCAGCCAAGCAGACTACCTGGTAAAGGTGTCCCCAGCTGCCAGGGCAATAGATACCCTTCTAGGATTCACAGGCCTCCAAAATACTTAAAAGACTTTGTTCACAAATAACAACAACTGGGGGGTAAGGGGTGTTGTGTATGTACATAGTTATTAACAAGGGAATTGCAGCCTGCAGTATTTGCTGGATTAGAGCGGGAGATTCTGCTGCAATCATTGGCTGCAATGAGCAAGAAGCGGGAAAATAAACGCTGCTGATTGGTTACAGTTCAAACAGTTCCACTATAAAAGGTTGCAACATTTGACAGTTGCTAGTTGACTTATGTGTATTCAATAAACCAGTTATTACTAAACTGCTCTGAGTCCTCGTCTATCAGAACCAAACAGGAATTGTATGTTGCACTTAGTTATCTGTGGAGATTAAGATGGTTAAAACTCACAATCCAAACTTCTCTTAGATATGAAACTCACTGTGTCTTTGGGCTAGTCACTGCCTCAGGTCCCTTGCTGAGATAATGTGGTTGTATATGAATCTCAAACTGTGACATGTGCTGAGAAGATGTTCCTTTTCTAAGTTGCAGTGGTGACATTACAATAGTCCTGGATGGAGCAAATTGGATAAATGTGCAAAATGCCATTTCCCTTGCTAGATGTCAGAGAAAAACTGGGAAGTAAAATGGGGAATTATTCTGGAATCCCTATGTGGGGTAAAAGAGGAAGAAGTCTCACACACACACACACACACACACCTTGAATTCCATTAAACTTCATCTAGTCTGACATCAGTCTGAGAATATTCTTGTGTTATAGGCTCATAAAGTAACTAATTGAGCTCTTCATGTGTAGATTTGGTTATTCATGCCTGACATTATCAGATAAAAATAGAGTTTGTCCTCTTTCTCAGATACCTCTCACTGGGTGAGATATCAATGCATTTCACCACTATAAGCTCTTCTACAGGAAAGGCAAAATATTAATGTAATACCTAAATAAAGAAATCCTACCTCACAATCCCATAATGAACTAAAAGGAAACATGACGTGTTAAAAGATTGTTTACACAAAGGCCTCGATTTTATACAATCAACCCATAAACAAATAACTTGGGTTATCGAGCCGATGAAAAATACAATAAATAAATCTGAGTCTCAATTTTCCATTTTGAAAAAAATTGATCCTGAGCTTGTAGAGCACTCTCTTTCTCTGACATAAATAGAATATTATACATCAGAGATTTCTCTGTTGCTTTCCAAGGAATGCAGAGAGAGTTTTGCCGGCTGTTGTCTTCAGGGCACCTGCTGTTTGTGTCATTTCTAACTAACTGCATGTGAGGATTGAGTAGGCGGTTCTTGTTCTTGCAATCACCCATGTTTCCCAACAGGAAAGAGACAAGTGCAAGTCTGTCGTCAAAGGCACAACGAAGATAAACAAACAGCCCTCTGCTTCTCCCCTCTTGTTGAAAAGGGGGCTGCCCGCATGAGGCTTGGTGCCTTCAAAACCTACTGTTTATAGGCCCCACAGCCCCAAGGCAGCTCCCTCTGACAACTCCCCTGAGAACATTCTTTAATTGGCAAGTTTTCAGATCTCCTCTTTCCCACCTTGCCGGTACCAACCCCAGTTTTTACACCTCAGCACAGAGATACGGAAATACATGAGGAGAGGGAGTTGTTCTGCATTCATAGATCCATCTCCCCAACTGTGCAACAGCTTGATGGCCACTTGAGAAATACAGTCTGGCATGTGTTTCCACAGATGGGAGCTTGGGTCATTCCCCACACAGCAGGTTCTGGTTCACACTTTGCAGGGCATTGTGTAGCAGCAATGCTTAATTTATACCGTGAAGTTATGATAGTGGTTAGTTACCTTCTGTTCTGCATGTGTGGGGCAGAGTGAGGGAGGAATATGAGATTCTCATCTAAAGTAATATGAACAAACAGAGTGTCTTTCCTATGAAGATTTTTTTTAAAAAAATCCATTTATATCCCGCCCTTCTCCGAAGACTCAGGGCGGCTTACAAGCTTAACAGTAAGATGACCAGGATTTAGTAGTGCTTACATATGGTGGGAGGCAGGAGAAAGTAAGTCACTTCAGCAAGCATTCAGATGCATTTTCAGTCAACCAACGTACCTCTTAGCCATTTTCATAGGGCTGAAGCTTTTCCAGTCAACCTCACTTACATTATTTTGGAAGAGAGAAAAAAAAGCTTTCCCAAATTGCATCATTATTGGTATTTGGATTACACTGGGCAGCTCAGGAGCACTTCTCTGGCCCACAGGGATGGGATATTTTCAATGAGGGGGATTCCTCACCACATCCTGCATCTCCCAGCTCCTGTGCTTGAACTTCAGTCATTCTTTTCTGCCTGAAATCAGCATGTCCAACTAATGTGGCATGGACAATTAATCTTCTTCCCTCACTCTCCATTTAGTTTTATCATCTTGGTCATGAGGTCTTCAAAGTCATGGGAATTTACAAATGCCTTGTTCTCAATTGATCTCCTTTCACAGGCATTCCTCCTCTATTCAGAAGACCTTCTCTGAGGTCTTTGTTGCTATGGCACACACAGTGATGCAGGGCTAAAGGTTTTTGTTTGCTTGCTTGCAAACTACCTGATAAAAATATGTAAACAGATAAATGCCAGGGGGCAGGATGCGAGCCAGTTGTTTTTCTCTTATTTTAATGGAAAAAGGATAAAAGATTTCTGTTACATCAAAAATTGAGACACCAAAGGGATAGAATCTCTGGGCAAGCTCAAAAGAAGAGCAACAAAGATGATTAGGGGACTGGAGGGTAAAACATATAAGGAACAGTTGCTGAAAATGGGTATGTCTAGTTTAATGAAGAGAAGGACGAGAGGGTGACTTGATAGCAGTATTCCAATATTTGAGGGGCTGCCACAAAGAAGAGGGAGTCAAGCTATTCTCCAAAGTGCCTGAAGGCAGGACAAGAAGCAATGGATGGAAACTAAGCAAAGAGAGAAGCAACCTAGAACTAAGGAGAAATTTCCTGACAGTTAGAACAATTAATCAGTGGAACAACCTGCCTCCAGAAATTGTGAATGCTCCAACGCTGGAAGTTTTTAAGAAGCGACTGGACAGCATTTGTCTCAAATGGTATAGGATTTCCTGCCTGAGCAGGGGATTGGACTAGATGACCTCCAAAGTCCCTTCCAACATCATAATCATCATCATCATTATTGATCATCACACAGTCAGCCAGATGTTCAGACTGGCTTTGGCATTTTTGTCTACCTATTGTGTCCTTACCAAGGACCTGGGATAGGCAGATGTGGATGTTTGATGGTATTACAGATATCGTCACAGGATGGAAGCAGTTTCTAGTAAGGCCGCCTTTTGCAATTGACTAATGGCAAATTTGTCAATGCCAATGGTGTTCAAGTGGTGCTACAGTTGTTTTGGGATTGCACCCAAGGCACCTATTACTATTGGTACTACCCTTGCTTGCCTTTGCCATAGTCTTTCTATTTCTGTTTGTAGGTCTTTGTATTTTGTTATCTTCTCCAGTTCTTTCTTGTCTATTCTGCTGTCTCCAGGCACTGCCACGTCCACTATCCAGACTTTTTTGTCTTTCTTATCGACAATCATTAAGTCCGGGGTGTTATGTTGCAGGTGCTTGTCTGTTTGAATTCTGAAGTCCCAGAGCAGTTTAACTTTATCATTTTCTATGACTTTATCTATGTTATGATCCCACCAGTTCTTGCTTACAGGCAAATGATATTTCTTGCAGATCTTCCAATGCACCATTGTTGCTACTTTGTCATGCCGCTGCTTGTAGTCAGTCTGTATGATCTTCTTGCAGCAGCTTACCAGGTGGTCCACTGTTTCTTCAGCTTCTTTGCATAGGTGGCACTGACTGTCTGTTGCTGTCTTCTCAATTTTGACTTTGTATGCATTTGTCCTTAAGGCTTGGTCTTGTGCAGCCAGAATTAGTCCCTCAGTCTCTTTCTTCAACTTTCCTGCTCTTAGCCTTTGCCAGTTCTTGTTATTATCTGCTTTCCCAGCTATTTTTTTAATATACTGGCCATGTAGTGCTTTGTCTTCCCATGCCTTCATTCTGTTCTTCATTTGGTCTTTCTTGTAGGCCAGTTTGGTCTCTCCAGTCAGTAAGCCTTCCTGATATACTAATTTCAGTGCATCTTCATCATTGTCCTTCAGATATTCTTCCAAAGCCATTTCTTCTTCTTCAACCATCTGATGTACTTGCAGCATTCCACTTCCACCTATTTGCCTTGGTGGTCTGTCAATGTCACTGCATGGATGAAGGGTATGGTTCATTTTTCTGGTCTTCCTATCCATTGCTTTTAATTCTGCTTGAGTCCAGTCCACTATTCTATCTGTGTATCTAATGACTGGAATTGCCCAGGTGTTGATTGCCTTCATGGTATTTCCTCCATTGAGTTTGGACTTTAAGATCTTCTTCACTCTCTTGATGTATTCACCTCTAATCTTTTTCTTGACTTCGGTGTGCTTGATGTTGTCAGCTTGAAGGATACTTAAGTATTTGTAGTAATCTTCCTCATCCAGACTCTTAATGTTATTTTCATGGGGCATCTTGATTCCTTCAGTTTTCACTATTTTTCCTTGTTTGAGAGTAAATGTGGCACATTTGTCCAAGCCAAACTCCATTGCAATATCTTGGCTATATATACAGACAGTGTTCAGCAGCGATTCTATTTCAGATGATGTTTTTCCATACAGCTTCAGATCATCCATGTAAAGGAGGTGGGATAGTCTGGCAGATGTTTTTGATGTTTGATAGCCATGTCCTGAGTTATTCAGTATTGTTGACAGAGGAAATAGTGCAATAACAAATAGTAGTGGTGATAATGAATCTCCTTGAAATATTTCTCTCTTGATATTAACCTCTCCCAGTCTTTCACCATTGACCTGCAACTGTGTCTTCCATTGTGCCATTGATCTTTGCACAAATTTTCTGATTTTTAATTATTATTATTATTATTATTATTATTATTATTATTATTATTATTATTATTATTATTAATAATAATAATAATTATTCCCACAGGTTTTTTTTTAATCCCATTTATATCCCACCCTTCTCCGAAGACTCAGGGCGGCTTACAATCTAAAGCACAAATCAACAGCTTGGAGGCAATTATTAGTTGACATTATTTAGAAGCTCTAAACTTGCAAAAAATAAGGCCATGGCCATTATTATAACCTATCGATATACAACATACATGTGAAAATGATTCGGTTAACTTGGAAGTAGTTAGAATTCATTTAGTACATGTTTTATAAAGGCTTTGAAAATGCTGTGTCTTCATAAGTTGGTTCTAGGAACCACTGGAGGAAAAAACATGTTTTGAAAAAAATCTTGTACAGCAGGTTTTTTCCAGTTATTGAAAGAAAGGCATGGTGGAATCTCTCAGGAATTGTGTACAAGTGTCTAGACTCTAGTGAATGTCAACCCTCTTGTATTTTTTTTTTTAGGAAAAGACAAATATTTCTTTCAGGCTACAATTTTCCCTACTCAGAATCCTACTGGACTGCAATACTACTGTTCTCTCACAAGCACATTTTTATTTTATTTATTTATCAAATTCCTATAACTGCCCGTCTCATGGACATGACTCTGGGCAGTCATGTCCAGTACAGAAAAAAAATCAGGTAAAACAAATATAAAACAGCAGTATAATACAAAAGTTTAAACAATCTAAACAGATATAGATATAAACAAGACTGCGGGAGAATGAACCAGCATTCTACACACAGTGTAGCTACCTAGTTAGCTCCCTGTTTCTCTGAGTTCTCAAGCCTGTTGCAGGTACCCAGTTTTGAGGGAAATCTTAATTGCCAATAGGATTGGAGCTAATATTACCTCAGGGGAAATGATGTTCCAAAGAGCATTCAAAAGCCCCACCTCCCAGGTCCCATCAGATGCAATCTTTAGCAGGCAAGACCCATAAAAGGCCCCTCCTAATGGACCTTTGTAACCAGAAAGAGGCAAATTCCTCAAATAACCTGGTCCCATGCTATGGAGGGCTTTAAAGGTCAAAAACAGTACCTTGAACTGAACTCAAAAGCAAACCAGCACCAATACAGATCATGAAGCAGAGGTGTAACATGTTCCATTCTAGGGACTCACATAACTATCTGCACCACTGCATTTTGTACCAGTTGAAGCTCCTAGAGGCTCTTCAAGGGCAGCCCCAAGTAGAGTGCATTACAATAGTCCATCTGGGAGGTAACCAGGGCATGAGTAGCATTTTCTCTTGGCAAAAATCCAATCTGATCCCATAGGAAATCAAGGTAGTATCTTACCTTCATAATGCCCAATCTAATATCCATTAGAACAGGGGGCCCCAACCTTTTGGGCACCAGGGACCAGTTCCGTAGAGAGAGGTTTTTCTGCAGACCAGGGGGGCGTGGTTTTGCATGCTGCTGCATCCTGGGGCTTCGCTTGTATGCATGTCCTGATTGCTGGCATGCTGCAAACCATTGCCAGTCCATAGACTGGGGGTTGGGGACCCCCGCATTAAAAGGATTAGGACTGCAACTCCAAGAATGGTCTTCATAGAAGTTGCAGCCTCAGCATGCAGAGAGACAGCTGGCATGTGGAAGATGGATGGGTTTTCTGTAATATCATTAAGAATAACCCGGCAGTCAAGATTCATGACTTAGATTCCCCATACAAATTCATATATTCACTGAATAATTGAACAAAAAAAGGTACAAAGAAGAAAACATATGGTTTCTCAAGCAAGGCTGTGAAGAAGTAAGAGAAGTTGAGATGAAGGAGGTAAATGCTTGATTCTTTCATTACCAAGAGGGATCATAATGTCAGCAGTGAAAGGATTCATTGTTTTTTGTCTTTACTTTTATCCATAATCCTACGAGATGATATAAAATCATCTTATCACTTCACACAGCACTTTGTTTTGTGTGAAGAAATGGCAACACATTTGACATGTATTATTGACAATGCATGATCTAAACAGTACATGAATCTCTTTGGCCTGGTCTGAAAGCAAACTAGATTTAAAGACATAGATTCACATGACCTTTTCCAAAGTAGAAGAATATTTATCCACTTCTGCTAAGCATCATGAAAACATACATTATATTTTTCTGAGTTTTTAAAAAGCAGCTAAAAGAATAGAAGTTATACTAGGGAAATCCTAAAATAATGTTGCCAGGTAATCACTCAAGATATAAACTGGGTTATTTTGCCCTTAAAGCTGTAGTTTACATGTAGTAAGATATAGAATTATATCTCCCCAAAAGCAGAAGGTAGCATCAGATTTGGAAGGGACTCCAGAGAACATCTAATCCATCTCTCAGCAGCTCTGTGTTTATGGTGTTTAGTAGCCAAGTGAAGATAAGGAAGTTCATGCTGGAATTTCAATGTACATATTCAAAAACCTAGCACATTTGATATATTCTGGTGTGAATGTTTATTGAGGGTGAGGCACTTTTATCCTTTACTGACAAGTTTATTTTATGAGATGACTTTATTAGAAAATTTATTTTCTTTGCTTTGTCTCCATTGCATCCTCTTTTACTTTTAAATAAAGAACATTTGCTCAGAGTCTGCTATGAAGAAGTGGTAGGAGACCATTAACATTCCTTGTTCTACGATCCCCACACCTTCCGTATTTGCAATGGGAGGACCTTTCTTGGCATATCATAAACATTTCTGGGAAAGGGGATGGGTTTTTATTTTGTTCAGAGGAAAAAGATAAGATCCAGCATTATTCGGCTTTTGAATGATCTACGGTCTGTAGTTGCTATTTTAAAAATAGAAAAATAAAATGTAATCACATTTTAAAGTTGCAGTTCTAAACACAAAAAACTTAGAAATCTCTATTTATTGACCTTTACTGCTAGACAGACATGCATAGAATTAAACTTTTAATATAAAATGCAGCTTGATAAATTTTCAGTTTGGTCTTCAGCCTTGTTCGTTCCATGTTATTTTTCCCATCTCTCCTCTTGCTGTCTTTTCACTATTAAATTGGAATTACAGGCTTCTTGAAGCAGTGCTCTTGATTTCTCCCTTTCCCCTTTTCCCTTACATATTATGTTGCATTGCATAACCAGCAAGTATGGTATCTTTCATACTAGGAACTGCTTAATATAACTGAACCTTAGTTACATCACTGCACACCATTGCTTTCATCTGCATAGGATCTGCACAGAGATAAAAGCAAACTGCTCACTGTTACAGCATGCTGGGTTTTGATTATTAGTGGCTGGAGCACAGCAAATATAGATAGTGCCTTTCTTTGCATAGAGGGGTTCCATCATCTAAATGCTGTGCTTCTATTTTGCAAGCACCAAACATTTGATGCCTGCCACAAACATCTTCATTAATGGCACAGAGGAAGTGGATAAGGGAGAAAGGTACTGAGCATTCTCTTTGCATATCAGAAAGCAGCATCATTAACATCCCAGCATTTGCCACAGCTCTCTGGATGTGAAAAGGTCACAAGCAGAAATACCCAGATTGTCACGCTGGATTCCTGTGCGTGGCAAAGAAATGACTGAAAATTAGGAAGGGGAAAAAAACTCTTGCTGTAAGAACAGGTTAACAATGGAAGCAGTTAGCGAGTGAGATAGAAGACTGGATGTGTTCAGAAGAAGGTTAGGTAGCCATCTGCCTGACATGGATTCCTACAATGAGCAGAGCTTGGACTCAGAGGCCTCCAGGCTTCTTCTGACTTTGCAATTCTATGGATTGTCTGCAGGAAAAATGCATGGGAAAAGTAAGGAGTCCAAAAAGGGTGGTGTAATGTAAATCATGGGATTAAAAAAAACAGTTGTTGAAAGCTGAGTGGTTCTCTGGTCATTATGGGCATGGTAGCATTGAGAGCTAGGAAACTGCTAACTGAACCAGTTGGTAGAGTGGATTTTCCAAGCAGTGACACTGATATCTAAGCTACCTTATGAGGATTATTCAAAAGATTAGTGCTTCCCCTCCAGACATGTCAAACTTGCGACATCACGCGATGTCACGTGATGTATTGGAACTTTTTCCCCATTGCCAGCAATGGGGTGGACGCGGTTTCCTTGTGACGCCTCCGGCCTGCGGGCAAGCAGTTTGACACCCCTGCAAGTGTTATATGGCTTGGAATTTAAGTAGTGGAAGAATTACAAATTCCTGTATGAGCCTCTCTCTACTCTTATTCGCTCTGCTTGCTTTGTAATCTGATTGGTTAAGGTGACACTAATGATCTTATTCATAAAACAAAAACTTATCATGACATTCCACAGAAGTAGAGAATAACATTAAAAGATACCGTAGTAAAGATGAGTTGAAAACAAAGAGTGAAAAATTATTGAAGAAGAATCAGAATACAGCTGGAAGGGACCTTGGAGGTCTTCTAGTCCAGCCACCCACTCAAGCAGGAGACCCTATATCATTTCAGACAAGTGGCTGTCCAGTCTCTTTTTAAAAACCTCAAGTGATGAAGCACCCACAATGTCTGAAGGCAAGCTGTTCCACTGGTTAATTGTCCTCACTGTTAGGAACTTTCTCCTTAATTCCAGGTTGCTTCTCTCCTTGATTAGTTTCCATCCATTGTTTCTTGTCTTGCCTTCTTGCTTTTATATTGATATAAAAGGTATTGAAAGCACAAAAATTGATTGGTTGATTTGTTTTGATACATGGTTTAACAATTGTCCAAAATCAAAACATGTTTTTTGGGAAATGCAAAGGGAAGCATATCATAATTTATTTTTAAAAATTATTTACTATTTTAACAGCTTTTTGTGGCTTTATGAAAGGTCTTTAAGCAACTCTCTTAAGCAACCCTGTTTTCTGCACAGTCTAGATGATGGCTAAGCCACAGATGCCATCTATTCAATCAGGTTGAATTTCCTATAACCCACCAAGTAGTAAATGGCATATTGCTATTAATTGCTGAGGGGGTGGGGGGAACCTGATTATGACAGAAAAGATAGCATGGATCACCATCTATGTATTTCTCTGGTGTGAATTGTCCAAGCTGGCTAAGTAGCTGTTTAGGAAGGCTAGGAAAAGTGCAGTTTTTATAAGCAGGAACAATTAATCTTCCTCATTGATTAGCCTTCAGGATGAGTATTTAGGTGAGAGAAATTGTAAGCAGTGTACCAGAAAATTGTGAGAGTGAATGTATGTCTGCACACACCTTTGTGCAAGGTAGCTGCTGGGCCTAGTTGATGTGAAAGACAGGAAATGAAAAGATTCTGTTAGTGTTTTATTCTTCCTTGACATTTAAGCCTGACCTGGAAGCAGGAGTTATCAGATTGGGACAGGGCTAACAATGGAAATGCATCCATTATGCAAAGATTACTAGTTGGAAGGAAATTTGGTTTCACAAGGGATTCATAGTTGAACTGTGACTTGGCAGATTTTTCTTGAGCTAATGACACCATCGGTTCTTTCAAAACATTTGCAAGGTCTTACAAATGCTACTGTCCAGCCAGATATAGTACAGGAAATTAAATGTTAGATTCCATTTCCATGTAAGGGAGCACTGAAAATAGAGGCAAGTCCTTCACAAATAAAGCTGTTTTTGCCTGTTTTTAATTAAATATCCAGGGGGTATTTTTTAAAGGAAAGCTAGATCTGCTCAAAGACAGAGACCTTAGCTATTCATTCAACAAAGTGGGCTTAGTTGCATTCCTCTGGCTATAGCCTAGACATTCAAAACCTGCCAACAGGTGTATTTGTTGGAATCTGAATTTAATTCTCAGTTCCAAGCCAGTCCTCTATGGTTCACAGTTTATGGTCTACAGCAGCTGGTTTTGTGTTGCTAAATATGGGGAATATGTCTGGTTCAAATCCTTGTTTTCACTGTCTTTCAGCAGACAGTAGAGCTGAAACAGTTTCTTCCTTCTTCCTTGCTCTTTTTCCTCTTGGTGACTGGAAGAATCTTTATTCAACAATCTTTTGTTTTGTTTTATTTTTCTGACCACCAAAAGAAAACTTTCCACCTCCCTCAAAGGAATAAGCAGCGTGTATGACAAGCCCTAAAAAGTCACCTCTGTTCACTAAAATACATTTGGATGTCCCAAATGTATCTTAGCATGAGTCCAGCATGGGAATTTATGAGTTCATTTCAAAAGGTGGAGGCTAATCATAGACCCAGAGCTCCTATGTGGTTTTCCCCTGTGCATCAGAGTCATATTTTGTAGGCATAATATGTAGTATATTAACATAACACTTTTTATTTTAAAAATATATTTTTTTCTAAAAAAAATATTTTGCAAATATTCAAAACACTAATGAGATGAAGAACAAACTGTGTGTGTGTGTGTGTGTGTGTGTGTGTGTTTTCTGAGGTTTTCGCGGGTGTTTGTATGTAGATCTTTGGTCATTTGGGGTTTTTCCCCAAGTAGAATTGGAGGTATCAGGGCAACGTTTTGACGAAATCTCATCCATCATCCTCAGGCTGGTGACTTCAGCTTCGTTCTTCTGGGAGACGTGTGTGATAGTGGCTGTTTTTTCTTCTTTTTTAAACTGCCAGAGGGGGTGTGTTCTGTGGGTGGAGGCTTGGCTGTGTTCTGATGGGGTGGAGGTGTGTTCTGATTGGGTGGGAGTGTGTTTTGAATATATATATGTTAAATGTTTGTTAAGCATTCAGAATACACTTGCTTGGTCCCAGGCTTAACAAACATTTAACACATATCACCCTTGCTTCTCAGCTAACAAAGAGAGAGAGAGAGAGAGAGAGCCTGTGGCCTAGTGGTTAAAACAAACATTTAACACATATCTCCCTTGCAATCTCAGAAGGGTATGGCTGACTGATGAGAACAAATAAGTTTGAAATGATCATATCAGTCTACCTTTATTCTTTGTTAGCAAGCCAAAAAATTTACATATATATATATATATATATATATATATATATATATATATATATATATATATATATATATAATTTGAAAAACTTAATCATAAAGAAGGAAAAATAAATACATTTCAAACACTTACTTCCTTTAAGAATCATAAGTGCTTTGTATTTTTTTAAAACAGCTAGCTCTTCTGGTTCTACTAAAGGAGAAGAGAAGAAAACTGTGCTAATGATGTGGTTCCTATAGAACCCTGAAAAAAACATACGCCTACTTTAATAAATAATAGGGAGGATCCGAGAGAAGTACATTGTCTGGTCTGAAACATTTTTTCCAAATCATTTCCAAAATATGCACACCCTTGACAATATTGGGTGGCAAAAATAAATGATAGATAGATAGATAGATAGATAGATAGATAGATAGATAGATAGATAGATAGATAGATAGATAGATAGATAGATAGATAGATAGATAGATAGATAGATAGATGATAGATAGATAGATAGATAGATAGATAGATAGATAGATAGATAGATTTTAAATAGATTTTAAATAATTAAGTAAAATCAATGGAATGCAAAGAAATAGTAACTTTAAATGGTTTACTTCATTTCTATGTCAGGTTTTCTGAGCAATATGTTTTCTACCCTCAGGACTCTTGACCAACCTTTCACAACCTGACATTCCTTAACTTTCCAACTAAATAGGACCAGAAGGAATCTGATTTTGCCACCTTACACACCTCTAGAGAGTGTCAAGTTGCAGAAAATACCTCTTGACTTTAGATTATTCTGTTTATGTTCTTTTATTCCAATGACATTAACAAAATTAGAATTCTGATTAGTTTCCTCTTTCATTAATCTCTTTCTTACCGCAGACTTTTTTTCCTCTTACTTTTTCTATGAAGTATAAGCAAAGAGTAATTTTATCTCTCATTGGTTGTAAGCTTGACAACAAAGTGTCATCTGTAAAGCCAGCGTCTGTTTCCCAGCATTCACAGCATACATTTAAATGAAGCCATAATACATTCAAGTTGGGGCTTTTTTAAAGTTTTGTCCCAATATTCAAGTTCTAACCGCCATTTGGTTATTAGCTGAGTGTCCTTTGAGCCTACACACAGATTTCTGCTTTGCATGAGGTGGTGAATTAACAATATTCTATACATTCCACTCCATAGGCATGAAGTGCAACAACATGTTTACTTTAATTTCTCTCTCCTTTGAGTGTATGTATTATTCAGATAGAAAGAGATGAAAGACAGACAGACAGACAGACAGATAGATAGATAGATAGATAGATAGATAGATAGATAGATAGATAGATAGATAGATAGATAGATAGATAGATAGATAGATAGATAAGATAGACAGACAGATAGATAATTGATGGATGAATAGATTCATTTATATATATGGAGAGAGAAACAGACAGAGAGACATAGTCAGAGACGAGACAGAGATAACAAGTTAAAATGTTATCAAGCTAGCTATTTCATCTGCTACCACATCTGCTTGGATTCATTGATCTTTTACAGTCATTTATAACAGTGAAAACATCTACTATATAAACTAAAACACCTTTTTTTTCTGTTCAATCATGTCCGGTTCTCAGAGACTGAGAACAAGTCTCTGCAGTTTTCTGGGCAAGCTTTTTCACAAGTGATCTTTCCTATTGCTGAGAGAAAATGACTAGCCTAAGGTCCCGCAGCTGGCTTTTGACTGAAGCAGGACTAGAACTCACTGTGCAATTGTTTCTAGCCTGATGCCTTAACCACTACATCAAACTGGCCCTCTAATACTTCTGTTAAATATTGGATTCAGGAACGCAGGAAGGACGCAGGCAGCACAGTTCGGCATAGCAACTCTTTATTGGTGTGAGAACTGAGTTGGGGAATAGGGGTTACCTATACTCTTTATATACCTGGCCAGGTACCCACCCAACCAATCAGTTTAAACTTGGCCAGGTACACACCCAACCAATCAGTTTAAACCTCCATTTCCCGCCGAAAACTTATCCCGGCCACAACAGTTTCGGTACAGCGCCACCTGGTGGTATTGGCTATGCTGCTGCTTAAGGTGCTTCTTTAAACCCATACATAACACTCCTTCCCCCTAAAAGAATGAACAATGATTTTGATACAGTGAACAACAACAACAATACTTCAATACAGTAACAACATGCTTGACAATGACACGTCGTGGTACCATGCCCTTCCGCTTCCCCTCATGACCGCACATAGTCGGCAAGATAGGTGGGTGGCCTATGAGTCTGGGATGACCGTCTTAGGGGCTCCCCCATCCTGGACAGCAGAATCAGTGGTTACGTCCAGGCTGGGCATGTCTGGTGGACCCACCCCAGAGTTTGACCCAGTGATCGGGTTGTCGTGCTGGCCCTGGTCTTGTTGTTGTCTGGGCCGGACAGGGCTCTCTGGAAATGGCTCTGGGTCCGTGAGGTCCTCCTCAGGCTCAGGTCCTGTTGTCTGTTGGTAGGGCTGGAAGTGAGGATTTGTGGCCGATGAAGGGTGGTCCTCTGGTTGGTTGTTCTGTGACCTTTCAGGAACCCGTTTCCTGACTTGGTCTATGTGTCGTCTGATCTAACAGCCCCCCTCCACCCCTACAATGTAGGATAAGGGGCCAGTTCTGTCAACCACCACCCTCAAAATCCACACATGTCCCGGACTGTAGTTCCTGGCCCAAACCAAGTCACCTGCGTGTAGTTCCCTCAGGGGTTTGGGTTGCTCTGTCTCTGAAGCCACTCTGTTGGGGTGTAGCCTGTCCAGTTTTGTGATGAGGCATCTGCCCCAAAGAAGTTCAGCTGGGCTCTTCTCCATGGCTGTGCATGGTGTGGTATGTTGTGATAATAGGAATTGTGCCAACCTGTGATGCCAGTCACCACTGATGATGTACCTCAATGCATCCTTGGTTGTTCGCACCATGCGCTCTGTCCATTAGTCGACGGGTGGAAGGGCGCAGATGTGATGTGTCTAATCAAGTTGGCTTTCGTGAATGCCTGAAATTCAGCAGCGGTAAATTGAGGCCCGTTATCCGATACCAAAACATCAGGGAGGCCATACATGGCAAAGAGCCCCCTGCGCACTTGGATTGTTTTGGCCGTGGTCATATTAGTGACTGGCACTACCTCTAGCCACTTGGAGTGACTGTCTACCACCACTAGGAAGAGCTGTCCTTGGAAGGGACCAGCGTAATCTATGTGGACCCTGGACCAGGGTATGTGAGTTTCCTCCCATTTGTGGACAGGTGCGTGGGGTAGTTCTGGCCTGGACCTTTGACAGGCATAGCACCTGTGTACCTGTTCCTCTATTTCCTTGTCTAGGCCTGGCCACCACAGGTAACTCCTAGCTAACACCTTCATCCGCACTATGCCTGGGTGCCCCTCGTGTAGGGATTTTATGACTCTGTCCCTCAGTTTCTCTGGAATGATGACCCTGCTTTCCCACAACAGGCACCCCTTATGGGCAGACAATTCATGCCTCCTTGTGAAGTAAGCCTGGAATTCCGGGCCTGGGCTCTTCTCTTGCCACCCCGTGACTAACCAAGACTGGACCCTGCTCAGGATTCTATCTGATGTTGTCTCAGCAGCTATGTCTCTTGCGTGTATGGGGCATTCGGGTAGCTCTTGGATGGCCAATATCTGCGCAGCCGGCACCAGATCGGGTTCCATGTTTGCCAGGGGTAGCCTACTTAACCCATCTGCATGGCCCATTTCTTTCCCTGGTTTGTGAACCAGTTTAAAGATGTATGCTGATAAGAATATGGACCACCTGAGCATCCTTGGGGACAGGATTTGGGGGGTTTGCTTGCCCGTGGTGAATAACCCTAGTAGCGGCTTATGATCAGTGAATATGGTGAATTCCCTGCCATAGAGGTAGTCATGGAATTTTTTTTACCACAGCCACTATTGCCAGGGCCTCCTTGTCAATCTGGGCATAATTCCTTTGTGCCCCTGACAATGTTCTGGAGTAGTATGCAATGGACACCTGTTCCCTGTTCCCCTCTAGATGGCTCAGTACTGCACCCACTCCATAGGGTGAAGCATCGCAAGCAATGCAGATGGGCTTTGATTCTATGAAGTGTGTGACCGTTGACTTGTTGGATAGTAAATCCTTTAAGTTTTGGAAGCTTTTTCGTGGACAGTGGTCCAGCTCCATGTAGCTTTCTTGTCTAAGAGCCTGTGCAAAGGCTCAGCTATCGCTGCCTTGTGGGGAAGGAAAGCATGCTAAAAATTTAACAGCCCAAGGAAGGCTTGCAGCTCCGCCTTGTTCTTGGGAGTGGGGGCCATTTGTATTGCCCTTACTTTGGATTCTGCAGGGTGAATCCCATTGGCATCTATTTTAAAACCTAAAAATTCAGTGGCTGCAACCCCAATGCTGCACTTGTCTCTTTTTAATTTGAGGCCTGCAGCGTGAAACCTACCTAAAACTGCCTTCAGTCTCTCTACCAACACTTCCTCTGTGTCCCCTGCGATGAGGACGTCATCAAAATAAGGGCAGACCCCTTGGATGCCCTTTAGTGTCCGCTCCATTACTTCTTGGAAGATTCCTGGAGCTACACTGACACCAAATTACAATCAGATCACTCTGAAAGCTCCCCTGTGCGTGACTATTGTTTGGGCATCTGCCGTCTCCCTGGTAACTGGCAGCTGTTGGTACGCCTGTGCGAGATCCAGCTTTGCAAAGATGGCGCCGCCTTGGAGGGAAGAGAGACGTGGCTGACTGTTGGGACCGGGTAAGCATGCTGATTAAGGGCCCGATTTAACGTGCACTTATAATCAGTGCAGATTCTTACTTCCCCATTAGACTTGAGGGGGGTGACTATAGGGGTCTCCCACTCTCCCCCTTCTACTGTCTGTAGGACCCCCTGTTCAACTAGTTTGTCAAGCTCTCTATCTTATGTTTGAGAGCAAAGGGGACTCGTCGGGGTTTGATCCTAATGGGTAGGATGCTGGGGTTCAGTTTAAAAGAGATGGGGGGCCTGGTGTACCTGCCTAATTTGTCATCGAATATGTCTGCAAATGCTTTGCAGACGGCTTCAATGCTGTTTCCCTGAGTCCTGTGGATGCCTGAGATTACTATGCCTAGTGCCTCAAACCAGTCTAACCCAACTAGACTAGTCCTCCGGCCCTCAACAACGAGAATATCCAAGTGCCCTTGGAAACTCTTAAATCCCACAGAAAGGGTGGCCTCCCCCTTGATTTTTACTGGGGCATTTTGGAAATCAGTGAGGATAATATTGGAGGGCCTCAATTTGGCCCACCGCTTGCTCTGGCCCCACACAAGTTTAAAAGTCTCATACGAGATGACTGAGACTGCAGAGCCAGAGTCAAGCTCCATTTTACAGGGAATGCCCTGTAAATGGACATCCAATTTAAGCTTGGGTTTGAGTGGCCGGTGGACTCCGGTGCGGCAGATAGCTCTCCAGCTTTCAAAAAATCCTATGGTGGTGTGTTTCGGGGGCCCCGTACCTTTCTGCAGCGCATCCTCCAGTTGTAGCTCATGGAGGCCGTCTCAGGAACGGCTACGACAGACCGCAGCGATGTGGCCTGTTTTTCTCCAGGCCTGACACGTGGCCGTCTGGAACTTACAGTTCACCCTCGCATGATTCCCGCCACAGCCAGCACACTTGGGGACGGTTGCTGACCTGCGCTGGTCCTCCAGTTTCCCGCAACGCTGCTCCAGTTGCTCCGGCCTTCGGCGAACCAGGTCAATGTCAGTTTCTTCCTCCGCTTCTCCACTCCTGCCATACGCAACATTTTTGCAGTGAATGGATCCTCCTGGGCTGCTGGGTTGTGGGGGCTGGACTGCATGTACTGTGCCACCGGCAGCCTCGTGGGCCAAGATCTCATGCTGAGCATCGTGGAGGGTCAAGTTGGGCCTAGCGAACAGTCGCTGTTGTAGGCGCTTGTCGCGTAGGCCGCACACGAGCTGGTCGCACAGCCTCTCATCCAGGTTGCTGAACTTGCATAGGCGTGCGGCCTCTCGCAAGGCTGCAATGAACTCTGACGCCGACTCGCCTGGCCGTTGAACCTGCAGGTTGAACTGGCCCTGCCAGGGCAGCTCAGACATTTGTGGCCTGAAATGTGCATTCAGCTTCTTGGCGAGGGCTTGGTATGCGACGGTCTCAATCGGTGTCAGCGAGAACAGGCTGACGGCCAAATTGTAGGTTGCAGAGCCGCTCATGCAGAGCAGGGCCGCTGCTTTCTGGCCATCTTTGGTGATCCGGTTGGCTCGGAGGAACCCTTCGACCTGCCCCAGGTGTGAGGCCCATCGTTCGGGGTGGCAGATGTTGAATTCACGGAGCTGGCCAATTTGTGCCATTTTGCAGCATCCGGTTCAGGGAGTCCTGCTTCTTAGATGTGCTGCTAGCATGGTGACTAGCCGGTCATCAGAAAAGGGGGGTGGAAAGATGCCTCTTTCCTCCAGCAAGTGATGCTGTCCCCTAGTGACTTTCAGCTCTGGAGATGAAGCAGTATCCCACCCTCATTGCCACTGTTAAATATTGGGTTCAGGGACGCAGGAAGGACGCAGGCAGCAGAGTTCGGCATAGCAGCTCTTTATTGGTGTAAAAACTGAGTTGGGGAATAGTGGTTACCTGTACCCTTTATATACCTGGCCAGGTACCCACCCAACCAATCAGTTTAAACCTGGCCAGGTACACACCCAACCAATCAGTTTAAACCTCCGTTTCCCACCAAAAACTTATCCCGGCCACAACAGTTTCACTACAGCGCCACCTGGTGGTATCGGCTATGCCGCTGCTTAAGGTGCTTCTTTAAACCCATACATAACAACTTCCATACTGAATTGTAAATAAACATAAGCGAATGTTCCTCTACCATAGTGCAGAAGTAAATCTGTAATTTAAATGTCTTTCTAGGTGGGTGTGATTGGAAGGACTTGGTGGAAAATGTGCACTGGAAAAAAAATCCCCCTTAAAGCTGTAAAAATCCACAAACATCAGGATATGGTAGATTTCACAAAGTACTCTTGTGGGACAGGACAATGAATTCAGTTGCTGCATCTGTCTTCCTGTCTGACCAAAATGCTAAACACTGGAGCTGAAAGGCAGAACGTGTGTGACCAACTCCATAAGATTCAGAAGTCCTTCAGAGATGACCCACAATAGCATAACATCAGTAATGTTGGACATTTATGTGAAAAGAAAAAAAACATTTCTTTTTTCCTGAATGACAAACTTGGCATTTCAGTCTGTTAAATTTCACTTTGTTATTCTTCCACTCTACTAACCAAAACTGTTTTTAATTTTATTTATGTCTTCTAGAGCAGGAGTTCTCAAACTGTGGGTTGCAACCCCTGCCAACTCCTGGGAGCAAATCTGACTGGTCTCAACAGTTGTGCAGGCTTTGTGTACACAGAGCAGAACCCCCTCCCCCCCCCTTTGTCTGAACCTGTTCCCATTTCGCTTAAACAAACTGGAAACCAAAGGTGTTTTTTCAAAAGCCAACTGGACTTTCTTTGTTTTTCCTTGAAGATGTTTTGCTTCTCATCCAAGAAGCTTCTTTAGTTCTGACTGAATGGTGGAGCACTGTTTCTGAGAGTCAGCCATTCCAAGAATGCTCCAAACCCATTTGCAGTATTCAGGTGACCCAGGTGGCTTAAACAACTTTTCAGAAAGAGTGCTAACAACCAGATAACTGCAAGAAATATAAATCCTTCCATTCTCCACCATTCTGTCAGAATTGAAGAAGCTTCTTGGATGAGAAGTGAAAGTCTTCAAGGAAAAACAAAGAAAAACCAATTGCCTTTTGAAAAAGCACTTTGGGGATAAAAATGACTGAGAATCTCCATAGACATTTAAACTGGTAACCATCTTCACCAAACAAAGGCCAGAGAAGATTGATAGTTGGCAAGTGCAAAGCCATAACACCATTAAATTCTTAGAATAGAATAGAGCTTGGAAGTCTTTTAGTCCAGCCCCACTACTCTAGCAGGAGAATCTATACCTTCTGCTTTGTCTGGACTTGGCCAGGCAAAAGCCACAGCTTTGCTCATGAGGAATTTTGAGAGATGGATAAACCCATGAAACTCACCATTTATCAAAACCATCACCTAATCAAACAGCATGTGTTTGGCGATTTAATCTAACATTCTCAGTAACTACTGGAGTTTCTTTCTTTGGAAGAGAAATTCAGAAGTTCAGAATTTTTATCCTTTATTTTACATATTTAGACTTTAAAATGGTGAAGGTTTTGTTTGATTATGTTCAACTTTTCCTTTATCACCAATGTACTAATACTGCTGATTTCAAGAAAGTACAATGAAATTTGCATGTCTTGGATTTCTTATCAGAGAGAAATGACTTAATGTGTTTTTTTGCTTCCTATTTTTAAAAAAAACCTGTCCATTGAAAGTCAATTACACTACAAAATATCTGAAAACCTATTGTGCAGGCTCAGCTAATAAGGCAAATATCTCCATTCAAAGACGAAATGAAGTGAAGAAACAAACTATGAGTCTACTTAAATATATTCTTGTCCCTGTGAAAGCACATCACTTCAACTTGCATACAGAGTTATCCTGTGCAAAATGCCACACACCAAAGAGAACTTTTACTTCTTCCAGCGGTGCTTGATGTGGTTAAAATTATGTTGGGAAATTCTAGTGCCAAATTCCTTGCAAGGACCGCTTTGCCCAATGAAACCATTTCCAGCCAAACCACAACTCTAACAGAGGATCTAAATGATCAGCTAATTGAACATCTAAGAAACAGAGCCACTTGCCATTCAAAAAATGTGGTGACAGAAAATTGGAAAGATGTTCACTTAACACCCTGTGTTTGATTTGTTGATGAGAGTACAATACTTGAGGATTTATTCTTCTGTAAACAAATTACAAGGATGAGTAAAGCTGAGGAACTTTTGGCTATTATTCATGACTATAGAAATGCAAATCTGTAGGGATATACGCTTACTGAGCATAATATTCTGTGTCAGGCTGTTACTGAGAACTTCAAGCTTTAATGGGCCAGAATCTCCAGGTGCTGATTGGATAGAAAATATGATTCATCAGCAAACACTTACTTCCAAAGATTTCAGCCAACCAACAGAAAAAATTGTATATTTATTTCTTGCCCAACTTGAATGCCAAGTCTACAAACAATTATAAACTTCATAAAAACCAGGCCCTGAACAGCAATGAAATTTACAAGGTTTATACAAGAGATGGCTTATGAACTCTAGTCAAAGGAAAACATTTTGACATGTGTTTTCAAACTGAGAAATGAACTTTCCCCGTATTTAATTGAGAATATTATTTTAGCGCATTTAACTGACATTTTTAGAAGATTTAAATCCCTAATACTGCATTACAAGCTGGCAATAATATTCATCAACCAAGTGACAAATTAAAGGCATTTATCAGCAAAGTTGAGTTTTCACTGAGTTAAATGGAAAAATGTACATTTAGGCACGTTTCCTGCTTTAAAACAATTTACCAAGAGCACCTACACACAAATTTATATTATAAAGAACCTTTCTTCTCTGAGAACCATTTCTCAGACGTGGCAATAAAAAAATTCAACTGGATAAAGAACCAATCTGAGGCTAAGCTGGTATCTGGCACACTCAGTATTACTGAGGAGAAACAATTCATTAATGTCTTTTTTGATGCTTCTTTGAGAATGAAATTTCCAATAATGTTCCTAAATTTTGGATCAGGATGAAAAATGAACACAGTGAATTAAGTGAGTGGGCTATGACCATTCTGGTTCCATTTACAACAACCTATTTGTTCAAGGCAAGATTTTCTACAATTACTACCATAAAAGCAAACAAAGCTTTTATGAAAATGAAAAGCTTTTATTTTTAAAACTTGCAAAATTTTATCTTTCCTGATTTAATTATTAAAGGGAAGTGCATATTTATTTCTTGTCTGACTTGAATTCCAAAGAGATCAATCATGCTGAAAGCTCACACAAAACCATTTATCATTTCAGGGAGTTTCAGCCCTCCAAATTTGAAAAACTAGGTTCTAGAGTATTAACCATCCTACACACCTTTGTATCATCTGAAAACTCCCTGTTTCATCCCAGTCTCCAATAAAAGCATTATAAAATACCAGCCATAGGACAAAATACAGATAGTAGTCTTTCTTCTTATACAATGAAGACAAGGGCAAGCTAAGCTTTTTACTTTGAGTGCTGAGTTCTTGTAGCTATAATTTGAGTACTTGGGGAGGGGGGGAATAAATGAAACTTTTGGGTTAGAAAAAAGGAAGTCTTCTTCCCCACATGATGGGAGCTCTATATCAGACATAATAAAGTGTATATACAATACAGTAGCTTTCTGTGGCAACATTTTTTCTCTGAAAAGCTATCTTTCTTCAGAGATGATCTATGGAAGCAGCATGACCAAGGGGGACACCAATTATCTATCAACTTTTTTATTTATTTCTTGTCTCCTGTCCTCTTTTTTAGCAACAGTTTGGGTACAAGAGGGAATACTTAACCAGTCTGAACTGATAGCCAGAATATAGGCATTAAGATTAGGCCAAGGAATGTTTGAAATGCCTGAGAAGACTACAAACTGCCCATCTTTGGCTTAAAAATGAAGGGGAAAAATCATGTAAGGAGAATGTGCTTCTTATTATGCTCCTCTCCCTTCACTCTTTCTGCCTGTACTCAATCCTAGTACCAGATCTAGATTATGTGGGGGAAAAGTGTTAAGAGAGGGAGGTTGAGGAGTAATAAATGGGGCATGAGGAAGGATCATCTCCAAAAAATAATTCGGTGCCATCCGAAAAAAATAATCTACCCAAGTTCCCACCATGATAATTTGGGAAACAAAAGATAATTCTCTTCTGATTACCTAAAATATCTCTAGTCTTAATAGCACTTTTTCTTTTGGGGGATATAGTTCATAAAAAAACATATAGGGCAGCAATTCAAATCTGAGTGTCAATATTAAATTGCAATAAAGCAATATGAGCTGGTGAACAATGAGATTTTTGCTTCCCAAACATAATAACCTCAATCAATGGCAGAGCATGTCAGAGAGGGAGTATTGTGATTGTTAATAATGTTATTATTATGTTAAATTTAGAGACAATCTGGCTTCAAATGACTCTGAATAGCTTATATTTTTAAAAGTTAAAAAAGTAAATAAAAGACCATGTGCACATAGAAGAAACTAGCACTACACACTATGAAAACCAACGACACAATTAAAGGCATCTTGATTTCCACTGGGTATTTTTTATTTCAGCCCAAAAGAGTCAGTCAGTATGAAAAATTGTAATAATGGGAGCTTTAATCCCAAATATGCTTTGGTCAGTCATAAACATTTGGCCAATTCTTCTCATTTTTTTTTACAACAGTAGTACTGTTCAGTAGCAGACCAGAATATTTGCAGGGAGAGAGGTATAATCTCAGGTAACAGGAATGGGAGACACTGTTGCCAATCAGGATAGATAATAATGGGATCGTTAGAATAATAGTTTGATATGTATGTTGGAATCTTTTAGGACAGGGGGTTAGAAGAATCACAGATCACCTGTAGGTTCAACCATTTAACTTAATTTTTCAGTTGGCAATACCTTTTAAATTATGTTCTTGGTTAATGCTTGGCATTGTAGGATATAGGCCCCCCAAAAAGGTTTATAATCAGTTGTAACTTCAATATGAAAATAATTGCTCATCTAGCTGCCTAGTGATTAATTGTGTTGCTTACTTTGCTAATGATGATGGACCAATAAGAAAACTATGGAGAGGACAAAGAGCCATACTTTTTCTGGCTAACTCTCTTCAGGGGTTATCAAACAAAACAAGTTGTCAACAAAACCTTTAATGTAAAATGCCATGCAAAGAGACAATGGCAATGAACAAGCACCTGAAAGAGGCAGATGTGGAATAGTTTGGCCAGCATAAATATTAAAGGGGGTCATGAACAAGTTTTGATTCAAGACACAAGTTGTTAATTTAAGGCCCTCCAATCATCTGCACTGAGGCCTCTTCTATTGCATATTAGAATCTTGTTATAAAATCTTGAGTTCTACAGTGAGTTACATCATTCAGGGGGACATAATTTTATTAGCACTAGCATAATAAGTAAGATGTTTTCAGGCAAATCTGTATGGGTATTATATCCCATTGATGTGTCAATCGTCTATTTTGTGTAAGGTAACCCTTCTGTTACCTCAGGACCAGAATGTATGCATGTCCTAATTGAAAAGACTATCTTCATTTTGAAAGCTTCATCTTTTTAAAGGGTCTCTCTTAAAGCAAATGCCCTTTAAAGATAAGGAAACCACCATAAAATGCAATAGACTTGAAGTTGCCCAACAGCCAGGATGATGTGGACAACAGTCACATTGTCATGGCTCCCTCATCGGTCAGTTCAGAGGAACGTCTGACAAGGAAGGCACACCAGGGGTTGAGGATGATGCTGTCCTGGGCCACTCAGGCATTGGGGGAGGTGGTCAACCAGACAGGAGAGCTGCCTGCCTGCACAGTCACATGGGAGGATCAGCTGCTGACCAGCAGTGGTGCTAATAGGCAACCAATCTCCTCTGATGAGGAATAGCTGCCTGCTCCACTGATCCAAGGGGAAGGAGAGTGGAGCTTAGGCAAGCCCAGAGAAGGGCTGCAAGGCTACTTGGGAGGAGGTTGCCCCAGCCCTCCTCACAAGGAATACCTGGAGAGGAGTAGCTTGAGGAGAAGCTGTGGGGAGTTAATCTTTGCCAGGAACAATTCTTTACTTTGGTTTACCCTCCCCAGGTTTTTACTCATGCCTCTTGCTGCTTGCCTTGCCTCACTTAGAAGATTGCTCTTGCATTTTGTTTTGGACCTCACCCTTCTCTTCCAGCCTATGTTTGGCCTTTGCTTCACTGAGGCTTTGGAACTGCTTCTTTTCTGGGACCTGTTTCTTGTCCTGAGGACTGCCCTTGTATTGTGCCTGGACTCTGCCTGGTGTATTGGATTTGGAATCCTGGACTTTGCCCTGTGAGTGTGATCCTACTCTGTGGGCTTTCTTTGTACTATCAGGGCTGTGTTTGGGAGTCTGAGGGTAGCTGCCTTCTGGGTAGCGTGAGGGTGGAGCCTTACCGATTGTTGGAGGGCCATTGGCTGGAACGTTTGTTAAGTGAAATAAAGAACTCTCTAGAGGCCTGTCTTGCTTTGACCACCTTGGTCATAACACATGCCCAGATTTGCAGAAACTCCTCTTGTGATGAACTATAGTGAAATATAGTTTCTTTGTGTTTTAGAAGAATTCTCCTTATTTCATTCTTTCTTTTCTCTTTATTGCCGGGTGTGGATGATGCCTTGTAAATTATCTTGCCAGGGAGAAAAACAGAATGGGGTCTGCCATACAGTAAGAAGGACAAAGAGGACAAATATTTTGAGATAAAACACCCTGCATCTGACCAGAACAAATAAGGTGTTCAACTCAATAGGCATATCAACATTTTTATTCCAAACTATAAAGTCTGCAAAATTTGTCAGCATCTCTAGTGAGATTGATTTTGGATTCTGGGCTATCCAGAGAATGTGTAATTCCAGTGTTTTACCATGCCACATTTCACTATTTGATCATGGTCTCCTATTCCTGCTGCTACTTCTCTCCTTTCACTTTGGCAAGCACAGATGGTTTGGGCACATATTTTTGGAAGGTGTTCTACATTTCGTGTTTTGCAGGCTGCAAAACTATGATCCATATTTCATAGTGCTCGTGCTGCTCTCACCTTGTGCATAATGTTTTGTTCTTTGGCTAAATTTATACATTAAAAAAAGACAGTGGGAAAAAAATAGTTCTTGAGGGGGGATGTAACAACTAAGCGGTGATCCAATATTTTTGATATAATAATCTGTGCTTTATCTTGGTTAAAGAGATAATCCTCAGGATCAGATCAAGCCGGAATCTCTGTGTTTGTGTGAAAGAAGAATCTGCTTGCTTTAACAGGAAATCATTTTGTGCCTGACATTTTATACATGATAACAGCCAGGTAGAAATGCCAGATGCTTTTAAATCTTTCTTGCCCCTGGGCTCAGTGCAGAAGGTGGGACCGAAAGTCAGAGCTTATTCTTTTCAGCCTTGCAGATCTGACAGAGGTCATTGTATTGTCTGATGGTTCCTTCTTACAGCCAATGGTGAATGGTCAGGTAAAATTTACATAGGGCGGTATCTACCCACACATTCTATGCCTCAAAGAAGGTACAACAGGATGAATAAATCACTATCATGTGCCCCATGGAACATATGCATGTGACAAACACCAAAGGATTGAGCTGGCCTGGTGGTTTTACACAAGTGGAGGGTTATTTCCTCTGTGAGTCCTAAACCAGACATGTCAAACACAAGGCCCGGGGGCCGGATCCGGCCCGCGAAGTAGTTTCATGTGGCCCGCGAAGCCATCCTGGAAACAGTGAGGGAACGGCCCGCACTGCCTTGGCCCTGGCCCAGAGACCCTCCTTCTGCCAGAGACCCTCAGATCTGTCCCACTCCTGCCCAGGCCCCCATAGACACCCTTGAGGCGAACGATGTAGAGCTGGCCACGCCCACCCAGTAGGCCATACGCACTCTAGCCACGCCCACCCAGTAGGCCACGCCCACCCAGGCCACCCCCACCCGGCCCCCTGAAGGCAACCACAATGCTGATGCGGCACTCAATGAAATTGAGTTTGACACCCCTGTCCTAAACACATTGACACCCTCTATCCAGGGGTGGGATTCAAATATGTGAACAACTGGTTCTCTGCATGGACACCAATTTTGGAAATCCATGCTGGGCCTGGACACACTTCTGGTGGGCTGTTCTAGGCCTTGCAAAAAAGGGCTAGGGCTTCAGCCAGTTTGCCGAGGTCAACAAAAAATTAGCTATCGGTTCTGCCGAACTGGTGCAAACTGGCTGAATCCCACCACTGCCCCTATCCCTGTGGAGCTGTTGCCTGGCAAAGAATTTCCAACAACCTTTCATAGAGGGAAGGATTGCTTAAAATTGACCTTAATGATTGCATGTTTTCTTCCGGATTCATTTACTTCCCCAAGACCAATTCTTGATCATGCATCTTTCCCATTCCTGATCTGTAATCATATTTGGAGGAACTGGACCATGTGAAAAGGTGGCGATATCATCATGACTGATTGGTCTGCAGGTTGTTAATGCAGAAAATGAGATATATCTGCATTCTGGAATTAAGAACATAAGGCAAGCTTAGCTGAAGAGCCTGATCCATCCAGGAGTCTGTTGGCATAATAGCCAGTCAGAATGTTCTGGGAAGCCCTCAAGCATGAGACGAGTATAGTGGCAGCCTCAGCTTCATCTTCTCCAGTAACTGCTAATGATTGGCATAACATCATTTCTAATTTTGGAGCTGATGCATAATGTATATATAGTTATATATTCTTATTTCAGAACTTATTTCAAATCTGTCCTCTTATTTTATCTTGCTTTTCCACTATTTCTGCTATTCTGATTTTCTCTATCTATAGGCATTTTTAAAATGTAATCCATCTGAAATTCATTCTTTGACTAATACTTAGGTAGGTAGATAAATATGATTGATTGATTGATTGATTGATTGATTGATTGATTGAACAATTCAGCTGTACTAAGCCATGGACAAATCTCAGCCAATATCCGTGGCTAATGCCAGCCTCTAAGGAACTAAAGTGCAATTTCACTGTGGTATGAAGAATAAAAATAGCAGTGTGAGGTTACTTGAAAAATTATAAACAATCTTGTTAGTTAAAATTAAGCATGGGATTATTTCACTATATATCTTTATTATAAATGAACCCATGTACATAAACTTAAATATTTCAACTCCAAAGAAAATACAAGGCTTAATTCATTAAAGCATAAAGTTCCTTCAGTATCTGAATCAGAGTTTTTGGACAAGGTGAATGTATCACAGAATATGCTTTCTTTCTGGGTATCTATAAAGTAACACTTCAAGCAGCACGGGGGGAGTTGTGCATGTGCCATTGTGTGTTCTTTTAACATCAACATTGACTACTGACTACTAACAGCCTAGATTTGGTGGAGGACATCAGCATGATGAAAATACTTTTTGGGTGAAACCCCTTATAGCTAAGAAGAACAACAGCAACTCAGGTGAACAATTGATAAATGAAATACACATACTCTAAAACAGCGTTTCCCAACCTTAGGAACTTGAAGATGTGTGAACTTCAACTCCCAGAATTCCCCAGCCAGCTATGCTGGCTGGGGAATTCTGGGAGTTGAAGTCCACGCATCTTCAAGTTCCTAAGGTTGGGAAACACTGCTCTAAAAGGTCATGCCTAATACCAGAAATTTGGATGCTCCCAGTATATCTTGTTGCTTTTGTTAGCAGCTCCAATCTGGCCCATAACCATTCTAGAAACCTTGGGAAAAGTTGGTGAGTCTCATCCAAGTTTACAAGCCACCAGACCTGAGCTCCCCTTATCCCCCATAAACAGTACTTGACTATGACCTTCAGGTACCAATAAACAAACAGCCTGACTATTCTTTGGGCTGAGTTCAGATGATTTAATTGACATTTGAAAATGCAGACTGAATTTATGGTATACATTCGCAGCTTTTAATTGTACAGCTGGCCACTTTGAATTTAAGATTCAGTTTATTGCGATCGCATAATGATGGTTAGCATTTGAACCAATGTTTATTTTATTTATTTATGTATCAAATATCCCAGAGCTGTAACCATATTAAATACTATTGTATAGTGCAACATTGAAGTGCAGTATTAGGGGCAGCGCAATGGTGAATAGAACTGAAGGATGCTTGTATAAAATGTATGTTTTTACTTGTGGTTTTTACTTGTGTGTAGTGTGCACTGTGGATAGCACTTAATTTCATTGTGAGATACAAAATGACAATAAAGGTATTCTATTCTGTTCTATGCTATCCTATCCTATCCTATCCTATCCAAAATTTGCATAATATGCATGATAGAAGTGACTTTGGGTGCATCTTCAAGGCCCTAGCCACTCTCAGAGCTGCATAGCACTCTTGGATCCCCGTGCTAGTTTACAGAGCCAGGCTTTAGCACTCTTCTGGAATACTAAAAGAATGCAGTCCAACCTCACTTCTGGAGGTAAGGTGTTCTACAGAGTGGGGATAATGGCAGAATAGGGTAGCTCCTAGACCTACTTTTCCTGCCAGACTGGGTGGGATAGATCAATATAATGGGGGCAAGACAGATCTTCAGGTAACCTAGGCCCATGCCATGAAGAGCTTTAAAGGTCATAACCAATACCTTAAACTGGATCCAGAAGCAAACTGGCACCCAATGCAGATTATGCAGCAGAAGAGTTACATGGCAGCATTCATAACTACCCACATTGCTGCATTCAGCATCAGCAGCAGCTTCCCAATATTTTTTAAGGATAGTCCCATATAGAATAGTCCACACAGGAGATGACCGGGGTACAGGTGATTGAGAGAAGGGCTTCCAGATCAAGGAGCCATGCCACTCCATCCAAGACCAGAGATTGTAAGCCCCCAGATATAGGAAAGTTTCCCATCCATTGCCATTCCATCTTAGATGATGGTTCAGTTGAAGCCTGTCATTCCCTATGCAAGCCCACACAGCCTCCAGGCACTCTGAAAGAACATCCACAAGATCACTTAATTCAGCCGGCTGGTATGATGGAATCTATTGTGGAGGTGGATCCCCAGGGAGGGAGCGTATTCCTCAGGATTTGTCTATAGATAAGATTTTGTCTATAGACAAAATGTCATTCTTAGTTTTGGCCTTGACATCAATCTTGGCCTGTGTGTGCCATTGTTCCAAGTCAGGCTAAGAATGATCTGGATATCATAGTAACCATCTTCCCCAAGAACAATCTCCCCTCTGTCTCCTGTCAAAAAGTTCCATGCTCATCACTATCTGGATTCATTGCCCTATCCTGAGTCCCTCCCAAGTATTCATTTAAGTTTAAGTGGATAGGCACTTTGAAAACATGAGTTGAGTTGCAAGCTAACAACCTCTTATGGAATATCCTACAAATTCACTGACCCCCACAATCCCAAAATACCAATCTTAGCCACATACTCTAAGTGTAATTGGCTGCTTGCTAACATCTGAAAGAGGAAGATAAATCAAGTTAACATCACCTGAATTGAGCCAAGGTTTGATATGATACATCTGGAAGGTTCAGAAGATAGACAGAGACTACAGTGATAAAATCAGCTATCAGTTCTTATCTGTATTAGGAAAATAGAACAGTGTTCCTTCCATTTTGCATGGAGATTCTCAGTCATCCAGGTCATTATTGTCCCAAAGATGCTTTTTCAAGAGGCAACTGGACTTTCTTATAATAATAATAATAACAACAATTAGATTAACGGCAAGAAGGACGAGGGAGACGCGTCTTTGTTCAACAGGTTTATTTTAGGCAGCCCGGACAAGAAGAACAGGGAAAACATGCCTTATATAGGTAGCTGTCAAACGGGACAGCAAATCAGCTGTGGGAATTCTTCCCGCCAAGGAAACAGGGCCAATGGGTCAGCTGGTAGTTCAGAGTCTCCCCAGTGATAGCGCAAGCGTGTTAGCTGGGGAGGGAATCCCATCAGCTGGTTTTGGCGGTCGGTCGGTGCTTTGACAGCTAGCCGCCGTTAAAGCGCATGCGCCAGTTTTGACAGCTCGCGGCTGCCGCTGTGGGCTAGCCGCGGTTTGACAGCTCGTGTCTTAATGCGCATGCGCGGCGTTTGACAGCTGTCAAACGGCCGCGTGTACTTGTAGGCCGTGGGAGCGACTGCGCATGTGCGTTACTTTTGACAGCTGTCAGTGCGGCCGCGTAAAGCGGCCTATGACAGCTGTCATTATAGTTTTAAATATGTTGCAACAATAATACTAACAACAATAATAATAATAATAGATGTTAATATCAAGAGAGGAATATTTCAAGGAGATTGACTATCACCACTACTATTTGTTATTGCACTGTTTCTTCTGTCAACAATACTGAATAACTCAGGCCATGGCTATCAATCATAAAATATCTGCCAGAATATCCCACCTCCTTTACATGGATGTAAAGTTGTATGGAAAAACATCATCTGAAATAGAATCACTGCTCAACACTGTCCATATATATAGCCAAGATATTGCAATGGAGTTTTGCTTGGACAATGCTCCACACTTACTATCAAATAAGGAAAAATAGTGAAAACTGGAGGAATTAAGATGCCCCACAAAATAATATTAAGACTCTGGATGAGGAAGATTACTATAAATACTTGGGTATCCTTCAAGCTGACAACATCAAGCCCATTGAAGTCAAGAAAAAGATTAAAGGTGAATACATCAAAAGAGTGAAAAAGATCTTAAAGTCAAAACTCAATGGAGGAAATACCATGAACACAATCAACACCTGGGCAATTCCAGTTATTAGATACACAGCTGTAATAGTGGACTGGACTCAAGCAGAACTAAAAGCAATGGATAGGAAGACCAGAAAAATAATGACAATAATGATCCATGCAGTAACATTCATAGACTCTATCTACCAATGAAAATAGGTGGACGTTGAATGTTGCAAGTACGTCAAGTGGTTGAAGAAGAAAAAATGGCTTTGGAAGAATATCTGAAGGGCAATGATGAAGATGCACTGAAGTTAGTATATCAGGAAGGGTTACTGACTGCTGGAGAGACCAAACTGGCCTACAAGAAAGACCAAATGAACAGAATGAAGGCATGGGAAGAAAAGCACTATATGGCCAGTATATTAAAAAAAATAGCTGGGAAAGCAGATAATAACAAGAAATGGCAATGGCTAAGAGCAGGAAAGTTGAAGAAAGAGACCAAGGGACTAATTCTGACTGCACAAGACCTAGACTTAAGGACAAATGCATACAAAGTCAAAACTGAGAAGACGGCAACCGACAGTAAGTGCTGCCTATGCAAAGAAGCTGAAGAAACAGTGGACCACCTGGTAAGCTGCTGCAAGAAGATCGCACAGACTGACTATAAGCAGTGGCATGACAAAGTAGCAACAATGGTGCATTGGAAGATCTGCAAGAAATATAATTTGCCTGCAAGCTTTGGTGGGACCATAAAATAAAGTCATAGAAAATGAAAAAGTTTAAATTGCTCTGGGACTTTAGAATTCAAACAGACAAGCACCTGCCATATAAAACCCTGGACTTAACAATTGTCGATAAGAAAGACAAAAAAAGTCTGGATAGTGGATGCGGCAGTACTTGGAGACAGCAGACTAGAAGAGAAAGAACTGGAGAAGATAACAAAATACAAAGACTTACAAATAGAAATAGAATGACTGTGGCAAAGGCAAGCAACGTTCCAATAATAAACCAATAGTAATAGGCACCTTGGGTGCAATTCCAAAACAACTGGAGCACCACTTGAACACCATTGGCATTGACCAATTTTCCATCAGTCAATTTCAAAAGGCAGCCTTACTATGAACAGCTTCCATCCTGCGACGATATTTATAATACCATCAAACATATCACATCTGCCTATCCCAGGTCCTTGGTAAGGACTCAATAGGTAGACAAAAATGCCAAATCCAGTCTGAACATCTGGCTGACTGTGTGATGATCAGTAATAACAATAATAATAATAATTGAGTTGGAAGGGACCTGGGAGGTCTTCTAGTCCAACCCCCTGCTCAGGCATGAAACTCTATACCATTTCAGACAAATGGTTGTCCAGTCTCTTCTTAAAAACTTCCATTGTTGGAGGATTTATAACTTCTGGAGGTAGATTATTCCACTGATTAATTTCACTTCTCATCCAAGAAGCTTCTTCAGCTCTGTCTGGATGGTGGGCAGTGGAAGGGTTTATATTCCTTGCAGATAGCTGATCATTTGTATTCTTTCTGAGAGTTGTTGAGGCCACTTGGAGGTTTAGCTATGTCCTCAAGGTCACCTGAGTGGTATAAATGGATTTGGAGCCTTCTTGGAACTGCTGAAGTACTGTGTTGTAGACTGGAGATAGATGATATCGTATCCCTCCCCCTCTATTAAAAGAGGGCTGTTCAATTTTGACATAAGTGGCCTCTTTGACCCGTCTTTCAAACCAGCAGTCTTCTCTGTCCAAAATGGTGACTTTGCTGTCTTCAAAAGAGTGGCCTTTATCTTTCAAATGCAGATGGACTGCTGAATCTTGTCCTGATGGGTTTGTTCTCCTGTGTTGTACTATGCATTTATAAAGTGGTTGTTTTGTTTCCCCAATGTACAGATCTGCACATGTCTCACTGCATTGTATATACTACATTGCTTAGTTTGTGTCTGGGTGTTTTATCCTTGAGGTGCATAAGCTTCTGCCTTAGTGTATTCTTGGGTTTAAAGTGTGCATGTATGCTGTGTTGGCTGAAGATCCTCCTGAGCTTTTCAGATATTCCTGTAAAGTATGGGATGACAACATTGCTTCATTTATTGTTCTCTGTTTTGGAGGAGCTCCTGCTGAGTCTTTTTTGGGATTTGATGAAGGCCCAGTTAGGATAGCCACATGTTCTGAGGTCTTCCTTGATATGTGTTAGTTCTTTTTCTTTCCCATGTTTGCTGGTAGGCAGGCCTTCAGCTCAGTAGTGTAGGGTTCTGATGTTGTAGAAAGAAGAGACTCACGCAAGCTCTTCAGGAAAGGAAAGGTTTATTGTGCATGTTCAGAAGGCTTAAACAAAGCAAAGGGTCTGAACCCCGAAGGGCTCATGAACAGACATATTTATACACATCCCAGCTTCTGCCAACCTAGCAGTTTGAAAGCACGTAAAAATGCAAGTAGAAAAATAGGAACCACTACGGTGGGAAGGTAACAGCGTTCCATGCGCCTTTGGCGTCTAGTCATGCCGGCCACATGACCATGGAGACGTCCTCGGAAAAGAGCTGGCTCTTCGGCTTTGAAACGGAGATGAGCACCGGCCCCTAGAGTTGGAAACGGCTAGCACGCATGTGCGGGGGAACCTTTACCTTTACCTTTAATTCCTAGTTATACATTGTTATACAATGTTCCTTATATAGTTACATCCTGCACATTCTTCTCAGACAACAGTTTACAGAAGAAAATTACATGAAGTACGTGTAGTTTCGCAGACAGGATATGGCTATCCCAATCAACATCTACCTTAAGGACAAGACTATGTTTGCTTAAACAATGACCTTTGTACACTTCCTCTTTACTGATAACTCCCATTTTGTGTTCCAGTGGGTGAAGAGAATCAAAATGTAAATATTAATCTCTGTGGGAGGCAGGTTCTTCAGTGTTAAGGCTTCTGTCTTCTTTAATGTATATTGTACAGTCCAGGAAGGCTAGAGAATTTTCCTTAACATCTTCCTGCATGAATTTGATGTATTGGTTCACAGAGTTGATGTGTTTGGTGCATGCTTCCAATTCCTGTGTTTTGATCTTGACCCAAGTATCGTCCACATACCTATACCAGTGAATGGGTGGAATATCTGTGAAAGAGTTTAGGTGGAGAGCCTTGGTGGAGCAGTGGGCTAATGCCTCCTTAAGTAACACCAGCTGCCTGCAATTAGTGCAGGTTCGCATCCCACCAGGCTCAAGGTTGACTCAGCCTTCCATCCTTCCGAGGTAGGTAAAATGAGGACCCAGATTGTTGGGGGCAATAAGCTGACTTTGTAATAATGCCGCTTGGGGGGGGCAAAAGCCCTAATAAGCAGGCATATACATAGAATGAAGGCTACTGCTAAGTTTGTAAAGCCGCCCTGAGTCTTCGGAGAAGGGCGGGATATAAATGGAATTAAAATAAATAAAAAATAATAAAAATACTTCTTCAAAGAAAAATAAGAAAATCCAGTTCCCTCTTGAAAACTTTTCAATACGTTTAGGTGCTCCTTCCATTGTCCTTCCAGGTATGTAGAGACTATAACTCCTTATATTTTTAGCCAAAATTATTTTTCCCCACCCCTAACTGGCAAGCTCTGGACTGCTTTAGCAAACCTAACAGAAGTAAAAGTATTCCAGTCATACAGGAAAATGTTTCCAATTATTAATCTCCAAATTGCCATTTCGGTTCAAAGCACTATCTACAAAACTGAAATCCATAAAGCTAGGTTGAAAAACACCATTTGCGACCCTGTTCAGCCATGAGTAAGAATAACAACTCTAAATCTGCCCTTTTCCTCTTGCCCCAGTCACTGGAGACCAACTACATGACAAGAAAAAATAACAATCAATTTTTAATATTGCATATTTAAACAGACTTAGGCTTCAATCCATCGCATCTCGTAGCTTTCCCTAAAATTAATCTTCAATAACTTATTGAGAACATCAGAAAATTAATATTGCAGCATTTGGCCTCAGGGAGGGAAGAGGGAACTCTTTTTTCTTCTTCTCAAGTATGGAGATGTACAAAAACCATGGAAAAATGCAGAGCAGCATCCCTCTATGAAAATCTGTGACAGTGTCCTTTTTTAAAATGTGATCTTTATAAAGTGATCAAGCACTGATACTGGAGCCTAAATGTCTGACGGTGCTGCACTGGTGATCCTCTCCTCACTTTGGTGATACTGTATGCCTCAGCAAGCAAGTTAAAGCAGTGTTTCAGGGCTTAGCTGGGGAATTCTGGGAGTTGACATCCACACAACAGTCGTCAAGTTTGTGAAACACTGGGTTAAAAAACTACCTAGCAGAGGTCAGCCTACAGTCTATCCTGACACTAATGAGAATAGCAGAAGTGGCATTTGCTCTTTCTTGCTGTCTTCTCAATTCAGGCTTCATTATCAACTGTATTCCATCATTTTTAAAAGTTTTGCCTGCCTTTATGCCATGGCTGCTCACTTATCAATGCCAAGTTGCATTCCAATATCTTTGCTGAATTTTTTTGTGCTTTTTACAAGGGAATCCAATTCAGCCCGTGTTTTTCCAAATAATCTTAACATATCAATATAAAGTAAATGCAGATTTTTACTTCATTTTTAGCCAATTCGTATCCACTTTGTCTTGTTCAAAATTGTTGTCAGTGGAACCATTGCTACTATAAAGAGCAAATCAAGGAGCAAAATTCCATGTTTAATTTCAACTTTTCGTAACTAGCCATCCGCTTCATTTGCCAAAACTTCATAGAAGTATTCATAAATTGTAACATTTTCAATTTAATTCTAGCTTTCTTTCCTTGCCAAATAAATTTTAAAATTAAGGAATTCAGATCTTTAAAAAAAATATCTAGTTTTATAGGTATTGTTTGAAATAAGAAAAGTATTTTGGTAAAATATTCATTTTCACTGTAGCAATTCTCCCTAACATCGACAATTGCAGATTTTTCCATTTTTCCAAGTCAAGTTTAATTTGGTTTAGTAATTCTATATAGTTATCTTCTTTTATCGTTAAACATCTTGCTGTCAAATATATTCCAAAATATTTAACCTTTTTAACTATTTGTAAATCTATTTTTATGACAATTGGTTTTTTTTGTTTATCTGTAAGGTTTTTAAGTATCACTTTAAGTTTTTTCTCTTTATCTTCAATCCTGCTGTCTCTCCAAACTGTTCTATCTTTTCCAATAATTTAGGAATCATCTCTAAGGGTTCCTCTAAGATGAATACCAAATCATCTGCAAATGCTTGCAATTTGTAGCTTTCACATTTTATCTCCAGTCCTTTAATTTCTGAATCTTGCCTAATATTTCTATGGGAGAAAATGATTCAATATATGGAAAAAACTTCCAAGGTTAAAATAAATATCAATGGGGATAATAGACATCCTTGTGCCTTTTTAATATAAAAATTCTCTGTATAATCTTCATTTACAACCACTTTTGCTGTTTATTTATAATATATTGTCTTGATCATATTTATAAAGTTTGGTCCAAAATCCATTATTTTTAGTTGTTGAATCATAAATTGTCAAGAAACATTGTTAAATGCTTTTTGAGCATCTAAAAATACTAATCCCAATTGCTTTCCTGGATGCATTTCATAATATTCCAATATGTCCATTACAATTCTTAAGTTATTTTTTATTTGTCTCTTTGGTAGAAATCCATTTTGATCTGGGTGGATAAATTCAATCAGAAATCTTTTCAGTCTCTCAGCTATTATTGAGGTAAAGATTTTATAGTCCACATTTAATAATGATATTGTATAGTTTTTTAATCTGTGTCAAATCTGAATCCTCTTTTGGTCTCAGAGTAATATTTGCTTCTGTCCATGTATTTGTGATGGAGCTCGTTACAGACCTCTTTCAACAGTAAACTTAGTATATCTTGTAGACATTTGTAAAACTTTGCCGGGAACCCATCTGATACCGGTGTTTTATCATTATTATTATTTTGTCTTTTTATAGCCTCTGTCAGTTCCCTCATTGTTATTTTCTCATTTAACATAGTTTTAATTTTTCCTGGAATTTTTAGTAAGTTAGTTTTTTCCATATATTGAATAATTTTCTCCCATGAAATTTCTTCCATATCATACAGTTTCTCATAACATTCTTTAATTATCTTTTTTATTGTCTCATTTTTAAATGGTAGACAGCTTTCTCGGTCTACTAAATTATTTATCAGTTTTTTTCTCCTTCTGTTTGTTAAGTTTGTAAGCTAGCCATCTTCCTGCTTTATTTGCATTTTCAAAAAAAATTGCTTTGCTCTTTTAATTTGTTGTACCAGTTTTGGGACGCGGTGGCTCAGTGAGTTAGGACGCTGAGCTTGTCGATCGGAAGGTCGGCAGTTTGGCGGGTCGAATCCCGAGTGCCGCGTAACAGAGTGAGCGCCTGTTACTCGTCCCAGCTTCTGCCAACCTAGCAGTTCGAAAGCACCTAAAAATGCAAGTAGAAAAATAGGGACCACTCCGGTGGGAAGGTCACAGCATTCCGTGCGCCTTTGCCGTCTAGTCATGCTGGCCACATGACCATGGAGACGTCCTCGGACAAGCGCTGGCTCTTCGGCTTTGAAACGGAGATGAGCACCGGCCCCTAGAGTCGGAAACGACTAGCACGCATGTGCGGGGGAACCTTTACCTTTACCTTACCAGTTTTTCTGATTCTATTAAATTTAGTTTATGCTTCATTATTTCCATTTGTCTTTTCAATACTTTCTTTTGTGGATTTATTTGTAATTCTAATTCTAATTTTTTAATTCTTCCCCTAACATCATATATTATTGTCTTTTTTCTTCATTCTTTTTAGCTATATTGGTTATAGCTACACCTCGAAAGTATGGTTTGGCTATATCCCATATGTTTCGCAATGTTGTATCTTCTTTTTTTATTTTCTTTGGAAAAAAAATCCATTTCTTTTGTTGCTTATTCTATAAATTCATTCTCTTATAATATGGATTGTTTCAAAGTCCATCTTAGTTTTTCCTGTGTTCTTTTCCATGTCATTTTTAAAGGATTATGGTCTGCCCAAGTACCTAGTTCTATCTCAATTTCCTGCATATTAATTCTTAATTCAGGCATCATTCTGGACCAAGATTTATGACTATTTGAGTAAATTGTATATTGTAGTTTTTCTAAATTCATTTCTCTCCAAGTGTCTTGTAGACCAATTTCATCTATCATGTTGAAAAAAGTCTTAGGTAGTCTCTTTCTTTCTTGTTTTCTGTTTTACTACTTTTATAATCTATAGTCCCCCTCTACTATTGCATTAAAATCCCCTACTAAACAAATGTTTTGATATTCCATTTCTACTATTTTTCTATGAAGGTTTTGATAAAATTATTCTTGCTTAGTGTTTGGTGCGTATATTGCTACCAGAAGTATCTGTCTTTGATTTAAAAATATTTCCACCATTACAATTCTTCCTTCCTCATCTGAATAAATCATTTTAGAATCTATTGTTTCTTTAACATAAACAGCTACTCCCTTTTTTTGCGCTGATGCATAGTAGTTTCCCAATTTTTGGACATTCCAAAAGTTTATAATATTGTTTTTTTTATGTGAGTCTCTTGTAGACAGATTATATCTATATTTAATTTCTGCAAGTTAAAAAAAATTCTTTTCCTTTTTGATGGGGAGTTCAATCCATTTATATTCACTGAAAAAAATCATTTTCCTTCTCCATTTTAGGTCTTGTCAATCTCATGGTTCTCTGCTCTCTTGCCATTCCCCCACCCTCTTGGTCTGTCTTCTCTTTCTCTTCTTCAATTTATTTAATTATTTCCTCTGTTGCTTGTTCTGTCTGTTTCTGGACTTCTCTATCCTCTTCAAGAAGCTAAGGGAAATGGAGGTTTTGATTTGCCAGATTGGATTTTATACTATCAAGCATCGGTGTTAACATGGATAAAAGAATGGAAAATCCTTAGACAAAAAAGTTTGTTGTATCTAGAGAGACATGACTTACAACTTGGTTGGCATGCTTTTTTATGGTATGAGAAAAATAAAATTCATAAATATTTTCAAAACCACTATATTAGAAATGCATTACTGCTAACATGGGGAAAAATAAAATGCAAATTATATTTGAAAATTCCAGGATGGCTTTCAACAATGGAAGCATTTGTACACCCAAATCTAGTTAGCCTTGAGAAAATATGGACATATCAAGATATTCTAAACTCTGAAGGGAAATTAATATCTAGAAAAGAGATGGAAAATCAAGGTATTGATTTATCATGGTGGTCACATTTACAGATGCAAGTGAGATATGATAAAGATGTTAAATTGTATGGATTTTATAAAGAGCAGACTCTGTTTGATCAGATATTATTAACCTCTGATGAAAAACTAATTAAGAAAATGTATAATTTTCTATTAAATTTGAAAATGGAAGATGAACAAGTAAAAGAAACAATGATAACATGAGCAAAGAATTTTGAATATAATATTGATTTAGAGAAATGGCAAAGACTGTGGGAAAGAAATTATAAGTTGACAATGTCAACCTCTTATAAAGAAAACTTATACAAAATGTCACTTGCCACCCGCAAGTTTAGCAAAAATGTTTAAAAATATGTTGGATAAATGTTGGAAATGTAATCATAAACCAGGTACTTATTATTATGTATGGTGGACATGTGTTAAAGCAAAAAAATATTGGACAAAAATACATTTTTGGCTAGAAAAGATGCTGGGGAGACATGTAGATTTTAAACCTGAACTTTTTTTATTAGGTATAATGCCAGAAAAGCTTGATAAACGAAGTATATATTCGATTTTGCATGTGACAACAGCAGCAAGACTTATATTTCCACAATACTGGAAAAATGAAGAAATACCATCAGAGGAAGAAATAATTTAAAAAATACTAGGCTGTGCAGAAATGGACAGACTTACTTTGAGATTGAAAGAAAAAGAAGAAACAGAAAATTTTCAAACTCGGGACTTATTTTTCCAATGGCTGGAGAAACGAACTAGGGATTAGGAATTTAATTTGTATTAGTGAATGATAAACTCAGACAACACGTTTGTTGAATAAGCACTGTTGAATTGTATTAAAAAAATATCAATAAAAACTTTTTTTAAAAAGAAGTATTCACAAATTGCCAAATGTTTCTGCTGAGTTCAAAAATTGTGAGATAATTTTCAATGTAGTTACATGGAACAGAATCAGATGTCTTTTATAGTATATCCAAGCCATAAACACATGTTTGGGTTATGGTTTTTTTTTTTGTTTGTTTGTTTTTAGTTCTTCAAAACCAACATGTTGATTAATAACTGGTCCTTCTTTCCCTCTGAATTTTTGCAGCACTCACTTTGCTCTACAGGGAGTAAATTATTTCTTTTCAGATAGCTATAAATTTGATTTGCAATTATGCCTGTAAGTAGCTTGTATGCTGTTAGCAAACAAGTTATGGGTCTGTAGTTTCCAGGCCCATTTCCCTTCTCCTTCTCCTTCAGCATTAGGAAGATCCTTTCAGTTGTTAATCATTCTTCAGTTTCTGGTGCTTCCAAAAATCCATTCAACTAGTCTGCCAATCTCGATTGTAGTCCATGGTTTTATCTAGAATCGATGGAATTCATCTGGTCCAAGAGCAACTCCAGTTTTTAACTTTCTTTGATTGCTTTCACACCATTTTCTCTTAATGTCTTCCCTAAAGAGTACTTTCATTGCATTTTCAACTTGCCTTCCTGGCCCTTACAAGTTGGTTTAGCTATGTAACTGTGTCTTTGCGGCTCAGTTTTTACAGCAGCTAAATATCTTTGTCAAGTGGCATTTAATCTTTGCCTGCTTCCAGAAGTTCTTGCATTCATTGGGAGAAGCAGCTGTCTCAGCATGCATGTTTTTATAACGGCTGCCATTCTCCTAGCCAAGCTCCAGTCTCTGCTCTTAAGCAATGTTGCTGCTGAGTCCCAAACCAATAATGGCCTGCTCATTGTGGCCTGTAGTCTTGGCAGTTGAATATCAGTACTCTTGCTTGCTTGGCACTGTGTATTGCACATGTCCAGATGTGCAACACTTCCTATCTCCTTACTGGTGCTCCCTTGCCTCCTCTTGTCTCATCTACACACACTCAGTGTTTGCTTTCCCTTTCCTAAGCTAAAAGCATGAATGGGGTAAGTGTGCTAACCTGGCTGCCAATGGATGTCATACTTGAACAAGCCAGCTGGAGATGTTGTTTTGCCAGTCAAATAGCTGGGTGTGGCCAAATGACCACCTGGGACATTGGCGTGCATGCTTGTGGTTGGGTCTGTGCCGATCAGTTCATTTCTCTCAGCCACCTGGGAGGAGCTAAGTGTTTTTCCTCTCAAGTTTCCAAAACTATAAACTTTTATGTCTCCATCAGGAAAGAGGATGAGCTGAGCCTGGCCTGGGAAAGAGAGGCAGGGAAAGCAATTCAGCCAGATTGCAGACACTTCACTCAGTATTTTCAGAATTGTTTTTCTCAAGTGCAGAAGCAGTTTTTAATTTCACTCCTCTTTCCCTCACAACTAACCATGGCAGAAATGGACATACATCCCCAAGCATTATAAGTTTTCCACTTTTTCTTCTGACAAAGGGTTAGGGTTGTAGAGTGCTACAACCTTGTTCAGCCAATATTCCTGGGACAATGCAACTGAGTTTCAGACTCAGAACTCAAAAACTCAGAACTGAGTTTCTCAGTTTTCAGAATTGATTAGGATAGTTTCTACTACTAAGGTATTTCCCCGAAAGTAACCACCCCCCAGGAAGCAAGCCCCAGCTTGATTTTCAGGGGTGGGCCTAATATAATCCACCCTTGAAATTAAGACCTAGTTTGGGGGTGAAGGTGGGGGTAGGAGGGGTGAAGCTGCCCCATGTGCCCCGCACCCACTTACTTTACTGGTAGGACCACCGTGACCAGACCTCTCACACCCTGACACTTGTCAAGCAATGTGGCTCATCATGCCAGTGCCACCACTCGTGGCAGGAGGTTGCACAATGCTTCGGGCTGTTGCTGTTGCTCGTGGTAGGATACCACATGGCACTTTGAGCTGTTTTCATGACTAAGCAGTGGAAACGGCCCGAAGCACCATGTGGCATCCTGCCATGAGTGGCGGCACTGGCAAGATGAGCCACACAGCTTACTAGTAAGGTAAGCTGATGTGGGGCACGTGGGCAGCTTCATCCCCCCTACCACTTAGAGAGGCAATGGTGCAATGTGCCACATGGCGTCAATCTGCAAGTGGTGGCAAGCGGCCATCAAGAAGTCAAGCAGCAGTGCAACAGGTGTCAGGGTGTGGGAGGCCTGGCTGTGGTGGCCCTAAGGTAAGATACACCCCAAAACTAAGACCCAGTGTCTCTTTTGGAGGCAAAAATAATAATATATAAGACCAGGTCTTATTTTTGGGGAAACATGGTATTTGCACAATGTATCGTGGTTACTTTGATCCACCTTGCAGGATGCCATTTCATCTACCTACCCCAGTTTGGTTTTGGTGACACTAGTTGTCATGGAGATTGCTGTTGCTACAGACTCATCACAATTTTGCAATTCTGGAAGTCTGCCAAGATCTAGATGCATGACTGTTCCCCTAGCTCTCTCTGGGTGCTACTTGCCCCAAGGACAGAACTAGACTCGTTCTTCATTTCCTTGCAGCACTACTTGGGGAAGGCACTCAGACCAATAAATTACATCTTCCCAATTCCCTGGTTGCCTCCTCAGCTCTTATCTATCAGCTATTACTATTAAGGCAAATTAACACTGCTTTACCCACATTTAGAAATATTGACATATAATAGATACAGAGGAGGGGTTTCACTGAGTAGAATCAGAAGAGTTCTCTCCTGTTTCACCTGGTGGCTTCCCTTAGAGCCTTCCACACATTAGTCAGACACTCTGACAGGTGGCTAAGCTCACTATTCAAAGCATCCATGTAAACTTGTCCCATCCACCCCACCCCTCCTCAGCCTATCCAATGTCTTGAAGAACAATTAATTGTGGCAGTTTTCCTGTTGGCAGGTGATATTTAATTACGGGGTGGAGAATGAAGCCTGGGGAATCTACCAATCCTTTTCCTTAATTTGGCCCTCAATAAATAAGGATAGCACAATTCATTGGCTTCATTGCTCTGGAAGAACATGCTCGATGGTGCGGGCAGCCTAATTTTTGCCATTATACTTTTCTACTGGCTCATGGACTAGTGGATAGAACTTTAAGGCTATGTTTCTTGCGAGAAGAGAAGGTTGTTCAGACTTGGTTTCAATATATTCAGTTACAGGCCAGGTGGAAAGAAGACCAAAAAAAAAAATGGATTTGCAACGACTGATGAAAATTTGATAAAGCAAATTAGAAATCAAGGACCAGCACATATTAAACGGATATATCTTGCATTGATAGAGATCGATTCAGAAACAGAGCTTGTTAAGGATTGTATGATAAAATGGGCCCAAAACATTCAGGAAGTTATTACAATGGACACGTGGGAAAAGATCTGGGTGAGGAATGTAAAATTCACTCAAGCTCAAAGTTTAAGAGAGAACTTTTACAAAATGTTTTATAGATGGCATCTAGATCCTAAAAAGCTTGCAAGTATGTATCCGAATTATCAGCCTAAATGTTGGAGGTGTGGTGATGAAGAGGCAACATATTTTCACATATGGTGGACATGTAAAAAGGTCAAGGCTTTTTGGATAAAAGTCTGGTGGAATATGCAGAAGATTTTTAAACGGAGGATAAAGTTTTGTCCGCAATTTTTTTTGTTGGGAATAATTGCTGACGCTACAGTTGTGGACTCTAAGTTGATGTTGAATTTAGTTACGGCAGCAAGACTTTTGATAGGTCAATATTGGAAGAAAGAGGAACTGCCGACTATACAAGAGTGGATTTTAAAGGTTTCCGACTTGGCAGAGATGGCGAAGATTTCGGCCTATTTGAAAGATTACTCGCAAGAACATTATATTATGGAATGGAGAAAATGGATTGAGTTTATCCAGAATTAGTATAGGGTCAAGAAGTTTTATCTAGCATTTGAATAAGTCTTCTTTCGTTTTCTTTTTTCTTTTTTTATTTTGTCTTCTATATATATTTAATAATGCTAAGTTTTGTTTGATCCTATATAAGTTAGAGAGTGATGGATTTTAGAATTTATAGTTGTTAGTATATGGTTGTTTATGATTGCTTTTTTATATATATATACCTTGTATTTAGCTCTGGGAAGTCCGGGGGAGGGGAGGGGGGTTGGGGGGAGGTGGGGGGGAGGAGGGAGGGGGGGAGGGGGGGGAAGGGGGGAGGTAGGGAGGGGAGGAGGGAGGGGGAAGGGGGTTTTTTAAAGGAAAACTGTATTTTTAAAACCTTTCAATAAAAAAAAAAAAGAACTTTAAGGCTATGAAAAAAGTCCATACTGTCACAATGTAATGTTCCTTTGGCTGGGAATCTCTTGGTACTCTTTCATTGTATACTGAAGAGAAGGGCCCCCATAGGCGCTGGAAGGATTCCTGAAGGATGTCTGCAAGTTAACAGTGGTGTCTTTATTTCTGTAATAACTCTGATTTGGAATAAATATTTCACACATCTGAATGCACCTGCAGATATAGGCCATGGGCACATGCTTATTCTTTCCTTTGTGCCCTAGTCCTTAAGCAGTCAACATACACTCCAGGAAAACAACTCACATTTTCTGAGCACCAGAAGAAGTAAAGTGTTCCTTTCTCTTTCAGGTGCTGAATTTGTACCACGAGGTTCAGTGTCTCCCTGCTGCCTCTTCTCCCTTCTACTTCGGCTTCCTCCAGTTACCTCTATTCTCTGTCTCTCACTTCTTGACACATTCAGCTCATAGGTAAAGGTAAAGGTTCCCCCGCACATGCGTGCTAGTTGTTTCCGACTCTAGGGGCCGGTGCTCATCTCCGTTTCAAAGCCGAAGAGCCAGCGCTTGTCCGAGGATGTCTCTGTGGTCATGTGGCTGGCATGACTAGACACCAGAGGCGCACGGAATGCTGTTACCTTCCCACCGTAGTGGTCCCTATTTTTCTACTTGCATTTTTACGTGCTTTCGAACTGCTAGGTTGGCAGAAGCTGGGACGAGTAACAGGTGCTCACTCTGTTACGCGGCACTTGGGATTCGACCTGCCAAACTGCCGACCTTCTGATCGACAAGCTCAGTGTCCTAACCCACTGAGCCACAGCTTAATATGTTTATATCAAGCTCTGAGTATGTTAACTGCTCCAGCTTATTTTTGAAGCAGGTTGTTTCCAAGGCACATAAGAGATGATAGCCTGTGTGGTTTAAAAAAAAAAAGCAGCACACTCAATGCTCAGAAGCAGAAGTTTTCCAGCCTGATAGTGGGATTCAAGAACAAGGATCGGGGGGGGGGGAAGGGAAGCTCTCTCACACACATTGGGAAGGAAGTCCTGGGTTTCTGCCATGCTCTTCCTCAAGGGGACAGATCAAGCTATGGTGGCTGCCTTGTGTCATCAGACTCAGCCTAACATTTGACCAAAGGTCTTGGAGGTGAAAGCAGGACAGTTGGGGAAAGAATCACTCATTGCCCCAAGATGTATGATAAGTTGTACACACCTCACACAGAAACCTCTGTTTAAGATAGGAAATAGAGTTAAGTTTGTATTTAGGCCTCAGGCCTCACCATAGGTCAGCAAAATTAATTTCTTCAAGCCATTCAGCCCTGGAATTTAACCCGGGCAGGGGAGTTTTCCCATGCCCCCTGCCAGCTTCCCACAAGAAAACTCAGGCAAGGGGGAGCCAACAGGAAGTCAGAAGTTGCTCCTTCTCCCACTGATTTTTTTTTTTTTTTGCCCACCACAGTCATTCTGTACCTCTCTTTAGGTAATGAAACATCTCTGAAACAATGAACCAATGTTTAGTCATATATATTAAAAAAGGTTCTGTGATTTTTTTTCCAACTCTTTAACAATCAGTACCAAGAGAAAAAGTTCTGGTTTCAGTTGTGTGTTCATCTTTCACATCCTCTGAATCAATGTATTTTATCTGCACCCAAAATCTTCTAGCTTTTTGCATGTTTTTGTACGTTCACCAAGTATGGTAAAATAATCCTTCCTGCTCACACTTCCAGCATAGATCTGAAGTACCTTTATACATTCTAGATAATTATAAAAATGCTCTTTAAATTGATAACATAATGTAAATTTCATTCCTTCCAACTACATACTTTCCTATTGTTCCATCTGTATTTCATAGCCACATTTTAGCTCCCTTTATTATACATTCTTTCATTTATTTATTTTCCTATTTCAAACCTCAATAAATATTTAAACCTTAGCAAGCACATGCCCATCATTTGTACACAATTCTATTTCAAAGTCCGTCTTAATGCCATACACTCTTTTTCCTATGTTGAACACATTTGATAACTGTACAAAAGAAAAATGTTGACAGTTACAATATATCCCTCTGATCTCTTGCTTTTGTTTTGTATTGCCCTTAATATATTCTAGCAATTAGAATTATTACAGATACCACTAATTCTAGTATCTCATGATAAGTTATTTGTGTTTGCCTATTATTTCTTGCCTATGAAATACTGCTCATGTTAAGAGCCACAAAGGTGTTTTGTAGGGCAACTTAAATTTGTACTTATTCCATATTCTCAATATGGCTCATTTAACACTGTGATTTTTAAAATCAGCTTTATTGTACCTGAAGGAGCTGCATCTTCTCACTAACCCTTTGGGCTCTTGTTGGCTTTAGTGCCTTAATTTCGCTTGCATACTAATTGGATCATGGCTATTCTACTTACCTCTTTGTGATTGGCTTTTTCATTATTCCATTTCATTTTATTCTCCCTTGGCCTTTTCTGCTGCTTCTGCCCCATAACAAACACACCCATTTTAATACCCAGATCTGAAATTTCTAGAACTGGGATGAGCAGCTACAGACCAGTTTGGGTCTATAGGATATCTACAGGTCATAAGGTTCTTGTTCTTCTATGTGATGTGCAGCCTTTTGACAGAAGCTGTGTATCATACATAAATTCTCCAAAAGCAGAAAGATCCTGAAGGCAAACAACACAACTGGATTAATTTAAAATCAGCCAAGTGGCAATTCTCAGAGCTACCCATAAATTTCAGCTGAGGACTCATATAATTAAAAACCATTGCATCATAACAGTGTTGTCATATTTTTTCAGAATATTCTTATTTGGGAAATTATTATTCTTCAGAGAGGGGAATAATATGTCTGTTAATCTTCATATATAGTTAGAATGCTGACTCTCATTTCTCTGCCTCCTACCTTCTAAATCTTGCATGTTTGCTATTAATCAGATTTCCAAATGTGACTGTACAACCATGAAATAAAAATCTCATTGAAACAATGAAGATTTAGGTCCCCCCCTGATGCTATTTTCCCATATTATTCTATGACACACATGCATGCACATCAGTCTGTCTATTGGCAATTCTTTTTAATTATTGCAGATTTGTGCAACAGGGAAAGAAATGCATTCCATTCTTCAAAGGAACTTTGGAGCAGCTTGCAGTAAGCAAAACATGTCTACATATAAGCATTGGAAGGGAGGGAAAGAAGGGATGGAGGGAAGAAAGGAAACAGGTTTGAGGGCACTGGTTGCGGCAGAGACTGCCAACTCTCGGCCTTAATGGTTGCAATATCTGACTCTCTCCTTGGAGAAAGAAATTGTTACAGGCCTCTCACCAATCCATTTTCACTGCTCTCACCCACCACACTCAGAACCTGCTAAAGGTTAATTTTTGAATGAGGAAGTCGAGCCACCTGCTCAGAACGATCCTTAGGAAAATGACAGTTCATTCAGCATACCTTTCAAGGTGAAAGATGTGGGCAAACAAGAAATAAAGCTTATATCTGGTACCTTCTCAGGAATGTGTGCAGCTAATGGGCACGAAAGAAAGGAACAGCAGCTGGAGCCCAAAGAGTATTTGATTGGGTTGAAAAAACATGAGCTTTTAATCATTTTGTCCTTTTCCCAGACAGGCAACTATCTGTCTTAATGAATGATGCATCCTTCCATTGTGAACATAGCAGATATTGTGTTATATTCAATATTGTTTTGCCACTGACAGTAACCATGGTCTCTTATACACTTATGTGACTCTGATGTAGATCTGGGACTCTAAATTTCAGCAGCCTTTCTTAACTGATAAAATTGAAGACATTGCTGAAATATATTATGGTGTTTTTTTTAAAAAAAAAAAGACAACCATTTTTTTTAAAAAATCATCTTGAGTGTTTGCTCCTCAGGATATAAAAAATGTGTCTGATGTCTCTGAAAAAAGGGTGGTTATATGTGTTTATAGTAGAAATATTTTGGGGGACAGGTATCCTGACAATCTTACAAGCCTCTTTATTAAATGGTGAAGATCAAAGTGTAGTCACAACAAAAACTGAATTATTTGGAGGCAAATAAACTGGAGATAATCCTTTACTTTATGCTTGTCAATGAGGGCTAGGTCAATGTGCTTATTAAATCCACCTGCTGTCGGAGACTAATCCTGACCATGAGCCATTTAGGTTCTTGTCTGCAAAAAGAAATGAGAACTTGCAGAGAAAAAGAAATGCACTAGCTGAAAACTGTCATAAAAGCCAATACAAATCAGCAATTATCCTTTATGACAGCCTTTCTAATCGAGACAGTTTCCAGATACACTAGCCCTAACAAAAAGGAAGGTATGCGATTAGGAAAGTCTGCCTTATTGTAACAGGTCATAAATCTCTGTCTTCTAATATATATCCACTCTGATAAAATCCTATAACTTGTTTCACATCCTAATGGTGCTGTTAGGGCTGAACCAGAGGATGCCAATCTAAGGTGCTGCAGCTCAGTGGCCGCCCACAATCAATACTTTTATGGCCTTCATAAATAGATGGATGGATGGATGGATAGATAGATGATTGATAGAAAGATAGATAGATAGATAGATAGATAGATAGATAGATAGATAGATAGATAGATAGATAGATAGATAGATAGATAGGAAAAGTGTTCATTGTTCTGTCCTTCTTCGCTTTCTCCTTGCTTCCTTTCCTTTGAGAAAGAAAAAAGTAATGGACTATTTACCAATGAAGTAGAGTAGTGTTGAGGCACAATTTAAAAAGGGAATCCAGCTTGAAAAGGAGGTAAGGAAGTCAGAAAATCTCACAAAGTCAGAAAAAAAACCCCAGGGAAAATCCAGAAATTAAGAGGTCAAGGATTTCTTGCCCATTTGCTCCCTCACTTTGACCATCTTGGCCTCTATATCTCCTCAGAGCATATGCATGTATATTATTAGTGTTCCTTATTAAGCTTTATTATCTCCACTTCTGGAGGGGGGGAGAATTCAATCTTGAATCCTCCAGCATGCCCCAAGCAGTCATCAGCCGTTACTTCTTGATATCTTGGAAACAGAGAATCCTTCCAAATGCCCAATATACCATGGTTTCAGGCAGAGAAAAAAAGGAATAGATACTACCATTCAAATCAGGCAGCAGCTTCTCCTAGCTGCTCTGCTATATATGCACCAAACGCCATCACGTTCTCTTATGTTGGAGGGAAAAAAACATTCCTATAAATGAAATAATTATACACCACATTGATGTTTTGGTTTAATTTGTTGTGGGATAGGGTGGAGTGGGAATGGAGGTGATGGGAAGAAAATTCCAAAGAAGCAAGGGGGGAAAAAAGAAACAGTCCAAATGGGGAAGAATATTAGTCCATTGGGAATTTAGACACATTTCTTTCAGCACCATTAAAATGAGGAGCTTCCCAGTGTGACTTATCAATCCTTCTGTGTTAATAGACTTCTTGTCAGTTCACCACCTCTATGAACCTCCTCATGCACATTGCCTTCCCACTGTGCCGGCAAGTGCAATAAACCTCAGTGTATTAGCATCTCAGGCCGTACACTTTATATCACACTTAATCAAATCATCTGCCTGATTTCTCCTTCTGTCTTTCATTCCAGTTAGCTGTCAAAAATGTGTAAAAGGGTTTCGTACAGCAGCTTCTGTGACCAAGCTTAGCACTATCGATTTAAGGTTCTTGTTCTCCTGGTAACTCCAGACCAGGATCTCTTATGAACATAATCTATCTTTGTGTTTTTGTTGCTATTGTTTTTATGTCTTTCTGAGTCATAAAAATAAGTGGAAATAAATACATGTATATTTTTTAGAAAATACATTTAGTATATTTCTGGTACCACCTTGGCCTCTATATCTCCCCAGAACATATGTCCCAGAACATATGTATGCATATTATTAGTGTTCCTTATTAGGATTTATCTTCTTTCTGGAGGAAACAAATTCAATAGTGAAGACAACCTAAACAGCAGTTATTCAACAAAATACAATGAAATCAGTAGGCGTTGCTTCTCTTAAACCAGGGGTCTTCAAATTTGGCCCTTTTATAATTTCTGGACTTCAACTCCCAGGATTCCTCAGCCAGCAAGCCTAGCTGAGGAATTCTGGGAGTTGAAGTCCACAAGTCATAAAAGGGCCAAGTTTGAAGACCCCTGTCTTAAACTTTCATCCATATCTTCTTTCGCCTCCTTTTTCTTCTCTTCCATTTTCCTTATATCCATCCTCCTTTCTAGTCTATAACCCTTTTGATCTATTTATTCTCATTTATATTATCACTATTCATGAAACAGCTTTTTTTTATATGAACGATGCTGTGCTTTAATGGTTAGAGATGGCCTAGTATTTGAACATAGAACTTTTTAACATTTATTGTGTTCTACCAATCTACATGAAAAGTTAATAAATATTGCTAGTCCATGTATGATATGCCATGTGCTAAATAAATAAATAAATAAATAACCAAAGAGCTCCTGAGAGAAATAAACTTATTACTATTATTTTACATAACATTCATATTTTAAAATAGCATTTTAAAATAGCATTTGTCTGAAATGGTATAGGGTTTCCTGCCTGAGCAGGGGGTTGGACTAGATGACCTCCAAGGTCCCTTCCAACTATTGTTGTTGTTGTTGTTGTTGTTGTTGTTATATTTAAAATAATCAGTAGATTTGGAAAGAGAGAACATAGGATTTCTTTGCTAGCTTTCTTTGGCTTGGCATTCATAAACAAGATAACCTCATAATGCAAATCACATGTTTGTTTAACATTCCTCAAACAATGGAAGTACACAAAGGAAGACAGTTTGGGATATTTTCTTAGGCAACGATATTGGTGCCTAGCAGAACTGTAGGCCTTGAAGTCTCATAATCAGTAGTAACCAAGTCCAGTTGCTGTGCTGGATGGGGATGACTGAAATTGAAATTTAACATATTTGGATAGTGTCAGGCCAAGGACAAGTTTTGCTAAGTAAAATTTGTCCATTCAAAAGCATGGATTATGAGAAGAGGCAAAGGACTTTATTATAGTTCATACTTCATTACCCCAAAACATCCCGTATGATTCCTATCTAATACCATGTGCTAGAAACATAAAGAAAAGCAGCATTATTACTGCTGGTTAAAATTTTACAACAATTTTAAAACATTTTAAAACAATCGTATGCTCTGCATTAAAACAAATCAAACTGATTCAGGTAGACAGGGATGCAGGCAGATCAAGACTGGAGACTCCGCTTTCAATTAAAATGGCACCAAATTAATTAGAAGTAGCTGATGAAATCCAAGTGAAGTCAAGACGTGAACACCTGCACATGCACATTTACACACTCCCAAAACCCTAATCAGAGATTTTTACAATGAATATCATTTGAATTCAGGAGGCTTCATTGTTGATTTTGCCAATTGTCCAATTTGTGCTCTTGTCCAAAGAAGCCCTTACGCTAATGAAATTATTAGCATTTGCTGTTTCTTCCCATGATAGTGAAATTCTTCATGTGCCATGGTTTGGTGAGTTAGCAAAACCACTGCTAGGGCCAGTCACTGAAAAGATAGGATACTGAAGGTACTAGGTTGGTGTTTTTCAAACTTGGCAACTTTCAGCTGCTTCCATAACTCCCAGTATACTGGCTGGGGAATTCTGGAAGTTGAAATCCACACATTAAAATTGCCAAGTTTGAAAAACAGTGTACTAGGCATTTCCTAGTACCAAGTTACAGTATAATGTTCTCCACTCATCTTGATTTAGCAAAAAGGCTATTACAGAATGAAGTTTCCCATATCCATTTTTCATCTCTACTTTGCCTCTATTGCCTCTGTTCCCAGTCAGTTCAGCCCCTGAATTTTCTCTAAGGTCAGGGACCAGTTTAGCAGATTTTGCCTACCTGAAAGTTACCTGTGGATAGAGGGAAGAAGAAGAGGGAAATTACTGCTTTAGCATCAGTACAGGCAAGGATGAGTTAACGATGTCTCACTTATGAGTTGAAAGCAAGATGAAAACAATGTGATGGGAACAAGGGGGAAAAAGTGTTGTCAGGACATGTTTCTGTCATGGCTGGATGCAAATGAGGACACATAACAGGGAGTCCTGCTACAGCTTTTAAAAATGAGTAGATGATCCATGTATCCAAATGTACTCAAGTGGCAATAATAAGAGCTTTGAAATAGCAGCATAAACTGGGTTGATGAGAAAAATCAGTGAATGGGGGTAACTCATAGAACTCACTCCACAGAGAGATAAACTTCAATTAATGCAGCAAAATTAAGCCCAAAGAGCCTAGCAAATACAATGTAATCTGTATAATCCTGTCTGAGATGGTCTCAACAGAGATTTACAGTACAACAAAATATCAGTGAAGTTGTGTTCCTGGATCAACCCAATTGCACTCATATTTATTTCCATCAAATGAGAAAAATGGGTTGATTTGTGAATTCCAATCACTTTCAAATCTGAAATAAAGGTCCAATGTAAGCCCAGCTGTATGACAGCTCAGTAGCCATAAGTCTATAAGCTGTTTTCTGTAGATCTTCTCTCAAAGACAAAAAGCTAAGCCATTTTCCACTGACCCATGCTAAAGACACAAGAACTACAGCCTGTAACATGAATTATTTTTCAGTTTCTTCTTCTCCTGTAGTCAACACCACCAATATTATATTAACATCTAATGTTGCTCCTTTTTCTCAATAAACTTTGCGTCAGTTGCTATAAACTATGTAACCTGACCAATTGCCCTTTGTTTAGAGAACACTTCCTTTTTTTCAACTTAATCAATTTTCTTAATTGGTTTTGAACATTTTAATGTATTTTTTGCCCCCAATCAAAAACCTTTTCTTGCTCCAAGCTATCCTTATTTGCAGAAAAGTCTGAATTCACCTTTGAATCTTTCCATGATTGATATTTGGAATCCATCCAGATGAGATGTCATCTAACCAGACTGCCCAAAGTTAATTCAACAGTATGTTATGCATGTGGCACCTCCAATCACAAAGACACTTGTCATCACCTGAAAATAATACCTTAGAAAGAAAAGATATGTTCTAAAGCTCACCGAGAAATATTGTTATTACTGGGCAAAATTCTAAATGGAGCCAAGGACTGATTCTCCTGGCCCGGAAAAGTCCTTGGCTTATCCAGATATTCAGTTTTTAATTCCTTACTGTGAGTTCTATTTTATATACTGCAAAATGAGCAGATATTTTTCCTTTTAGTGAGAAGTTGCTCATAAAACTTGAATAAACTCTCTCATTCTCTAAATTATGCAGAATATAATTAACCATGCTAAGTTTAAAAATAGTATCTTCTCCTCCCAGTCTCCCTATTGATTATAGATACAGGCATAGTTGTCAATATGCTTTCAATCATTACTATATCGGTATTTATATTTCACTCATAAAGATGGCAAACAGCATACAGATAACACAAGCCATCATTAAGCTACAATAAGTAACATTTTAGAAAAAGCAAAAGTCCAGGTTTCTGGGACCATTCCCGCAGAGGAGTTCCTGGTAATGGCCTTGTGGCAGAGCTGGGAGGGAGAACAGAAGAAATAAGCATGTATCAGAACTGGAGTTTGCTCACTGTCTCTCTCTTTCTTGTTCATTCATGTAGCAAGACTATGATTCATTATACCACCAGCAAGGTGTTTTTAAAGATAACTCATAATATCAAAAATATACATTGAAAGCATGAAATGTGACACTTAGATAAGTACAAGTTTTTATAATTTGTAGCGGGTAGAATGGAAGAGAATATGGTTTTTGTTTCAGTTAATTGATACTTTCTAGAAGTGTGCACTTCAACTCCCCATGCTTCATACCATCAAGGGACTTCAGGTTTAGGAAGGCTAATCCATGGTAATAAATATCTGCCTTCATTATACAGTATTATCTATCTCCTCTCTGAGACAAATGAGATATTTGCCTGATGAGCCATTTTTGTGAAGGTGTTAGCTGACTAATATTACCATCACCTAATTTTCCTACCTTGGATATTTTTAGTATGGTATAACATATAAGTGTAATAAAATAAGACATAAAAGAAATCAGGGATGGAATTCATACACATATAACATATTTCCTCAGAAGAAATTTTTTGCCTGACTGTAATAGCATGAAAAATTAAAATGAAAGTATCTTATTCAACGTACTTATTGGACTTTACAACTACATATTAATTACTTTAGCCCACCAGTCTTTGTCTTGCTTCATTGATGCTTGGGAAATTACACTAATAAAATTGCAAGAAATAGTTCTGTAGAATAAACAAGAAGTGAGTGTACAGAATGAGGAAAGGCAATGATGAAATGCAGAGGGTGAGATCAACATAACCATCTGTCTCACTCTGTGCTGTATAAAGCTTTGTTCTGTTTTAAAGATTTCTGATGACCAGTTATTGACTTATACAAAAGGTAGATTTTCTGACCATCTGAAAGGTTGTCTCTGAGATACCTTACCTTTTCCATGTCTAAGTTACAAGACTTCTGCCCACTGGTGGACCTGAGATGAATGAAACACAAATTGATGAATCCATCAAAGTTTACACTTGCCTAGTGCCAAGAGTTTCCAGATCAGGTTTGATTCCTCCGTGCTTGCCGGTCTATCATATTTCAGCTGTACGATGCATCTCAGGATTTTTTTACAGTCACCATAACTGGTACTCATGGATATTACAAATTTCCATAATGTATTCAAAGAAACTGCTGAGAACGCATGAAAGATTCATATTTAATACTCCTAAGTATTATGTGCTGTGTCATAGCATATGCAGAAATAGTGTGTGTTGCTATATGCTGCGGGGAGATACAACCAATTATAAGTCCTTGTATTTGTTACCTATATTATACCTATGAGTACAAGCACTTATATTCTATTGCTTTGTTAGATGTGCACATAAAATATCTTACAATACAATGTGTAGTATAGAAAAATAGAATTTCCTGTATCTCTTAAGTGGTACAAAGGAACCTATCTAGTAATACCCCTTATAACTCTTTTTCTTTTTTCCCCATATCTTTATCTCTGAATGTGAGTATATAATTCTCCTGCCTTCTTTGTCCACTTCATTGTCTGATGAAGCACGTTCATGTTAATAAAAGTTCACAGTATGATAAATGAGTTATTAAACCTGCCAGAAATGTCATTCCCTCTTTTCCCATTTATCTCACTCTTTGGAGCCACATTCCAGATGGAGCTATAGCGCCACCTGCTGGTGTGGGAGACCAAAATATGTGACTGGGAAATCTTAGAACCTTCTACTGCCCCCCCCCCCCCGAGATTAAGGGATTAGGTCGATAGAAGAGGACTAATGTATCTAATCCATCTTCTCTTTAGAAAATCCACTACAATATGGCAAGTGTTTTTTGTCTGCCTTGCTTCCCACCCGTTCCTTGCTTCTTATTGTGGGAGAGAGGTTTTTTTTTGCAAAATAAGTCTAATAAATGCACTTAGCCTCACGGGTATTTTTATAGAATCATAAAAACAGAAATAGCAAAAAGTACTTCAGTGCTATTATTTATTTATTTAAAGGATATATTTTTTTAAAAAAATCTTTTATCTCCACCAAAAAGCTCCCAAAGAGTAATCTACAAATAACAAAAAAAAATATGACAGTTCTTGCTTCCAGTTGTTCATGCTCAAAGAGACAATGCACAAGGGAGGGGAAAACAGGGAGGAGGGAAAAGCTTTTTTTCTTACCACAATAAGATGGGATATGTTTTCCCATCCCTTGCCTTCTTTCCTCCAAAATGGACTATATTAAGTAGATAAAAGAAAGATCCTTCTTCACCAACAGTGAAATTAAAGAGGGGGTGGAAGAACATTTTTAAATTGCCACTGATACTTAGCTGTGTATACACTATTGAAACAGCGACGTCTACGCTGGCTTGGGCATGTCGTGAGAATGGCTGATGGTCGGATTCCGAAAGATCTCCTGTATGGAGAACTAGTGCAGGGAAAGTGCCCCAGAGGGAGACCAGAGCTGCGATATAAGGATATCTGCAAGAGGGATCTAAAGGCCTTGGGAATGGACATTAACAGCTGGGAAACCTTGACCTCTGATCGCTCAGCCTGGAGGCTAAAGACATGGCATGGCCTTCTCCAATTCGAAGAGACACTTGTGCAGCAGGCTGAGGCAAAGAGGCAGTCCTGGAACCAGCAAAATCTGGGGGCTCAGTGTGGAAGTGACTGCCACTCTCGAATTGGCCTTTTTAGTCACACCAGATGCCGCTTTAGGACCTCTTTCCAGAGCATGATACCATAGTCTCTCGAGACTGAAGGATGCCAATGATGATGATACTTAGCTGTATTTTAACTGTCCCTGATGTTCAGTAAAACATGGAATAACCCAAATTATTCATATGTACCATTTACACAACAGCTAGTTTGTTACTTCTTGTTCTTACGTTGCAGTTACTTTGTATTTTCAGGTGTGCTTCTTGTTCAGTGTTGCTAAAATGAGAACATAGGAGGAAAAAAACCACACTTAATCCTTAAGGTCCACAAGACTGTAATCTACACAAGAAACAATAAGAGGGTGAGTAATGGTGTAGGACAATCTGGGTGAGGTGTAAGACACATTCAAGGACTAAACTGAAGAGGTCTAATCCATCAAGATTCAGTAAAAGCACTTGATCCGTAATGCACAGAGTGGATTGTGAACAAGCAAAGTGCATATCCATATTGATTATTTTTTCCCTGGTTTCAACATTAAAATGCTTCAAGTATGATCTTACTTACTGGAGGAGGAATGTACTCCTTCTTCTATTAATATTTTGTCTTCTGAGGCCAATAGGGTTGCCAACTGCTTTGCTATATGTAAGCTTAGTTGTGTTTTTCAAAATAAGGTTTAAGCATCAGAAAGTAAATTAAACTTCCCAAGACTGGAACTTGCCTACGACGCCACTTTTATAATAAGAACAAGGGGAACTACTAGAGTGTTTTAATGGACAGGCAGGGACACTTGGTCAAATTCTTTTTGCTTCAAAGCCATTGACTCACAGTATTGATCTCTCAGGGAAAGAATACTTCAGCAAGTATTCCTAGCAAAAATGCTATCTTGACACAACTAGCAATATCATAATGGAAAGTTATGGCACCGCTGGGAAACATGGTCTTCCAAAAGCTCCTGGACTATTCCTCCCATCAGGATCTACCATGGTCTTCCTAACTGTGGCTGGGGGGGCTGCAATCTAACTACCGGTATCTCCAAATGCCTATAAATCTGTATTAGATGGTTAGTAAGTGACATGGACCCTACAGCATTTCTGTAAACAAACAAAAAAAAAGTAGGTTCCCATATGTTCCCAGTGACGTTCCCTTCTGCAATTATGCCACACTTAAAAGTACAGCCCTTTTTTCTTCCCAAAGCATGAAATGCACAAGTCCTCCAAATGAAACATGCATATTGATTCTTGGTGGATATCACTAGGTCACATTTCAAACCCATTTTGAAGGAATCTGGTAACCCCTGCTGGTTAAAAAGGTTGTGGTATTATAGCACTGAATATCTATTGAGGAAAGAGGGGAAGACTTACCATGTGTACATGGAAGAAATCTACTCCTAGGGTTTTTAACTGGAAAGCAGCACCTGTCGTAGATGCAGATGCAATTCTCATATAACTCTATAGCATCAATTTTGAGGGCACATATAGATAAATTGCCATTTTCACTTGTAAAAGATAACCAGGAAGCAGCCACAAGGCAATAATCATGGGACCATTCAAAATCGTCCTGAAGCAGAAAAGTGACTTTTTTAATAAAATGTTCACACTCATCTTCATAAGCAAATCAATATTAAGCACATATTTAAATAAAACAAGAGATTTCAAGTTCTTTTAACTAGAAGCAGGTTTTCCAGAAGCAGGAATTGGAGCTGGATATAAATTGGAAAGCTGCCTTCATAGTTAGCTCTTTGGTTGCTTTAGAATGAATAATCATACCAATTTTGAGATACTATTTTAGTGGAGAAATTGACATTTTAGGGCAGGGGTAGGCAACCTTGGCTCTTTTATGACTCAGGAATTCTGGGAGTTGAAGCCCACAAGTCATAAAAGAGCCAAGGTTGCCTAGTCCTGTTTTAGGGCATTGATATTCATTATCTGGTAAAGGCCTCATTGAAAAACTATAATCTTCTCTTACATACTATCTGTTTGCACTCTTTCTCAGCCATTGCAAATTACAGGTGAAACTGGAAAAATTAGAATATTGTGCAAAAGTTCATTTATTTCAGTAATGCAACTTAAAGGGGGAAACTAATATATGAGATAGACTCATTACATGCAAAGCAAGATAATTTGTCATAATTGTGATGATTATGGCATACAGCTCTGCTGGTCTTCAAGGCTGGCTTCTGCGTCTTTGAATCCTGCCTCTCCGTTGCTCAGGGACTGGTCCTCTGAGCACGTGGTCACTAGTGTGGCTTGCTAGCCGACCGTAGTGGGGGGGGATTGCTTTTCCCACCAGGCATGCGCTTCCTCTCCCCTAGTGACTTTCAGCTCTGACGGAGAAGCAGGATCCCACCTTCGTCGCCAGTATTGTGTACTGGGTCCATTGCGCAGGAATGGTGATGAGGTGAGTGAGTTCAGCAATGATCATGTTTATTTGCTTGCAGGATCTGAACTGGAGAACTGGGCTGCAGCTGCAGCAATTTATAGCCTGGCCCCTAGGTGGCAGCAAATAGGTTTAAAGCAACCTATTGCCACCTAGGGGCAGCCAATAGCAGCACTGGAGACAGGGTGTCTGAGGTGCTGGGAGCCGTTAGCTAGCTCCAGCTTACCATGTGGTTACAATCAAGCCCAATACATTACAGAACCTATTGACTAATTTAAGGGGCTATTCTTGCTTTTGTGTAGTAGTAAATGACCAGCTGATATTGGCTTGTAATGAAGTAAACCACACCAGTCAAGAAACACTTGAGCTGAAAACTGCAGCTAAGGACTTCATAACCTGGCTTTGCCGGGGGACCAAACAGGAAAGTTCCATACTAGTGATGGCTGCTGGATTAATGGCAGATTCCCTCCCCCTTGCTTTCTGCTCTTTTTGCTTATCATATTGATGTATTATTGGTGGGGTTTTTCATTATGTTATTGTTCTACTACCTGTATTTTACTTCTGTCCTCTTTACCCTTTTTTCATTTCTTTCTTTTTATTGTTGTAAGCCACCTAGAATAGCCCCATGGTGAGATAGGTGGCAAATAAATTTAACAAACATATAAACAAATAAATAAATAAATAATACAAGGGGAAAACAGTATTTTAGGAACACAGCATAAAAACATGCCTGAAAGTTACATTTGTCGTGGGAGGGGGGTGAGTGAGATCATCCATTTGGCTCTCAGAATGGTTGCTGGCCCATTCTAGTGACAGGGCAACTGGGGCAGAGCAGATAAGCCCTGAAAGAAAAGACCATAATTACATCCAGAATGTTGAGTAAAATGCTTTGTGTCTTAGAGGAAGCATTTAGCCACAGAAGTGTCCAGAGAGGAAACTCCTCCAGGTGAATTGAAAGCTGGAGATTTTGTAGCAAGCTTCTGCAGTGTGAGCATTGCTGATGGATTTGAACTGGATGCTAATTAACCGAGGCTTCCAGCTATCTGACTGAAGCCAGAGACTCACCAATCTTTTCTTGTTTCTTTTGCTGCCATCAACACAGTGTTGCAATCTTGGCACAATTTTCCCCATATTTTTGAGTCTACATATTTTCTGGATCCATGTAGTCTCAAACATAAAAAGATATTAAGACAGTTGATGCCAAACTAGGTAATTGTTTCCCTATCCTGATTTTCTTTACCTCTCTAAAATGAACTTCTCAACTAAAATGAATAGTGGTGGTCAAAGTCAAAAATAACATGAAACATTTTTCTTAGTTTGCACTGCAGTACTGGTTTCCCACTTCACTGCATGTTTGTAAACAAGCCATTGGTTGGTAGTAATCATTGTTAATTATTTTCTTAATGCCGTGTGTAATCTGGTCCTTTGTTTATTTAAACAGGGTACATTGAATCAAAACTGGAAAGAACCAATCTTTGTCCCCTGCTTTCTACAGGAATCCAAATTAAACCCTCTCAATAGATGACAATAAAGATTCTGCATGAAGAACATCCAACAAAAGGGGGCTCCACACATCCCTCCATAATTGATTCCACTGTCTAATTGAAAGTTCTTTTCCCTAATGATGAATGATCAGTCAATAAATAACAGGAAAAAGATTAAGGAATCAGTCGGTCCATTAAGGAGAGAAGATGGCAAGGAATTAACAGGCAGTAGAGAGAAAGCAGAGCTGCTTAATTCATTCTTTGCATCTGTCTTCACACAAAAAGAAACTATAGCCCAACCTACCAAAAACATAATTGTAAAAGACAGACTAGAAATAAAAATTAAAATAAGCAAGAAAATGATAAGAGAACATCTGTCTGATCTTGATGAATATAAATCATGGGGACCTGACAGATTACATCCCATAGTTCTACAAGAGCTGGCAGATGTCATCTCAGAGCCATTGTTCCATATCTTTCAAAAATCCTGGCATGCTGGAGAAGTACCTGAAAATTGGAAAAGATCTGATGTGGTTTCCATCTTCAAAAAAGGAGAGAGAAAAACAGGCCTACGAAACTACAGACCAATCAGCCTAACATCAATACCTGGCCTGGGAAGATATTGAGAAAAATAATCAAAAAACAGATCTGTGGAACATCTAGAAACAAATAAAGTTATAACTAAAAGTCAGCACAGATCATGCCAAACCAAACTTACTTAATTCTTTGACAAAATGACTAAATTAGTAGACCAGAGAAATGCTGTGGACATAGTATTCTTAGAGTTCACTAAGGCATTCGACAAAGTAGACCACAACCTACTTCTTGATAAGCTAGAAAAAAGTGGGATAGCATCACCACCACATGGATTTGTTACTGGCTGACAAACTGCACTCAATAAGTAGCCCTTAATAGTACTATATGTACTGTATAAAGTTCAGTCTTGGGCCCAGTACACATCAATATCTTCATAAATGACTTAGATGAGGGAATAGAAGGGGAACTTATCAAATTTGTAGATGATACTAAACTGGCAGGAATAGCCAACACCCTAGATGATAGGCTCAAGATCCAGATGCATCTTGACAGACTGGATCATTGGGCCCTATCTAACAAAATGAAATTCAACATAGAGAAAAAAGTAAAGTCTTACACTTAGGCAAGAAAAATCAAAAGTACATGTACAGATTAGGTGAAACCTGGCTTAGTAGCATTAACAGTGAGAGGGATCTTGGAGTCGTAGCAGACAATCAATTACGTAATTATAAGCCAGCAGTGCAGCAACAGCCAAAAAAGCCAATGCAATCCTAAATTGCATTAACAGAGGGACTGAATCAAGATCATGTGAGGTATCAGTACCGCTCTATAAAGCCTTAGTAAGGCCACACCAAGAATACTGCAACCAGTTTTGGTCATCACATTGCAAAAAAAGATGTTGAGACTCTAGAAAGAGTGCAGAGAAGAGCAGCAAAGATAATTAGGGACCTGGAGGCTAAAACATTTGAAGAACAGTTACAAGAACTGGGCACGGCTAGTCTAGTGAAGAGAAGGACCAGTGATGACATGATAGCAGTGTTCCAATATTTGAGGGGCTGTCACAGAAAGGAGGGGAACAACCTATTTTCCAAAGCACCCGGAAGCCAGACAAGGAACAATGGATGAAAACTTATCAAAGAGAGATTCAACCTGGAAATAAGGAGAAATTTTCTGACAGCGAGAACAATCAACCAATGGAACAGCTTGCCTTCAGAGGTTGTGGGTGCTTCGTCATTGGAGGCTTTCAAGAAGAGACTGGACAGCCACAGAGGGATAGAATAAAGATCAAGTGAAGTACTAATACCACTTTACAATGCTTTGGTAAGGCCACACCTGGAATACTGCATCCAGTTTTGGTCACCACGATGTAAAAAAGATGTCGAGACTCTAGAAAGGGTACAGAGAAGAGCAACCAAGATGATTAGGGGGCTGGAGGCTAAAACATATAGGGAACGGTTGCTGGAATTGGGTATGTGTAGTTTAATGAAGAGAAGGGTGAGGGGTGACATGATAGCAGTGTTCCAATATCTCAGGGGCTACCACAAAGAAGAGGGAGTCAAGCTATTCTCCAAAGCACCTGAAAGCAGGACAAGAAGCAACGGATGGAAACTAGTCAAGGAGAGAAGCAACCTAGAACTAAGGAGAAACTTCCTGACAGTTAGAACAATTAACCAGTGGAACAACCTGCCTCCAGAGGTGGTGAATGCTCCAACACTGGAGGTTTTTAAGAAGAGACTGGACAGCCATTTGCCTGAAATGGTATAGGGTTTCCTGCCTGAGCAGGGGGTTGGACTAGATGACCTCCAAGGTCCCTTCCAACTTTACATTATTATTATTATTATTATTATTATTATTATTATTATTATTATTATTATTATTATTATTATTATTTGTCAGAAATGGTATTGGGTCTCCTGCTTGAGCAGGGGGCTGGATAGATGACCTACAAGGTCCCTTCCAACTTTACATTATTATTATTATTATTATTATTATTATTATTATTATTATTATTATTATTATTATTATTATTATTATTATTATTATTATTTGTCAGAAATGGTATTGGGTCTCCTGCTTGAGCAGGGGGCTGGATAGATGACCTACAAGGTCCCTTCCAACTCTGTTTTCTGTATTCTGTGTTCAACAGTCATTTGCTTGCCTGTAACTTAAAATCATTATTCCGGTGTAGTAAAGTGTGATTCTGATAGTGAATAGGAATAGGAGGAAAGAAAATCTTATATGAAATGGAAACTTCCAGAAAGCACAGAAGGAGGAACGAATTAAAAGATGAGGTATTTCAGTAAGATTTTTGTTCAAGAAATAAAAAAAATAAAACACTGAGAAACTTTATGAACCAGAAGAGAGAGCACTCGTGTCAGCTGAAGACCAACCATCATTTGAGAAGGGATTATTTTTTAAAAGATTGTGAAAAGAAACAAAGGAAAAGAAAAGAATTAAAAGCTGTAAGTAAAATTCCCTCAAGACAGAGAGAAAAAGGAAGGAGCAGGTGACTTTTAAAGCCCATAGCATTGTCTACAGAATGAACTCCAACACAAAAAAACTTGAACTTTAAAACCAACTTCCCTCAGATATTATACCAGTGTTTCCCTTTTCAAAAGAAAATGAAATCTTCTGCCTTTGTTTGTTGTTTGGACATCTGTCTACTGTATCCATTTCTTTTATAAAATACGGTAAATGCAACTGAATTAATTGCTGTGTTTAAATTGTTTATACTAAACACACCCTCTGCTGGGTGGAACCGTGAATTAAATGTGCATTGTCCTATCATGATGCAAACTCTGCCCCTTTTGTACAGGTCTTATGATACCATACACAAATACAGAAAGTGCAGAACTTGAGTCACAATGGCACAGTGCACATATCAACAAAAACTCTGGATTCAAGGGACATCTTTTATAATAAACAGTTCCCCCCTCCCAACATAATAAAAATAAGGCAACTGTGAACCTCTATTAATGTAACTATGAACTTCATAAGAGTTACTTAAATTGTTAAACGCTACTGGGAACCGTGCATACTGTGTGTTCACGAAAATGGCACCGGAGGTTTTGAATTATTGGCAAAGACGTAAAGGAGTAAACCCACCCAAGGCATTTATTGTCCAGAGAAACAGTTCTGGGATCAATAGTCAAGACATTTTAGATACATTGGATTCAGTAACTGGGGAAAATTAAAATTATAAGCAAAATTTTTGATCCTGCTAAAGAAAATGTACCGCAAATGGAATACATTTGAAATGTATACCTACAGATAAATCAGATGAATTTGATTGTTTTCCTTAGAAAACTGTAGGATATGAACAAGGTTGTGTTTCTCAGGTTATTTCCAGAAAGGATGAAGATTTGGTTACAAAGAAATAGTCTGTCTTCTTGGATTCAGGAGGAAAATCTTGTAAGGGTTTCAGATCAGTGGGATATTGGTTATGTGAGAACGCTTGATTGGATTGCATGACTTGTGACTCTTTTAAGAGATCCATATAATTAGCATCTCCTGTATTAATGATGCTAACAAATATCTATAAGAATTGCTCCTTAGAGGAATTATCAAAGAATCAAGGTAATCATCATCATCTCTTAGTTGTGGCTGTATGCAAGAGGTATACTGTAAGAATGTGTGCTAATTATAGGACACTGAATAGCAGAACTATAAAAGCAGAGAGGTATTGTAGTTAAGTTGGACTGGGATTGAGGCTATCCAATTTCAAGTCCATTTTTAGCCACAGAAACTTCTTAGGTGACTTGGGGGTTAGTTACTCTGTACCCAACATATTACACAGGGCTAACATTGCAGGGGAAAATGGGAGAAGGCAGTATTGTGTATTGCTCTTTGAGATCCTGAAAGAATGTTGAAATACCAATCCAGAAAAACTATTCCTAATTAATGCACTTTACATCCACATATGATGCATTGGTCAGCTTGATTGGAAGTTAGTAATTCCTGATATTAAATCTCAGGAGCAGATACTTTCATATCCCATGGCAGAAGCAAACCAAAACATAAAAACCCAACCCACATTCAAAAATCCAGCTATGCTTCAACAATTGATGGAGAAGCTTGCATAGGTTTATCTTGATGATTTAGCTGCATTCAGAAAGCTATTATAAGAACAAACTGGATTTATGATAGTCCTAGAGAGACTGCCTTTTAAATTACGCAAACTGCTTAATAAAGAGTATATAAATAAGCAAAATAATTGCTGCTTAACTGAATGTCTCTGACTATTTTATAAAGAACAAACCTCACGTACTGCATTCTGCAACAAGAGGGATCTTATCTTGATATTCTTCTGTGGGATATTCCTTTGGGCTTCTGGAAAAACCTTACCATATTTTCCATCAGTTATCTTTTCTCAAGGCTAAAAATATCCAGTTCCCCCAGCTTTTTCCTATAAGACTCGGTTTCCAGTTCCTTGTTCATCCTCTTATATCCTTCTCAGCACCTGTTCCAAGTTTTAGCTTATTATTTTAAATTGTGGCACCCAAAACTGGACAGAGTAGTTAAGATCAAAAATCACCATGCAGAAAAGAACAGAATAATTACTTCCTGTAAGATTTCTGTTGATGTCGCCTGACGTTGCACTTTATCACACTGTTTTCACCTGTGTAAACTTCCAAATGCAAGATCCCTTTCCCTATAAGTGATGGGCATCTGTGGGATAGGGACAAAATCTGCAAGATAGATTGTTGCCTTCCAGGCTTGTCCCTTTAGGATGTGTCTGCAATGTCAACACATATAAATGGAGTGAGGTTGAGATTGCAAAAATGCACCTATCTTCTTGCAGATTTTGAACCCTCTGCAGTTCTTACTTCTTAAGTCACATATTTCCCTGTCATAACACCTATGCATTTAAGGTTTTTTTCTAACTGGCTAACCTTGCACATGTCATTGCTCAATTTTATTCTATTATGTTCAGCCCATTTATGTAACCCATCAAGATCATTTAGAATGATTATATTATTAGCTATCCTATCCAATTCTGTATCACCGGCAGTCTGATATCCATTCAGATAGCTTAGTGTATTCCAAGTGTGAGAATAACTCTACCATGTCTCATTTATACCTATTAAGCCATATTTGTTTTCCTATATTGAGAGTGCAAGTTAATCTTGTTTATTTCCTGTACTCATAGCATTAAAATATGTTCCAATAATCAGTGATTGGTAGATTGTTGTTGATGATTTTTCTTTTAAATGGCCATGATTTGAAAACACACATGCTGGAGCCTCCTTGCTGAAAGTAAGCTGTTTTGATTATGGTCAGAGCCTGCTATGCTGCTATTTCAAGCTCCATAATAGAAGAAAAGCAAGATAAGAATTTAGGAAATAAATGCAGGATGAACATTCAAATACCCATCGGAAGCAAACGAAAATGTTTTTTTTAATCACAAATTTATTTTGATAGGGTTTGTTATCAGTCCTTGATTTGACTTTCTCACTTGGATCTTCGGGACCATTGTAGGAATTCCTTGTTTACTGAACAGAAAGCAAAGACTGCATTTTCCTAAATCATATGGTGGCAATGCAGGTGTAATGATGCCGGCTGCCCCATTGTGCCTTGCTTGCCGTATATCAGCTAGATCTCCACTCAAGAGCAAGGCTAAACCACCTTTCCCTGACACTTTTCTGATTGATTTGCTCTCTCCTTTCAACCCTTCACCAAGTCCAAGGATACCAGGAGATAACAAATGGACCAGCCAAAAACAATTGCAGTTTTTTTTCAAAGGAAAAAAACTGGTCTCAGAACAGCAGCAGGAAATTGTGCAATTAGCATAACAGGGCCATGTCAACAAGCTCTTAACGTCTGTTGTTATGGGAACCTCAAGAGTGTCAGAAGTTAGAAATCAAAAAAGAGGAAATTTGTGCATGAAAGGAATCAATGGGCACCAAATGGGCAGTTTGGGTCTCCCCGAAAAAATATATTGCCACCAAATTATTCTGCTTAGGGTCACGTGGCCATCTTAGCAGAGGCTGCATAAAAGGGGAGGGCTCTGACTGCTTCCCAAAGATGCACACAGCTGTGGTCACCTGAGAGCGCTGTAACCAGCATATAATCAAGAAATATAACCTAAAGCAGAATGGTGGGCACAGGTCTCCTCATACACTGAGAGACCCTTTTGGTGAGTTCACTCTTTCTTGACCCTTTAGAAAAGGCTACAATCCTTGAAGTAAATTAATAGTAACTTGCAAAGCAGATTCAACTACTTACCTGCCTTGGAGCCAGGAGGTCCTTGGGAAATTAGTGAAGAAGGCCAAGATGTCAGACCACCAGTATATCCAACAAAATGCTCAGAAACAAAACTGAGGAATGGCCAATTTACAGGTGCAAAACCCCAAAGTTATGATACTTCACATCTTTAAAATCTAGAACCCCTGGTATTTACAAAGTAGCTGTCAGTGTGCCAGCTACTTCTTTATGTAATAAAGAAGATAGTGCACACAAGAAAACATGAGCATTTGCTAAATATAAAATTCATTCAAATACATTTAAAAGACATAGGGAGGATAAACATCTTTGCCGATGGGACACTGAAAGAACTGCCTCATTGTGAGGATGATCACTTTTGGGGAGGACACTGCTGCTTGCCTCCTTTTCTTTATGGAAAGCTATTTTGGAACCCTGATAATCTATTCCTCACCTTCAAGCTATACATTTTCTTTTCACTCAGTACTGTGTGATTATAGAGCATTTGCAATTTTGCAGAAATTGCACCTCTATTAGACAGAGAAAGAGAGAGAGAGAGCATATACATTCTCACCTTTCATCTCCCAATTTTCTTTCAAAGTGAAAATGAATACTAGAGTTTAGTTTCATTGTATTAAGCATATCCCTAATTTATTCTTCATAGCTTAGTGGAAATTTTGTTTCTTACATTTGAAAGTATATTCCTACATGAAATTTTTTTAAATGTTCTAAGAGCATCAAAATTCACCTGTCCTATTTAAGACAACAGGGGATAGTCTTGTATTTGAAGAGTTGACAGAAGACAGTTCCCCATTTAAAATGTATCCTAATTAAATAACTCTCCCATCTCTTTGTTTTTAAAATGGAGGTTGGGGGGTGGGGAACAGCAATAAGAAAGACAGCAAGAATCTTAAGTTTCATAATATATAGAACAGATCCATGGAGTACTTGGTTATAAAGTCTTCTCCAATGTTGTGAGATGTCCTGAAGTTCTATTTAAAATGCAGGCATAATTTATAAACATATATCTATATGTATGTATCCACATATATAAATAGTTCAAAATTGTTCTCAACACATTTCTCCTATTTGCCAATAAAGAAGTCCATCATGCCTTTGGCAAATTATACAAGATGTTTCTGAGTAACTGCGATTTCTGTTTTGTAGCATTCTTTATAAGGGCATATTTATACACAAAGTCTATGTTAAAATGTCTATGTCATACTGGAATTTAATATAATGCAAACACTAGCAACAGAATAATAATAATAATAATAATAATAATAATAATAATAATAATAATAATAATAATAATAATAATAATAATAATAATAATAATAATAATAATAATAATAATTTAATTTAATTTGTATACCGCCCTTCTCCCGAAGGACTCAGGGCGGTGAACAGGGCAATACATAATAAAAACAGGATACAAAAATTAAAAAGTAATTAAACAACAATGCCCGTAATAAATTAATACATATTAAAAGTTAAAACCGATTTATAAAACCCAACCCCATCCCATCAGACCAGGCCAGCTTGTTCAAAAAGAAAGGTTTTGAGATTGCGCCGGAAGGAGCGAAGGTCGGGGGCCGTCCGGAGCTCAACCGGCAAGCGGTTCCATAGGTCTGGCGCGCCCACAGAGAACGCTCTCCCCCTGAGGGCCACCAATCGACATTCCTTGATCGGAGGCACCCTGAAAAGGCCCTCTCTGTGGGAGCGCACTGGACGGAGGGAAGTTGATGCCGGCCGCAGATGTTGCCGTAGGTAATCCGGACCCATGCCATGTAGGGCTTTGTAAGTCATCACTAACAATCACTAAACAATCCAACCAGGGTCTTTAACTTCAAAAGAGCTGGCTTTAACAAACTCAGAGAGAATCTAGAAAAGATACCATGGATGAAAATCCTAAAGAAGCAATGGATGGAAACTAATCAAGGAGAGAAGCAACCTAGAACTAAGGAGAAACTTCCTGACAGTTAGAACAATTAACCAGTGGAACAACCTGCCTCCAGAAGCTGTGAATGCTCCAACAATGGAAGTTTTTAAGAAGAGACTGGACAGCCATTTGTCTGAAATGGTATAGGGTTTCCTGCCTGAGCAGGGGGTTGGACTGGATGGCCTCCAAGGTCCCTTCCAACTTTATTACTATTATTATCATTAAAGGGGAAAACAACCCAAAAAGCATGGGAAACTCTGAAAAATGTGATCATAAAAGCCCATACCAGCACAATACCACTGAAAAAGAAAAACAAGAAATTCAAGAAGAAACCAGCATGGCTTCCCAAAGATCTCTCTGACAAACTGAAAGACAAAAAGGACAAATACAAAAAATGGAAAGGGGGCACATAACTAAGGCCGATTATCAGCAGACAGCCAGAACATGCAAAGATGAAGTCAGGAAAGCAAAGGCTCAGTAAGAACAAAGACTTGCAATCCTGTGGAACATATTTCCCTCCTTTCCGATTTTCTGACTAACTTCAGATCTTGGCAATTCATTGTGATGAAAGCCTCAGGTTGGTCCTAGTGCTATGTATAGGGAATCTGAGTAAACATATCACATCAAAATCTGATGCTTGATTCATCCAACATTCAATGGACAGTGTGTGAAAAATTAATCACACCCTAACATTCACTAATTGATTTCATCACCAAACAATCAGTGGCAAAAATATGCAAACATTCGAAAAAATATGAAATGGGTCAAATACTTTTTTACAAATTTATGAGGAAATTTAAGTTATAGTGTAACCCCCAATAATCACAGGTTTTTGAGAATGGCAATCTTTTAATCTGCATTCAAGGATCAAAAATTGCTTATCCACATTCAGACAAAGCCATCTATATTTTTCAATATAGCCAATAATTCCAGAAACAGCATGAGAAGCAGGCATGTCTTCCCTCTAAGCTCTCTGAAATTGGTATGCACATGTTGCAAATTAGAAGGAACTTTGATCAACCGAGTTCCCAATGCAGCAAGCCAACTGGAAGCATCATGAGACCAGTATCTCCTCCCAGCCCAGCTGCCTGACTCATTACTGGATAACATTCTGAGCATACATGAAAATTGTAGCTGAAGCTTAATTCCCCATCCCCACCCCCCCTATCATGGTCTCTTTCCTTTTACCCATAACTATTCATGGAAATCTTATTTAAAAAGGGCTCTTCCTGAAGATAGAGTGGTATTATAGATTTCAAGAAAACTGACTTCAATAAGAAACTAAGAAAAATAGATATAAAGGTTACCATGGATGGAAATCCCAATGAGAAAAACTGTTCAGAATGGCTGGGAAATTCTAAAAAAATGAGATAATGAAAGGGCTAGACACAAAGAACCCCCCCCCCCAAAAAAAGAAAGAAAAATAATGGCTTTTCATGAAACTAATATGATTGCATAAAGAGCTCTCCGGTAAGCTGAGAAACAAGAAAGGCAAGTTTTAAAAATGGAAAAAGGGACATGTAACAAAAGCAGAATATCAGGGAATAGTTTAGATTAGTAAATCTGTAAAATGGAGTCAGTACGGCTAAGGCTCAGAATGAGCTGAAGATTATAATAAAAGAATACAAACAATAAAAGAAAACATTCTGAGTATATGAGAACAAAAAGAAAGTCAAGGGAGTAGTTGGGGGGGTAAGATAGTGACAAACTGGGAGAAGGCTGAACAACTTAATTCCTATTTTGTATCTCTTCTTTTATAAATGGAAAACATGGTGTAAGATGTAGGAAATTGTTCCATAGAAGATAGAAGAGAAATGCAGGTCAAGATAGGTATGGAATTAGAAAAGAGACAACCCCAAACAAACTAAAAGTACAAACTAAGAAACAAATGAAAAAGAGAGAACAAAAAAATGCAGGAGCAAATAGATTATATCTCATAGTGCTAAAGGAAGTGGTGGACATAGTCTCAAAACTATGTAGTCTTTGAGAACTTCTGTAATATAGTGGAAATGCCAGAAGATTAGAGAAGAGTTAATATTATCCAGTCTTTTAAAAGTGAATTGAACCCAGGAAACTACAAACCATTCACTTTGACAACAGTGCCTGGGAAAATCTTGCTTGCACTTAAAAAGGCACAAGGTGTTGCTAGAACCCTGCATTAAATATAGGTAATGCTGGACAAATGTCATTGCTTTGTTTTTGACAAACAGACTAGATTACTAGACCAGGGCAACGTTGTATAAATATAGTGCTCTTAGATTTTGATAAGGCAACTGATAAAGTTGACTATAGCTCCTTGATCAGATGAAAAATGTGGGAGGGAAGCTCTACTATCAGATGGATTTGCAGTTTGTTGAACAATTGTATCCAATATATGGTGCTTAAAGGATCTAGGTCTATAGGGAACAAACTATTCAGGATGCCTCAAGGCTGAAAAGGTAGAAGAGATAATCATCAAATGTTCAGTCTGAACTAGGGGTGGGGGGAATTACTGCAAGAAATGTAAGATGCTGCACTTAGGTAAGAAAAGCTAAAGTAAAAATACTCAGGTACAAATTAACTGGCTTGTCAGTAGTTCTTGAGAAAGCATAAGCATAAGTTTGTTGTGTGCTGCCATTGTTAAAAGAGCCGATGAAATAGTGGCCTGCAAAGATCAGGATCACAGGAAATAATAGTTCTAGTCTTTGCTGCACTGGTCTAACCATGTGTACCATGTCTAATTCAAGTCACAGTACACAGTACATCAGTACAAAATGGACACTGATGTGGGAGGCTTACAGGATAAAACCTATGAAGAACCATTCAAGGATTTCATTACGGTTAGCCTAAGGAGATGAAGCTAGGGGAAAATATAGTAGCATAGTAGCACTCTTCCAGTGCTTGAAGGGCTATCAAGAAAAGACGGTGTGCATTTATTTGCTTTAGATCCTGAAGACAGGGCAAGAACCAATAGGCTGAGGTTTTACAAAAGGAGAAAATAACCTAAAATGAGGAATTTCCTGACCATGAGAGTTGTGAGACTCTGCCCCCTGGAATCATGAGCGCTTCATCACTTTATTTGTCTGAAATGGTATAGGGTTTCCTGCCTGACCAGGGGGTTGGATTAGATGACCTCCAAGGTGCATTCCAACTTTATTATTATTATTATTATTATTATTATTATTATTATTATTATTATTATTATTATTATTATTATTATTATTATTATTGTTGTTGTTGTTGTTGTTGTTGTTGTTGTTGTTGTTGTTATTATTATTATTATTATTATTATTATTATTATTATTATTATTATTATTATTATTATTGGTTTTCAAGCTTTTGGGGGGTGGGGGAATGGGCTGATGATTCCTGTCCTGGGCATGGAGTTGGTATAGAAGCCCTTCAAGGCTACCTCCCATCCCAATAGCAGTAACAATAGCACTTAAGACTTATATACCGCTTTCACAGTGCTTTTACAACCCTCTCTAAGAGGTTTACAGAGTCAGCATATTAGCCCCCAACGATCTGGGTCCTCATTTTGCCGATCCTATACTTCTGATACCTTGCCTTTACATACTGCTTATTTTTTTAAAGAACTTTGCAATTATCCGGAAAAAGTAAACTTCATGTATTATATAAAGACATTCACAATTGATGGCTGAGGCAGACAATAGTCTAACCATTCCTGCTGAAAAAGACAATTACATCTTCATGACATTACTCTGGAAAAGAGTAACCAGAGGGGTCAACAGAGTTTTTTTTTCAAGAACATTGTTTGTGTGAAGAAGGAATTGTAATAACAGACACCAGATATAAAGATTGATTTATACTAAATATTTAATTTGTTTCTTCCTCCCCAGTTTGCTGCCCTACAGATACAATGTGGACTATAAATCTCAGAGGTTTGTTTGGTTTGAGTTGTTTTTTTTTATCAGAGTGTTTTCTATTTGTGTGTTCTGGGAATTATATTGCCAACGTATTTAAATGGTACCAAGTACAGGGGGAGAGGTACTAATTTAGTGGAAAGCAGTGGAATAACTGCTTAGCACTTTTCTAGAATAATTGGTCTGGAAAAAAAAATTCTAAATACTCTGTGGGTGTGACCCCCTTCTCTGATCAGGAAAGTGACAAGCGTTTCCTCTCTTGTAGAATAAACCAGCTGCAAATGCGATATGCACACCAGTAAGTCAAGCCTTGAGTAGGTAAATAAGCTATCTGCAGAATGCCTTTCTTAGCCTAGAAGAGATTGTTAGGAAGAATTGAAGCCTGTGCAAAGCTGCTTTGATTTACTTCAGCAGGAGGCTTCAAGCTGGGAATGCCTCACCCAGGTGAAGCGGTGGTGCAGTTTGCCTGGCTGAAGTGCTTTTTCACCACTCACAGGATCCTTTGAAATTTGCAAAATGTCTTCTGGCAATTGCAAGTGTCAAAGGAGGCTACATAAAATACTGAAACTAGGCTCCCACTCCAGTTTTAGAAAGGAAACCTTCACTGAAAAAGGTCTACTAGTTTCACTCTTGGGCAACCATGTCCAATATGATGTGTTCTAGAAGTTTAGGGACTACAACTCCCAGCATACTTGGGGAGTAAAATATTGAGAGAGGTTGTTATTGCTGGAAACCTAGTTTAAGTGAATTATCTCCCTGCTACAAGGGAATGTCTAAGGACCTGTCCTGAGCATCCAAGAAACACAAGAAAAAAATGAATGGGCCTTTCTAGTCATCAATCCAGCTTTTTTTCCCCCACTTAGACTTTACAGCCCTCTCTAAGTGGTTTATAGAGTCAGCCTATTGGCCTCCAACAATCTGGGTCCTCATTTACCAACCTCGGAAGGATGGAAAGCTGAGTCAACTTTGAGCTGGTGAGACTTGAACTGCTGGCAGTCAACAGAATTAGCCAGCAATACTGCGTGCTAACCACTGTGCCATCATGGCTCTTATTTCCCAAACATTTACAATCAATATTTAAATTAATTTAGAATGCTCAGACTTGTTTTTATATTTTTCAGATCTGTGGTGCTATTTGTAACTGTATAATATAATATAATAACTGTGTGATATAATAAAACTGTATATATTTGTTGGGTCTAGATCTTATACCAAACATTAACTAATATTGGTTTAGCTTAGTTATCTCCAGCCTGGATATAAACTGATCATCTTTTGCAGCAAGTCACAGAGCCTGCTATGTATATATGAAGCTGGAAGTTAACAACTACAACACCAACCCTTTATTCTTCCCTCTACAAAAAGAAAATTAGTTGATAACATTTAGCAATATCATAATCCCATCTGCCCCCAAAGCTGGCGACGAGGATGGGATCGACTGCTTCACAGAGCTGAAGTCATGAAGCCGTGGAAAGAGAACCTCTTCCACCGGCTCAAGCGCTAAGTCACTCGCTGAAATCACTGAGTGGCGGAAGTCACAAACTTCCACCACACGCTCACGAAGCAGTACTCCGGACCAGGACAGCATGGCCAACCTCAGACACATCCGTGAGTTTGACATCTGTTATCCCGAGCGTTGGGAGTCACACTGGGGACAAGTAGAGGGCTACCTTCTGGTCAACAAAATCACAGAAGACTGGCTCAAGGCATCAGCACTTCTGTGCCTCAGTGGGCCGGCAGTGTATGACGTTGCCGTTGGACTCTTCAGCCCTGAACCCATCACCTCAGTACCCTACGCAGAACTCACGGACAGACTCTGCAAGCATTTTATGCCAACAAGGTCCGAACTATTCTGGTGTGTAAACTTCGCACGGCGGTGTCAGCTTCTGGACGAATCAGCTACTGACTTCATCGCTGGGGTCCGTCACACCGCCCAAAGGTGCTGTTTCCCTGACCTTGAGGACCGGATCCATGACCAAATCGTTGTAGGGCTCAAAGACGAACGTCTTCAATGAAAATTAGTCGCAAAACCTTCTTTGAGCCTGGCTGAGGTCACTATGGAAGTCATGGCGTACGAAGACAGCCACCGCAAAACCCCAGCGCAACCGGGCGACAGACCCCATGGGTCGGTCCACCAGAATGACATAAACAACAGCGACAACTGGGAAAACGAGGACGTGACCGACGTCGACGCTATCCAACGGAGGTTTGAAAAACTCCAAGGCCGCCGCGACGGTCGATGGGGACCAACCAACAACAAAAACGCCAACAAAAACGCCAACTACCTGAACAGCAACCCTAAAGAACCACTGCCTAGGTGTGCCAGCTGCGGAGGAAGCCACCCCAGGGCCACCTGCCATTTCCGCAACGCCAAATACCATGGGTGCGGTAAGACTGGGCACATCCGTGCTGCATGCCAAAGCCGGAACCAAGAGAACCTGCATGAGCTTGAGGCAACATCCCCAGGTATGAGACCCACAACGGCCACTAGCAAAAAGCCCCCTGGGTCCTTAGTACAGGCTGTAAACAAGGATAGGGGGTCGCCAGCGGCCCACCAATTACTGAGGCCCAAGGTTAAAATCAAAGTCCGGCTACAAGGGGTTCCCTGCAAAATGGAGGTTGACTCGGGCTCTTCGGTCTCCCTCATATCGTTAAAAACCTTCCAGGGAATATGCCGCTGCAGCAAGCAGCAAATTCCCTTACAACCCACCCAAATCCACTTAGCGGATTTCCAAAAAGCCCCAATCAAACTAAGGGGAAAGGCCAAAATATGGGTGGAATTCAAGCAGTTCCGAGGGATCCTAACCCTATTAGTTACCTGGGAAAATCGAGCCAGCTTAATAGGCCTCGACTGGTTTGAGGCCTTAGGAATCGCACTAACGGGAGTCAACTCCACCCAGGCCTCAAGCCTCTAAGCCGTCTGCAACCAATTCGCAGACGTATTCGACGGCTCTCTAGGGAAATATACAGGGGCCCCAGTTTCATTAAAATTAAGGCCAGAAGTTTTACCAGTCAGAATTAAGGCTAGAAGAGTCCCGTTCGCTCTCAAAAACAAAATTGAGAATGAACTGGACTGGCTGGTAAAACTGGGAGTTCTAGAACCGGTGGAGGGGGGAAATTGGGAAACCCCTATAGTCACCCCTATAAAACCAAATGGGGAAATAAGGATTTGTGCTGACTATAAGGCCACCCTGAATTGAGCATTAAATCCACATGCTTACCCGGTCCCCACAGTAAAAGACGTCCTCTCGGCAATACGATCCGGCGCCATCTTTGCTAAGCTGGACTTGGCGCAAGCATACTTACAGCTCCCTGTCATCAGGGAAACCGCGGATGTGCAGACCATCGTAACCCACCGCGGGGCTTTTAAAGTGAATTGCCTGCAGTTTGGCATTTCAGCAGCCCCGGGTATCTTCCAGGAAATAATGGAAAAAACTCTAAAAGGAATTCCCGGGGTTTGCCCATACTTTGATGATATACTCATAGCAGGCAAATCGGAAGGGAACTTAGCGGAGAGATTGCAGGCAGTTCTGAGTAGATTCAGAACAGCAGGTCTCAAACTAAAAAGAGAAAAGTGCTCTATATGGGTAACCTCCACCGAGTTCCTAGGGTATAGGATTGATGCCCAAGGAATACACCCCACCGATTCCAAAATAAATGCTATTAAATCCGCCCCCACTCCAAAAAATAATCAGGAATTGCAAGCCTTTTGGGGGCTTCTAAACTTTTATCATACCTTCCTACCCCATAAGGCAACTATCGCGGAACCCCTGCATAGATTACTTGACAAGGGAACCCCCTGGACCTGGTCTCCTCGGCACGACACCAGTTTCCAGCACCTCAAAAACCTCCTCTCCAATAACTCCACCATTACCCTCTTCAGGGAAAAACTGCCTCTATGCATAGCATGCAATGCATCCCCGTACGGGATCGGGGCAGTTCTAAGTCACTTACTGGAAAATGGAGTGCAAAAGCCTATTGCATTCTACTCCAGAACACTTTCCAAAGCTGAACGTAATTACGCACAGATTGACCAGGAGGCTTTGGCAATCATTGCCAGCGTGAAAAAATTTCACGATTACTTATATGGCCGGCAGTTCACAATCTTCACAGACCAAAAACCCCTTTTGAGAATATTCACTTGGGACAAGCAGACACCTCAAATTCTATCTCCAAGAATCTTGAGGTGGTCTACGTTTTTATCTGCTTATACGTTCAAATTGGTCCATAAGCCTGGAAGGGAAATGGGTCATGCCGACGGATTAAGCAGACTGCCCCTGCCTTGCAATGACCCCGACCCCACCCCAGCTGGTAACATCCTAGTGATCTTAGAGTTACTGGAATGCCCGTTAACCCCAAAGGACATCGCAACAGCTTCGGCTACAGATAGAACCATTAGCAGAGTTCTAACCTGGGTCACCTCCGGGTGGCAGGCCAAATGCCCGGGACCAGAGTTCCAGGCATACTTCACTAGGAGACAGGAACTGTCATCCCATTTAGGGTGCGTACTCTGGGGCAACAAAGTTGTTGTCTCAGACAAACACAGACCCAAAGCTTTACACACACTGCATGAGGGCCACCCTGGGATGGTAAAAATGAAAGCATTGGCCAGGAGCTATGTATGGTGGCCGGGCATCGATAAAGACATAGAATCACATGTGGCGGGGTGCTACCTTTGTCAACAAGCGAGGCTGGCACTACCACATGCCCCAGTCCATAAATGGGAAGTGACCAGAAATCCATGGTCCCGGGTACACTTAGATTTCACAGGGGCCTTCCAGGGACAGGTATTCCTAATCGCTGTGGACAGCTATTCCAGGTGGCTGGAGGTCATTCCCGTTAGCAGCACCACTACGGCTGCCACTGTGCAAGTACTTAGGGGGCTTTTGCCACTCATGGCCTTCCTGACGCCTTGGTCTCAGATAATGGGCCCCAATTTACTTCTTGTGAATTCCAGATTTTCACCAAGGAGAACTCTATTAGGCATGTCACTTCGGCTCCGTTCCATCCTTCGTCTAATGGCTTGGCTGAGGTTATGGTGAAATCTACAAAGGACGCACTTCGTAAGATCATCAGGGGTAACTGGCACTGCTGTCTAGCACAATTCCTTTTGGCCCAACACACCACCTCCTGCACGGCCACTGGGAAGTCGCCAGCGGAACTTCGTTGGGGGCAACACCTCGTAACCAGACTAGACAGAATGCACCCAGATAGAGTGGCAGCAGAACCTGAACAACCCCTCCCTCAGAGAACCTTAGCAAATGGACAGAGTGTTTGGACAAGGAACTATGGGGGAGGGAACAAATGGATTCAGGGGGTTGTAATCGAACAAACTGGACCCTTATCCTATATTATTGACACTGGCAAAGACTGCCACATACGAAGGCATATCGACCAACTAAGGAAATGAAGCACGCAAAACCCAGCTGAGGGGAATGGCGGGACACTGGGGCTGCCAAACCCTACCATTGAAAAGGACACTCCCCACTTCATCACCCCACCAATGCCTATGTATCAAGATGCAAACCAAAGACTCCCAGGGCCAAACCAATACAACTACCTTCTCATCCAGGACAAGGGGAAGGGGAGCCGAATATAGAGACACCTCTCCATCGTTCCGGTCATACAAGGAAACCCCCTGTTTACCTAGATGACTACGAATGGTCTCACAACAAACTAGCAAACAAATAAAGGGATAACCCACCAGTTCAGGGGAGGGGTAAGGGGTGTTATGTGTTGAATGTTATACTATGTTGAAATGTAATGGTTGTGAGGTAAAATCACTGACAGAACACACGTGGCAGACACACGCGGCAGCTTTTGACAGCTGACAGCTGTCAAAAGCTGCCGAGTGCTAATACGCACGCGCGGCAGTGTTCTGTACCAGCCTACTACCGGCCCTGCAAAAAAGGCAGGGACAACCCCTTTACAAACGGCAAGAGGCTGGAACTAAGCCTGCCAAATTTATTAACATAAAACAGAGCAAAACAAGACACGAACCATGAAACAGGAGCTATTCAAACGGTTGCCTTCAGCAAACCAGTCCTCCCACAAATTCCCCTTTTAAACAGTTCAGGGTGTGGCTTCTCTCTGCCTCCTTCCGAGGTGCCCCATTGCCTTCCTCTGTTTACTCCTGATTGACTGCCTCCTGCGTCGGGCGTCCTTGAACAGGGCCAGCTGTGGGTCATCTTCATCCACGCTGTCAGGCTCACACAGCTGGGTCTGCATCGTAACCAGATGGGAGGGGCCTGGCTGAGGGCTCTGCGGAGCCTCAAGGCCATCATCAGCAAGCTCTCTAACACCCTCATCAAGCTCTCCAACACCCCCCTCCTCCTCCTCTGAATCGTCCAACCCAACTGCCGAACCCACAGCTGACCCTGAATCACAACAGGCAGCTTGACAGCTCTCAGCTGTCAACGCGGCCGCCAGTTACTGAGCAGGCGCGGCAACCCGTTGACAGCTCCAAGCTGTCAAACCGGCCGTTGCTGATTGGACCAAGCTTCCGCAGCGGGAAAAATGCGCTATGCGGATTGGACAGGGGCCCACCAGCTGGGGTATAAAAGAGCGGCACCACCACACTGTCAGCTGTACGGTTCCTCACTAAATAAAGGTTATTAACTGCGAGCCAGCTGTCTCCTCGTGGTCAATAGCTCGGAGAACACTTCAAAAACCATGTATTTGTATGCATTAATTTGACTTTATTTTGCAGACGGTTTGAAAAATAATATTGAGAGACTGCTGTATGAGAAGAGTTATGGTAGGAGTATCATATCTGGAAAAATACAAGATGGCATCAATACTGAAAAGATACACAAAATACCTGTCCAGAAATTTGCAGCCTAGTTATGGTAGATCCGCTCTGTGCTAAGGCAAAATCTTTTCTAAGAATATAAATGAGTTTCTACATTCACAGCAGGTTCATGACCACAATGATGTATTCACTAAGATGCATGTAGAAACCCTTCCAAGGAGCTACAGATTGATGGCATTACATTAGGTTGCATTAAAAAATCCCTTCAGAGCGTTGTGGAAGGAGGAATGAAAGATGATTGGTTGAGAACAATGCATACACAAAAGGGATATTGGGAACTCTAATGAACTGCAGAGAATAATTTTTCATCATTTGAGAAAATTATATATTAGTTAAACACAGAAGGCTTCTGAACTGTGAAAACTGCCAGATTTTTTTTGAAGATGCAACTATCTATTAGAAAGGAGATTTTAGGGGTTTTTTTACCTTAATGTATATCATTTTACATATTTATTGTCTAGTGCCAAATTTTGAATGATTCCCCTTGGTGGAAATTTTCCATCATGGATCCCACAAGATATATTACTGTATACCTTTCACTATGTGAACTGTCAAAATATAATAAATTTCAAATTGATTTCCTCTTACTATTACCATTATTATTATTATTATTATTATTTGAAGATCAGGGTATATTTTCTCTAGGAAATAACATTTTGATATTTTTTTATATACTCTTGATGTTTTAAGGCAATCCAGATGTTTCATTCCTTGGATGGAAGCCAACATTTACACATTGGATGTGGATGTGGAGAGCCTTGGTGGAGCAGTGGGCTAATGCCTCCTTAAGTAACACCAGCTGCCTGCAATTAGTGCAGGTTCGCATCCCACCAGGCTCAAGGTTGACTCAGCCTTCCATCCTTCCGAGGTAGGTAAAATGAGGACCCAGATTGTTGGGGGCAATTAAGCTGACTTTGTAATAATGCCGCTTGGGGTGTGTGTGAAAGCCCTAATAAGCAGGCATATACATAGAATGAAGGCTACTGCTAAGCTTGTAAGCCGCCCTGAGTCTTCGGAGAAGGGCGGGATATAAATGGAATTTTTAAAAAAACTTCTGTCCATTTAAAGCTAAAACACTTATTTTTCCTGCATTGCAAAGAGAATGTTAAGTCCCAACCACAGTGCTAGGAAAGACAGTTATGCAGCTTCTTCATTCTTCTTGAGTTCTGGAAGGGAAACCTAAATTGACAGTAGTGTTCATGATACTCCCACTCACGGCAGATGCACTTTGGACTGCAGATATCCCTGGAGAATAACTCAGCTTTCAAAACACCAGAAGAGATTAAGCTTTCTGAAATTGCTAAACATAGGTTTTCTTTCATTCCCTCTCTCACACACCTTTTAGATGCAAAAGTGAAACCTTTTTATTTTAATATATTTTATTAATTTTTTACAATAAAAATCTTTAGTGCTTAGTGAACAATGTGTTGTCTGGCTTCATATATTTAAAAACAATCAATAATTATTTCCTAAAGTTGATCAATATGTTAGTAGATAATATATTTCCTTGATCCTCTCTTCTTCCAGCAATATTCTCCTTTTGTCTACATTAAAGAAATATAATTCTTAATACTTTCAATACATATAGAGTTGGGTATAAACATTTTTATAGTATTTATACATACAACAATAACATCAACATTAAACATCTTTTCTAATCAGCTTATGTTTCGATTGTATTTATAGAAGTCATCTTATTAAGTCATTATTAAGTCCTGGTCCTACTTGACCTCTCAGCGGCTTTTGATACCATCGACCATGGTATCCTGCTGCGACGGCTCGGGGGGTTAGGAGTGGAAGGCACTGTTCTACGGTGGTTCTCCTCCTACCTCTCGGGCCGCTCGCAGTTTGTATTGGCAGGGGGGCAGAGATCTACCCCAAGGCCTCTCACTTGTGGGGGTGCCTCAGGGGTTGGTTCTCTCCCCCCTCCTGTTTAACATCTATATGAAGCTGCTGGGTGAGATCATCTGTGGCTTTGGGGTGAGGTATCACCAATATGCGGATGATACCCAGTTGTTCATCTCCACCCCGAGCCAACCCAGTGATGCCCTTGACGTGATGTCCCAGTGCCTGGAGGCGGTGCGGGTCTGGATGGGAAAGAATAGGCTCAGGCTGAACCCTTCCAAGACTGAGTGACTGTGGATACCGGCATCTCGTATTGTCCAACATGTTCCATCCCTTCTGATGGGGGGGAGGTATTGCCCCCCTCAGAAAGGGCCCACAACTTGGGTGCCCTCCTGGCTTAACTTGGAGGATCATCTAACTGCTGTGACCAGGGGGGCCTTTGCACAGGTTCGCCTGGTGTGCCAGTTGCAGTCCTTTTTGGACTGAGATGCCCTATGCATGGTCACCCACACCCTTGTCACTTCTCTCCTGGATGCTCTCTACATGGGGCTGCCCTTGAAGTGCACCCGGAGGCTTCAGCTGGTGCAGAATGCAGCCGCGTGGGTGCTTATGGGAGTTTCTTGATATTCCCATGTTACACCACTCCTGCACGAGCTGCATTGGCTTCCGGTTGCCCTCCGGGTGCAAATCAAGGTGCTGGTAATTACCTTTAAAGCCCTACATGGCTTAGGCCCGGGGTACTTGCGAGACCACCTGCTGCCATTGTCAACCTCCCATCGCCCCGTTCGCTCCCACAGAGTTGGCCTCCTCAGGGTTCCGTCGGCTAAGCAATGCCAGCTGGCGACCCCCAGGGGGAGAGCCTTCTCTGTGGGCACGCTGAACCTCTGGAATGAGTTGCCTCCGGAGCTGCGGACAGCCCCTGACCTTCGGTCCTTCTGCCGTGACCTGAAGACATGGCTGTTCCAACAATCGGGCCTGGACTGACTATAGTTTTTAATTAGATTTTATTGGATTAATTATTATTATTATTTTATTATTTATTAAATTTATATACCGCCCTATTCCTGTAGGACTCAGGGCGGTTTACAGGGAAAATTAAAAGCATAACATACAAAAATTAAAATCAGTTAAAACAATTAATTAACAATTAATAATTGTTATGTATTTATTACATTTATGATTTAATTCTTTTTTAAATTTTGTATTTTATGTTTTTTAACTTTTTATTGTTGTGAGCTGCCCTGAGTCCTTAGGGAGAAGGGCGGCATATAAATTTAATAAATTAAAATTAATTAAATAAATTAAATTATATGTCCTGTTTTCAAGATTTTTATTTAATGTTTATTTTCCCTCAGTACTGAAACTACTCTTATCAGTCATGATTTTATCAATACTTTTTCCAGTATAGAATTTTAACAGCTTTCTTAGTTTTCAAATTTGTCCAGACTGTAGTATTTTTAACCTCATTTCAATATATTTTTGTTCCCCATAAGAGTTTAATTCACCGCTTCCGTCTATGGGAGGGTGGGGGTGTAGTTCCTTCCCTTCTCATTTTGGGAAGATTTTTGCTTCTTGGGGATCTTTTCCAGGAAATCAGATACAAAATAGGAGAGAGAAGGTCAAATTCCTCACCCAGTTTCGAGCACACTGTTCACCGTTGTTCTGGTTAGTGCCTTTGGACTTTGGCTGCAAGTAGCTTGGGCTGGTCACTGAGGTGTGGCCAGCCTTTCCTTTCAGGTTAGAGGGCTTCCCCTAGATCAAGCAGAATGACCGCCATCATTCCACAATCATTGGGGCACCCCTCTTTCTTTGTTGCCTCTCTGGGGTGACTTTAAACCCATTTAGGATCCCCGGCAGGGCGACACTAGCTGTGGGGTGTGGAGCTCTGCAATCCCTCGGCCATGCGCTATGGTGCAAAACTAGAAGTCCAAAAGTGAAACCTCTTCTTTAATTCTGCCACTAAAGCTGCAGGGTGTACGGGAAGAGCTTTCCTTTAGCTTTCAGGAGGGGGAAAAAGAGTAAGAAAATTAATAGGAAAGAGACAAAGGACTAATTAAATTCCACCTCTTTCAAAGACCTTGCGTATGCCAAGCTGGGAAGGCTTATCAGAAAGTCAGCAGTCTATACAGGAAAACAGAACTACTAATGCACCTTAATGAGATTTAAGGTGCTGGTTCTTACCTACAAAGCCCTACATGGCTTAGGCCCGGGATATTTGCAGGACCATCTGCTGCCAGGAATGACCTCCCATCGCCCGGTGTGCTCACACAGGGAGGGCCTCCTCAGGGTGCCGTCGGCTAGACAATGTCGGCTGGCGACCCCCAGGGGGAGGGCCTTCTCTGTGGGAGTGCCGGCCCTGTGGAATCAACTTCCCCTTGAGCTTCGGATGGCCTTGGATCTCCGGTCCTTTCGTCGCGGCCTTAAAACATTTTTCTTCCATCAGGCTGACCTGGACTGACGATAGGGATTTTTAAATAGGATATTTTTAATATTTTATCATTTTATCATTGGGGCTTGTTAGTTTAATCTTTTTTAACATTTGTATTATTGTGTTTTATTGTTGTTAGCCGCCCTGAGTCCTTCGGGAGATAGGGTGGCATATAAGTCCCAAAAATAAGTAAATAAATAAATAAATAATGCATATAGGAACACAGAGGGCAAAGTAGGCAGGTTGTGGATATGCCAGTGGTATGAGGAACAGAACAATCCCCTGTGTGTCTTCTGAGATGCCTTCATTTGAACTGCTGAATGGAAAAAATAGCAACAGTAAGAAGGAGCGTGCTAATGTCTATAACTGGATGGAGAAAACAGGCTACATGTAGCCTTCGACTTATGACTGCAATTGAGGGCAAAATTACTGTTGCTAAGTGAGATATTTGTTATGTGAGCTTTGCCCCATTTTACAATATTTCTTGCCACAATTGTTAAGTGAATCACTGCAAGTTAGTAATACGGTTGTTAAGTGAATCTGGCTTCCCCATTGATTTGTGATCACATGTCTCCAGGCTATTGCACCCATCATAAATATGAACCAGTTGCCAAGCATCCAAATTTTGATTAGCTACTTGTAGGGATGCTGCAACAGTCGTAAGTGTGAAAAATGGTCATAAGTCACTTTTTTCATTGTCATTTTAACTTCAAATAGTCACTAAACAACTTGTTGTACATTGAGGCCTACCTGTACTTAGATTTGATCTGGTCATTGATCAAAGCAAGGAAATTGGGGGCCTTTCAGACAAACTAAATGTCATGAGAGGGAAGAAGTGTTGATCCTTCCATTCTTTCCGAACTGATTAATATTGTAATGACACGTTGGAAAAATCAGGTTTCATTTGACCAGAGCCGAGCACAGCCAAGTACATTTTCCCACACAAGGAGTCTCCACATTCTATGATCCACATTCTATAAGCCCAGCCAATACACTTTAGCCCTTCTACTCACGTAGAATCTTTGCTGGTTCACTTCTAGTGTCTCACCTCAACTATTGCCAGCCAAATGTATTCTAGCTATAGAAGAAAGAACACAGAATATGGACTAACAATGACATAGATAAAAATTGCTTACTCCTAAGTAGCTCTAGTTTAAACGGTTAATTTAAAGTGAATTACTCAGCAGGGAATTCTAATTTACTGGAAATTTATGTTCCAGAAAAATGGTGATGGTAGAAATTATATATCTTGTATTTATGCACTTCTTTTTCTGGTAAGAATAATTGTCTGCTGAGTAATTCATTTTCAGCCAGATGTTTATATACTCATGTATATATTTGTGTAATCTTATCCTATTTTTTTAATAGTAGCATTTTGAAGAAAATAATTGCAAATCACTGTCCTTTCATATAGTACTACCAAACATTTGGGCTTTCTCATTTCCCTGTTGTCTGAAGAGATTCTGATTAATAGAGACAATGACCTGTGGATCCTTTATCCTTCTGGAACAAAGAGTTGATAAAACAACCTGCCATGTCTTGCCTTATTCATCTCACTGCCCAGAAACATCAGTAACTCCCGTAACAGCGAAATATGCTATCGTTGTCTGATTGATAGTTTAAGCCCTTGTTTTAGTTCATTGCCTTCATTCTGATTTGCTATTAGCTAATGTTATCCAAACACCTGGAACCAGCTACCAGAAATCAGATTCATGTTAGCATGTGTGGGGTAGTTCATCATGAGGACTTGAGTTTTTAAAAAAGCAAAGACCAAAATATTGCTCATCAATTATTGAGGAAAGCACATTGTTAGGGTCAACTTCCAATGAGGGAAGATTTCCTCCTTCTTGCTCCTTTCGCCATAAAATTGTCTGCCCCTAAGTATACATTTACTGTAGCCACTTCCTTCTGCCAGACCCCTGGATTACTCTATTAGCCAAAGTTTAGAGACAGCCAATGTAAAGTAATGTTCTGTTCATTCACTGGAAATCTATATGCTGCAATGATATTCAGTAATGTCTCACCTGCCATCAAAATGGCCTTGAACCTTTAATTGGGAAAAAAAAAAACACCAAATGAAAATACACAACAGTACAGTTCTTTGGTTGGCCAAATTGCCCTTGGTAATATCTGTATGTGAATAAAATTGGATTTTGATGGATAAAAGAAACAGTGAGTGAAGGGCAAACAAGAGAAAAGTATGGAAATAAAAAAAAATGGGGAGCAGTTCAGGGCTGGTAACAACCTTAAGAAAAATGCTTCACAGGGCAAGTAGGGCGAGCAGAAATAAACCATAGCCAATCAAGCACAGCAACATGAGAACATAGCAATTAAGCAAGACAGCACATTCAATTCCTTTTGAGTAAAACTGCTATATTAGACAAACAGCCTGTTCTAGTTTTCTTTGCAGAAACTGCTAGAAAGCTAGCTTCAAGACAACCATCCTCACACCCGCATAGTATATAAGGGGAACTGTTACATTGCAATCCTGATATTTGACTAAATATAGCGCACATTCTGACACACACGGTTGCAGACTTTATTTATTCATTCCTTTGTTCATTTGTTGGTTCATTCATTCATTTATTATGTTGATTTGTATAGCACTTGCAACTAGCACTTGCAACTCCAAGATAACACAAAATTTTGGCACCGCTGTCTTGTACATGAAAGAATTTCTGAATGCAGGAATTCATTTATTGACTACAGCCAAGCACATAGGAACCAAAAAACTAACTTTTTTTTTTTAAAAAAAATAGCTTTTGTACATTGTGAAGGTGAATCAAACCCGACTCAGATTATTTTCTTGCTCAGTTACAGAAAGGGAGATAAATCTTTGAATGTCAAGCTTACACTAGAAAATAGTCTTGTACAATACTCTTCCAAATGAAAAGGAGAGAAAGCAAGTAACATGTTTGCTGATTATTGAAGGGAAGATGGTTCTATAGCAATATCAAAAGTTGAGCCACTATGTAGATTAGGGGAAGGAAGGAAGGAAGGAAGGAAGGAAGGAAGGAAGGAAGGAAGGAAGGAAGGAAGGAAGGAAGGAAGGAAGGAAGGAAGGAAGGAAGGAGTTAAGATATAGCTATGGGAGAGAATGCATGTGAAGGAAAAGACCCCCCAGTAAGCTACAATAGTGTTTGCCAAATATGTTCCTTTGCTCCATGGCCCCATGTGTTAGAGAAAGTTGGTGCAGTGAAATAAAAAGGGAATGGAGAGCCTCTCATTTTAGTCATTTGAAAATTATGAATATTTAAGAAGAGAGACTAAAGAATAAAATGCAGATTAAGTATATTGTCCTATAATTTTCTCTAATATTCCAGTGAGACTTAACATACTACAATCCTCTGTGGAAATCAAGTCAACAGCAGAGAGCAAAATCAGCCTAATTAGACTCTAGGCTAATGTCGCCTCAGTTTAAAGCCTTTTTTTTCCAACTCTCTGAAAGACAAAGGATGTGGTGGTTATTCACCAGGAAGCCATTCCTTCAACTGGCATATCAGGAAGCTCTAGATCATGGGTCAGCAACCCGCGGCTCCGGAGCTGCATGCGGCTCTTTAAGTCATCTCCTGTGGCTCCCAGTCCTCCTCCGCCATGTGCAGTTCTGAAAAAAAAGTGGGAGTAAAAAACTCCCATTGAGAGAATGGGCCGGCAGAGGTTTGGAGAGCTGCTGCCTTTGTCCACATTTCTTTCAGGGCCAAAAGAAACACGGACAAAGGCAGCAGCTCTCCAAATGGGGCAGCGGAGGTTTGGAGAGCTGCTGCCTTTCATGCAGCTCTCCAAACCTCCCCCACCCCATTTGTGTTGTGATTCAGGGTCAGCCTGTGGGTTCGGCAGTTGGGTCGGACGACGACTCAGAGGAGGAGGGGGGTGTTGAAGATCTTGCTGATGATAGCCCTCAGGCAGGCCCCTCCCACTTGGTCACCATGGAGACCCAGCTGTGTGAGCCTGACAGTGTGGATGAAGATGACCCACAGCTGGCCCTGTTCAAGGACGCCCGATGCAGGAGGCAGTCAAGTAGGAGCAAGCAGAGGAAGGCTGTGGGACTTCTCGGAAGGAGGCAAAGAGAGGCCACGCCCTGAACTCTTTATAAAGGGAATGTTTGGGGAGGGCTGGTTTGCTGAAAGCAACCGCTCTGATAGTGTTTCAAAGCTCCTGTATCTTGGTATGTGTTTTGTTTGTTTTTGTAATAAATTTGGCAGACGTATTCCAGCCTCTTGCTGTTTATAAAGGGGTTGCCTTTTCTGCAAGGCCGGTAGCAGGCTGGTACAGAACAATTTGGAGAGCTGCTGCCTTCGTCCATGTTTGACGAAGGCAGCAGCTCTCCAAACGGGGTGGCAGAGGTTTGGAGAGCTTCTGCCTTCGTCCGCATTTCTTTCGGGGCTGAAAGAAATGTGGACAAAGGCAGCAGCTCTCCAAACCTCTGCCGGCCCATTCTCTCAATGGGAGTTTTTTACTCCCTTTTTTTTTCAGAACTGCACATGGCGGAGGAGGACTGGGAGCCACAGGAGATGACAGCAGCTCTCTGAACCTCCGCTGCCCCATTCCCATTGAGAGAATGGGGCAGAGGAGGTTTGGAGGCCCCGGGGGAGGAGCAGGGTGCTTGGGTGGCTCCGGCGGCACCCGGGCTGAAGGCAGTGCCGCGACCCAGCGCTCGTTGCCAGGGAGACCCTCCGCCGCCGCGCAGGTGCCTCCTGGCTCGGGGAAGCCATGCTGCGGGAGAATGCTCGCAAGGCTTCCTTCGGCCAGGGAAGGGCCTGTTGCCTCCGAGGAGGGCCCTGGTGGGATCCTCTGAAAAGCCATTTCCTTCCTCGTCTTCGTGCAGCTCGGCCTGCGAGTCCCCCCGCCGGTAAGCTGGCAGCACCGGGTGGCGACAGGTACACACGGCTCAGAATGCAGCACGGGCGTCGGGGCTGCCAAGGATCGGCGCAGTGCAAGCATCCAGGGCAGGAGCTGATCCCGAAGCTTCACAAAAGGCAGAAAGAAAAAAGCGCCAGAGAGAGAGAGCGCAGGGCGGGGGGAGAGCAGTTTTTTCTGAGGGAGGAAAAGCCAGGACAGCAGAGCCGTCCATACTAGAGGTGGACGGGGGCAGGGCTGGTGCACGTTTTGCCTTGTTCTGCGCATGCACGTGCGTGCACACAGGCGCGCGCACATTTTGCGGCTCCCACTTTTTTGTGTGTGTGACGGAACCAGTTCCGAGTGGCTCTTTTGCTGTTTCAGGTTGCTGACCCCTGCTCTAGATCAATGTGCAAGGAGTTTTATTGTTTCTGGCTGCAAGAAGCAGGTTCTCTAGGACAGTGGTTTATGAAGTTTAATGCATTTCTGCAGTGCTGCTCTCATCATTGGGATAGTATGGAGGGAACTACCCATCTTAAATTTAGTTTTCTTGGTGTTTGGTGGTGTTTACTGAGAATGTTCTTAAACTCTTTTTGAATATGTGAGGAACTTGTTATATTGGCATTTTATCACTACTTTTTGCAAAGGAACCTCTGCCTTCAGACATCTTTTCTGGCATATTTAGCAAACCCATGCAGTGAGATGGCAAAAACCTATTTTCTGCAGGAAGTTTTCTTTCCAAAATGGCAATCTCAAAGTCTATTTGGGCAAAATTCACCCTGCACTTTCCTCCATCTCTTTCCCTCTCTCTCTATCCCTTTCACTCATCTTAGTGGTTTCGTGTTTTCTCTGGGATAATTGTAAAAAAAACGGTATTTCAAAGAACAAAGGAGCCATGCCAGCTTCAACACAGATAGTCAGCAATGATTTAAGTTCAGGCTCTGGCAGAGACTTGACAAAGACCCACCGAAATGGACAGTAGTTACATCCTTCCACACCAACAATAGAAAACTCAGAATTGCTTCCAGTAGTTTTGGAGCAGATCTTGTCAAGTGGACAGTGATCCTCTAACAATTGAATGGGATTTGGGGATATGTGTGAAGGAAGAAGCTTAACCAAAAGATTCTTTGGAAATAGAAGTGACCTTTTAATAATAAAGTTAGCAGCCTTAAGAAGTTCATTTTGATTAGGCTGTCCAATTTCTCTGCACAATAGATATGCCAGTCTTTAAAGTATTTTCTTTAGGGTATATTTGCCAGCACTAAGGCAATTATACTCAGACCTGCAGATTAATCAGTGTTTCATTCGCACTGGGAAAATGTTTGCATACCTCTTCACAATTGACTCCTTAAACAGAAAGTAGAAAGACTCTGCTTATTTCCAGAGTTAGAAGATTGTGACACCTCCATTATGCCTGCCCAAATAAGAATGGAGTTAAAATGGGAAATCTAAATAGAGTGCTAAATTAAACTATTTCCAGCATGAGAACTTTGCACAAATACAGCCTCCATATCACCAGGATCTATAAAATCCTAGGATGAAGTGATTACAGGATCTGTGATTGTGGGTATTTACATAAAACACTTCTTGATGACAACCAAAATGATAAGTTATATCATTAGTTATTTATTATTTATAAATTTATACGCCACCAATATCACTATCTAAGTACTACATCAAATTGTTTAATTTGAGTAGTCCAGACTCTTCCTGTCTTGATATCATGCAGATGTGTCAAATTTCTGGGAGTTCCCTTCTAACAGATGAGGCAGGGTGACCTAATAGGTCTGCATCTCACTATAAGTGCAACTCTGAAATTTTCAACTGCTAGTGAAAGCTATGCATGCTTTCAGACCGAAGTCACTGGGGCTACTAATTAGGAAACACTGTGGATATATTCCTTATGTATATTCATTAAGATGGAAAAAGAAGCAGTGGAATAATATGAAAGGCTTATAAATGAAAGGCAAGGATACATAAACATATCTCTCCCACCCCCATAACTTTTAGTAAAGAGAGAACAGTTGCATAATGACACTATAATCTGAAAGCAACCAGGCCCTTTAATGAGGAGCATGAATCCCATGAAAGGAGGTGCAAGCTAAGAAAACCCAGTAAGAGAAAGTCATATCTCCAGCACACTGCTCTTCATACATAATTAGAATTAATACAGGATATCAAATCAGGAAATCAGGCATTATTAGGAGGTATTAGTCATTTATTTTCATTTTATGCTTGGTGCACCCCACTTCCAAATACCAACAAGAATTTAGCAACATACAAAGGTGTTGTTTGCCAGATAAAAGAGCAAGCGAGAAATGACACACTTGAGCATAAGAGTTACAATGAGGAAAAGCTTCAACTATTGTAGCCATCTCTGAAGGCACAAGTGAGGAGGGCAAAAGACAAGCACCACATCATCATGATGCAAGCTTTATTCTTTCCATTGTCATGTCTGATGTTGGAAGGAAAGTACGAAAAGACAGAGATTGTATCATGACTCACAATACATATTTCAGTACTTCATTATTTTCATGGTTACATATGCACCATCTATGGTTCTAACCTTGAGATCCCAAGGATATTTATTTTTCCATGTTATATAACTACATCAACAAACAATTCTGGGTGGCAAACAGAATTAAAGTAAAATAAAAACAATTACAAACTTTATGAAAGTTAAAATACAAAGAACTGAGAAACATTAAGCCTGAATCACTAACCCAACAAAGAAGCACATCCCAATGCACACTCAAGACCTCACCCTCAGCACATAACCAGATCTTTGGGACCTTACAAGAGTCAAGCCCATCCTAATCTTGGACCAGACAATAGTCAATACTTGGAATTAGGCCCCAAAACATATCAATAACCAATATCAAGATAGGTGTTATTCTAGGCTAGTGGGAAATGATATTTATTCATTTTGTATGCTGCCCATGTCAGCCACTGACTCTGAGCAGTGAACAAATTAAAAACAAATTCCCAGCAAAAGTACAAAAATTAAAATACACAGCAAACAATGGTTGTTAGTACAACCAGGCAATGGGACCTTTCATAGACTTAGACCCCCAGCCTGGGCACAGAACCTGATCTTTAGGGCCTTCCAAAAGGCCAGCAGCATCAGAGCCATTCTAATTTCTGGAGTGAGAATATTCCATAGGGGGGGCACATTCCCTGGTGTCAGGACCCAAGACTGCCCATCCCTTGGGCATCCTGATCCCAAGTTACAGAGGCCTTTAAAGATAACAACCAGCACCTTGAGTTACACCCAGAAGTATACTAGCAGTCAGTGCAGTTCACACATTAATGGTATTACGTGTACTGAATTTTTGGAAAATATAACAGGAAAATTCTTTTCCTATCTACTCAGAGATGTTCCACTGAGTTCAGTAGGATTTAATCGCAAATATTGTAATCACAAATTGTAATCTAAGTCAGTAATAAAGGGAAATTAGTGGATATGGATGCTGAACTATTCCAATGACCTTCAAGGCTATTTCCCCATTAGTGGCTTACAGCGTCTTCTAAATTTGTCAAGGCAGCATTGAAGTAGCATATTATTTACCAACAATAAGGATAGGGGAAGCCTATCTTTATTATTGCTTTATTGGCACAGTATTTGTTGGATGATGCTATAAGCTATTATAAGTCATTTATGGGGTAATATTTGATAATGTTTTGATAAAAAGCGTGAACTGTACCAGAAATGCACTGTGGTCCAGCAGTCAGCAAAGCATAATCTACCAGTAGAACAGATGATGCATTCCCGTTCAAGTTTATCCCTCCAGTGTTGGTCGAGAAAATAGGTGAAGCCTCTGAAATTTCAAAATGCAGGAAACATAGCAAAGAGGAGAAGTAACAGTTTTGATGACTGAGTTGTAGTTCCATATGCAACATCTGATAAAACTCTGAAAATCTTCAGCCTGTCTCAGGTAAGTCTACTGGGTGATTTGAAGGCCGATTACTGAAATATGGAGACAATAATGATACTCTGGCTATTTGAATCTTTGGGGAAAGTTCTGTAAAGTGACTTGTAAAAATATGCATCATGCAATTTTCATATCTGAAAATCTTCCCAGTTTGAAATTTAGAGGATGGTCATTTTGACTTAACTTATAAGGAAGATCACTTAAGGGCCCCAGTAAAAAGTGAAGCAACACTATACATGTGATGAACAATGAATACTTAAAATTGCCAGGGAAATGCTTTTTATACTTCCACCATCCAAAAGGCAACATTCAGAATCTCCTATTGGGGGCTTTCTTGGAGGCGACAATATTCTTTTCCTGGTGGTTAGATTAATGTCTACCCTCAGCTGAAAACTGAAATAAAAACTTAACTTCTGACAGTTACTTATTTAATGATTAAGCTATATAATACATCAAAGAGCAGCAGTTGAAGGATAAATTTGACATTGGTAATTGATTTTAAAAATAATAACAGGCTTGATGTGTAGATGGGTAACATGCTGTGAGTGCTCCAGGTTAATTTTTTTTAAATGAAAAGGCATTTACAAGAAAACTTTTAAACGTTATCTCTAAATGATACTATTTTAACAACTTTTGGCAAATTGTCTGTGACTTTATTTGGAAAGAAGAATCCAATTTCCATAGATAGCATTATTTTAAAATGCAAATATAACATCTATGAAAAGATATTATGAAAGAATTGGGGATAAAGAAGACTGGTAGTTGGTTGATTCCCTTCTTACATCTTGCAAGTTTGGCATCAACCATGACAGTCCAGCCCTCCTGATTAAGTGAAGCGGGTGTATAAATGGTTCCTTCAGATGAACAAATGTGGTGTGTGAGCCCTCCCAGATGGAAGTGGCTCCTCAATCACACCTACACACAAAAAAATCGCCATTCCGTCCAGCTCATTGATCATGTCTATGAATTAAACTTAATGGTTCAACTCCAGCTCAATAAATCATAGACGCAATTAAAAGTTTCATTTACACTGACTAATTGCTTCTCTGTCTAGAATGTATTAGGTTTTAATCTGCCCAGGGTTGGCATGAAGTGTACGTGCTAGATCCCTGGATGAGTTACAAAAAACAAAACCTCGGGGAACAGGATGAAGTGACAGAGAACAAAAGTCTGCTCCAATTAAGTGTACCATGTTATTCATCATATTTTTTTTGTAAATTATTGGGAAGACAACTCTGTGTAATGAAGGCCGACAACTAAAAAAAAAATGCTTTGGACAACTTAAAAATAGAAATAATTGGAGTACAGGTGAGAGGAAATATGAAGATTCTAATGAAAACAGAGATTGTGTTTTGTTTCTTCATTGGCAATATAGTTATAAAGAAAATGTGTCTTATGATGTAATTTTCAATATATTATTTTGATAATTACTTATTTTGTATCCACAGTATGCTTAATATTTGTATGCAATACTATTTCAAATAAAGCTGCATTTTATTTCAGTGGGGGAAAACGGTGAAATCTATTGCAAATCTTGCATGGAAAGGTTGCTTCCGTTCAGAAGTTATGACCAGCCCTACCTGTAGGAGGTGACCAGGCTGAGCCTGGGGGGGAGGGTGAGATCAAATCCGTCATCAGTTTGGAGTTACTCTGCTCCCAGAAGAGACTTAAGTCTACTACCGCTCCCCTTTGAATTACACTGATTCTTATCTAGCACCAATTTACCTTGACCATTAGTAGATCAGACTCATGTGCATAGGTAGCATGTAATAAACTTGAAGTGCTCTGAACTAAAATCCTGTTCCTGGTTACTTGCACCTAACACTACCTCCTTCAAGATATTTCATTCCATGTGCTTTCCTTCACTCCTGTTCATTTTGTAGTTTCTGTTGGAAGTGTGACTTGGGTGACAGTGGCTTTTCAACACCTCATGTCCTACTGGGGCAGTAGATAGAAAGTTAAGATTGTAGTCCATATCCTTTGTTTCTCACTTGGCCTGCTCTTTTCAATGAAATTACTAAATCAGAGTCATTTTTTTGCCATTTTTCAAGTTCTTGCTTATTAACTCTCTTCCTGGTAGGATGTAGTTAGCAACAGAAGATGGTGTTTGTAGCTCGGGGTTGAACCATGGAGTCCTTGGTGCTCTCTAAGTTTGATTGTTGTTTTGCAGATGTTTCATTACTCAAGTAGATAATATCATCATTACTGGAAGGGAGTGGGGTTTGCTCATAGCCACTTGTATACTAGTACTGATGATGTTACCTAGTTGGGTAATGAAATGTCTGCAACAAAACAATCGAGATCAGAGAATACCAAAGATCCCACAGGATGTACTTAAGTCTAGGCTTTGCCTATCCCTATAATATAATTCCTGTAAATAAGCCTCCTTTTTATGATAGTTATAAAACATTCACTAATCATCACTCAGGTTTTAACTCTCAGGAATTCTGACTCTCAGGTATACTCAAATACATGCACAAACACTTCCCTCTAATTCTACTAAAAAAAGTGTTAGCATTTCATGTGACCACTTAGAAGATTATCAATTCTCTAAACATGCTTAGTCCCCATTCAGATATTGTAAGGTGGGGCATCTTAGAGCTTTTTACTGATTTTCTTTTTCCCAGATATTCACATTCTTGATACTTAGATTTCCTCCAAAACTGCTGATATTTCTTTCATGCAGAAAGAGTGTTATTCTGTACAAAATCATATATCTGGGATTGGAAAATTCTTGTATATAAGAAATGAATCGAACCCCAATGTGTGTGTTAAGTGTCCTAGGTTTTCATAGGACAAAAATTACATGTCTAGTATTGAAACTGGTCTATCATTCAAATGGAAGATACTTCTTTTTATTTTTCTACATTTGGAACAAGGTGCTTTTTTAGGGAAATAGTCTAATATTGTAGCCTAGAATTTCTATCAAAAGTCAAGAAAAACCTTTCCTATTTTGTTCTGTTGTTTATATCAACTATCCTTTACAAGCCTGCTCACTCTTGAACAAATTCAGCTGTTAGATAGACATATTCAGTGCTTTTTTTGTAAAAGAAAAAGGTGTCGGAACTCACACATGTCATATAACCAGCCTTGCCTACCCTACAAGGTTCCATCCAAAAAAGGTGCCGGAACTCCGTTCTGAGCGTTCTATGAGGAAAAAATCCCTGGACATATTGATCTCTGCAGTATATTATCACTGTAGTTTTCTCTCCTCTTCCTGCACAGGAGATGGAAATGACTGTAATTATAACAAAGATCCTTTCAAGAGAGGCTTCCTCTTAGTTCCATTTCAAGCACACTATAGGGAGAGCAGAAGAAATTCCAGGCAGCCATCAGATATCTCTGTCCTTTGCAGCCATTACTGCTTACTAGCAGTAGACACCAGTAAGAACAACATAGTAGAAGGAATGTACCATAACGGAAATTACTAGGACCCCAACCAGATTAGGATTTAACAAGACTTTCCTTCCCTGAGAAACCAATAGCTGTGTGGGGAAAGTCACTCAACTAATTTTAAATCCAAATTCCTTCTGCTTATATTTTGTTAGACAGCTCACCTGCTGGACCAGGTGTTTTTGGCTGAGGAATTTATTGATCGTCACTTTGTCTAAACCATGGGTGTCAAACTCAATCACATCACGTGACGTATCACAATGTTTTTTTTGCCTTTGCAGAGTGGGAGCGGGAGTGGGCGTGGCCTGAGCATGATGCATCTGGCCCATGGGCCGCCAGTTTGATACCCCTGGCTCTAAACTGTTCATGCAAATGAGTACAGAGACTATTCATCAACTTGTATTCAATAAGACACTGAACAGATCTTACATTTTAACTGATATCTGGTGACTGCCTGCACTAGTCTCTTCTTGGCAACATTCTTTCACAAATGGTTTGCCATCATCTCACTCTTCGTAGGGCTGAGGGAACATTACTGGCCCACAGCTTACTTTGTGCCTAAAATGGGAATAGAACTCACAGTATCTCAGTTTCTAACCTAGTGCCTTAACCACTGCACCAACCTGACTCTCAACTGCTCTTTACAATTGGAGAATTTAAGCTTCTCTAATGGCTTAAATATATAGCTAAACATTGCTACAATTCCCAGCCTGTTCCTATAATGATCCTATCTTAGCATTAAACGTTGTCCATTCTTTGTTAATGTTACTGTTTATGTTAAAACAGTATATTTTAGAAATTAGAACAATAGTACCATTTGTCTTATTTAGGTTGAACTGTTCTTTTCTCCCTTTTTTCTATCTATTTTGGTTGTTAATATACAAAATAATACAAATGCTAAATTAATCAACATTTACACTTCCAAGCAAATATTCATCCTTAAGTACTCACACTTATTACCAGAAAGTTAATTATATCATAATGGTTTCTCTATAGCTTTCATATACACACAGACAAACACAAGGTGGCTTTCAGACTCTCCTTTTAACATCAGACTTCAATACCATTTAATACCATTCCAAATCAAAAACTCAAAGGAGTGTATACCTAGAACTCTTTTTCTTCAGCAACCAGTAGATTTGTCTCCTAAAGACACAATTTGAATGGTTTTGACAAATCAAATAATTATCTTAACAATGGGAACTCAAATATAATCAATTAATCATGCTTATTCATCTTTTTAAATATTTAATGGGAATTTTACTCTTTTGAACAAAGGTCTAATAATAGTTTACAAGATTTATGTATAGTGTAAATACTTTTTTCTGCCAAACCTTTGCGGTCTTATTATTTTAATAGAAGAAAAAGCTCACATTTAATGCAGACACAAGCTTCAAAGCAATTCTGAAAATGTAGAGCAGTTGGATGTAATATTTAGCTCCAATTATGTGCTGTCCTTCTTTCTTTGTCTCTGTGAAAGGCTAACACATTTAAGTGGAAGTCTTTCTAAAGGGCAAGGAAAGATTGGCAAAATATAATTCAAATAATCTTATAAATAAATAAAAAGCTCTAGTGATAAAATAAGCTGAGGATAATATAGCTAGCCAAATTAAATGAAAAACATAAATATGAACATTCTTTCTATAATTAGCTTTTTACTTACTATTAGTACATTAGTTTGTGTTATTATTTTAATTGGTTTGCTGTTTTAAGAAAGGTTTCCAACATTTCAAGAAAGACAATGTTCTACTGTAGCCTGCCCCCTATTTGGTATATTCAGGATATAGGTAAAGGTAAAGGTAAAGGTTCCCCCGCACATGCGTGCTAGTCGTTTCCGAATCTAGGGGTCGGTGCTCATCTCCGTTTCAAAGCCGAAGAGCCAGCGCTTGTCCAAGGATGTCTCCGTGGTCATGTGGTCGGCATGACTAGACGCCAAAGGCACACGGAACGCTGTTACCTTCCCACCAGAGTGGTCCCTATTTTTCTACTTGCATTTTTACGTGCTTCCGAACTGCTAGGTTGGCAGAAGCTGGGACGAGTAACAGGCGCTCACTCTGTTACGCGGCACTCGGGATTCGACCCGCCAAACTGCCGACCTTCTGATCGACAAGCTCAGCGTCCTAATCCACTGAGCCACCGTGTCCCAGGATATAGTGGACTTCAATTCCTATCATTCTTTCTTGCTTGGATCATGATGGGCATAAGACCATAGTTTACGAGATCAGGGGGGTGATAATCCAGTCCATATAGAAAGTACCATACTGAATATATCTTAGATTATCTGATTATCTTTCTCTACCTTTTCCTATTTTTTTTCATTTCTCACTCCTTTATTTTGTCCTTCTTTTAACCTTGAGAACATTTCTTTAAAAAATACAGATCGTCTAATATTTTATTATCAGTTTAAAAGTTATCATAGAAGGTTTGGGCAAATGGAAGGAAGGGGCTACTAAATTCCACCACCCACAATCCTGTTGTTATGGTGGTTCTTTTAAGATAGCGTACAGTTTAGATAATCGTATTTAATTAGCTTAGCCAATGTTTGTGTTTTTGGTTTGATTAGAATGGGACTTTATTTGGTGAGATAATAAATTGCTAACAGGAGGTGAAAGAAATAGAGCGATAAAGAAACTGAGTAAATTAACTAAGATGAGAGTGATAGATGGGTGTGGATTAAAAGTAGAGCTGAGTCAATATGAGAGGGAAGAAAGAAAAGCCCCTAAAGGATATAACTCAGATAAAAAAGAACTAGACAAAACTGGAACCATTCCCAGATCCACTGAAAGACAGAACTGGAGAAAACTGCACCATCGGGAGTTGAATTGTATATATGGTGCCCTCTGTGTAAATGGCCATTGGTGGATAACAGAGAAGATGTAATCATTGTCATTACCAGCCAGAAGGCATTGAAGATGACTGATATGGTGAGCTGGAGCCTGGTCCCAATCTTCAGGTTGTATTGTTCTGTTGAAATCATTCGAAGAGATACAAGCAAAGTCAGAAATTTTAGATCAGCTCATTAAGGAGAATTCAGAGACCAGCAACATAAAGGCAGCGGTATACTGTAAGAAGCAACAGTTTTGCAGTCTTCTGTACCTGGAATCAGGATGAAAATAGCCTGAAGCAACAGCAGAACTGGGGTAAAGGAATCAGATGAGAGTCTATGGAGATTGCACACCTTGGGTGAAAGCCAGCAAGTGCTGAAGAAGAACATCATCACCAACAGCAGTAGCAGGCTGTCTGTATGTGGAAAGCCTACTCACAAATGCAGGGTGGGTTTCTGGGAAGGTTTGAAGAAAACCACTTATTCAATTGAGGGTAAACAGGAGTTGAGGTAGAGTCAAGATTAATGGATAGGATCTTTTATACAGTATGTGTGTAAGACAAAGAGAGCATTGGATAAGACTGATGGATACTTTTCAAAGGGATGATATTATGCTGTGTTTCTTGAAAAAGGTGGTGACACACCCTCTCTTGAAGCTATTTCTTGATCCAGCCACATCTAACAACTCTCACCATTCTTCAACCTTTCCTTTCTTAAGAAAATTATTGAGAAGATGGTACGAAATCAATAGCAATGACATTTGGGTTCACACATACAAGTGTTTCTCAGCCTCAGCAACTTGAAGCTGTGTGGACTTCAACTCCCAGCCAGCATGTTGACATGGACTCCTTGGGAGAAGATACCGTATTTCTTCGTAAAAGTTCATCCAGTTTCTTATCTGCCTCAAAATTATTTCTCCAATGAGCCTTCTATACTGTTCCATCAGAATGCTGCCAAAAGCTTGATGTGATGACAATTTGTCTGTCTTCAGATCACATCGCTTTCCTTCTATTGCGATTTGCTTCTTTCAGTTATTTACAGTAATTCCAATTCCTTTTCTGTCTTGGTTTTTCTTCCTTCTCCCAGTTCATTTTCTGACCCATTGTTGGTTTTCTATAGCTGCCGCTTTTTGTTCAATGTTCAGCTACTTAATCGACCCTCAGCTCTGCCACTTTGTTGACTTATAAGCTTACCAAGAGAAAAGCATCCACACAGTTTTCTGACAATCATTCACTGGGCTGGAAATGATGAGTTTTCAAGCCTTCTGGTTTATACGGCATAACGAGTCAAATACCACCAGCCTGTACATTGTGCCCTCAGTCCAAATGTTTTCCCATTGATTGACACTACAATAAAACACTGACTGTATTCACAACAAAATCATAAGGCATCATTTATAAACCACAATGACCATCTCAACATTATAAAATCCATGTTATGCCTTAAAATATTTAGTGAATCAAGCTATTGGGTAAAGCTGTAATGTACCTTGTTAGTTTTGCCTTAGCATTTGGCATGAACAAAGAGCCATTGTGTGTTGCAGTGGAACCTATACCTCTGACAAAACTTTAAGGGAAAAGTATCCCTAGAGTCAAAAACTCATTAACTCTATCAATCCAAATGCAACTGAAATCATGACAGTACAAGAATATCTTAGCCCAAATTCCATTGTTTAAATCTTTTCTCATTTTAAATCAAAGCTGATGGATGCTCTTATTTAAAATGAGTTCCTTTAGATCATATTCATTTCAAAATTGTCCATAGAAAAGACTACAACCACCAGACCATCCTTTATTTTCAAACCGTTGATTTAACAAGTGCCACAGCAGCTCAGGCAAAATCTCATTCTATCTAGAGCACCAGCCGGGGGGGGGGGGAACCAAAAGCTACAATGATAAAGTGCACATTATTAACCATTAATATGATTCATTTCAGTGAGGATAATATTTTATGTCTCTAGCTTCAAAAGGCAATGCCTTCCTTTTACAAACAAGACTCGTAGCCCAAGCAGTAGAGGGCAGCATATTACACTCTTAACAAATATTCCCCCAAATTGGTGTGAGTGCTAGATAGGGATATGATTATCAGCGACGCCTTCTGTAATGCAGTTATTTCTAGTATAGAGAATTACTCTCAACCTGATAATACTCTTGAGTTTCATTAGGTGAAAAAGTTGATAGCTTTGCTATTCCTAAAAGTTGCTTTGAATGACTCATAATATTCAAGTCTTTCTGACTAATCTACTTTTCAGTTCTTTTAATATTTATTTGAGGTTCTTAATTTTTTTGTCCCCTTCATGGATTACTGCCTTGTTGTGGCAAAGGGGCTTGTGTAATTCAATGAAGCTATAAGCTATGCCATGCAGGGCCACCCAACACGGAAAGGTCATAGCAGAGAGTTCTGACAAAACGTGATCCACTGGAGAAGGAAATGGCAAACCACTCCAGTATCTTTGCCATGAAAACCCTATGGACAGTACCAAAAGGTAAAATGATATGACGCTGGAAGATGAGCCCCTCAGGTCGGAAGTCATCCAATATGCTACTGCGGAAGAGCAGAGGGCTAGTACTAGTAGCGCCAGAAAGAATGAAGCAACTGGGCCAAAGCCGAAAGGACTCTCAGCTGTGGATGTATCTGGTGGTGAAAGGAAAGTCCAATGCTCTAAAGATTTTTTCTCCATAGGAACCTGGAATATAAGATCCATGAATCAAGGCAAGCTGGACGTGGTCAAACAAGAGATGACTAGACTGAACATTGACATCTTAGGAATCAGTGAATGGACAGGAATGGGTGAATCTAATTCAGATGACCATCAGGTATACTACTGCGGGCAAGAATCCCTCAGAAGAAATGGAGTAGCCTTCATAGTCAATAAAAGAGTAGGAAAAGCAATACTGAGATACAATACCCAAAATGACAGAATGATCTCAGTTCAAATCCAAGGCAAACCATTTAATATCACAGTAGTCCAGGTCTATGCCCCAACCACCAGTGCTGAAGAGGATAAAATTGACCGCTTCCATGAAGCCCTACAGCACCTTATAAAATTAACACCAAAAAATGATGGTCATAGCAAGCACTCTTTTTCAACAACCCAAAAGACGGCTCTAAACATGTACATCCCCAGACAGTCAACACAGAAATCAGATTGACTATGTGCTCTGCAGCCAAAGATGGAGAAGCTCTATACAGTCAGTAAAAACAAGACCAGGAGCTGACTGTGGCTCAGACCATGAGCTTCTTGTTGCAAAATTTAGGCTTAAACTGAAGAAAGTAGGGAAAAGCACTAGGCCACTCAGGTATGAATTAAATCATATCCCTGTTGAATATACAGTAGAGGTGACAAATAGATTTAAGTAATTACATCTGATAGACAGAGTGCCTGAAGAACTATAGATGGAGGTTCGCAACATTGTAGAAAGGCAAGGGAGAAAAAGAAAGATACACCCAATTGAATGCAGAATTCCAGAAAATAGCTAGAAGAGATAAGGAGGAGCCTTGGTGGAGCAGTGGGCTAATGCCTCCTTAAGTAACACCAGCTGCCTGCAATTAGTGCAGGTTCGCATCCCACCAGGCTCAAGGTTGACTCAGCCTTCCATCCTTCCGAGGTAGGTAAAATGAGGACCCAGATTGTTGGGGGCAATAAGCTGACTTTGTAATAATGCCGCTTTGGGGGGGGGGCGAAAGCCCTAATATGCAGGCATATACATAGAATGAGGGCTATTGCTAAGCACATTGGTTTGTGCTTAAATTGTAAGCCGCCCTGAGTCTTCGGAGAAGGGCGGGATATAAATGGGATTAAAATAAAAATAAATAAATAAGAATGCCTTCGTAAATGAACAGTGCAAAGAAATAGAAGAAAACAATAGAATAGGGAGGACCAGATATCTCTTCAAGAAAATTGGAGACATGAAGGGAACGTTTCATTCAAAAATGGGCATGATAAAGGACCAAAATGGCAGGGACCTAACAGAGGCAGAAGAGATTAAGAAGAGGTGGAAAAATTACACAGAAGAACTATACAAGAATGAGCTTACTGTCCCTGATAACCATGATGAGGTGGTCACTGATCTTGAGTCAGACATCCTAGAATGTGAAGTGAAGTGGGCCTTAGGAAAGCTGAGCAACAACAAAGCTAGTGGAGGTGACAGTATTCCAGCTGAGCTATTCAAAATCTTAAAAGACGATGCAGTAAAAGTGCTACACTCAATTTGCCAGCAAATTTGGAAAACTCAACAGTGGCCACAGGATTGGAAAAGATCAGTTTACATTCCAATTCCAAAGAAAGGCAGTGCCAAAGAATGTTCAAACTATCATACCATTGCACTCATTTCACATGCTAGTAAAGTTATGCTTAAAATCCTACAAGCTATACTCCAGCAGTATGTGGATTGAGAACTACCAGAAGTACAGGCAGGATTTCGAAGAGGCAGAGGAACTAGAGATCAAATTGCCAACATACGCTGGATCATGGAGAAAGCTAGGGAGTTCCAGAAAAACATCTACTTCTGCTTCATTGATTATGCCAAAGCCTTTGATTGTGTGGATCACAACAAACTGTGGCAAGTTCTTAAAGAGATGGGAGTACCAGACCATCTTATTTGTCTCTCGAGAAACCTATATGCAGGTCAAGAAGCAACAGTAAGAACTGGACATGGAACCACTGATTGGTTCAAAATTGGGAAAGGAGTCTGGCAAGGCTTTATACTGTCACCCTGCCTATTTAACTTATATGTAGAGCACAACATGAGAAAGGCAGGGCTAGATGAATCAAAAGTTGGAATTAAGATTGCCAGAAGAAATATCAACAACCTAAGATATGCAGATGATACCACTCTAATGGCAGAAAGTGAAGAGGAACTAAAGAGCCTCTTGTTGCAAGTGAAGAAGGAGAGCGCAAAAGTTGGGTTGAAACTAAACATTAAGAAAACCAAGATCATGGCATCCGGCCCTCTTAATTCCTGGCAAATAGATGGGGAGGAAATGGAGGTAGTGACAGATTTTATTTTTCTGGGCTCCAAGATCACTGCAGATGGGGTTTGCAGCCAAAAAATTAAAAGATGCATGCTCCTAGGGAGGAAAGCCATGGCAAATCTAGACAGCACACTAAAAAGCAGAGACATCACCCTGCCAACAAAAATGCGTATAGTCAAGGCTATGGTCTTCCCAGTTGCAATGTATGACTGTGAAATTTGACCATAAGAAAGGCTGAGCATCAAATAACTAAGTCCTTTGAACTATGGTGCTGGGGAAGACTCCTACAAGTCCCTTGGACTGTAAGGTGATCAAATCGGTCAGTCCTAGAGGAGATCAACCCTGACTGCTCTTTAGAAGGCCAGATCCTGAAGCTGAAACTCAAATACTTTGGCCACCTAATGTGAAGGAAGAACTCACTGAAGAAGAGCCTAATGCTGCAAAAGATTGAGGGACGACAGAGAATGAGGTGGCTGGATGGCGTCACTGAAGCAGTAGGCGTGATCTTAAATGGACTCCAGAAGATGGTAGAGGACAGGAAGGCCTGGAGGAACGTTGTCCATGGGGTCGCGATGAGTTGGACACGACTTCGCAACTAACAACAACAACAATAACAACAACAATTTTTTGTGCTTTAATTTTAATAGCCTCCTTAAAAGCTGCTGTTGTTATTGATGTTATTGCTGATAAATCCAGGAAGTTTCTTTTTTCCATATGAAAGGATTCCAGATTAAGTTCTAATTTTTAAAGCCATGTTAGAATGGTTCAGTTTTTGGATTTGATCTTATACATTGGTTCAAAAAAGCAATCATGAGGCATAGTGAATAATTATGTTGCTCTTTGACATGCAAAGTTATATCTGACCTCATTCTAAAAAAATACATTGTATTTTATTTTAGTTAATGATCTCAGCCTTTTATCAACACTTTCAAAAACCCATATAAATCCTATAATCTTAGCCTGCCTATCTTTCCCTTAGAGAACTTCTGTATTATACTTTCATAGCAGCAGGTCTTTTGGTACAGCTGAGGATGCAAAATATTATTTGCCATCCATTTCCACGCGATAATCTTCCATCTGATTTTTTTTTCTTTTTTCTTTTTTATCCAATGCAGTTTCAAATCTTGCCTTTGCCAGAAAGCTCCTTCCTCTTGTGTAGACATGGAAACAATCATTTTTAACACTAGAAAAACATTCTGAAGCGGAAGAAAGAGTTTTCCCCGTTCAAGTCTTGTTTAGATCTGAGCATCAAATGGAAATTGACCCAAGGCAGGGAGTTTTTCCAAGTATGACTTTTCTCTTATTAAAGGCCCCGACTGGGTTGACACATCATACGTTGTGTTTTTGCTATGCTTCCTTTTTATGTCTTTTCAGGGAATGAATGGTAATCACTAAGGTGGGTGGGTCTGAATTTTGCTGACCATTTCCCCCCCTTATTTTAAGTGTTTTCAAGGCAGAATGTGACATCTAGCAAGAGAGGTGGTCAGAGATAAGAGGTACTGTAATGCTTTAAGCCCCCATCCCCCAGGGCCCCTTCAAAATGAATGTTCTATTCCATTTATTCTGTGGGTTTCTAAGGGTAGAATTTTAGGGCTATGTACAATTCATAGCTTGCCCATCCTTGTCAAAAATTGTACTTCAACTTGCTAAGGGTAGGTTCATATAAGTAACTCAGCCAAAACAATAACAACAACAAAATCATATTACTGTTCAGCATGGTGTCTATGGAGATTCTCAGTCATCCAGGTCACAGTTATCCCAAAGATGCTTTTTCATGAGGCAGCTGGACTTTCTTGTTTTTCTTTGAAGACGTTTCACTTCTCATCCAAGAGGCTTCTTCAGCACTGACAGGATGGTGGGAAATGGAAAGATTTATACTCCTGCAGACAGCTGTTCATTTGCATTCTTTTAGCGAGTTGTTGAAGTTACCTGGAGACGTATCTCCAACAGCCTTCTTGGAACTGTTGAAAGGACTGTGTTGTAGACTGGAGATAGATGATGTCAGATCCCTCCCCCTCTCTTGAGAGAGGTCTGTTCAGTTTTGACATAGATGGTCTCTTTGACCCCTCTTTCAAACCAAAAAGGCTCCACACCCATTTGCACTACTCAGGTGTATAAATCTTTTCCATTCTCCACCATCCAGTCAGAGCTGAAGAAGCTTCTTGGATGAGAGGCAAAACATCTTCAAAGAAAAACAAGGAAGTCCAGTTGCCTTATGAAAAAAGCATCTTTGGGTGTTCAGCATGGTATGTAAATCCACCATATACTCCATATATCAAAGGACATTGAGATAAGCAAAGAAATATGAATGTATATCTATAGGATAAAATTTATCAGCAATGGGTTGATACCTATAGAGATACTCTAGGGGAAGACTTTGCTAGAACCCATGAACAAAGATTGGGATGATGAAGTTCAACATGTAAGATTTTCCCTTCTCTTTTAATTGTCTTCCAAAACCATTGCATTATCTATCTATCATAATACATACTTAAGGAGATAAGAAGGATATGCCAATCACTTGGGGGAGATAATGTAAAATTAAGTACACCAAGTCTCCTTTAAAACTGACCTTAGTTCAAGACAAAAGAAGCAAGATGCCATCATGGGTTGTGGAATGTACCATATGAAAGCAGGTCTTCTAGCAGGGTTACATATGAATAATATTTATGAGAATATTTATGAGTCTATTTGAATATTAATGAAAGAGCTATAAAAAAGTAGTTATTTCACTGCTTCTTTCATCATGGAAACCTTAAAAAAAAGGGGGCGGGAACAGATGCCTTGTAGATAGCAAATATTATCTCCTTTGTGCATGCAACCCACTTTGGAGGCTTCGTGGGATTCACCTGTAACTGAGATGGCCAAATACAACAGAGAACAAGCCTCCAATAGGTATAACGTAGCATTATGTCATTTCCTTGAAGATGCAATATAGGATCATTCTTTTGTCATTTTAAATTATTGTGTGTTATAGGACTCCCATGTCATAAAATGACTCAGCACCCTCTATCCCTTAAAGCAATTTCATTCTTAGGAAGAGACTGGACAGCCATTTGCCTGAAATGGTATAGGGTTTCCTGCCTGAGCAGGGGGTTGGACTAGATGACCTCCAAGGTCCCTTCCTTATTATTATTATTATTATTATTATTATTATTATTATTATTATTATTATTATTATTATTATTATTATTATTATTATTATTATTATTATTATTATTATTATTATTATCCTAGCTTAATAATCCGTTTAGTCTATTATTGACTTTATTCTGGTGCTAACTTATTCTCATGTTGTTAGTTGCGAAGTTGTGTCTGACACATTGCTACCCCATGGACAATGTTCCTCCAGACCTTCCTGTCCTCTACCATCTTCTGGAGTCCATTTAAGCTCACACCTACCGCTTCAGTGACTCCATCCAGCCACCTCATTCTTTGTCATCCCCTTTTTCTATTGCCTTCAATCTTTCCCAGCATTAGGCTCTTCTCCAGTGAGTCCTTCCTTCTCATTAGGTAGCCAAAGTATTTGAGTTTCGACTTCAGGATCTGGCCTTCTAAAGAACAGTCAGGGTTGATCTCCTCTAGGACTGACCGATTTGATCACCTTGCAGTCCAAGGGACTCGCAGGAGTCTTCTCCAGCACCATAGTTCAAAGGCCTCAATTCTTTGGCACTCAACCTTTCTTATGGTCCATCTTTCACATCCATACATTGCAACTGGGAAGACCATAGCTGTGCTGTTACATCAGCTATAAAAGTATTATGCAGTGCATAGCTGGTTAATTTTCCTCTAGGGATTATCATATTGTGCTGCCACCATGTGGTTGTTTGGGAACTACAACATGTTATGTTAATCTGTTCAGTCAATCCCTCCCATTTTGTGATGTACTTCCTCCTTCTTCTTAACCTTGAATATTCTATCACTTCCTGGACACCATTACATGTGGTCTGCTCTCATGGTAGGACCATTACTGTTTTGACCTTGAAATACTGTCCATTTCATCATCTGCCACATCTTGTTGCCTGCTGTAAAGCCTCCTGCATGCAATAAAGATCTTCGTGGATGACAAAAAAGGTATTTTATGAGTTCAGCTATTTGATAAAGACTGTCAGCAGTGATTATATCTACTTATACAGGCCAGACACAGGGGTGTCAGCAAGGGGATATATCACTATACAACAGTTGGAGTCAGAATAATAGCCTTGACTATACCCACTTTTGTTGGCAGGGTGATGTCTCTGCTTTTCAGTGTGCTGTCTAGATTTGCCATGGCTTTCCTCCCCAGGAGCAAGCATCTTTTAATTTCTTGGCTGCAGTACCCATCTGCGGTGATGTTGGAGCCCAGGAAAATAAAATCTGTCACTACCTCCATTTCTTCCCCATCCATTTGCCAGGAATTGAGAGGGCCGGATGCATAAAAATTGGAAAAAGAGGCTCAGAAGGGACTCTCCCCAACTTCTCAGACTATAAACAAAATGTTGGGAGATTTGCATATTCAGACTTGCAAAATTCTTTCAATCTAGCCTTATAATAAAGTAGAAGTAGCTCATTTAGTCTTTTTCCTGTCTGGAATATGGAGGAGTTTACCAGGCTGAGCCTGAGGGAGGAGTCAAATGCATCATCAGTCTCAAATCCCTTCATGCCCACAAGAGATCTAAGTCCAGCCCACCTTATTCCATTAACTCAAAAATAAAGTATTTTTATTTACTTTTTATTTACAAATGATAGCAAATTACATTGAGACCCTTCCAAAATAAATGCTACCTTTCACTTTGATGAGCAATGAAATGATAAGTTTTGTTTCTAACAAGTCAATACAGGTGATTGTTACATGGATTTTTTTTCCATTGGAAAGATATGAAAGGATCTGAAACATGGGTAATTATGCTCATACTTCCTAGGATCCTGTCCACTTCCTGAAAAGCAATAGAATCAAACCATTCCCAGATAAAAGCCAAGTACCTGCTGCAGACACCTCCACCAAGCCAGTAGCCAGGCTAACATCTAACTGGGAACAAATCTTAGTGACTTTGTCTTCCAGAAAACTGGAAAATGCCTCAGCACACCCCTGCAAGTATACCTTTGTATCTTTCCCCAGAAGGAAATGAGTCACCTTAAAGAGAGTCACTGGGCAATTATTTGCAAAGACAATTAGTACAGAGAGATATTTGTGCCTCACTGCCTGAATCACCACAAGGTAGGCTTTAATATTACTCTCTTCTAAACTGGCAAACCTGGAAAATCCATTTATGCCTTCCTGACTTGACTTCTGGATTGTTGCAAAATATTCTACTTCAGTAGAATATTGAACAAAAATAAAAGTTTTCCTTTAGATTAGCTAAAAAAATTTCAAGTACTATGTCCAGTTGTGGACACCAAATTTTAGAAGAACAAATTGACACAGGTTCTGGGAAGATAAAAAAAAAGATGATCAATGGATTAGAAGTCAACTCCTATGACTAGATAATTGAGCACATTTAGCCTTGAGGAGAGAAGATTGAGGGAAATATAAAAGTACTTGACAAATACATGAGAGGTTATCATATTTTGTATTGTTCCAGAGCACAGAAGATGGAGTTATGGATTTAAGCTACAGAAATCCAGGTTCCAACTAACGGTGATGGTAAAAATATCTTGAGAATGAAATTCACTGTGCAAAAGGGATTGCATTCCTATTCTCTTAGTTTAAATCTGAGGAGGAGTTGGACTAAGTGGCCTAACTGCCCTTTCCACTTCTATCATACATTTTGGGTGAAGTCTCTGTAATCAAAACCCAAATGGTTGCTGAACAAGTTAGGTCCTAAACCAGGGGTAGGCAACCTCGGCTCTTTTATGACTCATGGACTTCAACTCCCACTGACTCAGGAATTCTGGGAGTTGAAGTCCATGAGTCATAAAAGAGCCGAGGTTGCCTACCCCTGTCCTAAACTAAAGGTGTATTACTGTTACACAACATGTGACTAAAATGAGATCATGAGAAAATGCTTTCCACGTTAAGCTATTCACTTGGTTTAATGTGGCCTTCCAAGTTGGTTACTGAGTATCACCTTCCCAAGTTACTTGAAAAAGACACCCACACGTCCTCCTTATATAGATACAATTTCAGCCAGTCATTCTAAATAGCATTCTATATGTTTACTAGCACAAAGAGGGAAGAAAAAGGGAGCTTAGAAAGAGAAGGATAAAGACCCAAGAGAGGGTTAAGTCTTAAAAGACAGAAACAGGAGATCTCCATCACCATTACATTTATTGATTCAGGTTGCCGATATTTACCCACAAGGCACAATAAATAGTGAAATAGACTGAAAACACGCATCCTGCTGAGGCTCATCACATAAATCCCATTGCAGATATTAATTAGAATTGAGATTTATTTGTTTAATTACAAGTAATTGTGGGACCGATTGGAATAAAATTGCATTGGGGAGCTTGGGGCTCATCTGGATGCACAACCTCATTTGGCTGGGCAAGGTGTAGCTTGAATGACTGTGGGCCCACTCTGCAGTAAAGCAGCATCCAAGGTGACTGGCCAAGAAAATGGAAGATAGCTTCCTCCCATGGCAAGGTCAATGGATGACAGACAATGAGGAGTCTTTTGTGTGGTCTCAGAAACAAAACAGCAATTGGCAGTGGAGCTAGCAGTGAAACCAGGAACAATTAGCAAGGGTCAATGGGGTTATGTATGCAGACACCTTTTTCTAGTCCCAGATGTTAAGAGGAAGTAGTAAATAAATATCTACCCAGAAGCCCCTTTCGTTTGATCAATTAATTGAATACAATGAAATGGTGTGTTCATTAGGTACACACAATGAAGGCAGCAGAGTTTCGCCTCTGCTGAAAACATAAGCATGTCTAGGAGAAAAGGACATGGCAGAAAAAGGGCAGTTTTACAGTCTATAATGCTACAGACATCTGGTTTCTCCCTCACATTATTGTTAGCTACAAATTATTTCAGGATTTTCTCACCATTTTTAAAATTCCTTTTTATAGTTATTGTGTGATCGTTAAGAGTCGACAATGACTTGATGGCATGTAATCCACATTGCTGCATCTAGATAGGGCCGCAACTGGCGCACCAGGCAAACTAGGGGGGCTTTTGCATAGGTCACTTGCATAGGTCACTCATGCGCTCATGACCTCTCATTTAGACTACTGCAACGCTCTCTACATGGGGCTGCCCTTGAGGACCACTCGGAGGCTCCAACTGGTGCAGAATGCAGCCGCAAGAGTTGTGTTGGGAGTTTCCCGATACTCCCATGTTACACCTCTGCTCCGTGAGCTGCATTGGCTTCCAGTTGTCTTCCGGGTGAGATTCAAGGTGCTGGTTATGGTTTTTAAAGCCCTACATGGCATGGGGCCGGAGTACCTTAGGGATCACCTGCTGCCGGCATCAACTTCCCTCCGCCCAGTGTGCTCCCACAGAGAGGGCCTCCTCAGGGTGCCATCGGTCAGAGAATGTCGTCTGGTGGCCCCCAGGGGGAGGTCCTTCTCGGTGGGTGCGCCGGATTTGTGGAACCGTTTACCGGTTGAGCTCCGGACAGCGCCCGACCTTCGCTCCTTCCGACGCGATCTGAAGACCTACTTGTTCGAACAAGCCGGCCTGGCCTGATGGGTGATGGGTTTTGGTTTTATTATCGTTTTATGTATTTTAATGTATTGTTATATTGGGCACTTTGTTTAATCTCTTTTTAATTTTTGTATTCTTGTATTTTAGTATGTATTGCCCTGTTCACCGCCCTGAGTCCTTCGGGAGAAGGGCGGTATACAAATAAAATTAATAATAATAATAATAATAATAATAATAATAATAATAATAATAATAATAATAATAATAATAATAATAATAATAATAATAATAATAATAATAACCTCGGGCTCAGGGTAGGGGAGGTGGCATGGCGGTCGTTATTAGAGAAACCCTCCGTCCACGGGAGGCCACTGCTCCTCAGATAGACAGATGTGAATCCCTCCTCTTGAGGTGGGGTCCTGGTGGTCAGTTGGGCCTGCTGCTTGCATACCTCTCTCCAAGCTGCGTAGCAACGGCTTTACCCAGGCTAATTGACGCCCTCTCGGCATTGGCGGTTGAATTTCCCAGACTTATGGTTCTGGGAGATTTTAATCTGCCTTCCCTGGGCAGTGCATCGGAGGTGGCCCGAGAGTTCATGGCTTCCATGATGGCCATGGACCTGACCCAAATTATTCAGGACCCAACTCACAAGGGGGGAAACACGCCTGATCTTATTTTTATCTCTGGCCAGTGGCTTAATGGTCTGCGGGGGGTTACTCCAACATCTCAACCCCTTTCATGGACAGACCATTATCTCCTGCGGTTGGGCCTCCATCACGTAACCCCCCGCTGTCAGGAGGCGGAACCGACCAGATGGTTCCGCCCCAGGCACCTGATGGACCCAGATAGGTTCCAGACGGCGCTTGGATTGATTCCTACCTCCCTCTCCCACAGCCCGGTCAAGTCCTTAGTTAATGCCTGGCAACAGGCTGCTTCAGAGGCTCTCGACCGCATTGTCCCTTTGCGGCCTCTGACCCAGTGCAGGTCCCGGCTCGCTCCTTGGTTCTCCAAGGACCTGCAGGAGATGAAACGCCAGAGAAGGGGCCTAGAGAGCATTTGGAGAACCAGTCGGTCCGAGTCTGACCGAACACAGTTAAGATCCTTTTCTAGATCTTATCTTGTGGCAATGGAGGTGGCAAAGCATGCTTACTTCACCACCCTCATTGCGTCTGCAGATAACCGCCTGGCCGCCCTGTTTAGGGTGGCCCGCTCCCTTTTAAATCAAGGGACGGGAGAGGACCCCTTGTGAGGACGGGCCGAGGAATTTAGTAAATATCTGGTGGACAAAATTGCTCAGATTCAGGCTGGTCTGGACTCTGACTGGGCAGTATCTGACGAGAGGAAAACGATGAGTTTGGCCAAGAACATTTGGGAAGAGTTTGATCCTGTGACTCCAGATGAAGTGGACAGGATCATGGGGAAATTAAGTGCCGCCACATGTTTGTTGGACCCGTGTCCCTCCTGGCTGGTCTATGCGTCTCGGGAGGTTACATGAGGCTGGCTCCTAGCAGTTATCAATGCCTCACTGAGTGAAGGGTACTTCCCTGCCGCCTTGAAAGAGGCGGTGGTAAGGCCCCTCCTTAAGAAACCTGCATTGGATCCAGCTATTTTAAATAACTTTCGTCCTGTCTCCAACCTTCGCTTTCTTGCAAAGGTAGTTGAGAGCGTGGTGGCACGGCAGCTCCCTTTGGTTCTGGAGGAAACTGAGTATCTGGATCCGTACCAATCGGGTTTCAGGCCCGGGTATAGCACGGAGATGGCATTGGTCACGCTGGTGAATGATCTCTGGCGGGCCCAAGATAGGGGTTATTCCTCTGTCCTGGTCCTATTAGATCTCTCAGCAGCTTTTGATACCATCAACCACGGTATCTTGCTGCATCGTCTTGAGGGGTTGGGAGTGGGAGGCACCATTCTGTGGTGGTTCTCCTCCTACCTCTCAGGCCGTTCGCAGACGGTGTTGGCAGGGGGACAGAGGTCAACCCCTAGGCCCCTTAGTTGTGGGGTGCCTCAGGGGTCGGTACTCTCGCCTCTCCTGTTCAACATCTATATGAAGCCGCTGGGAGAGATCATCCGTGGCTTCGGGGTGAGGTATCATCAATATGCTGATGATACCCAGCTTTTCATCTCCACCCCGAACCAACCCAGTGATGCCCTTGATGTGATGTCCCATTGCCTGGAAGCGGTACAGATTTGGATGGGAAAGAACAGGCTCCGGCTCAACCCGGCCAAGACTGAGTGGCTTTACGTACCGGCATCTCGTTTAGTCCAAGAGGTTCCATCTTTGGTTATAGGAGGAGAGATGTTACCTCCCGTTGATAGAGCACGCAATCTAGGCGTCCTCCTGGATTCACAACTCAGTTTTGAAGATCATATTGGAGTCGTGGCTAGGGGGGCATTTGCCCAGATTCGCCTGGTATGCCAGTTGCGCCCCTTTCTGGAGCGAGATGCCCTACGTACAGTCACCCACGCACTCGTTACCTCCCGTATAGATTACTGCAATGCTCTCTACATGGGGCTGCCCTTGAAGACCACCCGGAGGCTTCAGCTGGTGCAGAGTGCGGCTGCACAGGTAGTGATGGGAGCACCCCGATACTCCCATATTACACCCCTCCTGCGTGAGCTGCATTGGTTACCGGTTGCCCTCCGGGTGAGATTTAAGGTGCTGGTACTTACCTTTAAAGCCCTACATGGCTTAGGCCCGGGATACTTGCAGGACCATCTGCTGCCGGGAACGAATTCCCATCGCCCAGTACACTCACACAGAGAAGGCCTCCTCAGGGTACCGTCGGCTAGACAATGTCGGCTGGCGACCCCCAGGGGGAGAGCCTTCTCTGTGGGAGCGCCAGCCCTGTGGAACCAGCTCCCCCCTGAGCTTCGGATGGCCCAAGATCTCCAGTCCTTTCGTCGCGGCCTCAAAACACTCCTTTTCCACCTGGCTGACCTGGACTGACAGGGATTTTAATTATGTTTTTAATTTTTTAACTCTAATTTTTAATTTATTTTAATTTTTATTTTAATTTATTGTACAGGGGGCTTTAATTTTAATTTTATCTTAACTTCTGTATTTATTGCATGTTATTGTTGTTAGCCACCCTGAGTCCTTCAGGAGATAGGGCGGCATATAAGTCCCAATAATAAATAAATAAATAAATAATCATTGTATTGCTGGTCTTTTTTTTACTGTTTTTGGTCTTGAGTTATAAATAAATGTTGGCTGGTTGATTACAATTTTTAAATGTCTATGAGGGTGCAGCGATACAATTTAAACTTTAATTTATGTAGTTATTCACAGTTCCGCAACATCATACTTGTGCATTGGAAATAGCTTTTTATTCTTTCCAACTCAATAGACTATTGAAAAAAATTACTTTAAAGGTCATTAGGACTTCATTTGTACATCTATCCATCAACAGATAATTCTCTAAAAACAGAAGAGAATGGGAACAAATGTGGTATCTAGGGGAAAGCTGGCAAAAGAAAGATAGTATTTAAAATTGGTGAGATCTGGACAGGAATTGTGGGGACAAAATTTAAGATTGAAAAATCCTTAGTATCCTACCAGTGGACAACTGCTCTAAGCCCTTTCCTCTTTTCACCCTCTTGGCCACCTGACCATGAGCGGAACTATATGAAAAGACTGTAAATCATTCCAGAAGCTATGTTCTTCACACTTGCTATACAGTAATTTTTTTAAAAAAATAGTAATTTACCGTATTACTCTTCACCCAGGACATCCTGGAGACTAGTAGATTTTAAGTAGCACTTCTGTAGAAATTAAACTTTAAAAAAACAATAAGGTAGATTGATTTGCTTCTTCTTTCCTCCACCTTTTCACAGCACCTCAGTGTTTTAGAAAGAAAACATTGCCTTGAGAATCAAAAGGAAAAAATAAAATGGGGAAAGTGCTTAGAGGGGGGAGAAGATTTGAAGGCAGCAGATCTGTTCTTCAGAGCTCCACACCTCAGAAACAATCAGTTGTACATTATGCTGAAGTGCTAAAAGTATTTTATAATTAGGGAAATATAGGAGAAAGCCACACTTTCTGCTTGACCCATTGCCAGTTTAAGCCCCTCTCCGTTTGCTGGTGACATTATCCTCTTCCACATTCCATTCTGAGCTAATTGCAAATGAACTCCACACCTGTTTTTCAGCTTTAGTAAATGCTGTTTTTTAACCAAAACCATCATAGGCCTTCAAAGTAGATGGCCTCTAGCATTTCAGTCTATCCACATAGCAGCCCCAGCTCTAACTGGCTGCACAGCTTGGCATTTTCCCTTCCCACCAGAGATAGGTCTCTATTCTGTGCAGCTGGGCTGCCTGGGTGTTCTCTATTAACATTTTTAAAAAATATATCTTAAAGTTGATCCAACAATGGCTCTTAAGTAAACAGATTGCCCTCAACTCTAAAAGCTCTGTTCAACCCTTACGTCTTGCTGTAGGCAACCTTTTCACTTCCCCAGGATGGGTGAAGCATGTTCCCCTTTCCCACTGTTGCTCGTAGTACTGTAAAGCTTTCTTTGCCTTTCTTTTATTTGTGTTACATCTTTAATGCACAAACTTCTAACTTTATTGCTATGTAGCTGAACTATGGGTTCTTGCTTGCTACAATGTTCTTATGGACTTCAGAATGAAATAACTGGTTCCTATTATTCCTATGAGTATAACAGGAAAAAAGGGTCTGCATTTGGGAAGTATGAAGTCACCTGTGTGTGTAAACATCTGGAAGAAGAAAGAGAAGGCATGGAGACTAGTGAGAAAGGAACATTTTCTAAAAGAAAAAGGCAGGTGTTGTTAAACCAATCTGCATAGGAACCAGCAGCAAGGATGGCCTTCCCTGCGTGAATAGGAAGCAAATGACGTGACCAATTATATCTGGTGGTCCCCATAGTCTAGACTAAACACTAGCTCAACCCACTTATTCCATTGCAAAATGGACAGAAATAATTAGAACAGAATGGGAGACAAGTAGCTGGAACCGCAATGTGGAATTCCCCATAGATTTAAATCTACATTCATTCACGAAGCTCGTTGGGTCTCTTTGAGCAACTCATGTTCAGTTCAATCAACCATGCAAAGATTGGAGTACAAATAAATAATGTGCACTGTGTGGGAATCCTGGAGAAGAGACAGAATACAAATAAATAAATAAGCTATCGTGAAGTTCACAACTACCCTTGAGATACAACATATGTATAATGGGAATGAGAAAGATCAACTGATAAAAACACAGCAATTGTACTAAGTTTTATTTATTTAGTGTATGGCATACAATATCAGGGAAATCTGCAAATGCTAGATACAATGTGATCCTGACAGCCTAGATTGCTAGTTTATTCTGTTTGGTGCTTGTGCGCCTATCCTCAGTACACCACAGGGAGAAAACTGGCTTTACACCAGTTAAACTAGTGGTGTTCAGATTGCTGCCTCTTCTAGGCTCCTCCGCTAGTCTCGCCTCACCTTGCATCTGTGTTGCCTTGCATCTGTGTTGCCTTGCATCTGGCCAAGTCCAACACTCCGCTTTCCTCATATACAGGCATGCACGTAGCTAGGTTTTTCCCACCAAAGTGGTACCCATTTATCTACTCGCAATATTGTATACCTTTGAACTGTTCGGTGGGTAAGAGTTAAGGAGTGAGCGACAGGAGATCACTCCGTCTCACAAAGCCAGGCTTGAACCATCAGAGTACAGACCATTTCTTACTGGCAGTTCCAGTGTCATGAAGCCACTGTGCCAACACGTGCCCTTATTGTTTTAAGAAAGTTTTCTGTTTAGACCACACTTTCTGTACTGCCCCGCTCAATACAAAAATTTTGTGCACATGTTATATTTTATGATTAGATTAATTAGAACATGCTATTACTATTGATTTCACTATGCATGGCTGCCAAGTATGTTCATATGTACAGTACAGCTTCAAGATTCCGCATAAATTGCCTTCGCATTGTGTATCTGGTACTCATACTCACAAATGCAAGCAGACATGCTATTGTTTTAAACAGCACGGGGATCATAATTACACATTATGTAAATGTTTAATTATATTATCCATTCAAAAGAGTTGGTATTCAGGAAATGTCTTTGAGTGCCCAGATTCTCTTGTGAAATCTACAAGGGAATTAGATGCTAACACCTTGTTGGTGTTGTTCAATTGCTCAGTCACTTCTAACTCACGACCCAAGGAACATAATTTTGCCAGGATTGTCTGACAAACTATCCTTTGACTTTTTTTTTGTAACTTCACGCTTGTCTTATCAGAACAATAATATCTTGCCATTTGATTTTCTATCAGCCTTTTTTACTATTATTATTCATTTTTTCTATGACTCTTGCCCTTGCACTATGCATCCAAAATATGTAACCTTTAGCTTCATTATTCATTATTATGCTTCGAGGAAGCAATTTAGTTTTACTTCATTTACCACTGAATAATTTATTCTCCTGGCAATCTAAAGTATTCTTAACAATTTTTCCAGAACCACTATTCAAATGGGTATTTTTTCCTTTTTGACCCCTTCTGATGATCAGACTTCTACAGCCACATGTTGTAACCAGGAAAATCATGGCCTTGACAAATACATACTTGTGTTGTTTGTGTGACGTACCAGAATGTTAATAGTCTGTCTATATCTACCATAGTTTTTTTTATCTCAGGTAGCAAATGACTCTTTATGTCATGGCTATAGTCAAATTCTTCAACAGGCAGGTGAGGCACCCAGCACACCCATTCTACAACTGAAAGACTTCATATAACAATAAATCCCAAATAGATGTCTTTTTCTATCAAATGTTAACAATGTGATCTTGAGGATCTCTGGTTTTTTTAATCTCATGTATATATCCTCACAGTTTTCTTTCTATTTACTGTTGAAGGGTGAATTGAAAAACCTTGTGCACTATTTTGCTAGTAAATGAGATAAATATAATTGTGAAAGATTCTTTAGCACTACCTTTTTGGTATTTGGAATATAACTTGATATTGTTTTTTCCCCAGTCCCTGTTGTGTTTTTCACATCTATTTACAAACAACAAGAATCACTTTTGCTGCATCAGCTTTTGGGATGTTAATAGTTTCATTGTCTTATCATCAACCTGCAACTTTATGGTTAGCAATATTTGTTTGTATGATTGAATGATTGATTGATTGATTGATTGATTGATTTCAGCACTGCCTAACTCTAGGCCAACCTTTTTTCCCATGATTCACTTAGCATCACTTTCCAAAATGTCTCATTTTAACTCAGTGATCAGAACTTTATACATATTATTGATTTGGGGATTTATTTTGTATACAGTATATTTGTATCATCTCTCTTTTATATCTTTTTTAACTACATCCATGCCTTGCTTTTCTTTTCTCAAGCCCATTTTTATTTAATTTTTTCCTTAAGTTGTATTATCTTTTAATATATATCTTTTCTTCTCATTCAATTCTCATTTTTGTATAATTTGCTTTAATGTACTGCGCTTCCTTGGAACTTGGAATTTAGTTATGCACATTTTCCTTTATCTTTGCTTTCTACCTCAGAGATTTTGTTTGTTTGTTTGCTTTTTTTTGACATAGCAACAGCCAGATATTTTTCCTTCTTTTTTTTCCATTTCAGGATATTTTTGTTTGCTTGACCTTTAATGATGACATTATTTCTGTCTGGAATTCTTTGTCATTTATCCAGTCTAATCCATCAAATATGTCCTTTATCTCCACTGCATAATCTTGTGGAGTCCTGGTGGTAGTATTGACTCTGCCCACTGCCAGGAGTTTTTGATCCTGACCAGCTCAAGGTTAACTCAGCCTTCCATCCTTCTGAGGTCAGTAAAATGAGGATCCAGGTTGTTGGGGACAATATGCTGACTTTACAAAGTCAGCATATTAAACTGCTTAGAGAGTGCTGTAAAGCACTGTGAGGTGGTATACAAGTCTAAGTGCTGTTGCTATTATTATAATCTTGAAAAATAGTGCTGTATCTTGTTGATCCAAAGATTTTATTTATTTTCTTAATTTAAGTTGCAATTTTGTAAGAAAGTTGGTTATATGAGAGACGGATATTCTTTTTGCTGCTAAATTGCACTATTCCATCTTTGCTTGCAGAATATACAGTCCATTTGATTTTGGTATTGTCCATCTGGTAATACAGTTGTTGGAGGAAAACACTTGCTGTAAACATTGAATGTTCTGGGCAGAACCCCATTTCCTGCTTGGTTTTGTTTATCAAGCCCAAATTTTCCCTTTATTGCAGATGGTATTTTACTTCCAACTTTAGCATTTCAATCTCCTGTAATTTGTATGACAGCTTTTTCTCGTCTTGCATTGACAAGGTGTTCCAAGACACTGAAGCTTCCTTTGCATTTGTGGTTACAGCATAGAGTCCAATCACTCTGATGCTGGTTGCCTTGCATTCAGAGTAAAATCATTGTGTCGTTTTTATTGTTATATCCATATACTGGTCTTGACTTTTGTTTGTTAAGCATGATGCCTGCTCTAATTCTTCTTAAAAAATGTCCACAACAGATCTAATGTTCCTCTGACATGAGTCCCTCTTGGGTCATTGACTTCCAAATTGCTAGTGTTCAGTCTTGGCATTTCTGTTTTGACAATATCAATATTCTTAGGTTCATGTATGGTTCTGGCATCCCACATACTAACAGTATACATAATTTACAACCTCAAACTTTCTTTTGCCTCTGGCCCCATCAATGGTTGGACATCCTTTTGACTTTAATCCAACCATATCATAAGTATTGATACTTCTTATAGTTGTCATCTGCTCTTTCCCAGTAATTCATTGGTTACCTTCCAGCTTATAAATTCATCTTCCAGTATGATGTTGACATTGTGCAGGCTCTGAATGCTCCTTTGATTTTCTAGGTAGAATACTGGAGAGGGCTGCCATTTTCTTCTCCTTCACATTTAGCCTTGTTGTGATTTACCTATAATTGGTGAGCCATTTGGGAATGTACAGTTCTTAGTATCACTGTATTTAAGTCCCTTCACCATTAAATGTATGAACCACACTGGAGTGAATTACAATTTCTTCACCTAGGAATCAATTTAGCCTGATCCATGTTATTATTTACCTGTAATTGGTGACCCACAACAATACTTAAGTAGCACTGGATTTAAAAAAAATAGAGAGAATTATAATCATATAACTGTGCGCAGCATTGGTTCTTGAGCAAATATGTTCAATCTGTTCATGCAGCTCTACCTCCAACAGCTAGCATCTACTGTACTCACTTGCTTGTCCTCAGTGTCTTGTTTGTAATCTTTCCCTCCATGATAAAGGATGCAACTCACAGCAGCATTCCAAGTAGGCTTCCGCACACACACATACACGCACACTTATGTCCACAGAAAGAATGAGTAGGGAGGGGCTGCATTGATAAAAGGAACCTTGTTATATCTTGGAGAGCTTCCATGAGAAGGGTCAAATGGGCAGGTTATTCCTGCAAGATGAGAGCTGGGAAGATCTACTTTGCAGACACTATTAGGTCAAACTAAAAAGAAAGAGTGAGCTATAACAACTTTGGCTGGAACGCTTATCAAAGGAGAAATTCTATGGCTGTTCCACTTTTGCCCTCAGTAGCAAAAGACTTCAAATTTTGACCAGAGGCAAAGATGGTGGTGAAGATAAATGTATTTCCTAGCAAAACTGAAGACACTCTTTGTGAGGCAGTTGATCTGCAGCCTGGAATCCTGCTAATGGTGCTGAGTTAATATAGTATACAGAATCCTTCTGCATTGGCCAGACTGTCTGGAACTGCTGGAGGATTGTAATTCAGGAACCTCTGGGCAGGCACATATTATAAATTAAAATGTAATCATTAAAAGTAAGTAATTCTTATATGAATGAAAAGGTTTCAGTATTTCAGTCCTCAGACTAATGAACTGGTGGTCCTCATGCTGCACTTGTGATAATTAGAGCTTGAAACCCCTGATGTGAATAATCACAAAAGAAAAGATGTCAAAACAATTGATGAAGGTACAGAGCAGTACAGCCTTCACAGCATGAATATTTCTGGTTAATAATTAATTTTCATCATGGCATGATATGCTAGCTAGGTTGTAAAACTAACTGGGTTGGAAAAGGCAGGTCCAGGTACATCTCCAAATGCAAGAGTTTCCAAGTATTATTAGGCATAACAATTGAATGCAACTATTACCTGCAAACTACAGACACCTCAAAGTAGGATTAGTGCCTTAAGCATTGCAGGTACAATCCAAAAGAAAGGCTGTTGCAGTGGCGAAAAAGCCTTGTATTTCTTTGTAGTTCTGAAATGCCTTTTCTCCAGATTCCAATTTAATGGGGGCCTTTTTTTCATGGTAATTATGTTTTTGAGACCAGGAGAAAAACTGCCAGAGAAGCATTTCTGGAAAAAAAGATCAATGGGGAACTAATCAAAGAAATGGGGAAGTAATTTGGAAAATAATTTATTGGCCATCCTGTCATTCTGATTCATTTCTAAACAGGCTATTTATTCTAGTATTGTGATAGTAGTCTTGGATGTTTCTATCCAAAAGAACCAGCAGGACTTTAAGATGGCCTTCACCAGCCTGAAGCTCTTTTAACATGTTAGTGCCCAACTCCTGTCCACATAGCTAGCATCCTAACTCACCACTGCTGGAGTTAAAGTGCCAGCAACCCATTCTTGGATGAGCACAAAATTATACTGGCATGAAATCTGTTGGTCTTGCTGCCAATCCCTATCCTGCCTCTACGTGGGCCAAATGACATTCTTCTGATTTCCTTTGTGCATGACAAACAAAGCAGGTGATTGATTTCCTCCATCTCTTCTGCCTTCTATCTTCTATATGTCAGCAGCTACCAAGAAAAATAATCACCAATCACATGATGCTGCAGCCAGAATAGGTTGGATTTAGACCTGGGACTCTGTCCATAAGATTATCAGCCATACGCTTTTTTCTCTGTGTGTCCAAACTTTGTTCTGCTCTGGCCCAACCTGAATAAAGTTTTTTTTAAAACAATTCAGAGTTACAAAGATAGCCTTAACTACAGGCAGCTCTTTTACTTGGATATCTCACCTACTTCTTTCTTTCCTTTACCCAGACAACTGCTGAATTTTGAACTTCTCCATACTTTGTGAATGGAGGTTAGTCCCATTATTTCACTGTTATGCTATTTCATTATTGCAGTATATGTGTTGCATTGTTTCACTATTGTACATTTTCAAGTCTCAGCAGATGATTTTCTTTACATTTCATGTACATCCAAGAGAAGAATGGCAGCAGACAAGATTGGTTGAGAACCAGATTTTTTTTAAAAAAAATTTATTGGGGGGGGCTGCATCAACCTCAAGCAGCCAATAAGTAGTCTTTGATCCCTTCTGCTCCTTATCATATTGCTTCTACCACAGTGAGTACTGGAGTGTAACAGAATTTACACACTTTGCAACTCTCGTTAGAGTTTAAGGGGGAAAACATACTTTAATATTGCTTTAGTACAGCTAAGGACAATTTAACTCTCCTTCCCTCATGAGCTGAGGAGAAGGTGAAGGGAAGATCATAGGGACATGTCAAGTGGGGAAAGTCATAGCAGCTGCATTCTAGCACATTTGGAAGGCTTCAGATTGATTACAAATCTTATGTGATATTAAACCAGACAGAATAGGAATTCACCCCAGAGATGAAAAACAAAATGATAAAACCAAGGATAAAGAGCAGTTAGCTGAAAGATTATCTTTCTTAGCCTAAACCAGGAGTAGGCAGTACATGGCCCTCCGATTGTTTATGAACTAAAATTCTTATTTTCCATAACATGCTGCCTAGAATTGGTGAAAGTTGCAAGTCAGCAACATCTGAAGGTCTCACATTGTTCATACCTGCTTTAGATTATCCTCTTGATTTTTCAGTGTCCTAATTACTCTCACTCAAAGAGACTGTAGTGTATGCTCTTAAAGCATACACGGAATGTCAGCACAGCAGGGGGCTGGACAGCTCCAGGCTATAACCGCTTTTGGCGGGAAAGCCTGAATAGAGCTAGTCGTTGACAGCCCCAGGGCATGGTCAGTTCTGGCGGGAAGCCAGGGTTTAAATCCATTGGCCACCTGCACTGGCGGGAAGCCCAGGTTTGAATCTATTGGCTGTGATTCACCTGGGCAGGTATAAAGAGACGCCAGGTAACCCCTTTTGCTCCAGCTTCATTCCTGATCAAATAAAGAAGTACTACCCAGCTCAAGTGTCCGTCTCTCTGTGCGACCACGCGACATTGCAGAGACCACCCTACTTACCAATCATTTTGTACATAATACTGTATATCAGAACTATTCTTTAATTGGACTGTTTTACTTTTAATCAATCTTTGGGTGGCCACAAAGTATGTGGTAATTATACAGTGATATCATCCTCAGATCAAAGAGGTAGAAATTTGCCGTTTTCATTATTTGGATGGACCTGGATTTATTGCAAACAGTTAAAAATAAAATAAATGTTTGCAACCTATTAAAGGTTTCACTAGTTGTTTATTTGACAAGCAGAAGAAAACTATGCTATCATATTCAGAGCCTTGCTCAAAAATGTAGTTCAGGACTGGATACAGACGTAGCTCAAATTTTGCCCATAGATGCAACCTTTTCCCAAGTTATGTTGAAGCTTTCTGGAAGAACTTGGAAAATGGACAAAATCAGTGAGTACCATTTCAATCTAGGCCTCTACCTGTTTAAATTTTGAACTGTGAAATTCAAATGGTACTATCAGTGTATAGCTAGTGTGATTCCTGAGACACGGAGTCCTAGTTGAAAGGTTAGAGTCAGGCCAAGAAGGGTGAAGGAGTCTGAGGAGGAAGTAGGTTCCTACAAGCATTGACTTCAACAGGCAGGAAGGCAAACCCTAGAAGAATGGGGGTGGGGGAGGGGGTCTGCTTATTGTCCATGTATAAAATATAAAAAAGAAGTGGCAGCTGCTCCAATAGCTTTTTTTATATCAACTCTGTCAACAACAGTCAACAATGTCTGTAGTCCTGTGACTGAGGCATCTCCAGGGTTCGTCTCTCTTGCTTGAAAGGCATGATCAGGACAAATACAACAATGTCTGGTGAAGCAATAATATCTTGTAAAAAGAGGCTTCTGATTCCTATCAAGAACAAAAAGAGCATCAACTTGGTGCCAGCACATGTCTGTTGAACATGATCAGTCTGCTCAGCAATCTGCCCAGGCAGCAGGCTGAGGGATATTTCCATCTCCATAAAAAGAGCTTGGCTTGTCATAGCATTGCTCTCTTAGGTAATAAGATTTCTCAGGAAAAGGCAAGACAATTTGCCTCATTGGTGGACACCCAGCCATACACTGTGCTTCTAGATCAGCATACCTATGAGGACTATCAAGCTAAAGGACCAAATAAGTTCCTAAATACAAGGCAAACACATGACCCAGAATTTTACCTTGTAGAAAATAGCCCTTTTTTCTTTTTCAATTTAGTTGGGAAAATGTGTTGTTTTCTCCTGTTGCTGCCACTTCACATCTATATAGAAGTGGAAAATCTCAGAATTAACTACAGTACTGTATGCACATATATTATCCAAATAAAAGAGTAAATTAATGAGAACTGAACATTTCATCGGTGAGCTTATAAAGATGTAATGGGGAATTGCTGGGTGTTTGCAATCAAGCAAGCATGTATTTACATGGAGGAGTTACCACCCTCCATTTCTTCCTTCCCAATTCTCCAACAAATACAGAAAAGGCAGAGCATAGTCATCTAGATACTGATGAGAATTTAACAAGAGTGAAGGATTGGAGAATTAATTCAGGAAATACCTGTTCTACAGGTGTTAAATCTTTTAGCTTTAATGAAAACTGCATCTGCAAAACAGCTGGTTGGGGATTAGGAAAGTTGATGTCATAAAAATCTAATGACACCAGGCTGGAGGAAACTGAGATATATCCCAACCATTATTCAATCAAGCTGAGATGTTCCAGGTAAGGTGAACTACAGTTCCCATTGTATCCATCCTTGAATCATCCAGTCAAAACATCTGGTTTGATTCAGTGAGAGAAACATCTTCTGAATTCACAAATCTCCTAACTCGGGCCTTCACCTAGAATTCAAAAGGCGATTTTTTATTTGTGAAGAAAGGTTTATTGTACTTCATTCTGACTGGCTGAAAAAAAAATCTGTTCAGAAGTTTGGTAACATTATTCTTCCTTCTTTCTTCAGAGAGACAAACAAGGCTGTCTTTGTCAGAGCCAGGCGCTCAACAGACCCTTAGTCGCATAGTGCATTAGGATTGCCCTTCAGATTCTATGGAAAGGCTTTTCCTCCAGGGGTTGACAGATATACCATTCCAAAGAGATGTTGTACCACATCACAAGAACTGTAAGGCACTATATTTCAGGAAAGAATGAAAGTGTGAACAGACAGTTCAATGAAGCTTCTAAGTTTTTAGAGTTTAGAAAAGCTAACTTTCCAAGCTCTCCTATGCTCAATACTTAATTATGTCAATCAACATATGAACCAAAAGCCTAGTTAATGAAAGTATAAACACCACAATTTTTCCACACAACCACTCCAGTGTCATTTTATCGTTCTATTATTTTACTTCTGTTTACACTATTCTATAATAATAATAATGAGGAGGAGGAGGAGGAAGGGAACTTGGAGGTCATCTAGTCCAATCCCCTGCTCAGGCAAGAAACCCTATACCATTTCAGACAAATGGCTGTCCACTCTCTTCTTAAAAACTTCCAGTGTTGGAGCATTCACAGCTTCTGGAGGCAGGTTGTTCCACTGATTAATTGTTCTAACTGTCAGGAAATTTCTCCTTAGTTCTAGGTTGCTTCTCTCCTTGATTAGGTTCCATCCATTGCTTCTTGTCTTGCCTTCAGGTGCTTTGGAGAATAGCTTGAGTCCCTCTTCTTTGTGGCAACCCCTGAGATACTGGAACACTGATATCATGTCACCCTCATCCTTCTCTTCATTAGACTAGAGATACACAATTCAAGCAACCATTCCTTATATGTTTTAGCCTCCAGTCCCCTAATCATCTTTGTTGTTGTTCTCTGTACTTTTTCTAGAGCAGGCATGTCAAACTGCTGGCCCACAGGCCGGATGCATCATACTGAAACCACGCCCACCCCATTGCCAGCAATGGGGAAAAAGTCCTAATATGTTGCAGGATGTCAGGTGACATCACAAGTTTGACATGCCTGTTCTAGAGTCTCAACATCTTTTTTACATCGTGGTGACCAAAACTGGATGCAGTATTCCACGTGTGGCCTTACCAAGGCATTGTAAAGTAGTATTAATACTTCACATGATCTTGATTCTATCCCTCTGTTAATGCAGCCTAGCACTGTATTGGCTTTTTTGGCAGCTGCTAGCTCATATTTAAGGTAACGTGGTGGCTCATTGGGTTAGGACGCTGAGCTTGTCGATCAGAAGGTCGGCAGTTTGGCGGGTCGAATCCAGAGTGCCGCATAGCAGAGTGAGCACCTGTTACTTGTCCCAGCTTCTGCCAACCTAGCAGTTCGAAAGCACATAAAAATGCAAGTAGAAAAATAGTGACCATTACGGTGGAAAGGTAACAGCATTCCGTGTGCCTCTGGCATCTAGTCATGCCGGTCACATGACCACGGAGACGTCCTCGGACAAGTGCTGGCTCTTTAGCTTTGAAACGGAGATGAGCACCGACCCCTAGAGTCAGAAACGACTAGCACGTATGTGCGGGGGAACCTTTACGTTTACCTTAGCTCATATTTAAGTGATTGTCAATTAGGCTCCGAGATCCCTGTCACAGTTACTATAATTGACCAAGGTACCACCTATACTATACCTGTGCAGTTGGTGTTTCTTGCCTAAATGTAGAACTTTACATTTTTCATGATTGAATTTCATTTTGTTAGATAGTGCCCCATGTTCAAGTCTGTCAAGATCCTTCTGTATCTTAAGCCTATCTTCTGGTTGGCTGTTCCTGCCAGCTTGGTGTTGTCTGAAAATTTGATGAGTTCCCCATCTATCCCCTCATCCAAATCATTGATGAAAATGTTGAAGAGCACTGGGCCCAGAACAGAGCCACAGAGCACCCCACTACACACTTCCCTCCATGTAGATGCAGTTCCATTGAGGACCACATGCTGAGTACGGCCGGTCAGCCAGCTACAAATCCATCTTGTGGTGATGCTGTCTAACCCACATTTTTCTATCTTATCAAGTAGGTAGGGTGTGATCTACTTTATCAAATGTCTTACTGAAGTCCAAGGAAATTATATCTACAGCATTCCTTTGTTCCACTAATTTTGTCACTTGGTCAAAGAATGCAAAAAGATTTGTCTGGCATGATCTGTTTTTGACAAATCCATGTTGGTTTTTGGTAATGACTTTGTTTGCCTCTAGGTGTTTGCTGATTCATTGTTTGATTATCTTTTCCAGAATTTTCCCAGGTATTTAAGTCAGGCTGATAGGTCTGTAGTTTCCTGGATCCATTCCCCCCCCCCTTTTTTTTTTGAAGATGGGAACTACATCAGCTCTTTTCCAATCCCCTGGTAGTTCCCAGTGTTCCAGGATCTTTGAAAGATATAGTTCAGTGGTTCTGAGATCACATCTGAGAATCTTGGGGTGTAATCCATCTGGTCCTGGTGATCTGAAGTCATCTAGGGTGGATAGCCATTTTCTTGCCTATCTTAACTTGTGTTTCTAATCTGTTTTTTACAGAACTGTTTTTGATAGGTTGAACTGTTTTTTTCCCTTTGTGTAAAGATGGATGCAAAGAGTTGAGTAGTTCTGCTTTTTCCCCTGTTGCTTGTCACCTTCTTACAACTTCTTCTTACAACTTTCTCCCACTAATGGACCTTTTTATTTTGATAAGTTGCCTAGAGTAGCCCCCTGGCAAGATGGGCTACAAATAAATGTAATAAACAAACAAATAGGGCCTTTCCAATAAAGAAAAATGTAGCTTACTGCATCATCTGAACCTTTTCCCCTTTTCTCAGCTTATTTCTGCCTTGTATTCTTCTCTCAATTTCATACTCAATTGTATTTATTTATTCATATCCTATCATTATTATTTTTATAAAACTCCCAAAGCAGTGAACACATTTAATACTATTTCCTCCTCCTTTTAACTCAAAATGTAGAATATTACTGTGCTAAATGGGGAACCAAGCTAGTATGGGGGGGAACTATTTTTGAAACCAGTCTTTAATGTTCCCGATGTTCACTTTAAGTACAGTAGTTTTAGTTGGAAGTCTAGATTTCTGTTTTTACTATAAACCACCTTGAGTTTTGGGTGGTTGCCATTATATCATATATTAAATTATACTAAAAGAATCACAACAGAGTAGGGGGGGGAAATCACAAAATTCCACCTCAATCTGTGTGGTCTGTGTCTCAATATGAGTACTGTAAACCTATCATATCTGAGCTGCAAAACTCTGGATGACCACTACAGTATATAAATAGCAGCAAAATATTTTCTATACCTCCTGGCAGCCATCTAATCTTCATCTGGAGTTTTACAAACTGGAGATAGTAGTGCATATCCAAGTTTAGAGATACATGCTGTGGAATATCTGCCTCTCTCTGATGTGAAATTGGAGCATGTTGCCACCTATTTGAGAGTTAGCTTATCCTACTAGGTTGTCTCCAGTATGTACACAACACTTGCTCTGGGTAAGCGTCCTGCCATAGACAGATGCCTTGCACTATTGGATGGTAGATTCTTCAGCTTGCCTTTGCTAAAGCCAGCCAGTTGATCTCTAAAGCAAGCAGTACAGTGTTAATCTGAGTGACTGCAACCTCCATTAGTCTTGGCTGCCCAACAGTAACTCAGAGGAAAAAAATGAATCCACAAGGATTCAGATTTAATCTTCCATTGTGAGGCTGCTTCCAGAGGCAGAACAATGAGATTCTGTGAGGAGGCAGAGATCTATGGGAATATGATAGCAGATATATTCTGTTAGCTATCATTGCAAATGTCAAAGCCAATAAAGAGCAAACAATCCATTGTTAAATTCCCCTGTTTCCAACCATTTAGTACCATCCAAGATTTTTCTTTGCTTTTTTATAGACTCATTCCCTCTGAGAAACTACTTTGATTCCCGCTTCAAACCTTGTCCAGCCCTAGTCTGCCGGTTTCTTCTAAAAGCTAATGATTCTTCTAAATATTATTATTTGATTCTCCAAACTCATTACTTACTGTGATATGTAACTCCCACACTTTATTATAATACAGGGCAACCATATCTGGGCAGCAAACACTAAGCTTTTTTTTAGTAACAAAGATAGGTATAATCAAATTCTTTGTGCCCATTTCATAATGATAGGTTGCTGCCCTATGTTCTGTATTATTTATTATTAGAATTGTTTATCACCCATCTTACCTAGAGGTGACTCTGTAGTGTGATTGCTCACTGGAGTGAGGGGACTGGGGAAGCTATTGTATCATCCTTTTTGGAACCTATGTAAGCATGATTTCCCTCCCCCCCCCCAAAAAAAAAATTGTTTGTGCATTGTGTGCTATAAAAGGTTCCAATTTACACTTTGTATATTCAGTGTAAACATATCAAATTGCAACTCATGCATGCTTAGAAGGTAAATGTTCTTATTAGCCTATTTCCTATTTCCAAAGCGCAGTAAACAAGTGTGCCTGACTACCATCTTATTCCTCTTCCATGTAACTCTTTAATCAAAGATACTGGCTTTCCTATGCTATTTATTTATTTTATTTCAGGTTGTTATCCAAACCTGAAATGGCTGTCATTTCAAACTGGAGTTTGAAATGGACAAGTAACCGTAGTTTCAAATATTTTTTGTACTAGTCAGAATGGCAGTATTTTGCATTTGGATAGCAGAGTGATCTATAGGAATGTCAAGGAACACAATAAAGAGACACATAAGATAGCAATATGTGCAAGATCTGACCTGAGTCAGCCACGAGGACCAGAGGTTTGTTCTTCCAAGCTTTCAGAGTCATGCTGGGGCCCATCCTCAGAGAACATCTCAGATTCTAGGATATGTGTACTGGGCTGTTCTATGCATAGTATTTATGTGGTGCCTGGTTATGCATGGCTTTTAGTTGTTGATTGGGTGTTGATGGCTGGTCATTAAACTGTTGTTACTTTCTTGCACTGCTAAGTACCTGGTAAGCTGGTGGTAAATCAGTCAAATCCTGCTGACTGAAAAGAGGCCCATTTCCCAGGCCTCAGTCATTTCTCTGGATATATTTTCCCTGCTCGGCCAACAATCTTAGTAGCTGTGAAATTAAATGCATGCTCTTGTTCATGCAATGTGAGGTTACAATGAGTTCTCCTCTTCTAACCATCTGCTCGTGCTCTTGTAATCTCTGTCCTACATAGTTACAGGGGGAATCCATGCAGGGAATCCAGTAAATTACGTTAGAAGTTTCTCCCAATTCCAAAAGATCTTTGCACTGCATGGTACACACCAACTATATGGCACACCCTGCCATACATCAAAAATGTTTCAGAAGCAGTAGAATACAGCTTCCGAGATCTGCATGTGGGCATCACCCACCATCCAGAGGATACTATACAAGGAAAAATCATGCAGATTACAAAAACGCAAGCAAGCAGTTAGCCGGAGAAATGATTGAAGCCTGGGAAACAGGTCCCTTTTCAGTCACGAGTGAATCAGGAGATTCATTTACCACTAGATTACAGGGTACTTAGGAACTGAGGGCACAGCACAAGACAACAACAATCAGTGACTTAACAGCTGGCCATCAACACTCGATCAAGAACTAAAAGCCACACAACCAGGTACCACATAAATACTATGCATAGAACATCTCTGTGCACACATCCTGGAGACTGAGAAGTTCCCTGAGGATGGGGTCCAGCACAAGTCCAAAAGCTTCAAAAAAACAACCTCTGGCACTGGTGATCAACTCAGATTGGATCCTGCAAGATTATTCTGAAAAACATATATTTGCCTTCATTCATGAGCAATATGTGCATTTGTGTTCATTCATTGCAGTGGCTAAGGGCATCTACATTGTGATTTGTAAGTGATGATTATGGTTTAATGTTAAATATAAACCTAGAATACATAGCAACTCTGAAAGGAGATGGAGGAACAACATCAATGCATAGAGTTCTTTGGAACTGAGGAAGGTTATAAATACTATAAAATATATAAAATATATAAACCAGAACACAACTGACAAAAATCTTTGCTATGATGCTCATAAAAGCACAAGAGCTCCATCTGGTGAGAAAACCATCTGCTAAGTCCATTAAAGATGATAATATATTTTGCTTCACCACTTTGGTTTTTGCACTGATTTGAAAAGCAGAGGAACCAATCCAGTTAGGTATATCTTAGGCAAGAGGTGGAGTATACAACTGTGCCCAACATTTTACTGCTGAAAAGTGTTTATCCATTCCTATTGACCAAGTTCAGACATTATCCTAAACCATCATTTTTGAACTATGAATAAATTGTAATTGGGTGTAAATAGGTTAGTTCAAATAATTATAACAACAACAAATGACAAAGTACTATGCTAGACCAAAACTGCATATGACGTAGTATCATGTGCATACCAGATCATGTCATAGAACAGATTTTCTTCTTTTTCCTCAGTTTGTAGAAAGAAATTGCAGGATCCAATCTGGGTTAGTCACCAGACCAGAGGTTTAGTCTTCCAAGCTTTTGGGTTCATGCTGGAGCCCAGCCTCAGGGACCTTCTCTCTCCCAGAATGTGTGCTTTGGGCTATTCTATGCATCATAGTTATGCCTGGTAGGATATGGTTTCTTATTGTTTGAGGTGTTGGTGGCTGGCTCTTAAGTCATTCTTCTGCCAAGTCCTCAGCTCATAAGTACTTGATAAGCTGGTAGTAAATAGGCACTCCTGCTGACTGACAAGGGGCCGTTACTCAGGTTTCAATCATTTACCTGGCTATCTTTGTACATGCTTGGCCAACAACAAGCCAATAACAGGTGGCTTTCTTCCCTGATATTAGGAAATATGCAGCCTTTATTATAGTTTAGAGCAGAGGTCCCCAACCTTTTGGGCACCAAGGGCCAATTCTGTAGAGAAAGGTTTTTCCATGGACCAGAGAGTGTGTGGCTTTGTGTGCTGCCTGTACCCCACAGATGGGTTTTTGCTTGTTTGTGAAGACCGGTTGCTGGCATACCGCGGCCCGGTACTGGTCCACGGACCGGGGGTTGGGGACCCCTGGTTTAGAGAACAGCTATCCCTTATTTGAAGCCTTATCAGAAGACAATCTTCTCTTTGGAAGTATCCTACCTATGTGGTTTAAAGATAAACTATAAAAGGGAGGGTAGAAGCTTTGAAAAATCCATTAGCTATCCGTTCCTGCATAATGGCTGACTAAACATACAGCTCACAGGAAGGGAAATGATAAAATGTGTTTAATAGTCTTATCAACCAACTGCTGCAACTTTGAGGATGGACTTTTACAACCTGTACAAAACATGTAGAGAGGAAAGATGTAAAGAGTTGGAAAGAAGCCAATATAATACTAATGTCTCAAGAGGAACAAGATTTGACTTTAACAAGAAACTATAAGCCAACATCGGTATTGAATAAGGATTACAAATTGTTCACAACCATTTTAGCTGATGTATACTATATTTGGGCTACCTGAGGAACTGTCTCTACACAATGTGATTGGCCTGCCCCACTTGCACTGTCAGAAAGGGCATGCTATGGGCCCCATTGGCCAAAGAATTATGGTCTGCCGTGTCTCCTGCTATCTGGAATATAGTGCCTCGCTAGGTTCACTCCACTCACCACCTTCTTGGCCTTGCAAAAAGACCTGAAAACCTGGCTCTGTCAACTGATTTGGGCCGTCCAATGGAGGTGTCCCATTCTGGAGGTGATTGTAGATTAGGAAAAGATCCCACATCCACCCCGTTTAAGTATTGGTCATTTTATCCAGTTTGTTGTTAATTTTAATGTTTTAACTTTTAATGCTCAATATTTTTAACAGTCTAATTATTTTATATTGTTATGTTATGATGTTGTAAGCTGCCCAGAGAGTAAGATGAGTGACAGATACATTTAATAAATAATAATAATAATACTGAAATAATTTTGCAAGAGTTTATTTGTGTAGATCAATATGGGTATTTAGCTAAAAGACAGTTAAAGGACAATGTTAGAAATATGTTAGACATGTTTAAAATATTTGAAGCAACATAATAAAAAAGCAAGTCATATTGATTTTCTTAAGTGAAGAGAAGGAACTGGATTTTCTTGTTCAAGGTTTTGGAAGATAAGAATTTTGGACAGAACTTTATAAAAGGAGTGAGATCGATTTACACTTCACAGGTAATTGAGAGCCAAAATCATGTGGGATACAAAAAAGAACAAGACAAGACTGTCTCCTCTCTTGTTTATTAGGGTTTTTGAAATATTGAACAGAGATGTAAGACAAGGTGAAAGGATTGTGAGAGTAAAGATTTTAAAAATATTAATAAGTTAAAAAGGTTTGCAGATGATTCGGTATTGGTTCTGGAAAATCCTTTAAAGGATTGAATTGAAATATTAATGGGAAAATTAAAAGAAATTGGTGTAATAGCAGGTTTCAAAATTAATAAACAGAAAATGTAGATGTTAACAAAAAGTATGAAAATAGAAGATCAAACAGAATTGATGAATAACACAGGTTTTAACATTGAGAAGAAAGTAAAATAGCTGGGTATCATTATGATAAATATAAACTGATACATGAATATGACATATGTTACGACGTGAAAAGAAGTTTTTAAAAAGATAAAATAGGAGAAACTACAATTGTCACTGCTGGGGAAAATTTCTGTAATAAAAATGAATGCCTTACCTGGAATGATGTTTGTATTTCAGACAGCACGTTTTTTGACAATTTAAACAGTGGCAAAAGGATAAATTGTCTGGCAGGGGGCAAAAACATGAGTTAAATATAAAGTGTTACAAGATGCAAAAGAAAGAGGTGGATTACCTGACTTGATATTTTATTTTGTAGTTTGCTGTTTGGATGGGTTAAAGAATGGAAAAATAGAAGGCTTTTGAAGTTAGAAAAATAGAATGGAAAAATAGAAGGCTTTTGAAGTTAGAAGGACCATGACCTGAGATTTGGATATATGTGGTAGAATAATGTCAGTGTTAATATGGACTTTAAAAAGTATATGTAATATGAAATAGATACAAACCCAGGTTGTGCCCCCAAACATCTCTCAGCACAAGAAGCATTTTACAGATGAGAAGGAATAAAACAGCAAACAGAAATGGATACAATGGCTTGTAGATACTAGAATTTTTGTCAAGAAAAATGTAAACTAAATCAAGAAAAGAACTTGTAGCAGAGGGATAGAGTTGCCAATGGTTCTCTTATTTACAATTATTAGAAAGATTTAAAGAAGAATTTATAGTTATTTATTTGAACATTTTAAGACTGAGTTTGAAATAGAATCGTGTATACATGATGGACATATAATTCCTAAAATGTATAAACTTTTATTGAAAATTGAAACAGAAGAAGGACAAGTAAAATAAAGTATTGTAAAGTGAACTAAAAATTCTTTCTGTCTGTCTGTCAGTCAGTTTTTTGTAGCCACCCATCTCAGCCAAGTGAATCTGGGTGGCTTAATGGTTGGGATAGCTAACCAACTAACAGTAAAGCCAACAAACAAGTCCCTTAATGTATGCTGAGCCTCAGGCCTGGCTACCCAGCCAAGTTTTTAAAGCTTTTCGAAATGCCAAAAGAGTTGGGGCCATTCTAATCTCTAAGAGGAGAGTCTTCCACAATGCAGGGGTCAGAGCAGAGAAGACCCATCTTCTACTTCTAGCTAGTTGACACTCTTTAGCTGATGGAAACTGCAGCATGCCCAGTCTGCTGGATCAGATTGGATAGGTAGAGAATCTAAAAAACAGAAAGTCCCTCAAGTAATCCAGTCCCAAGCCACATTAAAAGTGACAATAGCACCTTGACCTGCACCTGGAAACACACTGGCAATCAGTGCAGTAGTGATGTTAAGCAGTCTTAGCTAAATCAAACTCGGCTTTAAGTTCTACAGAAGTTTAACAGTAACTACATTAAAATGAAAAAAAATGGTCCAGTGTAACCATGAAAGAGAGAATATATAAACATAGATAGATATAAATTATCTATATAAAATTTAAATTTGATTATTCCCTAAAGGTTTTCATGAGTAAGAAGATCAAAGTTATATCTAATGTTTTCATATATTTTTGCTGCATTAAGTGGAAGCATCAAGACTGCTCCCTAAACAAAACACAAATCTCAATAATTGACAGAATTTTACTTGAGGGACAAGCTAGCTTTCAAATTGAGCATATAGAAGAGCTGAATTCTTATTGTATTTTGCAACCTAAGCTAAAATAAATGCTTACTGATAATCATGAAAGTGTAGGACATAAAATCCATCTTTCCCAACAGCTGATTGTGATTAACATAATAAAAATCTTATTGCATGTCCTTACAGAGAAAGTTATTTAATAGCCATTTGCTTGAAGTGTGAAGAAATTAAAAACAAGAAGAGCTCTTAGAATACAAATCACCTTTGGAATTAAATTTACCATAATCACATTTCTCTTACTCCAAATAAAAAAGTACCAAACAATCCATCTATAGTTTCTTTCATTTATGTCAAAATTAGAAATAAGTTCAAACTTAGCAGCAGACAAAGCTTTTTAGCAATTTTTATGCCACTAGAAACAAATGAGTTAGAACAGTACTTAAATCCAGTTCTTATACATGAGAACATACTAAAATTTAAAGGCATAAAGTCTGATTTGCTTATAGTTATAAAATGACCAGAAGAATGCCGAAGTCATGTATTAGCAAAATGAAATTAGGAATCGGAAGTTGCTTGCTGGTGTATAAAACATACCATTCACATGTACAGTATTAGAATAGACTTTATCCTTGATAGGATTATGCTTATTTATTTTATTTACTTATATCTCATCTTTATTCTTTTTTTATAAACAACTAAAAGCAGTGAACATATCCAACACACCTTCCGCCTCCTATTTTCCTGTCAAAACAACCCTATGAGGTGGGTTGAGTCATTGGCCCAAAGTCACCCAGCTAGCTTTCATGGGTTAAGGCAGGACTTGAATTCACACTCTCCCACTTTCTTACTTAGTGCCTTAACCACTAGACCAAACTGGCTCTCATTATTGTTTTCAGAGTTATTAAAAGCACATGTGCACTATGTGGTTTTAAAACAAAATTTATAAGAAGTTTAAAAGAAGGACATACATGCATGTATGTATGTGTGTATGCATGTATGTATGTGTATGTAAGTATTCTGTATATCATAGCATAACTTTATCCACTTACTGTATATACAGTTTGGTAATAAAACCAAAGCATGTCAATCTAGGCCAGGGGTAGGCAGCCTTGGCTCTTTTAAGACTCGTGGACTTCAACTCCCAGAATTCCTGAGCCAGCCTAGCTCAGGAATTCTGGGAATTGAAGTCCACGAGTCATAAAAGAGCCAAGGTTGCCTACCCCTGATCTAGGCTATAAAATATCAGGAAAACATTTGTCTCACTAAAACTAAGCAATACCAGTGTGTTTAAAAGCACACTTGGTCATGTGCCTCCAATAAAATATGAGACAAAAGCCAATATACTTTTGTAGTAATCATTCTGGGGAAATTGTTATAGACCTTCTCCATTTTCATAACGTAATTGCTGTAAATTTTGTTAAAAAGAAAAAACTAAAATATCACATTGGCATAAGCATTCAGACCTTTTGCAACAACACTTGAAATTTAGCTCAGGTGCCTCCCACTTCTCTTAATTGTTGCTGCCATGTTTCTACACCTTGACTGGAGTCTACCTATGGTAAATTAAATTGATTGGATATGATTTGGAAAGGCACACACCTCTCTATAGAAGGCCTCACAGCTGACAATGCATACTGTAGCAGAGCAAAAGCCATGAGGTCAAAGGAACTGCCTGCAGAGCTCAGAGACAGGATTATTGCAAGGCACAGATCTGGGAGAAGCTACAATAAAATTTCTGCTGCACTGAAGGTTCCTAAGAGCACAGTGGCCTCCATAATTCTCAAACAGAAGGAGTTTGGCACAAGCAGGACACTTCTAAGAGGTGGCTGCCTGGTCAAACTGAGCAATCAGGGGAGAATGGCCTTAGTAAGAGAAGTGACCAAGAACCCAAGAGATCCTGTGTGGAGATGGGACAGAGTTCCAGAAGGACAACTGTTGTGTCTGTAGATTAATTAAATAACAACAACCATCACTGCAGCCTTCCACTGGGCTTTATGGCAGAGTAGCTAGACGGAAGCCTCTGCTCAGTGAAAAACACATGAAAGCCCATTTGGTGTTTGCAAAAAAGCACCTGAAGGACTCTCAGACTGTGAGGAACAAGGTTCTCTGGTCTGATGAAACCAAGATTGAACTGTTTGGCCTCAGTTCTAAACGTTATGTCTGGAGGAAACCAAGCACCACTCATCACCTGCCCAATATATTCCCAACAGTGAAGGATGGTGATGGCAGCATCATGCTGTGGGGGTGTTTTTCAGCAGCAAGGACTGGGAGACTGGTCAGGGTTGAAGGAAAGCTGAATGGAGCACAATTGACACACTCATTTTATAGTTATCAATCTTCTAACTGGGGTAAAAAAGTGCTTCCATAATAGGAACAGCTGATCACATTCATCTTCCTCTGGAATTCCTTCCATACGTAAACTGAGATTCCAAGAATATGACTTTATCATGAAGGATCTTATTAGACTTCCTTTAAAAAGTTACTAGAGTATTTACAGACTTCCCATCAGCTGATACATTCAATTTGATACCATGTTGAATATTTTTTTAAATACACTCCTCTTTTTATAAAAGTATATCTTTCTTCATCTCACCAGCTGTCATGGAGATGGTGTAGCTAAGCTTTTTGAGTGCTACCCAAGCAATCAAAAGACCCTCTTCAGTGATAAAACTGAGGATAATCATCTTTTCCTGGTTCTAATAGTAGCAATTAAATAATTATCAAGCTAATAAATCCACAAGGAGTACTTGAATATGCTGTTGCCTATCTGATTACAGTTCCATCTTGGCCACAAGTCACTCTAATTTGATGGGAATTGTTTGTTGAAAACTCAGTCAGATGTAGATTCATCAGATAGATCTGCCATTCAGTTTCTACTTACTTATTTATTGAATTTATATGCCACCTATCTACTTACTTATGTACTCTACTTATTGTAACTAGTTTGCAAAACAGACTGCCACATAATTTTTTAACCTTTTTAAAAGTTATTGTTTTGACTGGCTTCATATTTTGCAGTGACCCTTGCTTGGGTTGACACAACACGCTGAGCCACAACCAAAGAAGTCATATAATACTGTGTGAATACTTGGATTCTTTCAAATTTTCTGGTTTAAAACTCCTATAAAACCCCCATAAGCTAATTATCCAAAGTTCGGAAAGCTGTAGTCCAAAATACCTGGAGGGCATGACATTACTTATCCATTTCCAGGAACTGAATAGTTTGCCATTGACTGAACTGTTTAAAACAGCATTCAGACAGATTCTGGGGATTGTGTGTGGAAAATTCTATATACCGGTAACATAAACTGATCTCCAGTTCTCTCTCAATCACAACTTATCTCTCTATAAAAATACATACATCAATATTTTAGGAAAGTGAGTGACATTTAGAGATTATAGAGGAATCAGATTTTTTATAGAAAAGTTACCAAACTAAACTATAATATAACTTTAAAAATTAATTTCCTGTGTCTGCAATAGCACTCAGAAAGATAGCATGCTAATTCTATGATGGTATCGGAACATATTGGGAAATGTGTGTATATTAGACAAGTAGATAAGGGTAGCAATTTCCTATCATCCTGTCAGAAGAAATGAAACTAAGGAATGTGGGGGTTGAGGTGTTATTATTCTGTTTTTTGTTTTTTTTAAAAGAAATGTTACATGTCTAGCTATTTGTTGAGATTTCAATACCAGGATCATTAAAACATCACAGGCCTCCTGGTTTGTTTGTTTGTTTGGGGTTTTTTTTGGGGGGGGGGTTGTAATCCAAAAGAGAACTCAAGTCAAGTTTTGAAAAGAAGAGAAGGCCCTGGTTGTTATGGTTACAGAAACTCTTAACATCTAGGAAAGAAAATAGTGTCCTTTTAAAGAAGCAAGTTGCCATGACAACTAGCATCTTCAAAGGCCAGTTTATATAAAATATTCCCATAGGGTTCTCTAATATAAGAAAACTGAAGGCATGAAAGAGAGTTGAGCCACCATGAGACTTGGTAAAAGAAAGCCATTAATCAGGATAATGCTTTGTGGGATATACCTAGGGAAGAAGAAAAAAACAAAAATCCATGAAAACTAGAATAGTTGTGTAAATTTGTAGTTTAAGAAATGATTGAAGATGTACAGTCTGCCTACTACTAAATTGCTGCTATTTGTATTCTCTTTTCAAATTTCTAACCGTTATTTCTATATTAGCACCCCTTAGTGTTGTTTAAACCTAAACACTAATTTCTGGAACATGTAACAGTTATCTTGCAGTACAGATGTGTATGTTTAGTTGATCACCTATGTTCGGAACTCACCTATCTCTCTGAAAATTTTCTGCTGCCAAGTATACAACATCTAGCTACAAGTGAATTTAGAGTCAAACCACAATGGCATCAATTTAATCCTGCCCAGCAACTGAAGAATTAGCATCTGGACAGATAGAAGAAAGACCTGCTTGATTCTATGTTATGATGTAGATTTTTTTTTAAAAAAAAGAATGACATATCTGCCATTGATGCTAGGCCACCTCACATTTTCCCATTGGAATATGTAAGCAATAGATCCTCACTGGATATTGGAGTTTCTTGATTAAAAACTAAGAACGAAAGGAATAGCATCAAAATGATTCACATTATGTGGGGAGCTTTATTTAAACTGAAGGAAATTGAAATAAATAATAAAATAATATCAACTTTGCAAGATGTAGTTTTGAATGGCTCCTCAGACATTGCAAAACATTATAACTTTGCTCATTGCAAAAACAAAAGGAATGGATTTCCAGGTGATTACAAACCAACTGATTTCTTATTTACTAAAGTCAGTTTCCAATTCTGCATTGGCATCAGGCTGTACAGTACTTTAGCAGGACTAACCTACTGTATGTGAGTTGTCAAAATCCAGGAGACCTTTGGCTGGAAGCCAAAGAGATACAGGAAAATCTATTTGCTACATGTAATTGTTTGAAATAAGCGTTTTGCAACCTAGATATGGTAGCTCTATTTTAACTGATCAGAATAAGCACATTTGATGAACACAGCAGTTGTTCATAAGTTGGTATACTGAGGTTAAGATTGCTATTTACCTTTATTTTTTATTTTCACACAAAATGAAAGACAAATGAAAAGAAGCATGAAAAAAATTAAAAATAAGAAATATATTATGAATCATATTGGAAAGAAATCACTGAACTCAATAGATGTCAAAGTTGTGAGAACATTACATTTTTAAAAATCACATTATTAAACTTTAGCACCATGAAATGATATTGATGGTCTTTCTATTTCATGATAATCAGAAAGTGAACATTTTCTCTGAATCCAAAATTATAATCCTGAGTTCTCACTGTCTTTTCAGCATTGCAGAATAATATGTTTGTAACACTCTGTGCTTTATAAATGCATAGTTCTTGGCACAGTGATTAATTCCACACTGGGAATATTTAATTCCAACCACAGTCACATCTTTTAACCAATCTAATTGGACAAAAGTAGAGAAAGTATCCATCACCCTCTTTCAGTGGTGTGATTCAAATATGTGAACAACTGGTTCTCTGTGTGGATACCACATCAGGAAGTCCATTCTGGGCCTGGGCAACAAAAAATTAGCTGCCGGTTCTGCCGAAGTGGTGCAAACTAGCTGAATCCCACCACTGCCCTCTTTACACTTCCAGTATTATAGGCTTCACACTTAACCCTTTTTAAACATTATATAATAAATATGAAATACAATGTTTAGTCAATCCCATTTCAGGAAAAGAATTTTATATTATTTAATAATTTTTACCATTGTTTTTTTTTTAATATGGAGTATTCCAACTCTTCATTCCAAAGTCCTTGCAAACACATAGCATCTTAGCAATACCCTTTAGTTGTTCATTTAGAAAGTATCTTGCAGTCTTTAGGACAAGAGGTACAATAAAACTGCTGAATATGGAGCAAAATCCATTATCAGCGTCTCATAAAACTTTCTAATTTTGCCTCTATATTTTTAAAAATTTAACTACAGTATTTTGCATTCCTTAAAGTCACAACATATACTCAATGAGAAATCTTAAAATCTGGGAAGTTAAATTCCATCATCATGTGATAGATATAATTTAATATAAACAATCTAGGAGGAACTGTCCTTCTTATAGAAAGTGTGACTATTAATCTGGTTAAATTGCCTTATCACAGGAATATCTCCAAGTGAATATATCAGTCTTGAAGTAATATTCATTTTTACAACATTTACATTTTCCCCATAATCCCAGTGGGATTTTGAATTGTATATTTATATTTATTTTAACCTGAGGTAAGCATTGATCTATTTACACCCCCAAATAATGAAAGAAAATATCTGAAGGAGTTCAAAAAGCAAATAAAACCCAACTCTGTAATTTTCTATCAAAACATTATGATTTATAGGAAGAATCTGAGAGCTAGTTGATTAGCCTAATCACTCAGCAAATTGTTATGTAATATCAATATTTTTGCTACAGAGCATACATAATCATCAATAAATAAAAGCAAATAATTGGTGCATAATATTTTGTGAACAACATACTTCCCTTTGTCTGATAAAACATGTCAATAATTCCAATAGGACAGGAAATAAAGGATTTCCTTGATTACTTCCTTGAGACATTTTGATAGTTGAATAAAGAATTCCATTGGAAACCACCCTAATAGCAAGATTAGAATATTATATATTAGGCTTCCGGTTTGCCAAGCCAGCTGACATGGACGTCTGGAGGACAGCTCTCATCTTCCACGTCCAGTTTCACATCGCTGGGGGATCATAAAAGGGCCAAATAGTCACCCTGGAGGGGCGACCAGCAAGAAGGGGCTTTTGCAGAAATGGGGGGGAGCTTTAATGCCCCCGTTAGTGCCTGCATTTCTTTCGAACCAGCGGACAAAAGACTGGCCATAGTAATATGGCCCGTTACTAGGCTGCAGACAGCCGAAGCCAAACTTACCACCAGGCAACATTAAAGCAGTGTGGAAGAGACGGGGGTAAGATTCCTCTCTTATACCTTAATTTTCTCCTTTTCACCTAAATAAGCTGCTAAGTACCTTCCCCCCTGTGGAGAGGGAGGGGGGAATTCAACCCTCCCTTCAAATAAGCGGCGAGCAAGCTTAGGGGTGGTTTTTTAAAAAAAGTTGAAAAAAGAAATAGACTAAAAGAAAAGAACTGTCAAAGCACTTGGGGGCTGAACCTGAAATTGCTATCTGACTTTCTCTTTTAAAAAAATCAAGAAAATATTTAAGAAAAACAAGATAAGATTAACCTTGAACACCAGATGTGAAACTCCACCATGGAAGAGTTTCAAAAACAAATCTATGCTATGTGGGAATTATCTTACCAAACTTATTAGTTCCTTTCTACAGCTGGTGATGAAATAAGAGCTTTTGGAAAAGAATTAGAAAGCATCTCAAAGAAACAAACTCAAACTGTGACTACAACTAATATTTTATCGGGACAGAACTTAACAAAAGAAATTGAACAATCAAATACATTGGCAGAAGAATTAACTATTCAACAAACACAGACTTTTGAAGACCATAATGGGAAACAAGTGGGAAAAAAATTATTCAGTCCAGGACAATTATATCAAGAGGTGAAAATAATGAAAAGATTTGGCGCTGTTAACAGACTCCTCAATCCTTCAAAAATGGAGACTGGAGGGCTACTTCAATATGATATAACAACACAAGAATGCTTTGATGACCCTTAGGCAAAGAAGCAATGGCAAAGGAAGAAAGCAAGAGTAAGATTGAAGAAATATGGACATCCTTAAGAGGCCTGAAATAGATAATACCAAAATAGACAGGATTGTACTTGGATTACAAGAGATTGTTTTGATGAGTAGATAAAAATACTAATTAAAAAAATAAAACACAGATGTATGAATACTAACATTGAAATATTGAGCTCTTTAAATGACATGGATTAAGATGTATATATGTTAAGAATGATAGAATGTAACTAATATACTTGGATGTAGTGACATGTAAGGATGTATTAAATGTTGAAACAGAAGAAATTTTGGTTAATTTTCAATATGTGAAAACTATAAATGAGAAATAAGAATATTATATTGTCCTCCTCCTCTTTCTTCTCCTTGCAATTGGTATCCTAATGACTACCATTCTAATATTGTACTACTAACATTGATATGGAAATGAGATAAATAAGAAGTGTATTTATATTACTAGGTATCGGAGAAAATTGTCTAAAGGGAAAGGAGGTTATTTAGCAATATGAAAATGAGAAATTTTAAATGTTTAATTTTAATATCAATGTAAAATTAAAGTTGGAAAAATATATAAGGTATTTGATGTTTTAAAGATGGAATGTTAAAATATAAAATATACCAAAGTATGACAAATATAAGAAAACTATTAAATGGCTGATGGATAGCAATGAGAAGTATGTTAATTAGATAAGAGATAATATGTATTAAAGGAAACAAGAGAGAGGAAGTATTGGTTACAACAATTTGGAGATTTGTAATAATATGTATTTGTCTGAAATGGAACTATTGTAACCCAGACACCACGTTGCTTTTTAAAGATACTATTGTAATATTGGAAAACTAATTTTTAAAAAGGGGGAAAAATAGAATATTATATATTAATCCAATTCAGAATGAAAAATGAATTCTACATTCATACAATATTTGCTTCAATAAATTTCTACTTCCCTTTATCAAAAACTGCTTCTATATCCAATAACTTTATTTATTTATTAAAATTTATTTCCACACATCTCATGCTGAAGTGATTCTGAGCAGCAACTTACTAAACTAACTAGTCTGGTTAACTAGAATGCAGTCTCTTTGCTTAGATCAGCAGTACAGCTAATCATGCTGTGCTAACCCAAATAGAGCATTTCTGCTAATGCTGACTACAGTTTCTGCATGTCACAATTAGGCTTAGATAAAGGTCCATGCTTTTGAAGTGTGTGATGGCACAAGTGGTAAATGCACACTCTAGAAAACACATCATGAGAGGACATTTTGGAGAACTTGTCTGGCTGGCATTGCCTATCGTGCAAATTGAGAATAACAAACAATTTTGTGCAAAATATTCTCTAAAGACTAATTTCCACTTTATGCTGCAAAGCTTCCTTTGATTCTAGTTTCCAGTTGACTGAGAATTATGACAGCTGTAAACTAACAACCTCGAAAGTATAAGTTTGGAAAGGCTACTATACTCTAGTTGTATCTGATTTAAATATACCAAGGACCCCACCCCATCCCATTGAGATATCTGTGATTCCTCCTTTAGAAAGCTGCATCATAAATAAACCAAAACCATGTTACTGTTACATATTGGTCCATTACTTTTCTAAACTTCCATGTGAAGTTTTGACAGGTTTCCCCTATGCAAACAAAGTGAAGTCCTATTGTGAACTAGGAAGCCCAAGTTCAGTTTGAAGTTGGGACAAGACCTTAAAACAATAATTGAATATCAGACTATACTAAAATGCAGAAAGAAAATGGTACGACAACTCCTATCCAACCTTGATGAGTATAAATCACCAGGACCCGACAGATTACAATCCAGATTTCTGAAGGAGCTGGTGAAAAGGGATGAACTTCAAGAAAGAAAGAAAAAACACCCAGGAAACTACAGACCAATCAGTTTAACATCAATACCTGGGAAGATCCTAGAAAAGATAATTAAAAAACAGATCTGCAAACAACTAGAAGCAAACAAAGTCATAAGTAGTAGCCAGCACAGATTTGTTAAAAACAGATCATGGCAAACCAATCTTATCACATTCTTCGATAAAGTGACTAAACTAGTAGACCAGTGAAACACAGTGGACATAGTATACTTAGATTTCAGTAAGGCATTTGACAAAGTAGACCACAAACTACTAATTGATAAGCTAGAAAAAGGTGGAATAGACAACATCCCCCCCAGATGGATCTGTAGCTGGCTGACAAACCGTACTCAATGAGTAGTCCTCAATGGCACTATATCCACATGGAAAGAAGTTAGCAGTGGGGTACCATAAGGTTCCGTCTTAGGCCCAGTACTCTTCAATATCTTCATAAATGACATAGATGAGGGAATTGAAGGGGAACTCATCAAATTTGCAGATGACATCAAACTGTCAGGAGTAGCCAACACCCAGAAGACAAACTCAGGATCCAAAAAGATTTTGACAAACTCAAACAATGGGCCCTATCCAACAAAATGTGTTCCAATGTGGAGAAAAGTAAAGTCTTACACTTAGCAGGAAAAACCAAAGGCACAAATACAGATTGGACGAGACCTGGCTTAAAAACAGTAACTGTGAGAGGGACCTTGGAGTCCTAGTGGACAATCACTTGACTATGAGCAAACAGTGTGCTGCAGCAACCAAAAAAGCTAATACAATCTGGGTTGTATAAACAGAGGCATAGAATCAACATCACGCAAAGTACTAGAACCACTTTAAAAAGCCCTAGTAAGACCACACTTGAAATACTCCAGCCAATAACCGTACTTCATTTTCTTAAATGGCTACATGTTATAAAACAAGGTGATCCATACTCATTTAAGTTAATTGTGTAATTGTTGTTGTTAGATGCAAAGTGGTGTCCGACCAATTGCAACCCCATGGACAATGTTTCTCCAGGCCTTCCAGTCCTTTACCATCTTCTGGAGTCCATTTAAGCTCACGCCTACTGCTTCAGTGACGCCATCCAGCCACCTCATTCTCTGTTGTCCACTTCTTCTATTGCCCTCAATCATTCCAAGCATTAGGCTCTTCTCCACTGAGTCCTTCCTTCTCATTAGGTGGCCAAATATTTGAGTTTCAACTTCAGGATCTGACCTTCTAAAGAGCAGTCAGGGTCGATTTCCTCTAGGACTGACCAGTTTGATTGCTTTGCAGTCCAAGGGACTCACAGGAGTCTTCTCCAGCACCATAGTTCAAAGGCCTCAATTCTTTGGCACTCAGCCTTTCTTATGGTCCAACTTTCATAGCCATACATTGCAACTGGGAAGACCATAGCCTTGACTATATGCACTTTTGTTGACAAGGTGATGTCTCTGCTTTTAATGTGCTGTCTAGATTTGTCATGGCTTTCCTCTCCAGGAGCAAGCGTCTTTTAATTTCTTGGCTACAGTCCCCATCTGCAGTGATCTTGGAGCCTAGGAAAATAAAATCTGTCACTACCTCCATTTCTTCCCCATCTATTTGCCAGGAATTGAAAGGGCCGGATGCCATGATCTTGGTTTTCTTCATGTTAAGTTTCAACCCAACTTTTGCGCTCTCCTTCTTCACCCGCAACAAGAGGCTCTTTAGTTCTTTTTCACTTTCTGCCATTAGAGTGGTATCATCTGCATATCTTAGGTTGTTGATATTTCTCCCGGCAATCTTAATTCCAACTTTTGATTCATCTAGCCCTGCCTTTCTCATGATGTGCTCTGCATATAGGTTAAATAGGTAGGGTGACAGTATACAGCCTTGCCGGACTCCTTTCCCAATTTTGAACCAATCAGTGGTTCCGTGTCCAGTTCTCACTGTTGCTTCTTGACCCGCATATAGGTTTCTCAAGAGACAAATAAGATGGTCTGGTACTCCCATCTCTTTAAGAACTTGCCACAGTTTGTTGTGATCCACACAATCAAAGGCTTTAGCATAGTCAATGAAGCAAAAGTAGATGTTTTTCTAGAACTCCCTAGCTTTCTCCATGATCCAGCGTATGTTGGCAATTTGATCTCTAGTTCCTCTGCCTCTTCGAAATCCTGCCTGTAATTCTGGTAGTTCTTGATCCACATACTGCTGGAGTCTAGCTTGTAGGATTTTAAGCATAACCTTACTAGCATGTGAAATGAGTGCAATGGTGTGATAGTTTGAACATTCTTTGGCACTGCCTTTCTTTGGAATTGGAATGTAAACTGATCTTTTCCAATCCTGTGGCCACTGTTGAGTTTTCCAAATTTGCTGGCAAATTGAGTGTAGCACTTTTACTGCATCGTCTTTTAAGATTTTGAATAGCTCAGCGGGAATACTGTCACCTCCACTAGCTTTGTTGTTGCTCAGCTTTCCTAAGGCCCACTTCACTTCACATTCTAGGCTGTCTGACTCGAGATCAGTGACCACCTCATCATGGTTATCAGGGACAGTAAGCTTATTCTTGTATAGTTCTTCTGTGTAATTTTTCCACCTCTTCTTAATCTCTTCTGCCTCTGTTAGGTCCCTGCCATTTTGGTCCTTTATCATTTTTGCATGAAACATTCCCATCATCATCATCATCATCATCATCATCATCATCATCATCATCATAAGTTGGAAGGGACCTTGGAGGTCATCTAGTCCAACACCCTGCTAAGGCAGGAAACCCTATACCATTTCAGACAAATGGCTGTCCAGTCATTTTTCTTGAAGAGATCTCTGGTCCTCCCTATTCTATTGTTTTCTTCTATTTCTTTGCACTGTTCATTTAAGAAGGCATTCTTATCTCTTCTAGCTATTCTCTGGAATTCTGCATTCAATTGGGCATATCTTTCTTTTTCTCCCTTGCCTTTCACTTCCCACCTTTGCTCAGCTATTTGCAAAGCTTCCTCAGACAGCCATTTTGCTTTCTTGCATTTCTTTTTCTTTGGGATGGTTTTAGTTGCTACCTCTTGTACAATGAATTGTGTAATTAGATTCACAAAAAAGATGTTGAGAGTTTGGAAAAAAATCAGAGAAGAGCAACTAAGATGATCAAAGGCCGGGAGTCTAAAACATACAATCAACAGCAGCAGGACTTGGGTTTGGCTAGTCTAAAGAAAAGAAGAAATAGGGGAGAGATGATAGCAGTATTCCAGTATCTGAGGGGCTGCCACAAGGAAGAGGGGGTCACGTTGTTCACCAGAGCACCAGATGGAAGGAGGAAAAAAAATGGTTAGAAACTGATCATGGAGAGAAGCAACCTGGAATTAAGGAGAAACTTCCTGACAGTGAGGACAATCAACCAGTGGAACAGCTTACCCCAGAAATCATGGTCGCTCCATCACTGGAGATTTTTAAGAAAAGACTAGACAATCACTTGTCTGAGATCGTATAGGTTCTCCTGCTTGAGCAGGGGGCTGGACTAGAAGACCTCCAAGGTCCCTTCCAGCTCTATTCTATTCTATTCTATTCTATTCTATTCTATTCTATTCTATTCTATTCTATTCTATTCTATTCTATTCTATTCTATTCTATTCTATTCAATAAAAGCAGAATCTGTTGACTAGCATCTAGGCTGGATGTAGCATAGTAAAATGTGTTTGCAGGTCCTGTGGTCTCAGGACTCCTGAAAACCTCAGGTGCAGCTTTCTAAGGACTTCCAAATGGACACACATTCTGGAGAGAGAGAGGTTCCCTGAGCATCAGCATGAAAGCTTGGAAAAATAAATCTTTGGTCCCAGTGACCGACTCAGATTGGATCCTGCAACTTTTAAATGTTGCCATTGTTCCTATCACTGATATGAAAAGAGTAACGAATGACAGCCATTGTTGTTGTTGTGTTGTTATTAGCTTCGAAGTCGTGTCCGACCCATCGCGACCCTATGGACAACATTCCTCCAGGCCTTCCTGTCCTCTACCATCTTCTGGAGTCCATTTAAGCTCATGCCTACTGCTTCAGTTACTCCATCCAGCCACCTCATTCTCTGTCGTCCCCTTCTTCTATTGCCCTCGATCTTTCCCAGCATGAGGTTCTTCTCCAGTGAGTCCTTCCTTCTCATTAGGTGGCCAAAGTATTTGAGTTTTAGCTTCAGGATCTGGCCTTCTAAAGAGCAGTCAGGATTGATCTCCTCTAGGACTGACCGGTTTGATCACCTTGCAGTCCAAGGGACTCGCAGGAGTCTTCTCCAGCACCATAGTTCAAAGGCCTCAATTCTTTGGCGCTCAGCCTTTCTTATGGTCCAACTTTCACTGCCATACATTGCAACTGGGAAGACCATAGCCTTGACTATACGCACTTTTGTTGACAGGGTGATGTCTCTGCTTTTTAGTGTGCTGTCTAAATTTGCCATGGCTTTCCTCCCCAGGAGCAAGCGTCTTTTAATTTCTTGGCTACAGTCCCCATCTGCAGTGATCTTGGAGCCTAGGAAAATAAAATCTGTCACTACCTCCATTTCTTCCCCATCTATTTGCCAGGAATTGAGAGGGCCAGATGCCATGATCTTGGTTTTCTTAATGTTAAGTTTCAACCCAACTTTTGCGCTCTCCTTCTTCACCCGCAACAAGAGGCTCTTTAGTTCTTCTTCACTTTCTGCCATTAGAGTGGTATCATCTGCATATCTTAGGTTGTTGATATTTCTTCCGGCAATCTTAATTCCAACTTTTGATTCGTCTAGCCCTGCCTTTCTCATGATATGCTCTGCATATAAGTTAAATAGGCAGGGAGACAGTATACAGCCTTGCCGGACTCCTTTCCCAATTTTGAACAAATCAGTGGTTCCATGTCCAGTTCTCACTGTTGCTTCTTGACCCGCATATGTTTCTCAAGAGACAAATAAGATGGTCTGGTACTCCCATCTCTTTAAGAACTTGCCACAGTTTGTTATGATCCACACAATCAAAGGCTTTAGCATAGTCAATGAAGCAGAAGTAGATGTTTTTCTGGAACTCCCTAGCTTTCTCCATGATCCAGCGTATGTTGGCAATTTGATCTCTAGTTCCTCTGCCTCTTCGAAATCCTGCCTGTACTTCTGGTAGTTCTCGATCCACATACTGCTGAAGTCTAGCTTGTAGGATTTTAAGCATGACTTTACTAGCATGAGAAATGAGTGCAATGGTGCGATAGTTTGAACATTCTTTGGCACTGCCTTTCTTTGGAATTGGAATGTAAACTGATCTTTTCCAATCCTGTGGCCACTGTTGAGTTTTCCAAATTTGCTGGCAAATTGAGTGTAGCACTTTTACTGCACTGTCTTTTAAGATTTTGAATAGCTCAGCTGGAATACTGTCACCTCCACTAGCTTTGTTGTTGCTCAGCTTTTCTAAGGCCCACTTCACTTCACATTCTAGGATGTCTGGCTCGAGGTCAGTGACCACCTCATTGTGATTATCTGGGACGTTAAGCTCATTCTTGTATAGTTCTTATAATTTTGCAACCTCTTCTTAATCTCTTCTGCCTCTGTTAGGTCCCTGCCATTTTGGTCCTTTATCATGCCCATTTTTGCATTAAACGTTCCCTTCATCTCTCCAATTTTCTTGAAAAGATCTCTGGTCCTCCCTATTCTATTGTTTTCTTCTATTTCTTTGCACTGTTCATTTAAGAAGGCATTCTTATCTCTTCTAGATGACAGCCATATGCATTATATTGTATGCATTTGACTCCATTTAATTTAAATAAACATTTCAATAATTAAAGCATATGTGTTGCCTTGGGCCTATTCACTTTTTTAGAGTGAAAACCCAGCACAAGAAGAGTGCCCTTCAGCCCAAAAGAAATTGCACACTCTTTTAGAAAGAAAAAGATGGGTTACAAATCACTGCTTTCCACTAATGTGGAACCAACAACCCAGAGCTTTTCTTTTTACTCTGCAGCATAGGCTAGCTGAGACAAAACTTTTATTCAATAGCTATTACATTTTTCCCCTGGGGTGAATAATAATAATTTCTTTGCTCATTCTTGGCTCTTCAGAAAAATTCCATGCCTGGTTATAGAGTATTGATATCCTCTCAGGGGGTTGAATTTTAATACCAAATAAAAAAGGGGAAATATTCTCCTTATTAAAACTCTTAATTTAACAACAAAACCATAGAAGGCTGCCTAATGAGGCTGGTTCAGTCAATGAAATACATGCTAAAACCATAATGTCATCAAAACATAAGACATGACATGTTTTCCTTTTCTTTGATGCAGACAAGTGACTGTTGCTTCCTCACGTCATATAAGAGAGCAGTTTTCATGCAAATGTTTAATGAAAATCAGAGAAACTCTAAGGAATACTCTCATCTACAGTTCTTTAAAATTAGTGCAAAGAGCTTGCATTGAGACAAAGCTCAGATCAAACTTTCATGTGTTCTTGCAAGGCCAGGGGAATTTAATAACAGTACTTCATTTCCCTAAATGGCTCCATGTTATAAAACAAGCCAATCCATACTCATTTAAGTTGATTGTGTAATTAGATTCACAACAGCCCATTAGTGCAGAATTAGCACTCAGTCCTCGTACACAAAACAAGAAGCTGGTGAAGAAAAATGTGTCTTGATTGAAAGATGGGTACTAGAAACTCTGATTAGAACATCATTCATGCACAACTTCTTCTAACCCTGATATCGTTTTGCCAACTACAACAGATGTATATAGGATCACCTCTATAAATAAGATTCCATCTAGATTGCATGGACATTTTGCATGTGTGTCTTTGTGAGAAAGTGCCTTCCTGTAGGCATTTAAACTATACGTATGACCTTTAAGGCTTGGGCTAAATGTCGCATGGCATTTTAGAGATGGAATTTATCCATACGTACATATTCATTTTCCCTTCATTTTTTGCATGCACAGTGAATAAAATTTGGTGGATAGAGTCAAGTGAAAAAGCCTATAGCCCCAGAAGACCTTGAAAATGCTTCATTCTGTCCTAAGAATTGAAGCAGATTTCTTTTGGTTACTATTTTCACTGGAACACAGCACAGAACAGGAAATATAAGATGTTAATGATGAGGCAAAGCCCAGACATTCAGTATATGTTTTTATCCATGAGAGAACTCACAACTCTCTGGCCAATTGTTCAGCTGTCTCCTATCATGTAGAGCTGAGCAGTCAACAGTCTGTATACAAGCTGAGCAGCTACAGTCCTATGGACTGGGGAAGTGAGCCAAAGAATTTAAACAAAAACCAAAAAACAGTAAGCAGGGCATTGAAAAAGTAGTATGTCAAAAGGAAGAGGGATGGAGGCCTGGAAAAGCAGGACTGGAAGAGGGAGGGATCTGCAAGAATGAAGCATGAAGTATGGTATCAAGGTATCAAGCTATGCCTAGGCTTGACAGGCTTGGTTTGCAAATAAAGTATGTTTTAGTGATGACTTCATTATTTAGCAATAGTGATCAGGTTCACAAATGCTAAACCTTAAAACATGGCTATATGGCACAGTTATTGGGATTCCCTATCACACTGACCCATAACCAAGCAAACCACATTGGCATGCTAACCTCTAATGCAAGGCTTTAACACTGTGTTCCTTCAGTTTGCTCTTCCCAGGAAGAAAGGCTTGGACTACAACTGATTCCCTTCCCTGTGCTGTAGGTACTGCCCATTTAAAGAAAACACTTAGAAAAGCTAGAAGAGCTGTGTTCATCCTTATTGCCTCTATAGTCTCATATTATTCCTTAATCTATTTCCTAGAATGCCTGGGCTCCTTAATTCCCCTGAAATACTGTGCTTAATATTCTGGGCGCAAGAGTGCACAGCATCATTCCAGTGACAGCCAGAGATTAAAAAGTACAAATATAATTAGGGTGATAATATCCCTGCACAGTCAACTGGAATGGCAGTAGGAGGGAGGTGAGTAAACTCATTGGTATGCTCTTCCAAGCTTCTTCCTTGGCTCTGCCTCCACAATTCCTGCTTCCTTTGGGTAGCATTTCTGTTCCTGTAGCATCTCTAGTCTTTTAGAGGGAACAGCTCCTTCCCATTTTCAGAAGAGTCTCAGAAGGCAGTATTGTCCTTCTATAGCCCATCTGCTGCTCCTTTTATAGCTCCATAGGCACTGACTGACATAAATGCTCTAGCAGTTTACACATAAATGCTCTAACAGCTCAAACTATTACTTCTAATATGACTTAAAATGAGTACACTGGAAAATAGGTGTGCAAATGCAAGACCTAGAGTACTGTATACCTTAAAGCCAGAATTCTTTAACTCAATGAATGACAATGTTGAAGAGAGTTGGCTAAAACATAGCCAGTTATTCATTTTCTTACTTGAACTACCTTTTGGTCCCATTTCCTTAGGCCCTTTTTGCCCTTTTTCATCCACCCAGAAAAATGGTGGATGAAAAATCAAACTCATTGCCACTCCTTTATGGACAGACTCAACCCCTGCTCCTTCTTATTTAAAATCGATATGAAGCAGCTGGAATCAGCCTATCAATTTACAGAATATAGAATAACAGAATTGGAAGGGGCCTTGAAGGTCTTCTAATCCAACCCCTTGCCCAAGCAGGAGAACCTATACCATTCTGGACAAATGGCCATTCAGTCTGTCCAATCTCTTCTTAAAAACCTCCAGTGATGGAGCACTCACAACTTCTGAAGGCAAGCTGTTCTACTGGTTTATTGTTCTCACTATCGGAAAATTTCTCCTTGGTTCTAGGTTGGATTTGAACTCACCTAGAGTGTATAGATGTAGTATTACCCCTTTTTTGGCCATTTTTACTTGTATTCATAGTCTGTTTATTACAGCTTTTGGGAGGTTGCAAAGAATGAATTAAGTAGTCCTGCTTTCTCTGTGCTGCCCATCACTTTCTTGCCATCATCTCCCATTAATGGACCGATGACTTTGACTTTTTAAATTGTTTTTTTACATGGTGAAAGAAACTTTTTTATTATTGTTGTCGACATTTGTTGCAAGTCTTAGTTCATTCTGAGCTTAGCTTTCCTAAATTTCATCTTTGCAGATTCGGGCTACATATTGGTATTCTGCCTTATTTATGTGTCCCTCTTTCTATTTTTTTTATACTTGTTCTTTTTGCTCTTCAGTTTATCAGAGAGTTATTTATGCAACTGCACTGGTTTCTTCTTGGATCTCTTATTTTTCTTTTTCAATGGTATTGTGCTAGATTTGGCTTTTATAATCTCATTTTTCAGAGTTTCCCAAGTTCCCAAGATTTTCATGCATGGAATCTTTCCCAAGCTCTAAGTTTGTCAAAATCAGCTCTCTTAAAGTCTAAGATACTAGTCTGACATTTCAGGGGATAGTTTATTTTTTTAAAAATTTACTAGTTTAATTTAGCAGGCTCATCAGTATGCAGAAGATATGCATTTTATACCCAAGCAGGAGATATTGTGGAGTCCCAGTCCAGTATTTAGGGACTGATTAAATGAGTCAAAATACGCTCAAGATGAATTCCAACAAGACAGAGTAGCTATTCATCCATAAACCATATGGTTTGATTCTAGTGCCAATGTTGGCATTGGACCAAGTTGCCCTCCCTCTAAAGGAGTAGATGTGCTATTTAGAGATACTTCTGCTGGAACAACAGTTGAAAGCCATGGTGAGGAGACCATTTGCCAGTTTGGGCTGTGTTACTATTGCAACTTTTTTTTTTTTGAGTCAGATGCCTTGGCAACTTAGCAATGTTCTTATCACCATTTGTTTGGATTTTTGTAATGCACTCAGTTTGGAGCTGTTGTTGAATGTTTCTCAGGAAGTTCAGATGATGCTAAATGCAACTGCTTCCTTGCTGGCAAGTAGGAATCACTTCAGCATGGTTGCAGGTTAATAGGTTTCTGTGTAGAGTTCAGAAAGCTGCTGGCTGCAGTGACTTGAGCGCATGTGACCTTCCAAGACCTTTTGTGAAGTCTGCTATCTTGCAAGTGCAAGCTAGGTTGAAGACTCCCCCATCATGGGAGGCTGCAGATCTGAATAGAGATCTTTTCAGTGGTTGTCCCAGTCTTACGGAACAGCTTTTTCCAAGGTCAAGACAATTCTCTTTCTGTTAAACTTTCAGAAAGCAGATCAGGCAATATCATTCTCCTAGATCCTTGGGACACAAGAAGCAATGTGTTGGAGCTGCTGTCAATTTTTTTATATCTGATTTCAATTTTCTGTGATTTTAAAGGCTAAGTGACTTAATCAATTTGGTTTTGCCAATTAAGCTTATGTTTGGATTTTACACATTTGTAAACTGCCTAGATATATTCAGAATGTTGTGTTACTGTGGCTGAGGAGAGGATGAACAGATCTGCTCACCACCTTTTTTTCTTATCTCTCCTATATTTTTCATTGCCACTATTTCTGCTGGGAGTTGCAATCTTGTACTATTTGCTCAGGAAACACAAAGCCATCAATCCCTGTTAAAGTAGCTCTAAAGCCTGTCACACAGTGCAGAACACAAGCTGAATGTTAAAATGGGACACATTGAAGTAAATTCCCTATGAATCAAATTTTTCCAATCTGTGGCAGTAAGAACTTTAGCAATCTAAAGGAGTCTGTTATATCATGTTTTACAATTTGTTACATGTGATGCGGAATATGACTTCTTGTCCAAATTTCTAGATAATTTTGCAGGCTGTTTTGTTTTTTTAAAATCTGGGGAATAAAGCAATCTTCCAGTTCTTCCTGTTGTACACAAAAGATGAACAGTTTCAATTAATATGGTATCTTAAAGAATTAAAACCTGAAGAGGTCTAGTTAAGGATCTTTATTCCGGGGTATATCATTTGAACAGGCTAAAGAATCCTTGCACTAAAAATAATTCCTATTTTAGTTTTTTATAGCCCGAAGGCTCTAAGGGCTTATCAGCTCTTCCTGGTTGCTTTGCTGCGAGAACAGGTTAGAAACTGTTTTTGAAGGGCAGGAACAGATTATGTTGCTCTGTGTTCACATACACCCCATTCCACCGCAAATGGAGTTTCCAGCTGCATTTCCCTTGTATGGTTTCAAAGCACTCTGTTCCCTCTTACATTATCTCAAGTATTCCTGATTGTTTTGGCCAACGTACTTTATGTTGTAACTAGTTAACCCTAACAGTTCATTGTAATTAGCTAACCCTAGCAGTTCACATGGGTAGGAACAGTCCCTCAAGTGAGCCCATGATTGCTGTAATCTCTAGTGCAGGGGTGTCAACCTCCCAACCCGCAGCCAAATGCATCATGCCGAAACTGCACTCACCCCATTGCTGGCAATGGAAAAAAAGTTGCGACACATCGCAACACGTCACGTAACGTTCCGGGTTTGACACCCCTGCTCTACAGGTAGTGTCTTTTATCAGCAATGATATAATAGCACAACAGTTATAACACTTGTAAATGAAATGTTGTATTCAAAATCTGGTAAAAGAGTGTGGGTTTTCATTACTTTTTCTTTCCTTAAATTCGGAAATCATATTAAAGCCTCACGTAACAAGATTCTACAATGATGCAATGGAAAGTGACTTATAAATTGAGGAATGCTGAGATGTCTTTTATAAACACCAAAATATTAATATTACCAATGATTATTCAAGCAAATAACAGAATGCTGTGTTTTCCCGAGAATAAAACCCACCCAAAAAATAAGCCCTAGCATGATTTTTAGCGTACACCTAGTATAAGCCCTACCTCAAAAATAAGTCCTAATTAAGAGCCTGCCCACTCCATCCCACCATCTGGTTGCTTGCTACAGCAATGGGGCAGGAGGCCCCATGGTGCGCTGGTGCCGCCACCAAAAGTTGAGGCAAGGCAGGTGGCAGGGGTGTGTGGCCATGCTGCCATGACTCCAGCCGCCAGCTTGATATAACTCTCCCATGGCTGTGTGAGCAGAGCTGTGAAGGGGATTAAAGATAGCCCCTCCAGTGGGGGACACAGCTATTGTGCAGTGACAGCAGAGGCTTTTCACTGTCATTCCCCCTTGGCTCTGAAATGGGGAGCAGGCAGCATGAGGCAGGTGGAGGAGGAAGGGAAGGTGGTTGCCACTGGGCAGGTGATCTGTGGGGCAGGGTGAAGCAAGGGTGGCGGGGACCAAAGAAAGCTCCTCCAGTGGTGGATGTGGCTGTTTTGTAGTGGTGGCAGAAGCGTTTCACCATCCCTCCCCCAGCTCCAAAACAGCAGAGGGGGAATGGGTAAGGGGACTGAGCCTCCCCCACCCATCCTCTGTAGCATGGCAGTCTGACTTGGGAGGGGAACCAAAGGGAAGAGGTTGGCAGGCATCTCTATCCACCTTACCTTGTGACGCAGCACCAACCTGCTGGATGCAGGTGGCCACCCCCCTCCTCCTACAGGTACTCACCAAAGCCATGCAGGGCAGGGGAGGCATGCGCCACCTGGTCCTTCAGCAGACCCCACCTGTCCACACCGTTCTCCTCACCTAAAGGGTGCATTCCACCAGCACTGCCCCCTCATCTCAAGTGTCTGCCCTGGGAAGCTCTGTAAGCTGTTGAGGCTACGAGCAACCAGACTGTGGGATTGTTGGTGGGGAGCCACACGGAGTGTCCGGCAGGGGCCAGCCCAGCATTAGTAGTGCTCTCACTCACCTGTGCTGTGTGGGCTTTGCAGTCTGAGTGCGCTGGTCAAGGAGCCAGTAGGCTGTGGCTCCTGCCAGACACCTTCGGTCCCCGTGCGCCCATCACCTCCCACAAAAATAAGACAGCCTTCCAAAATAAGCCCTAATGGGTCTTTTGGACCAAAAATAAATATAAGACCTAGTCTTATTTTCAGGGAAACATGGTAATAGAGTTGGAAGGGACCTTGGAAGTCTTCTAGTCCAACCCCTTGTTCATGCAGGAAACCTTATAACATTTCAGACAAATGGTTGTCCTATCTCTTCTTAAAAACTTCCACTGTTGGAGCATTCACAACGTCTGGAGGCAGGTTGTTCCACTGGTTAATTGTTCTAACAGTCAAGAAAGTTCTCCTTAGTTCTAGGTTGCTTCTCTCCTTGATTAGTTTCCATCCGTTGCTTCTTGTCCTGCTTTCAGTTCCTTCCCCTCTCTATAAATCTTCTCTCCATAAATCCAGTAATGCACTTTTCTCTTTTTTCCCCCATGCATTTGAACCCCTTTATCTCAATTGACTTGAGAAATAATGAAATGATGGAACAGTGGACTTATTTTCTAAAAAAAAAAAAAGAAAGATGGAAAAATGAGGGGGTGAGGCATTACTACATTTTGAAAGTAGTAACAGTAATAAGACAAGTATTATAGTCGCTGTGCTATTATAACCTTGTGGATAAAGTAAAAATGGGAAGTAAAAATGGAGATTTTATTTTAAACCTGTTTGTTATTTTTGCATTAATAGACATTTTGATGCTCTGTAAAAAATCACTTTAATTCTATGTGTGTATATGTATTTACGCAAACACATATACCAATACATATGTACAATAAGACCTGCCTACAGGAAGGAAAACAATTGGTAATTGCTTTCGCTGAATAGAAAGATAAGAGGGCATAGCAACAGAGGAATTGTCCAATGGGAGGATGTAGTAGCTTACTGTCAGGTTGAATACAGTTCAGGTTATTGCTAAAATGTCTCAATATAGACAGAATTTTCTTAAAATGGTTTGGATTCAAGCTGCCATGAGGACAGGACAGGAGAAATTTAAAGTTTGCATAGGTTCCAAGAGAACTCCTTTGAGTCCACTCCCTCTTAGGCTGGCAATTGACCTTTTTTTTACATATATATAAAAAATTGTCCTTATTCTTGAGCATGCAGATTTCTGGATAAATAATTTAAGTAAACCAGCCATTACCAATTTCTATGATTTTAAATCCATATGAGTATAGAATCACTGCTGATTGCAACCATAGTAGGATATTTCACATTGTATATTAATTCATACAGCATTGTGAATATTAAGGGATTGTTTACATACAAAAGAAATGTCTTATTTGTATTGGATCAAAAATGAACTGGGGTTTGGATGAAACATTATTTATTCAGCTCAGGATGAATACATGTAAATGTCACATTTTGAACTTTGCATACATTTAAAGCAGAAATTTTACTAAGCTTATTTGGAATCAAATCCCACTAAAATTAAGTCTGTTAACAGCATGCTATATTTAATTAATAAAGGGTGTTTTTTTAAAAAAGAAAGATGTGAATTAATCCTCCCTGTGAGGTACAGAAGCTACTCCAAATGATATTCCAACATACTAGCTGTGTTTTGATCCTCTAGCCTTAAAGATGTTAAGAGTAACTCAATTTGTTTGGTTTAGAACCACTATTTTAGATTATGTTGCAAAGTAATTGCCTTTACTTAATTAGTTTATGTAGTAAATATATAAGATGCCTTTCAGTGCAAATATTTGCTCGAGGGAGCCTACATGAACATTTCAAAACCAATGACTAAAACTTAAATTTAAAACAACATGAAACAAATTTAATTCAAACTAATGGAAACAACTAAAGAAATATATTTTTTTTAAAAAAAGTTAAAATCAATTAAATGATTCATAAATTAATTCCCATTAAAATATTTTTACAACTATAAAATCGGAATCTGTGCTAAGTGACAATACCCTATATACAAAGAGTGTGTGTGTTTGTATTAGGGCAAGATTATCATACAGTCATGCTCGAAATTGTTGGCACCCCAGAAATTTTTCCAGAAAATCAAGTATTTCTCACAGAAAAGTATTGCAGGAACACATGTTTTGCTATACACAGGTTTATTCCCTTTGTATGTATTGGAACACAACAAAAAAGGGAGGAAAAAAAGCAAATTGGACATAATGTCAAACAAAACTCCAAAAATGGGCCGGACAAAAATTTCTGGGGTGCCAACAATTTCGAGCATGACTGTATGTGTACATTTAAGATAAGATGTTTAAAACCTCTCTTCACCCCTCAAGTTTACATCTCTGCTTTATGGGGAAAATATCCAGAAGACGTTCAATATGTTGACTGGCAAGGTGTATTTGAAGTCCAAAGTTTTGTTGCCTGAAATGTAATGTCACTCTGAACATTGTACTACATCAACTCAGCCTACTGAAATGTATTTTAAATTAATGCAAAATATATTTCCCAATGCATCAATTGTTTCTGTTTAATTTGTTACTAATACTATGACACAACTACTTTCTAGGCCAGTGGTGGCGAACCTATGGCACGCATTCCAGAGGTGGCACTCAGAGCCCTCTTTGTTGGCACACATGCCACCGCCGCCAGCAGCAGGTCCATCAGGCCACCGCCGCCACCCGGAGCAGGAGCCCCGCCCAGCCTCGTATCTGCACACCGCGGCACAGTAGCAGCCGTTTTTGTGCCTTGCAGCACGGTGGCCCATTTTTGCACCCCTGGGTTTTGCCTGCCAGAGGCAGCACTCAGAAGCGCCTCCCTGCCCCCCTGAGGGCACCACAATGCTGATGTGGCCCTGGCACTTTGCGATAAATAAGTGGGTTTTGGGTTGCGGTTTGGGCACTCGGTCTCTAAAAGGTTCGCCATCACTGTTCTAGGCGTAACATTTGAAATTTTGGGGAAAACTGGAAGTTCACTTTACCTGCACACAGGAAAAAAAGGGAGAGATTTCAAACTCTGGTTTTACATTTCAAGTCACAGAATGTATACCAAAATAAATGAATTTGTGTTTTAGTGTCAGAAAATAGTCATTTTCATGCACTGTTCTAAAATTCTTCATAGGGATAGTGGGATTCAACCCGATGAACACAGCCTGCCTTCTCTCCTTCTATGCTTGCCTTAAGGCAGGGGTGTCAAACTCAATTTCATTGAGGGCCGCATCAGCCTTGCGGTTGCCCTCAGGGGGCCGGATAGGTACGGCCGGGGTGGGCGTGGCCTACTGGGTGGGCATGGCTAGAGTGCGTATGGCCTACTGGGTGGGCGTGGCCAGCTCTACATCGTTCGCATCAAGGGTGCCTATGGGGGCCTGGGCAGGAGTGGGACAGATCTGGGGGTCTCTGGCAAGAGGAGGGTCTCTGGGCCAGGGCCAAGGCAGTGGGGACCGTTCCCTCACTGTTTCCAGGATGGCTTCGCGGGCCACACGAAACCACTTCGCGGGCCGGATCCGGCCCCCGGGCCTTGTGTTTGACATGTCTGCCTTAAGGTAAGAAACTTAAATTTTCATATGAAAAACAGAGATAAATGGCCTAAACTAAGAGAAGGACTTAAGGAGAAATACAATGCCTACCAGAATTTTAAATCTCTCAACTATCACTAAGGATAAGTTGAAGACACCCTTGTATGCTATTGCCCTTGTAATCTATCTGTAATACAGATATAAAAGATATTATTTCAAGTACATCAGATGCTCTATTTAAGCCAGGAGTGTCAAACTGCCGGCCAGCGGGCTGGATGCATCATAGTGAAACCGCACCCACCCCATTGCTGGCAATGGTAAAAAAGTCACGATACGTCGTGACATGTCACGTGACGTTGCAAGTTTGACACCCCTGATGCAAGCAATCCCCAAACTTTTCTATGTTGCCTATTAGTTGTCAGAAAATCTGCTTCTTCATATACCAAAGTAACCCAGTGGAAGATTGTATGATAGAGCCACTCAATATACTGTACATTCTGGAAAATCCCAAAGAAGGAATGGTTTTAGGCCATTTGAATAATTAAATCAATCTTAATGTGACCATCTTTTATTGAAACAGACACCAATCTTTCCAAATTTTTCACTCCTCCTTAAGGGGAACCATACTCCATTCTAATCTGCATATTTTACACCTGAAAATCCAAATATTTCTTCAAACAGTTTACTAAAAGGGAGGGGGAACTGCTGCAGGAGGATTCTGTGCACCTTCTCAAATAAGCTACCAAAGCAAACCCACAAAAGATTGTTGTTGTTGTTAGTTGCGAAGTCGTGTCCAACTCATTACAACCCCATGGACAACGTTCCTCCAGGCCTTCCTGTCCTCTACCATCTTCTGGAGTCCATTTTGGCTCACGCCTACTGCTTCAGTGAATCCATCCAGCCACCTCATTCTCTGTCGTCCCCTTCTTCTATTGCCCTCAATCTTTCCCAGCATTAGGCTCTTCTCCAGTGAGTCCTTCTTTCTCATTAGGTGGCCAAAGTATTTGAGTTTCAGCTTCAGGATCTGACCTTCTAAAGAGCAGTCAGGGTTGATCTCCTCTAGGACTGACTAGTTTGATCACCTTGCAGTCCAAGGGACTCGCAGGAGTCTTCTCCAGCACCATAGTTCAAAGGCCTCAATTCTTTGGCGCTCAGCCTTTCTTATGGTCCAACTTTCACAGGCATACATTACAACTGGGAAGACCATAGACTTGACTATGTGCACTTTTGTTGGGAGGGTGATGTCTCTGCTTTTTAGTGTGCTGTCTAGTTTTGCCATGGCTTTCCTCCCCAGGAGCAAGCGTCTTTTAATTTCTTGGCTACAGTCCCCATCTGCAGTGACCTTGGAGCCCAGGAAATTAAAATCTGTCACTACCTCCATTTCTTCCCCATCTATTTGCCAGGAATTGATAGGGCCGGATGCCATGATCTTGGTTTTCTTAATGTTGAGTTTCAAGACCACTTTTGCACTCTCCTTCTTCACCCACATCAAGAGACTCTTCATTTCCTCTTCATTTTCTGCCATTAGAGTGGTATCATCTGCATATCTTAGGTTGTTGATATTTCTCCCGGCAATCTTAATTCCAACTTTTGATTCATCTAGCCCTGCCTTTCTCATGATGTGCTCTGCATATACGTTAAATAGGCAGGGTGACAGTATACAGCCTTGCCGGACTCCTTTCCCGATTTTGAACCAATCAGTGGTTCCGTGTCCTGTTCTCACTGTTGCTTCTTGACCCACATATAGGTTTCTCAAGAGACAAATAAGATGGTCTGGTACTCCCATCTCTTTAAGAACTTGCCACAATTTGTTGTGATCCACACAATCAAAGGCTTTAGCATAGTCAATGAAGCAGAAGTAGATGTTTTTCTGGAACTCCCTAGCTTTCTCCATGATCCAGCGTATGTTGGCAAAACCCACAAAGATACATGTCTCCAAAACTTTCAAACTAGTCACTTCTCTGTAGATTAGAGTGCCTGTTTCTTCTCCTAGCTGTACTGTTTCTCAGCTTGAGGAACCAGAGCCTCTGGCCACATTTTGCAAGTTGTACTGTGTTGGAAAACTGCAGTGGGTCATTTCCAGTTTACTTTGCACCCAGCACATTCCCAATCTGTGCCTATATCTAAATCAAAGCACTCAGTTCAGCTAGCAAAAGGACATAACTTGATGTTTGTTTATTTATTAAAAATTAGTAGATGTCTAAAATGACATTGGCAAAGTAAACAATAATAAATAGCAGGCAAAAGCAGGGACAGAGGCATTAACAGCAGGCAAGAATTCATATTATCTGCATAGCTATATTTAAAAAGGCACAGAACTTTCCAGAGTCACAAGAAACAATGATATATGTCAGTGTTTCTCAATCTCAGTAACCTTAAGATGTGTGGATTTTCAACTCCCAGAATTCCCTAGCCAGCACGTTGAATGAGGAATTCTGGAAATTGAAGACCACATATCTTAAAGCTGCTTCAGTTGACAAAGACTGCTGTAGATAATCTGCATGGTCTTTGGTTACTCCTCATTAACCCTTCTATATACGTACATGGGATATAGGACATTCATTCATGTGCTTGTTTCCTGTATACTCACTTACAAAGATCTATGTGGGCCAATATATGGCTTACAAAAAAGAAACATTAGAAAATTAAATCTGAAAATCTTCTAAGAAAACAACATTGGAGAAGGGTTCAGAAGGATTGTTTTAAATTTATATGTGATTTTTTTTCCTGACACTGGGAAAACATAATTTTCTTAAGGCCACATAGTACAGTGTCTTAAGTCATTATTTTTTTACAGTGCGGTTTGTTAAATGAACCATAGTGAAATCATCCATTGCAATGAGCAAAATCAAAGAAACTATGTATGGTTTAGCATCTCTGAATGCTTTCACTGAGTTCCATGGTGAGGAAAACGTACCCACCCGCAAACTTCAGGAAAGCTTTTACTTTTACCCTGGTTTCAGGGCATCCAAGGAAGAGAATAAGTTATCTCCACAGCTTCTCCAAATGACCACGCCTTAAGAAGCTCATCTTGAAAGCTGTATGAAAGAAGAAATATATCATATATCAGGTGTCACAAATCCAATCTATAAGTTATCAGGCTCAACCTGAGTAGTGCAGAAGAGATCTATCAATTTTTGTCCGATAAGCTGACTTTGATGCACAAATGAGCCAATTCCCCAATGTGAGAGTCTGTTTTGAAATTGGAAGTGTTCTGAGGTCATAATAAACTATGCAAATTAAACAAGAGAGTCCTGAAAAGAATACTATTTCTCATCTCCCCCCACCATACACACACACACACCTCAATTCTCATAGCTCTTTTTCCATTGTCAAGCTAGGCAAGAGAAAGTTCATTCTCAATTCTCTATGGACAATTTAGTAATCAGACACAGTAATTTTGTTTGCATTCTTAGTGAGTTTTAGATTTGTCCAATAAATGCTTCAGGAACAAATTCCCATAAACCTCTTTATGATATAGCTCCATAGATGACAACAGAAATCACAATGACAAAAATATTATGTAAGACAAATCATGATGTCACAATGCAAAACCCAACTTTTTATACTGCATTTTTTTATTGCTATTTATATTTAGCACGTATTTACGTAACTTTGGATACTGCACAGACCAATGTTTGTTAAACTGTTTGTCCAGATTACCAATTGTTGTGGTCTTCAAAAAAAAGCCCATTATTTGTTGTTTTACACAAGCATCTCTGTAGCAACAGTTCCAAACTGGATCCTCAACTCACAAATAAATTGCTCCACGTCCCACCGATCCCCAGGACATATCCTTGCAGATAATTATCCCCTATGCCATGTCTGCTGGTATAGACATCCTGGTCATCAGCTGTAATCAAGTCTTGTTGTTGCTCATTTTTATTCTTGAATTCAAAAAACAAAGTTACCTGCCACCTTTATTTTTTATGACACATTTTTATGCACATTGACATAATTTTTGTCCTCTTCATTTTTTTTTATTTTTTATTTTTTTTAATTCCATTTATATCCCGCCCTTCTCCGAAGACTCAGGGCAGCTCACAAGCTTAGCAGTAGCCTTCATTCTATGTATATGCCTGCTTATTATTAGGGCTTTCACACACACACACACACACAAGCGGCATTATTACAAAGTCAGCTTATTGCCCCCCACAATCTTGGTCCTTTTCCATGTTTTGTAGTTGTGGAATCATAGGACTGAAAGGAATCTTGGGGATCTTTAGCCCAGTGCAGGAATCAACTCTTTTAAATCTGTATTACTTTTGGTTAACAAAATAGTGTATTCTTCACATTTCATATTATCAGTGTTTTAGCCTCCAAATTCATTCTAAGTCTCTGCTCTTAATCAGATCAGATGTTTTCAAAAATACGTAACGCGATATAAAATAAACAGAGATAGAAATGACATGTATCAGTATCTCGACTCCTTCTCTATTCTGATCCATTCAAGGACCCAGATTGTTGGGGGCAATTAAGCTGACTTTGTAATAATGCCGCTTGGGGTGTGTGTGAAAGCCCTAATAAGCAGGCATATACATAGAATGAAGGCTACTGCTAAGCTTGTAAGCCGCCCTGAGTCTTCGGAGAAGGGCGGGATATAAATGGAATTAAAATAAATAAATAAATAAATAAATTGCTCCAAAATAGCTTCTTACAATAACTTCTTGTTCATTTAAAAAAAAACACTCAGAAAAATAGTGAGCTTTTGTGGCACATCTGTTAGCCTTAATATGTTCCATTTCTGGCATTATATAAAGTTGTTGTCCTTGATGTAGTCAATGAACTTAAAATAAACATCCTCCTTGTATTCTCTTCCTCTCTATTATCCAACATTATTTGCTATCTGATCTTGCATCCCTCTGCTTTTTCTGAAATCTTGGCTCTTTATTTGGCATTTCTTTTCTTCCATGTATGCCTATTCTTCTATGAAAGGTCTTAAGTAAAATTTGCCAATGAAATTAATGCACTGGTTCCACAATTTGTCGACTCTCTTGCATTTCCTTTCTCAGCATAGATCTGTACATCCATTTTTTTCTGATCACAGTCTTGTTCCATATATTCTGTCATAGAGCTGTTAGCATTTTCATGGCCCCTTTTCTTGCAGCTTTAAGCAGTTCAGTGCACATTTCATCTGCATGTGGAGCTTTCCCCTTTGACAGCTAGTCTATTGTCTGCCAGACTTCATTTTCTAGTGGAGTTGGTTTGTGAGAATATTCTCTCTATAACTGTTTCTGTCGTTTTATAATCTCTTTTGTAAATGGTTTCAGCATAGTCTTTCCCTTTTCCCTTAATCTCATTTGTCTCTATTGAGAGTTTTTCCATAGTTACATGAATTCCTAATTTAACACCAAATAAGCTGTGATTTCTTAAAAATATCTCCTACATATTTTTTTTGTATTTTCCTTTTCCTTGACATTCTTGCCTGCAATACCTCTCCTTGTCCTTTTTTGCTTGATGGTGGAAGAATGCATCCAGTCATTGCCTTTCTTATTGTCCCAAGCTTTCATCCTCTGCCTTGTCTTAGCTATCATGATAGTTTCTTTTGAAAGATCTGCTTGGATCTTTTTCTCTTTGAAATGTTAAGAAATTTTTTTCCTGCTCCAGTTCTCACAATGTTTTTTATCTCTTCCCTACAGCTTCCAGGCTTCTCTTTAGCATAAATTAAGTATGCAAAAACTGTTCTTTGCAATGATCTTTATTCTAAACATATGTTCTTCAGGTTGTCTCTTGCTGGCACATCTATTCCCCTTAATTTTATAATATTCCAATAATTTATAGTCTGTCCTACAATCTCACCCTGGGAGTGTCCTGGCTGACTGAGTTTTAGGGCTGTGCGACACTTTGCATCTGAAGGCTAAAAGATAGCACATTAACGCAAACTGTTCATAAGATAGCGTCACAGTTCTGGATAGCAGTTGGGTGATCCCCCCCGGGGAGGGGGGAAATTGCAGCTGCTTTAAGAAGTGGGAAACAGGTGTTACATGAACACACTTCATATTCCCTTTTCCTATTCAAATCTAAAGAGTTGTGCATCCCACAAGTTTTCTGGGAGAGACAGGTTTTCCTTTCCCCCAACAGTTTTGGTAACTCTAACATTCTTGGGCATACCTACCATGATAGGCAGCCCAGAACTGGACCTACCTTTGCTTACAAAATCCTGTTCAGGTTTCACTTCCTATCCATGCTAGGGTGACATTACATTATGAAGGGAGGATCCAGCAACTGACTGTGATATTAAGCAATAAATGGAATAAATTGGATCTGCAATGAAATGTGACCATGTACAGAGGTTTGGTTGGTTCGCTTTTCTTCTGATATTTTTTTCCAGTTTTATTGAACTAATAAGTGAACAATGCTAAGTTGAACACTTTCTAATCCAAGGTCAGAGGGTGCCATTTTAAATATAATTTAGTACTTGAAATTATCAGATAGAGTTCATGTTTTTCATTCACACCAGCAAAATTAATCAATTAAAAGATAGTGATAAGGGTTATTTCAAGTTTCCTCACATGCTTAGTTACAGACTTCAGAGGACAAAACACAATGGAGAAAGAAGTACATTGATGCAGCCAGAATAAAAAAGAGGGGGGGCAGTTAATTGGGCATTCCCACTCCTAGCCAGACTTCAGAGTCTTCAAAAAGATCTGTTGGAAGCTCAGCCCATCAGAAAAGAGAAAGTTTACTCTATTGTGGACATCACAAATGTCCATTCTAAATGCAGATCAAGGATATGCAGAACTGCAAGTAACTCTGGCCTTGTAACAAATTCCATACTAGCTTGCCAGCTCCATATTCCCTATTCCCCTACCTCCAAAAAGCCTCAATGCTGCCAAGCCAATGGAGAATTGTTTCATCCAAGGAACCTGAAATGAAATCATCAAGGGGTTCAGATAGTACAGCCAGGAAGCTTATTATAGACCTCATAAATAAAAGCCAGTATAAGCTGGAGGCACTGCAAAGCTTGATAGGCCCATAAAGCACCCCAAGCTGCCACCAAACAGGCGGGGAAGGGTAAGAAATTTAATTTCACAGGATTTAAAGCAGGTGAGAGAGATATAAATGTGTGTTCCTAATAGTAATTAATGCTACTATTCAGGAGCACTTAGGCCCCAGGTTTCAAGAGCTTCCAAGAGCATGGATGATCAATCACTAAGGCATGCTTATAGCCCTCTGGGAAAACTGCCTGTGACTTGGCATTAACACTTTAGGATGGCATCTTTCAGCATTTCCTTTGTGATTGTTCTCAGCATGAGCCAGGCCTCATGCACGTCTGAATGGGAGATAGCAGAAGATGGGATGGATAGTCACTCCTCACGGCTCTGCTCTGTTAATGGGAAACCGTCACTTCTGATTACTGCTGGTTAATGTGATTTTACATTTCCACAAACAATTACTTCCTTGTCGATCTCTTGTGCCCAGGGGAGATAAAAAGAAAAGATGTATAAACAGGCACACAAAAAAAATATACAGTATATAGTGCAGGCACAAATAGCAATATTTAAAAATAGGTATGAATATATACCCCTTCATGGATTACTGCCTCGTCATGGCGAAGGGGCTTGCGTAATTCAATGAAGCTATGAGCTATGCCGTGCAGGGCCACCCAAGACGGACAGGTCATAGCAGAGAGTTCTGACAAAACGTGATCCACTGGAGAAGGAAATGGCAAACCACTCCAGTATCTTTGCCATGAAAACCCTATGGACAGTACCAAAAGGCAAAACGATATGACGCTGGAAGATGAGCCCCTCAAGTTGGAAGGCGTCCAATATGCTACTGCGGAAGAGCAGAGGGCTAGTACTAGTAGCACCAGAAAGAATGAAGCGACTGGGCCAAAGCCGAAAGGACGCTCAGCTGTGGATATGTCTGGTGGTGAAAGGAAAGTCAGATGCTGTAAAAAAAATTTCTCCATAGGAACCTGGAATGTAAGATCCATGAATCAAGGAAAGCTGGATGTGGTCAAACAAGAGATGACAAGACTAAACATCAACATCTTAGGTATCAGCGAACTAAAATGGACAGGAATGGGTGAATTTAATTCAGATGACCATCAGGTATACTCCTGCGGGCAAGAATCCCTCAGAAGAAATGGAGTAGCCTTCATAGTCAATAAAAAAGTAGGAAAAGCAATACTGGGATACAATCCCCAAAATGACAGAATGATCTCAGTTCGAATCCAAGGCAAACCATTCAATATCACAGTAGTCCAAGTCTATGCCCCAACCACCAGTGCTGAAGAGGATGAAATTGACCGGTTCGATGAAGCCCTACAGCACCTTATAGAACTAACACCAAAAAATGGTGTCCTTATCATCATGGGGGATTGGAATGCTAAAGTAGGAAGCAAAAGATAACTGGAATAACAGGCAGGTTTGGCCTTGGAGTACAAAATGAAGCAGGGCACAGGCTGATAGAATTTTGTCAAGAGAATACGATGGTCATAGCAAACACTCTTTTCCAACAACCCAAGAGACGGCTCTACACATGGACATCACCAGACGGTCAACACAGAAATCAGATTGACTATATGCTCTGCAGCCAAAGATGGAGAAGCTCTATACAGTCAGTAAAAACAAGACCAGGAGCTGACTGTGGCTCAGACCATGAGCTTCTTGTTGCAAAGTTTAGGCTTAAATTAAAGAAAGTAGGGAAAAGCGCTAGGCCAGTCAGGTATGAATTAAATCATATCCTTGTTCAATATACAGTAGAGGTGACAAATAGATTTAAGGAATTAGATCTGATAGACAGAGTGCCTGAAGAACTATGGACAGAAGTTCGCAACATTGTACAACAGGTAGCAACCAAAACCATCCCAAAGAAAAAGAAATGCAAGAAAGCAAAATGGCTGTCTGAGGAAGCTTTGCAAATAGCTGAGGAAAGGAGGGAAGCGAAAGGCAAGGGAGAAAAAGAAGGATATTCCCAATTAAATGCAGAATTCCAAAGAATAGCTAGAAGAGATAAGAATACCTTCTTAAATGAACAGTGCAAAGAAATAGAAGAAAACAATAGAATAGGGAGGACCAGAGATCTTTTCAAGAAAATTGGAGAGATGAAAGGAACGTTTAATGCAAAAATGGGCATGATAAAGGACCAAAATGGCAGGGACCTAACAGAGGCAGAAGAGATTAAGAAGAGGTGGCAAAATTACACAGAAGAACTATACAAGAATGAGCTTAACGTCCCTCATAATCACAATGAGGTGGTCACTGACCTCGAGCCAGACATCCTAGAATGTGAAGTGAAGTGGGCCTTAGAAAAGCTGAGCAACAACAAAGCTAGTGGAGGTGACAGTATTCCAGCTGAGCTATTCAAAATCTTAAAAGACGATGCAGTAAAAGTGCTACACTTAATTTGCCAGCAAATTTGGAAAACTCAACAGTGGCCACAGGATTGGAAAAGATCAGTTTACATTCCAATTCCAAAGAAAGGCAGTGCCAAAGAATGTTCAAACTATCGCACAATTGCACTCATTTCTCATGCTAGTAAAGTTATGCTTAAAATTCTACAAGCTAGACTCCAGCACTATGTGGATCGAGAACTACCAGAAGTACAGGGAGGATTTCGAAGAGGCAGAGGAACTAAAGATCAAATTGCTAACATACGCTGGATCATGGAGAAAGCTAGAGAGTTCCAGAAAAACATCTACTTCTGCTTCATTGACTACTAAAGCCTTTGATTGTGTGGATCATAACAAACTGTGGCAAGTCCTTAAAGAGATGGGCGTACCAGACCATCTTATTTGTCTCTTGAGAAACCCATATGTGGGCCAAGAAGCAACAGTGAGAACTGGACACGGAACGACTGATTGGTTCAAAATTGGGAAAGGAGTCTGGCAAGGCTGTATACTGTCGCCTTGCCTATTTAACTTATATGCAGAGCACATCATGAGAAAGGCAGGGCTAGATGAATCAAAAGTTGGAATTAAGATTGCCGGAAGAAATATCAACAACCTAAGATACGCAGATGATACCACTCTAATGGCAGAAAGTGAAGAGGAACTAAAGAGCCTCTTGTTGCGAGTGAAGAAGGAGAGTGCAAAACTTGGGTTGAAACTAAACATTAAGAAAACGAAGATCATGGCATCTGGCCCTCTCAATTCCTGGCAAATAGATGGGGAAGAAATGGAGGTAGTGACAGATTTTATTTTCCTGGGCTCCAAGATCACTGCAGATGGGGACTGTAGCCAAGAAATTAAAAGACGCTTGCTCCTCAGGAGGAAAGCCATGGCAAATCTAGACAGCACACTAAAAAGCAGAGACATCACCCTGTCAACAAAAGTGTGTATAGTCAAGGCTATGGTCTTCCCAGTTGCAATGTGTGGCAGTGAAAGCTGGACCATAAGTAAGGCTGAGCGCCAAAGAATTGAAGCCTTTGAACTTTGGTGCTGGAGAAGACTCCTGCGAGTCCCTTGGACTGCAAGGCGATCAAACCGGTCAGTCCTAGAGGAGATCAACCCTGACTGCTCTTTAGAAGACCAGATCCTGAACCTAAAACTCAAATACTTTGGCCACCTAATGAGAAAGAAGGACTCACTGGAGAAGAGCCTAATGCTGGGAAAGATTGAGGGCAATAGAAGAAGGGGACGACAGAGAATGAGGTGGCTGGATGGAGTCACTGAAGCAGTAGGCGTGAGCTTAAATGGACTCCAGAAGATGGTAGAGGACAGGAAGGCCTGGAGGAACATTGTCCATAGGGTCGCGATGGGTCGGACACGACTTCGCAACTAACAACAACAACAATGAATATATAATTATAATTATCTAATAAGCCTAATTCAACTGTCTAAAGGCTGGCTACTTTATTCATGACCTCTCAGTGCTAAGAATCAGTGAGTTCACTGAGGCTTACCCCAGTGCCTGTTTCAACATGTGGATATAATTATCCTACCTCCATTCTTAAATTGTACAAAAGGCCCTGATTCTTTCTATTTTTAACCTTCCTATACTTTCTCTCCCTTTTTTCTATCCACAAACAATTCTTTCCAGGAACAAAAGGCAGCCTTAACTCATTAGTTATTTATTGTGTCTCAGAATATCTCACAACTCCAATTTTACCTCTGACCCCCATGACACTGGTGTTGTCCTCATGTAATGGCATGGACAGCCTTATCCTGCTATTTTCTATAGCTCAAAACAGGCTTCATCTGCAAAACACACTGAGAGCAGAGACAGACCATCCATCATAATGCCACCAGTTCTTTCTGTCAACATAGCAGAGCTCTCCCCCAAGAACATTTTACAGACCAAGAAACTAAACTGGCTATTTCTATACAAGGAGGAATTGACCTAATTGTAACTCTCCCTCAAATCATAGGATTACTTGACTTCTCACTACAAGTTAAAACCTAAACCTCAGTTAACAGTGTTCATATAACGTGGTAGGTTTCAAAAGTAAAATTTGGGGTACCTTAATGCCATGGCTTGGGTCACAGAGCATGCTAAAATAATGGCTGGAGTCCTACAACATATGAACCGTAAAGTACACAGCCTGTCTCAGATTCTGAAAACCCAGACTTTGAACCCGTGACTTTTGTCTCTGCTAGATGTTGCTACTGGCAGAGTTGGTTGTGAGACAGGTGGTACCAGATGCTGAATTCATGCAAGCTATTGTTGATATTCCTTTAAAACAAATAAAGTCACGTTTGATGACTTCCTGGACATATACCATGATGTTTTCTTGGCAGTGATATGGAACTGATTAGCCATCCCCTTATTTTTGGATTTAATTTTTTTTTCTAAGCCTTATATTTCCTGATGATCTTCAATTCAAGAACTGACCAAATAAAATCCTGGTTCTTTTTGAGATGATCCAATGTCAGCAAGATGGGAACATGTTCAACTGCAATTTCTCCAAAACTAGATTTGCACCTGAATGTCAGAACTAACCTCTGAATATGCTTCTGTACTCCCCTAGGCTACCAGGCTGTAATGATACAACTAAATATCAACAAATTCCGACTTGAAAATGATCAGACTTGGTTTCCAAAGCTCATGTGAGTTACCCTCAAGAGCCAACTCAAGGAGAACTCTTCCTCTAAATAAGAAAACCCAGGAACATATTGCAACATGCTGGAGGAAAAAGTGTTGCCTGTCCCAAATAAATAACTCTTTTAGAAACGTTTTTCATACACTTGTAATGTCAATGTCAGAGCAATGTAAGCAATTAATGTACAGGACATGTATACGTGTGAGTCTGTTGAATCTCTCACTGGATTAGGCTACCTGATCATTTTTTTTCTCCTGGAAATAAGTGGTGGAAATATCTAGCAGAGAGACTCTTCCATCTCCAACTCTTCCACAGTTTTTAGCAATATTCAACCCAGCACAGGAGATCTAATCTGTTTGAGCTGGTGAGCACACTGGGAATTTTGAGAAGATGTTGTGGGCCTGCTTTCAGAATGCCTTTTGAAGGGGGTTTTTCCCATTCTCAGAATGACAGCCATGGGAAACGCAACCAATCACAACTGCTGATTTACCAAAAGGCTATTTGTCACCCACTCTAGCTCTTCTTCCGGCCCTTTTCCTCCATATTGTTCCTACTTAGCTCTGTTTTTCTAGGTAAATGAGCATTTTCCCCGAAATCAAACTCTGCACTGTTGCAAGCTGACAATATGGTGCCCCTCCAGGGCCCAAAGAAATTCTTGGAAAGAAAGATGATACTGGAGGTTTTCCACTACACCAGCTTTTCATTTTCATTTCACAATATGCCGGCATTAGAGTATGCCAGCTTCTGAATATGCCAGGTTTTCATTTTAAAAAATTAAAATAATGTTTTAAATAAAAAATGCAGATGAGAAAGGAAGCCTTGGCAGGTGCCAAGTGTCTATAGCCATATTGGCGGACTGACTACCACACTGGGAAACTCAGATCAAGTTCACTGTTAAATTAGCCTTTGGCTTTCATTTTCTTTACTCTTGTCTGGTCCAGCATTTCCAAGCCCAGAATTAATGCTGGACGTATGTGATGCATCTATGTCCCAAATCAAACATTTATAAGTTATGACTATCACTACCATTCTATCTCTTTAGTATTTCCTGCTCCCCTTTTGTCTTTATATCTCTACATTCTTTGTTGATCAGGTTCAGGATCCCTTTATCCTAATATTACCTCATCTGTCTCATTTACTATATGAATCTGGACCTGTATTTGTTTATTTACTTATCTAGAAACAGGCTTCGTCTCAATCCTGCCAAGACTGAGTGGCTGTGCATACCGGCATCTCGGGTCAACCAGACTATTCCATCTCTAACGATGGGGGGTGAGGTGTTACCCCCCGTTGATAGGGCTCGCAACTTGGGCGTCCTCCTGGATTCGCAGCTCACTTTTGAAGACCATATAGGAGCCGTGACCAGGGGGGCTTTTGCCCAGGTTCACCTGGTGCGCCAGTTGCGACCCTACCTGGACCGAGATGCCCTACACACAGTCACTCATGCGCTCATGACCTCCCGTTTAGACTACTGCAATGCTCTCTACATGGGGCTGCCCTTGAGGACCACCCGGAGGCTTCAGCTGGTGCAGAATGCAGCCGCGCGAGCCGTGATGGGGGTCTCCCGATACTCCCATGTAACACCTCTACTCCGCGAGCTGCATTGGCTTCCGGTTGCCCTTCGGGTGAGATTCAAGGTGCTGGTGATGACCTATAAAGCCCTAAATGGCAAGGGTCCGGGATATTTGAGGGAACACCTGCTGCCAGCATCAAGCTCCCTTCGTCCAGTGCGCTCCCACAGGGAGGGTCTTCTCAGGGTGCCGCCGGTTAAAGATTGCCGGCGGGTAACACCCAGGGGTAGGGCCTTCTCAGTGGGTGCGCCTGCCCTGTGGAACCAGCTGCCTGCGAAGCTTAGGACTGCTCCCAACCTCCGTTCATTCCGTCGGGACCTGAAGACCTGGCTCTTTGAGCTCCCTGGCCCAGGCTGAGAATTTTTTTTAATTTTAATTTTAACTGGGTTTTTATTTTTCTCAGGGTTTTATTTAATCTTTTTAATTTGTTTTAACGTTTGTATTGCCTTTCTTTTAAATTTAATTTAATTGAATTTATTAATATTTCTATACCGCCCTTCTCCCGAAGGACTCAGGGCGGTGTACAGGGCAAGAATAAAACACAGAAATTACAAAAGATAAAAAGTAATTAAATACATGCCCAATTAAAAATACAGTTAATACATACTAAAAACCCCAATAAAAATAATAAAAACCCCACCAATCCCCCCTCAGGCCAGGCCGGCTTGCTCGAACAAGTATGTTTTTAGATCGCGGCGAAAGGAGCGAAGATCGGGCGCCGTCCGGAGCTCAACCGGTAACTGGTTCCATAGCTCCGGGGCACCCACAGAGAAGGATCTCCCCCTGGGGGCCACCAGTCGACATTCTCTGACCGGTGGCACCCTGAGGAGGCCCTCTCTGTGGGAACGCACAGGGCGGAGGGAAGTAGACGCCGGCAGCAGGTGTTCCCTAAGGTACTCTGGACCCCTGCCATGTAGGGCTTTAAACACCATTACTAATACCTTGAATCTCACCCGGAAGACAACTGGCAACCAATGCAGCTCACGGAGCAGAGGTGTGACATGGGAGTATCGGGAGACTCCCAACACAACTCTCGCGGCTGCATTCTGTACCAGTTGGAGCCTCCAGGTGGTCCTCAAGGGAATGCCCTGTAAACCGCCCTGAGTCCTTCGGGAAAGGGCGGTATATAAATCTAAATAAATAAATAAATAAATTTAGGGGTGGTGCAATGGCTCAGCAGTTAAGACACTGTGTTTGTCAGCTGGAAAGCTGGCAGCCCAAGTTCAAGGCCAGTTCGCACCACTTCGACAGAACCGGTAGCTAATTTTTTGTGGACTTTTCTGGACTTCCGGAAACAGCATCCACACAGAGAACCAGTTGGTCACATATTTGAATCCCACCATTTCTGAGCACCATACAATGGGGTGAGCTCCCATCTTCGCCATAGCGGTTTGAAAGCATGCAAGTAGATAAATAGGTACCAAGTAGGAAGGTAATAGCATTCCATGATGTTATGCTGGCCACATGACCATGGAAATGTCTTTGGACAGCACTGGCTCAATGGCCTTGAAATGGAGATGAGCACGGCCTCCTACAGTCGGCAATGACTAGCAGAGTAAAATCCACAGAGAATCCTTTATAAATTTATGAAATTTATTAATGATCTTAGTCTGGCCAACTCTAGATGATTTACAGGCATACAGAATAATAATGCAAACATGAAGAATCAAAAGTAATATAATGAAAACGACAGTACAGTACAGGTAGACTTCAACCAGTTATTCAGCAACCATTCAAAGTTACAACAGCACTGAATATGAGAGATTTATGACCTCTCCACAAAGTTGTGGCTTTTGCAGCATCTCCACACTCACACAATTGCAATTCAGGCACTTGGCAACCAGCTCAAAATTACACACAGTTGCAACATCCCGTGGTCATGTGATCCTCTTTGCAACTTTCCCCGCCAGCTTCTACCAAGCAAGGTCAAATGGGGAAGCTCAGGAGGTCACAAGTTTCTCCCACTCCTGCCTCATTTTTGCCTGCCCACATTTTATAGCATCTGCCCATGGCACCCATCTGCCTACCCGCATCCTATAGGGCAGGGGTCCCCAACCCCTGGTCCATGGACCAGTACCAGGCCACAGCATGCCAGCAACCGGTCTGCAGAAACAAGAAAAGCCCCATCCACAGGATGCAGGCAGCACACAAAACCACACCCTCTTCACTCCACGGAACAACCTCTCTCCAAGGAACTGGTCCCTGGTGCTCAAAAGGTTGGGGACCTCTGCTATAGGGGCTATGATAGCCGCTGTCCTGTATAGTGTGTGTCCAGGGCACCTGCCCACTCACACACATTCCACAGCACCCACCCACTTGTAGCTTTTACCCACCAGCCTGCTTTCCTTGGATTCCTGCTTCTTCCTACACTGAAGTCATGTGAGTCCTTGCTTAACGGCCTGTGTGAACCTGGGATTACAACAGCAACCAGGACTGCCAAGATTACCATCAACTAAGCAATAGGGTCATGTGATACTGTACTTTATCATCACATCGCTTAGTGATGGAAATTTGGCCCCAACTGCCATCATAATCCAACGACTACCTGTAACACAATAATTTTGATGTCAGTGGTTCATCAGTCCCCAAAGACATTTCAGACAAACCAAGCCTTTAAACTTTTATTGCCTTAACAATAGCTGATTGATGCAAAAAGACACTATCAAATTACTACTGGGAAATAGCTTGACTTGACATTGCAGCTAGATCTTTCTGTGGGGGAATGAATCAACAAAGTGGCTGGTGGTAAAAGGATGCAGAACAGAATTAGGAAAGAAAATGCTGTGGCTTAAGAACGATACTGCAAATAAAATAAATTCTTCCAGGCTTTAGACGATAGCTTGCTTATTCCAGAAAAGCCAATCCTTCAAGCAAAAGCAAGACAAGAAGTCCATTCCTGAAGACTAATTTATTTATTTATTATTATTGATTTATTACATTTATTTGCTGCCCATCTCATCACAGGGTGACCCTGGACAGCTTACAAAGTTAAAAAATTAAGACTATCTATGACTGGATATCGTTATGACTGAGATGAGATACAGGTAGTCCTCATGTTACAATGGCAATTGGAACAGAATGACTGCTGGTCAGTGATGCAGTTATAAAATGCAACATTACTTGATCACATTGCTTAGCAATAGCAATTTTGGCAGTCCTGGTGGCTATTGTTAAGCAAGAACCCCATGTGAGTGGTTAAGTGAGGACCTCATGTGACTTTTGACTTCCTGCTGGCTTTCCCACTGACTTTGCTTGTAAGAAGGAACATCGGAAACTGCAAACATGTGACTGCAGCATGTTGTGACATTATAATTGTGAGCTGGGCACCAAGTATCCAAATCTCAATAGCGTGATCACAAGGATGCTGTGAATTCCAAGGACCAGTCATAAATCCCCCTTATTAATCACCATTGCAAGCTTGAATTTTCTAAACCATTCATAACCCAAGGGCCACATATAATTCCTTTCAAATAAAACTCTGTTGAGCAGGTATGACCTCCAATTCAAATCTCCATGTAACTGATGGCTTCAGCAGCCATCTATGCAGTCTAAGTTCCTGATCGGTAACAGCCATCTCTGTGATTAGAGATTATTACAAAATTATGAGTTTATTATGTGCAGAGAGAAACACAGAAGAGTGCTGCTATTAACTGGAAAACACTGATATCTTCTGCTTCTTAAATCAGCACTGAAGAATCTGTTATGCCACACTCCCCAACGCAGAGCTATTGTATTTCGCATAAAGTGTTCACCTATGCACAGAGATATTGAAGCATAGGAACTATTCAAATATCCCACACTGATATTGAAGACTATGTCAACTTAAAATGCCAGTAATGTCTTTTGGTCTCAGATGGGAGAACAGCCACACAGAATGGGACAAATTGATTCCAGATCCCTGATAAAAACTATACTTGAAAAATGTATCATGAACTAAATGTGGCACAGAAAAAGCTATTCATGTGAAATCAAATAAATAAAATTTCCTTCTGACCCCTGTGGGAAGTATGTGTGTTCTTCAATCTCGGGTCCTCTACCAGAGGCTTGAGAGTTTGAGGGTTCTGTGCAAAATCTTAGCTGTTCTTAGCACTTCACCCTTCTGGACAAAGAGCTCTGATGTTGTTCTTGGGGTCAGTTGGAGTCACTCTCCCAGTTATGAGTCACAGCCCTGAGTGCTCCTCCTATCTCTAGAACCATTTTGATCTTTACTTTTCATATCCTCTCTAGGTCCTCCTTCAGACCCTGGTACTTCTCTAGCTTCTCATATCCTTGAAGTTGCTGTCACTTGGCACTGCTACACCTATCACCACCTCTGTCTTCTGGTCCTTGTCTACTATCACAATGTCTGATGGACCAGTACTTGCTTGTCCATCTGTATCTAAAAATTCCATAGAATCTTAGCCCTGTTATTCTCAATGACCTTCTGTGGAATCTCCCATCAGGATTTGGGAGAGTCCAGCTCATACACTGTACAGATGTTCCTGTACACACTGCAAGCTACTTGGTTGTGCCATCCAGTGTATGCTGTTCCTGCTTGCATCTTATTCTCTGCTGCTATGTGTTGGACTGTCTCAGGCTTTTCTGCACAGTCTGCCAGAGCGTGTGGCATTGAGTCATAAGCTTTCCTGTGGTCAATCCAGCCTGTGCTCAGATTGGTCTGTCTAGATTTTGAATCTTGGACATCTAGGAGCAACTGGTGTTTTGAGCCTCTGGTGTTGTTCCCAATTCCATTCTGAGCTGTGTTCATATATGTCCTGTAGCTTGGTGGCTATGGTGCCTGATAGGACTTTCTATGTTTTGGAGAGACAAGTCATTGGCCAGTAGTTGGCCACTGGTTTTCTCTTGTGGGGGTATTTCGTGATCAGAACTGTCCTTCCTTGTGTTAGTCAGTCTGGGTGGGTGTCTGCTGCTAGCAGTTGACTCATCTGTGCTCTAGGCATTCAAGCACTGCTGTTGTTTAGCCAGATCATGTCTTGGCCCTGTGCTGTCCAGCTTTTCATGTTCTTGAGCCGTTGTTGGATGTATGCTACCATGATGGGACTGGTTCCTATTCTGAGAGATTGTTAGGGTCTGCTCTCAGGTTCTATAGTATGGCTCTTATGTGTCTTCTGTTCCCCACATATCTTCATGCAGTACTGTTCAGTTTCTGCTGATGGTGGTTGTGCTGTTACTATGTTGTTGCACTGCAATTGGAAGTACACCTCAGTTGGTTCTTTGGAGAGCAGAGCATTTATCTTCCTAGCCTCTACCTCTGTACTGTAGCTGGGATTTATACTTTGATGTCTCCCACATCAAAGGCTGCTGCTATAATCACTACACTGTCCTGCCATTCAAAAGATCTCCTGAGCCAGACTCAATTCCACCAGTAAAATCTATTAGAATAGTGCAGGGGTCTTGGCCCTTTTGTGACTTGTGGACTTCAGCTCCCAGAATTCCTCAGCCAGCATGCCTGGCTGAGAAATTCTGGGAGTTGAAGTCCACAAGTCATAAAAGGGCCAAGTTTGAAGACCCCTGAAATAGTGCATAGCAGAACCTCTGCAGTATGACATGTAGATGATGATAATAGACATGTACTGTAGATGATAATAGACATATATTTAAGATGTTCTGCTAGACAATTGGAAATTTACCTCTAGATGAACTCTGGGCAACAGTTGCAGAGAAAGTATTGAAGTCTATCGCCAATACAGGCTGCCCACCTCTTTCTGAATTTAGGAACTGATGATAACATTCTACTCCTACTCCCAACCCATTGCAAAGGCATTCCTTGCTTATGTTTTCCAGCTTCAATTCAAAAGTGCTGCTATTTTTTATCTGAGCTGCCTTAAGCCCTTCACAATGAATGATCTCCAGCTCTTCATTCTGTTCTAATAGCAGCCTCAGTTCTAACCGGCTACAGTGCCTGGAATTAACCTCTCCTCCAGCAGCTGGTTGCCCCTCTGTAATGGTGTTTGGGAATGACCTTGGGAAATAGGATGATGGATTGGGACAACTCACCATGACCAACTCGCCATGATCAACTCATTGCAGCCAACTCAGCACTACCAACTGGCTGTGGGACAACTCACTGCAGGACAATTCAAAAATTCAATTTAATTATTTAAAATTATTTTAATTGCTGTCATTCGCATTTTATTTTGTCCCTCCTTTTGCATCCTTTCATTAATGATTCTATTCCACCATTTCTTCTATATTAGTGTAACTCTTGTCCTGCAGCAAGTTGTCGCGCAGTGAGTTGGCCGCGGTGAGTTGACCAAGGCAAATTGGCTGTGCTGAGTTATCCTAGACCCCTAACTTTATGATAATGTTGCATAAACAGACTCTTGCAAGTCTGAAAGGACAACTTTCCCCACCCCTCACCTTTGCAGTCCAAGAAACTAGAGAGGACCATTCTGAGATGCTTGCCATACCCCCACTCCTTGGGCAGGCTCAGCTGCCACTTGTCCGACTGTTGTGGCTATTCCTCCTGTTCAAACATGCTCTTTGCTTTTTTTAATCCCGTGGCAACAATATTGCAAAGCATCCTTCCCAGTCTAAGCACTGGTTTAGTAAACAGTTCTTAGTATTATATTTGACTCTAACCAACCTGGTATTCTTCAGATTATCACTTAAATTACAACTCCATGACCTGGGCATTCAGACAGACGAGTGGGTACCAGAAAACAGTAAACACTTCTTTTTTTAAAAAAAGAATCACCTTCAAGCTCAGCTCAACTTCTGATGATTTATGTGGACGTAACTATATAGTTTTCCTGGAGTGATATGAAAGTGATATGGAGTGATATGATATAGGGTTTCCTGCCTGAGCAGGGGTTGGACTAGATGACCTCCAAGGTCCCTTCCAACTTTATTGTTGTTGTTGTTGTCGTTTGTCTGCTTTGCCACTTCTTCTCCTGCAATTTTTTTTTCCATGTCTCAATGTATCTTACATTCCTAGAGTTGCTAGCCAGGTCCCTTTCCAAGTACTAACTAGCACCAAACCTTTCTAGATATATCAGCTAGATGTTACCACTTAAACCAGGGAAAATAGCTTAAGTACAGTAAATAGTATAAACCTATGTGGATGCAGGGATGAATATAATTTTTTTAATCTGTTTTTAACTTTTGTATCTCTGTTTTTTAATCACCCTGTAAACCGCCCTGAGTCCTTCGGGAAAGTGCGGTATATAAATGTAATAAAATAAAAATAAATAAAATAAAATAAATAGGGACGCGGTGGCTCAGTGGGTTAGGACGCTGAGCTTATCGATCAGAAGGTCGGCAGTTTGGCAGGTCGAATCCCGAGTGCTGCATAACAGAGTGAGCGCCTGTTACTCGTCCCAGCTTCTGCCAACCTAGCAGTTCGAAAGCACATAAAAATGCAAGTAGAAAAATAGGGACCACTACGGTGGGAAGGTATCAGTGTTCTGTGCGCCTTTGGCATCTAGTCATGCCGGCCACATGACCACGGAGACGTCCTCAGACAAGCGCTGGCTCTTTGGCTTTGAAACGGAGAGGAGCACTGGCCCCTAGAGCTGGAAACGACTAGCACGCATGTGCGGGGGAACCTTTACCTTTACCTTTATATGGACAAATATTTATTGTGAGTAAGACCAAATTATCTCCAGTTACTTCTTAATTCTTCTACACTGAGTTATAAACTCAGATTTAAAATGCACGGATTAATACAATTGTGACGAGAATCTATCTAATACAGGAGGCAAATGAATTTAGGTCCTGTTTATATAGCTGTTTCTTTGCTTCTTCCTCCAGCGTCATTTTCCTATGCCATGCACTTTGCTGTCCTCTAGTGTCACTGTCTCAACATAACACCATGATTTGTTTTACCAATAAATCTACAGGACTGAATGTTTTGCTCATTTTTATTTATTTATTTTTATTTATTTTAATTCCATTTATATCCCGCCCTTCTCAGTCGTCTATAGTGCTTCTAGTGCAAGAATAAGTTTGCACGGCATTCCTGTTCAATAAAATATTATTTTGCAGGTATCTGAAACTACGTGTACAGAACATGTTGTGGTTCCTGCCCCAAGTGTCTATGGAGATTCTCAGTCATCCAGGTCATGGTTGAAAAAAGCACCTTTAGGCATTCCTGCCCCAGGGACTTGTATATTAGATGGAGAATGTGAAATGTGGAAAGATAAGGGAGAAAACAGTGATGTTGTGGCAAAGGTTTTGCTGAAGAACTGATAAAAGAAAGGGAGGTGGCATGAAGAATAGAGAAGAGGAAGCTACTAGCATAATAGATCCAGCAAAGTGAGCTAACAGATAGCATCCAATTCTACCTAACCAGGCTACGGATTACAGAAATGATTCCCATGTTTTTCAAATGTCAGTATTTCTTCATGGACTGTCTCATTAAACAATGCACACCTGAATAAGCTTTGCTAATTGATATTGATAGATTATGGGGCTACTAATGGCAGTGATCTTAGTTGTTATCCCTAGCTGTGATGGTTAATTATATTTCTCATAATAAAGAACATAGTTCAAGGGCAGCAACTACATTTTGTATATAAAAGATCCAAGTTCAATTCTTTGAACGAGGGATTTCCCAATAATACTGGTAAATACCATTTTATCATTTGTTTTTATTAGCTCTATTGACCCTATTTGCTCATATCATATAAAATATGATGGTATCATTATCAAACATCTCTCCATATGTTTGATAAGTTTATATAAATATTCAGCTAGACAAACTGAGGATCATATTGCTTAAAAGGTTTATTAATTCTCATAAAGAAATAAAAATAAAAAGAGTTAATTATTTCATGTATAAAATATGTATAGATTATAAAGAAAATTAAGTTCTTTCCTGTCTGTGCATAATTCAATTCTCAGCTTCTTTATCAAAATTAAATCAAGAAATGACTGTAGCTGAAGATCCTTACCAAATCCTGGGTATCATGAACAATATATATATATATATACATACACACACACACACACACACACATATTGTGATGATGATGATGATGGAAGGGACCTTGGAGGTCATCTAGTCCAGGGCTCCCCAATCCCCGGTGCATGGACCGGTACCGGGCCACGGCATACCAGCAACTGGTTCGCACAAATAAGCAAAGCCCCATCCACGGGATGCTGGTAGCACACAAAACCATGCACCCTGCGGTCCACGGAAAAACCTCTCTCCACGGAACCAGTCCCTGGTGCCCAAAAGCTTGGGCATCTCTGATCTAGTCCAATCCCCTGCTCAGGCAGGAAACCCTATACCATTTCAGACAAATGGCTGTCCAGTCTCTTCTTAAAAACTTCCAGTGTTGGAGCATTCACCACTTCTGGAGGCAGGTTGTTCCACTGGTTAATTGTTCTAACTGTCAGGAAGTTTCTCCTTAGTTCTAGGTTGCTTCTCTCTTTGGTTAGTTTCCATCCATTGCTTCTTGTCCTGCTTTCAGGTGCTTTGGAGAATAGCTTGGCTCCCTCTTCTTTGTGGAAGCCTCTGAGATATTGAAACACTGCTATCATGTCACCCCTCACCCTTCTCTTCATTAGACTAGGCATACCCAATTCCAGCAACCGTTCCTTATATGTTTTAGCCTCCAATCCCCTAATCTTTGTTGCTCTTCTCTGTACTCTTTCTAGAGTCTCAGCATCTTTTTTTACATCATGGTGACCCAAATTGGATGCAGTATTCCAAGTGTGGCCTTACCAAGGCATTGTAAAGTGGTATTAACACTTCACGTGATCTTGATTCTATCCCTCTGTTAATGTTAATCCCTCTGAGGATTAATCTTATTTTAACTGGGGTTTTATTTATGCAGGGACAAATATAATTTTTTAAAATTTGTTTTTAACTTTTGTATCTTGGTTTTTTAATCACCCTGTAAACCGCCCTGAGTCCTTCGGGAAAGGGCGGTATATAAATGTAATAAAATAAATAAATAAATAAATAAATAAATAAATAAATAAATAAATAAATAAATAAATAAATAATGCAGCCCAGGGCGGTATATAAATGTAATAAAATAAATAAATAAATAAATAAATAAATAAATAAATAAATAAATAAATAAATAAATAAATAAATAAATAAATAAATAAATAAATAATGCAGCCCAGGACTGCATTGGCTTTTTTGGCAACTGCAGCACACTGCTGGCTTACATTTAAGTGATTGTCAACTAGAACTCCAAGATCCCTCTCACAGTCACTACTATTGAGCAAGGTACCACTATACTATAACTGTGCATTTGGTTTTTCTTGCCTAAATGTAGAACCTTACTTTTTTCACCACTCAATTTCATTTTGTTAGATAGCGCCCAATGTTCAAGTCTGTCAAGATCCTCCTGTATCTTAAGCCTATATTCTGGGGCGTTGGCTGTTCCTGCCAGCTTGGTGTTGTCTGTAAATTTGATGAGTTCCCCATCTATCCCTCATCCAAATCATTGATGAAGATGTTGAAGAGCACTGGGCCCAGAACAGAGCCTGGGGCACCTCACCACACTTCCCTCCATGTAGATGCAGTTCCATTGAGACCACATGCTGAGTACGGCCAGTCAGCCAGCTACGAATTTAACTGGTGGTCATCTATCTATCATTTTTCTATCTTATCAAGTAGTAGGTTGTGGTCTACTTTATAAAATGCTTTACTGAAGTCCAAGTAAATCCTATCCACAGCATTCCTCAGGTCCACTAATTTTGTCACTTGGTCAAAGAATGCAATAAGATTTGTCTGGAATGATCTGTTTTTGACAAACTCATGTTGGCTTTTGGTAATGACTTTGTTTGCCTCTAGGTGTTAGTATATATCATACTAACATGCAGTTTGTTTCATTTATGCTTCACTGTTTTATTTTTCTAAATGGTGATTTATAGCTTAGTGTTAAGGGTGAATCATGTTGTTAAAATTTAATTAACCACAGCTAAAGCAAATCATAATTTAAAATGTATGAATCCAGCTCCTCCCCCCACCCCCACACACAATATAGTACTATGCTACTGCTGCATAAATCACATACATTTGGACAAATTAGTAAGCTGAGATAAAGGCGAAGACGCTTATGAACCAACTTTACATCTTAGATTCCCTGCCTCCCCATTACAATCTTACATTTGTGGGCAAAAGTGTCTACTGAGGGGATCAACAAAAGGCAAGAGCCATGATGATGCAGTCGAACCCCCATTCAACCATATGTTGCAGCAATCACCTTGACTACTTTGATCACCCATCTACAAATGGGCCTGTTTATGTGGCACCAATTTGGTTCTAAGAACTAGCCTAAGCTTCCCAGAAAAAGGAAGCTAAAAATTAAATGTAAGAAAGAATATAAATAGTTGCTAAGTGAAATGATGTACAGTATCTTACACAGGGAAGCAAGAAGGGTCAATAATTTTTGTCCTTCAGAACTAGGCACAGCTGTGCATTTTAAAATATCTGCTTAACATCTTTCTTGCCTTTTCAAAGCAAGATCACCTGAAAATCTTGGGCTGTAGACTAGAATGAAAAGTTGACAAAAACATCCAGGAAAAAGACTGGTCATTTACTTCTGAACTGTTCACAAGAAAGTTACGTGAAGATATCCCTTCAGTCATGAAGAATGAAGGGAGATTTATTTTATTAATAGAATACACTTCCTATAATGTCAAAATCTGCCTTCGTCTACAGCAGACATGTCAAACACAAGGCCCGGGGGCCGGATCCGGCCCGCGAAGTGGTTTCATGTGGCCCGCGAAGCCATCCTGGAAACAGTGAGGGAATGGCCCCCACTGCCTTAGCCCTGGCCCAGAGACCCTCCTTCTGCCACAGACCCTCAAATCTGTCCCACTCCTGCCCAGGCCCCCATAGGCACCCTTGATGCGAACGATGTAGAGCTGGCCACGCCCACCCAGTAGGCTATACGCACTCTAGCCACGCCCACCCAGTAGGCCACGCCCACCCTGGCCATACCCACCCGGCCCCCTGAGGGCAACCGCAATGCTGATGCGGCCCTCAATGAAATTGAGTTTGACACCCCTCATCTACAGAGTTCCTCCCCAGAATACTATCCATACGGTATTCAGCATTGTTCTGTGGATCCTTCTCTTCTACTACAAAATAACTAAAGTATTGCACACTAGGAAATTATATTCATCAAACTATGGGACATTTCTAGTAATACAGTATATATAAACAGAAGAGCAATGATGGCATGATAGCAGTGTTCCAATATTTGAGGGGCTGTCACAGAGAGGAGATCACTCTGTTTTCAAAAGCACCTGAAAAAGATAATGGATGGAAGCTGAACAAAGACTGATCCAACCTAGAATTAAGGAGAAATTTCCTGTCAGTGAGAACAATTAATCAGTGAAACAACTTGTCACCAGAAGTTATGGATGCTCCATCACTGGAGGTTTTTAAAAAGAAATTGGACAGCCATTTGTCCAGAATGTCCAGAATGATATAGGGTCTTCTGCTTGAGCAGGGAGTTGGACTAGAACCAACCAATAACTCTGTTATTCTATATTCCGTATATATGTGTGTACCTGTGCATATCTATCCATCCTGTTAACATCAATTCTTACCAATCACATTGTGATGTTGTTGTTTTCCAAGAGGATCCCAACCTTGTCCTTCAGGTTTCCAATATGCATCCATTGCTGTTGTAATTAAGTCCATCCACCCTGCTGCTGATCATCTTTTTCTTCTCTTTCTTTTGCATCTTTCCCAGCAATAGATCTTTCACTAGAAAGCTAGGCCTTCACATCATGTATCCAAAGTATGGCAATTTGAGCCTAGTAAATTGTATCTCAAGTGAGAATCCTGGATTGATTTGTTCTGCCATCCATTTGTTCGCTTCTTGACTACCCATAGTATTCTCAGGCGTCTTCTCCAACAAAAAGCTGAAAAGCATCAATATTCTTATTTATTTATTTATTTATTTATTTATTTATTTATTTATTTATTTATTTATTTATTTATTTATTTATTTATTTATTTATTTTTGGGACTTATATGCCGCCCTATCTCCCGAAGGACTCAGGGCGGCTAACAACAATAAAAACAACAATACAAAAGTTAAAAGAAATTAAATAAACAGCCCCAATAAATAAGTTAAACTAAACAATTAAAAATTAAAAAAACATTTTAAAAAACCCTGTCGTCAGTCCAGGTCAGCCTGATGAAAAAGGAAAGTTTTTTTTTTATTAAAAAGTTTTACAATACATTTTATCTTTAACAAACCAAAAAAAAGAAAAAAAACCCTCCCAACCCCCTCCCCTCCCACCCTCTTCCCCCTCCCCAACCCTCCCCAACCCCTCCCTCCCTTTCCCCCCCGCTTCCCAGAGCAAAATACAGGGTATAAAAATACAAACAATCATAATCTAACTTACGCAAACAATCCTAAACTATTTAAACTACCGAACTTTAACTCATATAAGAAAACTCCAAATATATATATATATATATATATATATATATATATATATATATATATATATATATATATATATATATATATATATATATATATATATATATATATATATATATATATATATATATATATATATATATATATATATATATATATCATATCAATAATTATACAAATACAAAATAATACTTTCCAATCTAATACTAAAACACAGGGTATAAAAATACAAACAATCATGATCTAACTTACGCAAACAATCCTAAACTATTCAAACTATCAAACTTTAACTCATATAGGTAAATTCCAAACATACATATATATATCATATCAATGATTATTCAAATACAAAATAATACCTTCCAATCTGATACCCAATAAAAACAATCCCAAATAAACCAATTTATATCAATTGTCTAAAACTATTCCTCATTCCAACTAAGCTTTAAATTTACATTATCCTAAATTACAAGTTAGCTTCAATCACAAAGAAAACAATTTATATCAATTTTATAAAACTATTCTTCTATCCAACTAAAAGCTTAAAATTTTTCATCCAAATAACAAATCATAACCTACAGAATATCAATAAACACTACTACAAATCTTCCCAATTAACTTTTCATAATCATCTTAAAACTAAAGCAACACAAAATATTACATAATTATTTTATAAGGGTAAAAAATATATCCCCAAATATTTAGTCCTTCTAGCAATTCCAATTCCCATAATCCTTATTACATTATTGTCTCTTACAGTTATGTGACTAAATCTTCAGGCTTGATTCAATCGTCCAGAAGTAGCACGCCTCTTCCAATTTCTGGCCTTCTCCAGTGATAATGAAATTTGACCCACTCCTGTATCTTTCACATCTGTCTGCGTTAACCCTTCAGCAACTTGCGGGTTCTCTCTGGAACGTTGAGACTCTCTCTCACCTTTCCTGTCCTGCTTCTTCAAAATCCAACTTTCACTTCCCTTGAGTGTCACAGGCAAAAGCATTGGCTGCACGATTCTGATCTTTGTAGATATAGACACATTACAGTGTGAGATGTAATATAATTGCCATTCTACTTATACATACTGTCCCACAGTTTGACATTATGTAATTTCTTAAGCAGCATCCTTCCTAAATTGGTATAATTGGAGCTTACACAATTTCAGAGATTATATTTCCTCATCTACCAGTTACCACCTTAAAACTGTGACCTAAGGAATTGAGAGAAAACTGTTCTATGCCACAATGATTTTTTATCTTACATTGATTCAGTTTTGGTGTATCATATTAAACTATGCTATAAATTGTTACTTGAGCCCATTCAACTACACTGTGTAGCACAAACATCACCAACGTTGACCAGATTACCTTGCCTAATCATGCAGATGCTGATTATTAGCAAAGAGAGTGTCCCTAACCCCACCATGGAGGAATCTAGGGCTTGACATCCTCAATAGCAACAACAGGAACTTCCTTGTTCATGAGGAGAACCCTTTCAAAAAGTGTTCCCCACTCTCAATCCTTGGAGGAAGTCCCAAAATGACTGATGGTATCAAATATTGTTAAGAGATCAAATTAAGTCCAAAAGGATTATATCTCTCATATTCCCAACTTGCCATAGGTCATCCCCAGGCATGACTAGTGTGAACCCAGATGTTAACCCAGACTGGAATGTTCCAATTATTCAAAAATGTCTCGATTAAGCAATGGGCACTATCTAACAAAATGAAATTCAATGGTGAAAAAAGTAAAGTTCTACATTTAGGCAAGAAAAACCAAATATGCACAGGTATAGTTTAGGAGGTACCTTGCTCAATAGTAGTAACTGTGAGAGGGATCTCGGAGTCCTAGTGGACAATCACTTCAATATGAGCCAGCAGTGTGCTGCAGCTGCCAAAAAAGCCAACACAGTGCTAGGCTGCATTAATAGAGGGATAGAATCAAGATCACGTGAAGTGTTAATACCACTTTACAACGCCTTGGTAAGGCCACACTTGGAATACTGCATCCAGTTTTAGTCACGACGATGTAAAAAAGATGTTGAGACTCTAGAAAGGGTACAGAGAAGAGCAACAAAAATGAGCAGGGGACTGGAGGCTAAAACTTACAAGGAATGGTTGCTGGAATTGGGTGTCTAGTTCAGACATGTCAAACTCGTGACATCACGTGACATCGCGCAACGTATCGGAGCTTCTTCTCCATTGCTGGCAACAGAGTGGGCATGGTTTCCTAATGAGGTATATGGCCCTAGGGCCAGCAGTTTAACACCCCTGGTCTAGTTTAAATGAAGAGAAGGATGAGGGCAGAACATGACAGCAGCTTACCAATATCTCAGGGGCTGCCACAAAGAAGAGGGAGTCAAGCTATTCTCCAAAGCGCCTGAAAGCAGGACAAGAAGCAACGGATGGAAACTAATCAAGGAGAGAAGCAACCTAGAACTAAGGAGAAACTTCCTGACATTCAACCTGGCTTCATGTTATCTCCTAAGAGCTTTCACAAATCAGGAAAGGCAGGGATCTGGACTGCTGAGCTGATGTCACAGAAAATCTTGTCATCCCAGATAATGTAGCAAGATGTGGTCTTGGTTACTTTATCTGTCCAGGTGGCATCCAGCTCAAAGCAGATCTCAGCAATTTTATCTTCAAGATGTCTGTCATCACAGAAACCTCTGGTGGAAACCGAGGTTCTGGCCTGTGGCAACTGTGGCATATTCAAACCTGAATATGGGATCAAAACTGCATTGGTAATTCTCATGGATAACTTCTGCATTTTATTATCCATGATGTTTCTCTTGAAGACCAGACTGAAAGTTCAGCTTTGAAATCATCACCAATCTATCAATGACATCAAGCAGCCAGCATGCAACAGAGGACTAATAGAAAACAACTAGATCCCAACTTGTCACCAGACCCAACTTCACAAATAATACATCATACCTGGTATACTGCAAAACAGTCTCTTTGGACACCATTGTGGATGCATATGCTTTACAGCCTACAACAGATTTCCAGGCTAACTTATAATGTTATTTAAAAACAGTCAGACACTACATTTTTTTTAAAAAAAAAGCAATCTGTGGAATTAAAAACAAACAACAAGTTGTTCAAAAAAAATGTTAAGAAAAGCAAAAGGGATTTTGCCTGGCACTAAAGTATAGTTAGTCCTTTCAGTTTCACACACCACACGTCAATTAGAGCATCCCCTCTTTTTCCAAAATGTTTACAACTTTTCTGTAATCCTTGCTGAAGTCCTAGGTCTGACATTTGACATAAGGCGCGACCATTAGTTTAATATATTTTAAAGTTTTGGAGGGAGAGCAATTACAATAGATATGCATGTTGCCTACCAGCAGGGGGCATCCAGATACTTTCCTGGTATTTTCTGGAATGAATTCCTTCAAATTCTGTTACAATAGCTTAATATTTCTTAAGAAAACATATTTTAAAAATGGATAAAATCATTCCATACATATTTCCATTTCTGATGTAGATTTTGAACAGTCAAGTGTGGCTTGTCAAATCACAAACTATAGGGTTTCACAATTGCTATTTTTTGATTTAATGAATTCTAAGTAGTGCCAAGTGAGACAGTGAATATGTGCCCACACTTTACAAGCCATGCTGAAGTTCTTCCAAGCAGATTTAAAATTGAATTTGGCAAGCGGTGCCATATCCTCATACACTTCCTGCGTTCAGCTAAGCAGAATCTCCAGAGTCAATGGCTAATTGCCAGGTAAATGCCAACTGATAATCTTTCTCCCAACTTCCATTATTTGGCAACTGCTGCTGCTTTTCTAATCATTTTGGAGAAAAATCTAGAATACTAGCCATTTTTATATCTGTATTGTGACTTGGCCTTTGTGACTAGTGTTCATCCTGTACTGTCTTTTGTTTTTAAGTCTAGTAAAGGGCGCAGAGTATGCTTGCTTGCTTGCTTGCTTTTTGAGGGGGCTGATGCTGTGCCTTCAAGTAAGTCTTTAACTCCTGGCAACTGTCTGCTAGCATTGTGTATACCATAAAGTTTGCCCAGTCCTGAGTTATATAGATCAAGACGATCAAGAGAAGAAATAGATACTAATCAGTCAGTTATTAAGATTTCAATGTTATACTCCACAGAATTATATAAGCCTGGACCATTATGTTATACTGAGCCCTAGTTCTCATTACTATACTCATTTCTTGGACCTACAGTATACTAAAATAACAAGGGAGGCAGAAAATGGAGAATAGTCTTAACCATTCTTTGATCTTTGGCTTTTCTTTTGGAAATGATCGAGCGCTTTTACAGATGCAAAAACAACCAGAAACAATATAAATCTCTTTTTTTAGTTTTCTGCAAGCTTTTAGCTATGATGGTTGGCACAGGAACAAAATACTTGCCCAACTTTTTCTGTTGCCAGCAGGGGGAGCACGGAGGCTGAGGTGCTTTCATTCTGTCCATGGCCCAGGGTGTGCGTTGCTCCCTCCTGGCCATGTATAGTGACTGATCTGTGGCATCAGGAGCTGCTTTTCCTTTGGGGAATGTGTGCAGTGTGACTTTGAGCCTGGATAGCTGAAAAGAGCAGGCCCTGTTCACCACTGAAGGGAAAGGATACATCGGCAAACTCTGTGGCATGTTTTAGTGGTGGGAGTGACCCCAAGAGCAAAATAAGTAAGCTAGATGATGCAAGCCACAACTTCAGATGTTCAAATGCCCAGAATAATAATAATAATAATAATAATAATAATAATAATAATAATAATAATAATAATAATAATAATAATAATGATGATGATGATGATGATGATGTAGTAGTAGTAGTAGTAGTAGTAGTTGTTAGCTGCGAAGTCGTGTCCGACCCATCGCGACCCTATGGACAACATTCCTCCAGGCCTTCCTGTCTTCTACCATCTTCTGGAGTCCATTTAAGCTCACGCCTACTGCTTCAGTGACTCCATCCAGCCACCTCATTCTCTGTCGTCCCCTTCTTCTATTGCCCTTGATCTTTCCCAGCATTAGGCTCTTCTCCAGTGAGTCCTTCCTTCTCATTAGGTGGCCAAAGTATTTGAGTTTTAGCTTCAGGATCTGGCCTTCTAAAGAGCAGTCAGGATTGATCTCCTCTAGGACTGACCGGTTTGATCGCCTTGCAGTCCAAGGGACTCGCAGGAGTCTTCTCCAGCACCATAGTTCAAAGGCCTCAATTCTTTGGCGCTCAGCCTTTCTTATGGTCCAACTTTCACTGCCATACATTGCAACTGGGAAGACCATAGCCTTGACTATACGCACTTTTGTTGACAGGGTGATGTCTCTGCTTTTTAGTGTGCTGTCTAGATTTGCCATGGCTTTCCTCCCCAGGAGCAAGCATCTTTTAATTTCTTGGCTACAGTCCCCATCTGCAGTGATCTTGGAGCCCAGGAAAACAAAATCTGTCACTACCTCCATTTCTTCCCCATCTATTTGCCAAGAATTGAGAGGGCCAGATGCCATGATCTTGGTTTTCTTAATGTTAAGTTTCAACCCAAGTTTTGCGCTCTCCTTCTTCACCCGCAACAAGAGGCTCTTTAGTTCTTCTTCACTTTCTGCCATTAGAGTGGTATCATCTGCGTATCTTAGGTTGTTGATATTTCCTCCGGCAATCTTAATTCCAACTTTTGATTCCTCTAGCCCTGCCTTTCTCATGATGTGCTCTGCATATAAGTTAAATAGGCAGGGCGACAGTATACAGCCTTGCCGGACTCCTTTCCCAATTTTGAACCAATCAGTGGTTCCGTGTCCAGTTCTCACTGTTGCTTCTTGACCCGCATATAGGTTTCTCAAGAGACAAATAAGATGGTCTGGTACTCCCATCTCTTTAAGAACTTGCCACAGTTTGTTATGATCCACACAATCAAAGGCTTTAGCATAGTCAATGAAGCAGAAGTAGATGTTTTTCTGGAACTCCCTAGCTTTCTCCATGATCCAGCGTATGTTGGCAATTTGATCTCTAGTTCCTCTGCCTCTTCGAAATCCTGCCTGTACTTCTGGTAGTTCTCGATCCACATACTGCTGAAGTCTAGCTTGTAGGATTTTAAGCATGACTTTACTAGCATGAGAAATGAGTGCAATGGTGCGATAGTTTGAACATTCTTTGGCACTGCCTTTCTTTGGAATTGGAATGTAAACTGATCTTTTCCAATCCTGTGGCCACTGTTGAGTTTTCCAAATTTGCTGGCAAATTGAGTGTAGCACTTTTACTGCACTGTCTTTTAAGATTTTGAATAGCTCAGCTGGAATACTGTCACCTCCACTAGCTTTGTTGTTGCTCAGCTTTTCTAAGGCCCACTTCACCTCACATTCTAGGATGTCTGGCTCGAGGTCAGTGACCACCTCATTGTGATTATCTGGGACGTTAAGCTCATTCTTGTATAGTTCTTCTGTGTAATTTTGCCACCTCTTCTTAATCTCTTCTGCCTCTGTTAGGTCCCTGCCATTTTGGTCCTTTATCATGCCCATTTTTGCATTAAACGTTCCCTTCATCTGTCCAATTTTCTTGAAAAGATCTCTGGTCCTCCCTATTCTATTGTTTTCTTCTATTTCTTTGCACTGTTCATTTAAGAAGGAATTCTTATCTCTTCTAGCTATTCTCTGGAATTCTGCATTCAATTGGACATATCTATGTTTTTCTCCCTTGCCTTTCGCTTCCCTCCTTTCCTCAGCTATTTGCAAAGCTTCCTCAGACAGCCATTTTGCTTTCTTGCATTTCTTTTTCTTTGGGATGGTTTTGGTTGCTACCTGTTGTACAATGTCGCGAACCTCTGTCCATAGTTCTTCAGGCACTCTGTCTATCAGATCTAATTCCTTAAATATATTTGTCACCTCTACTGTATATTCAACAGGGATATGATTTAATTCATACCTGAGTGGCCTAGTGCTTTTCCCTACTTTCTTCAGTTTAAGCCTAAACTTTGCAAGGAGAAGCTCATGGTCTGAGCCACAGTCAGCTCCTGGTCTTGTTTTTACCGACTGTATAGAGCTTCTCCATCTTTGGCTGCAGAGCATATAGTCAATCTGATTTCTGTGTTGACCGTCTGGTGATGTCCATGTGTAGAGCCGTCTCTTGGGTTGTTGGAAAAGAGTGTTTGCTATGACCATCGTATTCTCTTGACAAAATTCTATCAGCCTGTGCCCTGCTTCATTTTGTACTCCAAGGCCAAACTTGCCTGTTATTCCAGTTATCTTTTGGCTTCCTACTTTAGCATTCCAATCCCCCATGATGATAAGGACATCATTTTTTGGTGTTACTTCTATAAGGTGCTGTAGGGCTTCATAGAACCGGTCAATTTCATCCTCTTCAGCACTGGTGGTTGGGGCATAGACTTGGACTACTGTGATATTGAATGGTTTGCCTTGGATTCGAACTGAGATCATTCTGTCATTTTGAGGATTGTATCCCAGTATTGATTTTCCTACTCTTTTATTGACTATGAAGGCTACTCCATTTCTTCTGAGGGATTCTTGCCCGCAGTAGTATACCTGATGGTCATCTGAATTAAATTCACCCATTCCTGTCCATTTTAGTTCGCTGATACCTAAGATGTCGATGTTCAGTCTTGTCATCTCTTGTTTGACCACGTCCAGCTTTCCTTGATTCATAGATCTTACATTCCAGGTTCCTATGGAGAAAAAATCTTTACAGCATCGGACTTTCCTTTCACCACCAGACATATCCACAGCTGAGCGTCCTTTCGGCTTTGGCCCAGTCGCTTCATTCTTTCTGGCGCTACTAGTACTAGCCCTCTGCTCTTCCCCAGTAGCATATTGGACGCCTTCCGACCTGAGGGGCTCATCTTCCAGCGTCATATTGTTTTGCCTTTTGGTACTGTCCATAGGGTTTTCATGGCAAAGATACTGGAGTGGGTTGCCATTTCCTTCTCCAGTGGATCACGTTTTGTCAGAACTCTCAGCTATGAGAGTCTTGGGTGGCCCTGCACGGCATAGCTCATAGCTTCATTGAATTACGCAAGCCCCTTCGCCACGACAAGGCAGTAATCCATGAAGGAGAGTAGTAGTAGTAGTAGTACTATAATTATGATTGGGGTTATTATTTGCAAACCATCTCGTGGTTGAGGGTGACCCTGAGGTTGAGAAAAAGGGAATGAACAGCTGGAACTCAAAAGTCCAGCAATTCATTCCCCATACACCACCTGCTTCCTTGTTTCCTTCTATTTATAGGCAAAAGCAAGGAAGCAAAGGTCTCAAAAGAGAAAAAACATGGGCAGATATTGCATCAGCTGCTGGCTAGGGGTGAATTAAGACAAGCTGGAGCAAGAGATCTGCTCACAGGCAGGGGACTGGGTTTGTCAATCATTGTGCTCCTGGGTAAAAGGAGAACAGAAGGGATCAAAAGGATGTGAAAAAAATGACAATGTGGTGGGAACTGCTGTTTTTGCCAGTCACATCTTATCAGATCCTAACAGATAACCAATAGACTGACTTCGGCCATAAGCAATATAGGCAATGTGCAAATGGATGATAAACTTGGAAGCCTTCTTTGGTCAGCCTACTGCTGAACAGCCAAGTCCTGCCTTCGTGAACCGGGTGCCCTCCGGGTGCACTGGATTGGTCCTATCAACTCTTGCTCCTGACCATTAAAGAAAGGGAGGGCACTTCCCCTGGCCTGGAAACAAGGAAGGCTGCTCCCGAATACTCCCATTGCCCAAGCGGGGCCCAAAGAGCATCCCAGAGAGAGACGGAGCCGAAAACCAAGGGGGCTGATCGCTTGCTGGCACTGCAACGTGGCAAGTGGCCGCAATCCTCACCGCAACGGTGCTCAGGAGAAGAGCGCGCAGGAACGCAAGCAAGCGGTTGGTTCCAGCGCTCTTGGATGGGCGCTTCACATGGTTCCCAGGTTTTGACCGCCAACCAGGGCGGGGAAACCAGAAGCGAGGAATTGCCTCAGCAAACACAGGGTTAAGCGGACGCGGCGGTTTCCGGCAATCGGCGATACCGCGGCCCCTTTAAGCGTGGAAGGGCTCGCCTTCTCTGCGCAGGCGGAGCAGCAGCTGGGATGCGCCGCGGGGAAGAGGCCAAAAGGAAGAGGAAGCGAACTGCCGCGTTTGTCCGGGCAGCATCGCAGGAGGCCTAAACCCAGGGCTGTACCCGACGTGACCATCCTCGGGAACGACCTGAAATGCCTTAGTCCTTTGCAGCCCTCTGCTCCCTCTCGGCGGGGAGCAGGGCTCAGGCAGAGGCTGAGCAACATGAACCGGGGCCAGCTAAAGCGCTCGACGATCCTGAAAATGGCCCTTGGCGGTGCGTCGGAGCCGCTGCTCCAGCAGCAGCAGCAGCAAGAGGAGGAAGAGGAAGAGGAAGATGGCGAGGGCGGCAGCAGCAACAGCAAGGAGCCGCCGTTCCTCTTGCGGGCCCTCCGGATCGCCATAGTGGTCTGTCTCTACTGGTTCATTTCTATCACAATGGTCTTCCTCAACAAGTATTTGCTGGGCAGCCCTTCGCTGCGCCTGGACGCGCCGCTCTTCGTCACTTTCTACCAGTGCCTTGTCACTGTTGTCATCTGCAAACTGCTCAGCCTGCTGGCCTCCTGCTGTCCGCTAGGCTTTGTGGACTTTCCCTCCATCCGGATGGACCTCAAGGTCTCCCGCAGCGTCCTGCCCCTTTCCCTTGTCTTCATTGGCATGATCACTTTCAACAACCTGTGCCTCAAGTTTGTTGGAGTGGCCTTCTACAACGTGGGCCGCTCCCTCACCACCGTGTTCAACGTGCTCCTCTCTTACTTGCTTCTGAAGCAGACCACATCCTTGTCCGCCCTCCTTTCATGTGGAATTATCATTGGTGAGTGGAGTCCTCCCAATGGTCCCAACAAAGCAATCCAATGGCTGCCACTTTTCCCAGCATGTGGCTTTATCTCCCATTATCCTCAACCAGCCTCACCGCTGCTTGGGAATGATGGAAGTTGACATTGTGCACCATCTATTATATCTATTATGTGCTAAGTCTTATTTACTGGGGAATAAGTCCATCAGAATTCAGTGAGATTTACCCAAGAAAACAAGTGTCAAATGCAGATGAACCTTGAATGGTTTGCTTGCAGAATTTCAATTTAACAGTAGCAACTATGTTGTTGTTGTTAGTTGCGAAGTCGTGTCCGACCCATCGCAACCCTATGGACAATGTTCCTCCAGGCTTTCCTGTCCTCTACCATCTTCTGGAGTCCATTTAAGTTCACGCCTACTGCTTCAGTGACTCCATCCAGCCACCTCATTCTCTGTCGTCCCCTTCTTCTATTGCCCTCAATCTTTCCCAGCATTAGGCTCTTCTCCAGTGAGTCCTTCCTTCTCATTAGGTGGCCAAAGTATTTGAGTTTTAGCTTCAGGATCTGGCCTTCTAAAGAGCAGTCAGGGTTGATCTCCTCTAGGACTGACGTAGGAGTCTTCTCCAGCAACTATATAGACTGCTAAAATTTTACAGCTGTTTACTCCTTATTGGTTATCATGGTGTACAACTCATGGCAGTCAGTAAATAAGAAATTGGGCTTTCTGCATTACCATTTTGATTTAATAACTCTTCCTCAATTCCTCACAATCCTTCATGTCTACTCTAGAATGCCCACTTAAGAGCATCTTAGCATCCTTTGAAAATTAAGAGCCACATCCAGAGTAGCTCTAAAAAGAACAAGGCAATCTTATAGAATCTTAGAAGTGATAAGGAAGTATATGCAGTAATGTATCCTGAAAAGGTATTGTTTCCTGTTGATGCAATATGGATACAGTTCAGATCTCCTTTGCCAATTGTGACTAGTGTAGGAGAATGGTTGTTAATTAAATATATGGAAAGGGCAAGGCTACAGCTTTGATATGTGGCCATAATAAAAGGGAGTTTGTGTTCCCAATTTGCAGGACAAAAACAGATAGTCTGGTAAATCTTTCTTGCTCAATAATGCTTGGAATTAAACTAATGTGACATTTCTTGGTCATTAAAATCAGGTGGAAGAGAACTTGATAGAATTGATTCTGTTCTGCTAACTCTTATTTTTAGTTTGCAAACTATTAATATACAATCTAGTGCAGGGGTGTCAAACTGCCGGCCCACGAATCGGATGTGTCATGGCGAAACCATGCCCACCCCATTGCCGGCAATGTAAAAAGTCGCGATAAGTCGCGACACGTCACGTGACGTTGCGAGTTTGACACCCCTGATCTACTGGCTTATGCTGGAGAATATAAAACTTCACTTTTGTAAAGATACAGCTATTATGCTTATAGTAACAAGTTTTAAAACTTACGGGCACTCTTTGACAGATGATTATGGAGTGAGGGGTCTTACTGAATAGTGATTCAGTCTCAGCAAATGATTTCAGCTCAGACATTGATGAATATTTAGATGGGAGATATTGGGAAATTCCAGATTGTAGGCTAAACTGGGAATTTTTTTTTAATCCACCAAGAGTATTGAGAGTACCTAATTGGGAAATTCTGGGAGCTGAATCCTCACCTGTTCAAGTAGCCAAGGTTAAAAAACATTGGTCTATGATATCTGAAGTTGTAAGAATTTCCAAATTGTTTATTTTACATAGGTATGAGGCTTTCCTTCTGCTTTTTGTAGTCCAATCAGTAGTATTTTCCATCTCTTTTTACATTGCAGGTGGCTTCTGGCTTGGGATAGATCAAGAGGGAGCAGAAGGCACTCTGTCCTGGGCAGGCATCATTTTTGGGGTACTTGCCAGCCTCTGTGTCTCACTGAACGCTATTTACACTAAAAAAGTTCTGCCTGCTGTGGATGGCAGCATCTGGCGTCTGACTTTCTATAACAATATCAACGCTTGCGTCTTGTTTTTGCCCCTTCTGTTGCTCACAAGTGAGTTCTCCACGCTATACCACTTTGATAAATTGGGGAGCATCCATTTCTGGGGCATGATGACTCTAAGTGGGATATTTGGCTTTGCTATTGGCTATGTGACTGGACTGCAGATCAAATATACCAGCCCCCTTACACACAATGTTTCTGGGACTGCCAAAGCCTGTGCCCAGACAGTGTTAGCGGTCTGCTATTTTGAACAAATCAAGAGCCTTTTATGGTGGGCTAGTAACATGATGGTTCTAGTGGGCTCTTTTGCATATACCTGGGTAAAAGGGTTGGAGATGAAGAAGGTACAGGTAGAACCTCTTCCAAAAGCAAGTGAAAAAAATGACAATCTGGTCTGAATTCACCAGTCTTGCATTTCACTGAAGGAATAAAATGAAGTTTAACTAGCAAGAGACCGCTTAATGTTTCCAGGCAAGCGTAGCCTGTGATTACCCATGTAGAAAATAGAAGATATACCGAGGTTTCCAATGTACTGCATAGTTGCTATAATAATCACCGGGAAGGGAAAGGATAAATTTTTCACAAGTGATTTTCTTTTGTAAGCGCCTCGCCTTTAGTAAAGGTGAGGGTGTACATTCTGTTAAAAACTACTTTAAACAAGTAGGAATAGGTAGGTCCTTTCTCTACTTGCTTGAAGTTGTGTGTTTTCTGTAGATAAGTTTCTCTTTGTCTCCTCACACCTCACACTCCAGTGTGTTTCCTGGAGAGTCAGGAGAACTGTTCTCTTAGCTGCTGGCTCTCCCGCCCTCGTGGGGCAAACAAGTTGCAAGGAATACAGATTTGCAACTTGCCTGGCAAAAAGGTAACCCCAGTGCCAGGATTCTCAAGCATTTTTCTGCCGGTGCTTCTCAGCACATTTATCATTCCTCCGGACAGCCTAACTGGGGGGAAAAACTGAACTAAAGAAAATAGAATAAGACCATTGAAAGGTCCCCTGGTTTGGTTTCTTCCAGATCTTAAATGTCTTTAGGTAATCAACTCTTTTTCCCACCACTGTGGAAGAAACACGTCAGCGATTATTAATGGACTCTTACAAAGTTAAAAGTATTGGCATGTTCTTGCTCTTAAAGCTCATTTCATGAGTGAGTGCATTCGATTTTGATGTGCACTCTCCTTTCTGAGAGGGCCTTCTTGGCTTCAGGAGCCAAACTTTGTTGGAATGTATAATTCCATTTGCCTTTGACCTTTGCTAGTGTCCTTACCTTGTTCTCACTTTCCTAATTTTGTGTTGGGAAGTGTAGATCCCCATTGTAGATCTGCAACTGATAAATGCGTTTAATAAAATGTTGATTTGTTATTTTCAGAATGGCTGTTTTGTTTGCAACAGTAGAAATGATAGGGAAGTGGAGCAAAGGACACTGATAATATATTGCCTACTGACTCACAGGCAAAATACTTTAAAACCAACCCTGAAGGAGAAGTAGTAAAAAGTTATTGTCCTAGTAGCCTGCTTATAATTTTTCTGGATGCATCAGGTTAGCCGCTGTGCTACAAAGACTCTGGGCTTAATGGCCATTTAGTTTGATTCAACAAAACTTTATTTCCTTAACCTATGACGAATTGGATAAACAAAAAGGCAAACATACAGATAGTCCTCAACTTAATAATGGCCACGAGTTGTGCAGATCAAGTGGGTCACCACTTGACAACACCTAATTTTACGATCTTTCTGAAGCAATAATTAAGCAAACCCATTGTATCAATTGGATTTTTTTTGCTGGAACTTAGAACTAAATGTATGTTTCTGGGAAGGGAGGGAGGGAAAAAGGAAGGAAGAAAAAGTTAAATTGGTTGGAAATGCCCCAGTTCACTCAGTTCTGCTTCAATCCTGGATCCATTGAGACCTGGGCTCAAAGGAGAAAGCAATTTTGTGTTCTCTTTTGTCACAGACAGGACTTTATTGGCAATTCAAGTTAACATTGGTATTCTTGAATTGTGAACTCTTAGGAAAGTATCCCCTCTTTGTGTGTTGCAAACAGCCATTTCCAGTGGGAAAACAGGACAAAGTAGAATGGGGAAAAATATTTTCCTTTGCTACAGTATATTTCCATGGTAGGGTCCCTGCAGGAGAGCTCTTTTAAGGATTATGTATTAATAGAAAAGCAACTAACTTACCTCTGTTTCTAAATCCTAAAGCTGTTGCACATTAAAAAAAACAGGAGCTCTGATCAACTATGTCAGCCAACATTTTGACAGTTTAGCTATATTGTTGTCTGTGGACTAAATGCAAGCACAGGATAAACGGAGCCTGGTTTGTTCTCCGTCTTTTAAGTGGCCACAGACTACTAGCAAAATTGGCATTTGATCACAAAGCAAGGAGGCATCAAGAAATGTTTCCCCTTTTGCATTTGAGCATCCAAGAAGGGACAGGAAAGGAGAAAAGAAAAGAGGAGAGACAACCAAAAAGAAGGAAAGAGGGGAAGGAAGAAGGAAAGGAGATGAAGAGGGAAGGAAAAAAAGGGAAAGGAAGATTATAATGAGAGGAAGGGTCTAAGGGAAATCCTGCCTTAGCACTTGACCATGAGGAGCCCTGCTGCCCTTTCAGCATACCCTTGTGCCCTCCTCCTGACTCTCCTGGTGGTCTTCCATCCTATCACTGAGGATGCTTTGGTTACAAAGCCGGGTCTCCTCGCAGGGAGAGGGAGTGAGCCTCCCTCTGACCAACACATTTTGCCCTCCTGCACACATCATGAGCAACTTGGCCAAGGAGAGTGAGCCAATCAGCAGCAGCCTTGAGGAGGTAAATGCAGCCAGGTGCCCCTTTGGGAAAGGCTGGGCAGCCTGCATCACTGGGGGTCCTCCGCGCAGCCTGAGAGGGACAACAAGGCTTCTCTGGTGGACAAGGGTATAGTGCTTGCCCTGGTCTTGCCTTCCTTGGCTGGAAACAATGGATTCCCTCACCCCACCCCACAGCCTCGCCCAGGTCACCCACTCTGGCCACGCCCCCCCAAGGTCAACCACAACCCTAATGCGGCCCTGAATGAAATCGAGTTTGTCACCCCTGGATTACATCATTTGCCCACAATTTCTTGAGGTGTTTTCTAGGTCTTTTAAGGTCAGTTGGTATCAGACCATGGATTATTGCTGTCTTAATATGAATCTGTTCATTGTGCAATACAGTGGAAAAACATACGCATTTCCTAATCCAAATTAATTGAAGAGGCTGGGTTGCCACACGTGTTTGTTCAATATGAAGAGTTTACTGTATACGCTCAATCCTAAATTATTGATTTAACCAAACATTAACTGCTTTTGAATGTTTTTATTTTCTTTGAGATAAAAATGTATACAAATAAAACCAGCAAGATGAAAAGTAAGGGAGCAAGATAGTAATTCTTTCAAAGCTGGGTCAGAAAAACCACAAGCATACAAAATCTGACTCCTACTAAGAGTCTTGCATTGGTCCCAAGCAAACCAGATGCATACAGGAGCAAACTGCAATTGTCTTGCCACTGTAGAATGCAGGCAGGAAGCTTGTGGGTTTGAATGCCATGAAGACATAATTGAAGCTGAAAGATTTATTGGGGTAAAGCAAAAGAATATGTTTAACTGCAAAGTCTAACATAGGCAATATTTACAGGCATGGCAATATAACAAGGCATGTCAACAATCAATAGAAGGGTGTAAGTACTGGGCAAAATCTCATATCCTGTGGCTACTATGAATCTCTCCTTATCACAGCCGTTACAGAGGTTTCTATTTTATTCCAGCTGTCATATAGCACCTTTCTCCACCAGACCTATGGTAAAGGCTCTCCATAAGCAGATTTCTAAAAACTCATATAATATGCTGCTGCAATTGCTCATCCTCCTCATTAAGTGCATTTGTTGTTTGTTTTTGGCCTAATGGTTACCAAAAGTGGCAGTGCTAATTCCTGCATAGCCAGGTGGCTTTGTCTGTAGTGGCAGATCAGATGTTCTAGGCTGCATAAGAAAAATGACAATTAGGCAAGGGTAGGGGAGGGCCAGAGGCCTGGATATCATACTTTAAAAAAAAAAAGCTGAGGCCTTACCTTGCCGTATTTAAATCCACAAAAACCGCAGAAGAGTATTTTTAAGCAGAAAATTGGAATGAAATTCACCACCTAAATTACCTCCTCATGACAAATGATGCCTTTCTACTACCAGTAGCAATACCTAATTAGACAGCAATTAATCAGATTTCCATTCTGTGCTGTTTAACTCTATGTGCTGAATTAGGGCAGCAACATATTTTCTTGTAATGTTTGGTAGCTCTGAGTGATTACAACCCATGAAATAGACTACCAAAAATGTTTAAAATCTATTTAATTTTGGGATCTGCCCAGTATAATTTTATCTATACTTTAGAAAGAAAACCTATTTAACATATCTTTCTCTGGAAAATGTGTTACCAGCCTGATGCCTTTAAATGAATGTAGACTACAACTCCCAGAATTCAATCAGCTGTGCATTCTGTGAGTTGTAGTAGTTCATTCTTTCTTTCATAATCAAATAGCAGTTAGAACTATCTCTACCTGTTCAATATTTTCATTACAAGCTTCCTGAATTTGTTTCAAATAATATCAAGTGACTGGGTTTTCATCTTACATTAAACCCTGTTGTAGCTTAGTTTGATTTTGATTAAGCATGCTGTGTGAACCAAACCATGTGAACCACATTTTATTGTTGGTGGGATTCAAATATGTGAACAACCGGTTCTCTGTGTGGATGTTGTTTCCGGAAGTCCATTCTGGGCCTGGGCAACAAAAAATTAGCTACCGGTTCTGCCAAAGTGGTGCAAACCATCTGAATCCCACCACTGCATTTTATACTCTAATAGAAACTAATGTATAAATCAAACCAGCTATAATTTCTAGTATACAAAGATGTGTGAATCCAATACAGTGCTTGGATGAAATTCTTTAACTTGAAAACTAAACCTATAGAAATTGTGGGTTCTCTGTCTCTGGAGGCTTTAAACAGGCTGAACTCTATACTCCCATGGATGGTCTAATTGTTTTTTCTGTACATTGAAGATGGAGTATTTAGATCAGTGTATCTCAACCGTGGAGGTTCTATGCTGGCTGGGGAGTTCTAGAAGAAGTCTACATATCTTAAAATTGCTGAGGTTAAGAAACACTGATCCAGATGATCCTTGTGGCCCCTTTCAATTGTAATTCTATGGTTCTATGACTTTAAAGTTAAAAAGCAAATAATAATGCGTATATACCATCTTGGACTACCAGAACGAACAATGCTGTTATTGAAGACTCTGTGAAAAGAAGGGTTACAAGAAGCGGATGTATTACTGTTATTGACTTTGCCAAATGAAAAAGGTTATCTCGAAAGCAACTGAACAAACACTATTTTATAGCAACTTGCTATTAAAACTTAAGAGTCCACATAAAGTCAACAACTATGAATTAAGTCAGGACCTCATCCAGGAAGCCAGCAGTCAAACAAGGGTGTGTAAGGTTAGCTGCACTTCAATAAAACCATTAACTAACAGGACTGCGCTAGTGAATAAAACCATTAGTTAACAGGAAATTGCCAGAGGTTGGTAAGTGAAGCCCCTTATCTGTTCTACTCATTCTTTCAAGCAAGTATCCAGTCCCGGATAATAGTAGTGATTTTTGGCTGGCATCTCACTTAGCTCATTCCTCCCAACTTGAGACACACTACTGTAGAAGTCTCTGACTGAGCAAGCAGGAGACGAAGTCAAGTTTAATTCCTTCCTCTGCTTTATCCACAGAATGGCCTAATGCCATTCCGGTCCATGTTTATTACAAGCCCTAATTGGTGGATTCCCAATCTTCTTTGCCTCTTCTGGACTCAGAAGGAAGGAAAGGAAGGACACCATTGCTTTAACATTTTTCCTGTCACTTGAGCTGGAAAGAACACTTGTCAATTTCATCTGGTTAAATCCTACAGTACTATAGGTCGGTCCATTTTCGATAGATAGATAGATAGATAGATAGATAGATAGATAGATAGACAGACAGACAGACAGACAGACATAGATACACACATACATACATACACACACACACATACATACATACATACATACAAAAATTAGTTTTAAAAGTTCTGGCTTTCACCACTGACTTACCAATGAGTTGGAAGCAAGTACAAGATGGCATTATGTACTCTTGGCCACAGGAAATTCTCAGTAGCACCAAACCAAAGCTGATTCTACGGATTAGCTCCTTGTTACTAGTGCTAAAAAATTATATGACACATATGGAAAGAAACTGCATTTTCACAGCAATATTTTAGAAAGATCTATTGACGTCAGGAATGGCCCTTTTTTTCTTGGAAGAGTTCTTGTATTTTTAAACATATATTTGACCACTATGCATTAAAACTGGGAAATGGTTACCTGGCACATAGATGTACAGATCAGTTTGAATTGTAAGAATGACAGAATTGATTAGAAATATGTCTCTAGTTTAAAGGGATGTGTCCTCTTCCTGCTATTTTGAATATTTTTTCATTTTCTCTGTTATGTTAGCAAGAAAAGCTGCTAATATGACCATCAAAAAATGAAAGAATTAAGTAACCTACAAGTTTGCTAGTAAACCATACAGGCAGCATAGATGACTCTGGCTCCAATTTCCTTGCAAGATGTTCCTTAGCCTCTGCATAAAGTAGTCCACATTATTCAGACACCTGTACCATGCAGAGAAATCAGAAGAGGATACATTAGCTGGATAACTATTTGAGAATCATGAGTCACTATACTGTCCCCTAAACTGGAGGGATGCATATCATATATAGTGGAATATGCTGTACAATATTGCCCATATACATAAACAGATGGATGTAGTGAACAGGGCTTCTGGCTCATATGGGTCTCTAGATTCTCCACCCAGACATTTTCTAAGCCTCCCACTGTCCTGAAGAGAACCTGTTTGTTGTGCTACCACCATTCACTTTATTCCACTGTTTTGACTTAATGCATGCAATCAATTGGATTTTGACTTTGATTCCTTTGACTCTTCTCACTAGTTAGCCTAATAGGGAGTATGCTAAAGTATGATTTAGAAGTTGTTAGAGTGAGGAAACTCACATTCTAGACCGTTCTCAGCAGTGGAAACTCATTGTTTGATTTTAGGCCAGCCGTTCTCAGCCCTTACAGCATTTTCTTGGGGGAGAAAAATATGCTCTATTTATTACCTCGAACTCCTGGAGGAAAGACAAAATATAAATCAAACAAATACCTCTCAGAATTGGTTGAATTCAATTCAATTGGTTGAATCATAAAGAACTTCTTTTCCTCTACACACACACACACGTATGTATGTATGTATGTATGTATGTATCATATACACCAATTAAGATTCCAGAATTTCTCTTGCCCAACAGGAACTATAATCAATACTGTAACCATAAGAGGAAGTGAAATACAAATAGTATAACAGACACAGCAGGAGACAGGGAATCCTTGTCAACAATACAGCCTGTACCATTTCATTTATGCATATATGCATAATATTATTATGAGGTCTACTTCTTCCAACCCAATTAGTCTTATATTTATCAGGAAGTAAACAACTCATTTTATTAAGATATGAATTATATTTAGGTTCCTAATCCAGTACCTTCCAAAAATGTTGAGCCACAAGGAAGGTCATAGTAACCCTTTTCCTCAGGCCTCTTCTGAACAGTTTGTAGATACTGATCACAGTAAGATTACAGGATGTTATGATGGCCATAAGTAGCATTTTGAAGATTTACATAAATGTATGACAGGCAGGCCTACCAATGTAATATCTGAAAGCATGACTTTAATGTCATAAACAATATACTTTTGAGGACAAATGCTGAAGACTGATAGAAGATCACTACCTTTAATTTCCATGTGCCAGTGTCATAAACCCAAATTCTTACTACATACAAGCAATGGAAGTGGAATAGAATAAGCACTGGATTGGACTTCTTGTAAAGCATATTTATGACTTACAAACTCGTCCAGCTGTGGTATATTCAACAAATTACTGTTTAGCAGTCTATAAACCCAGGGAACTCCAAAACTATTTTCAGGCAGGAAACTTATGGGGGAAGACTGAAAGTAACTCCACTTAAAGCAAACAAAGCAAAATAATTATTGGATACATTTTCAATAATTTCAAGCATTCCTTTAAGAAGAAAACATAGACAACGTTGGGACTCCAGAGGGCGCCTAACTCTCCAACCGTTCCGGAGTTTATGCTTCTCTGTTGCAAAGCGGTCAAATTTGGGCTGCAGAAAAATCCGCACCTGCGACAGACTGCAGGTCAAACGTACACGAAGATTGAATTTTTCGCTGCCCTCTGGTGGCCCTGCAGATTTTTTCTGATTATTCCGATCCGATAGCTCTCTCGAAACAAAAACGAAGGAATTGTTGAATGAAAGGCTTCATCTCCACCTCCCCGTGACACCATTTTAACCCAGCCCTCATCTCCTTCCTACTCCTCCTGACACACGGCATGAAAACGTGCTACACCACCCGTGCGGTCCGAGGCTCTTGAGGCCAGCCCAGCAAGTTCTACCGTAGTAGTTGATGAGTGTGCGTGTGCGTGTTGTTTCAGGCGGCCAATGAGCTCTTAGATGCGCATGCTCACTGATGGAAGAGCAGCCGCTCAGGAAGTGGATTGCCGCAACTGGGAAAGGAGGGATTAGGCGCCGGGCGGTGTGAAGAGTCTAGCTTGCCTCCTGTGCGGTGGTGGCTGCGCTTACGATGGCTGCTTTGCCCGGTTCGGTACCTCGGCCGCGTAGCTGCGGCGGCGGCGGCTGCTCCGTGCACTGGTTCAGACGGGGGTTGCGTCTTCACGACAACCCCGCTTTGCAGGCGGCTATCCGAGAAGCGACCTCCGTGCGCTGCATCTACATCTTGGATCCCTGGTTCGCTGCGTCCTCCGCGGTGGGCATCAACCGCTGGCGGTGAGTGGAGGCAGAGGCCAAGTTGCGGGGCGGGGACGGGGGGGGGGAAATCGGGAGCTAGGTTGGAGCGGGTCAGAATTGCTCTGCCCTCGACGCGTTGTGACACGAGTGTCACGTTCACGCAGTGCAGCTCCTTCCAAATGGAAAGTTCTTGCGTGACCGATCTGTTAAAATAAGCGCAGGGATTTGAGATGGGGTCGAGGGTGCTTCCGGCGTGCCATGATTCAATATTTATTTACTTATTATTTGACTTATATACCGCCCTATTCCCGTAGGACTCAGGGCGGTTTACAGGGCAATTAAAAATCATACCATACAAAAGTTTAAAAAAAAATTAAAACAATTAATTAAATAGGAAAAGATTAAATAAATTAATTAAATAGGAAAAATTAATTAAATAGGAAAAGATTAAATGAAATAGGGACAAATCTGCCTCCCCCACCCACCCCCGAGATGGGGCGGGTAATTATTTTATGAACGAGTAAATAATGGACGTTGCTGCCTTATAATTTCCTCTCCTGCCTCGCCTACTGGTCTCCTTTGACCCTCACCAACTTCTCGCTCGCCTGTGGAGGAGAATCGTAGGATGAGCTGAAGAGCATTCCCGGATGGTTCGCTTGGAGGAGAGCAGCACGGCGGGGTAAATATGACACTTCCCTGGTTCGCTACTGTCCAAAGAGGCCAGAGAAGAGGAGTGGTATTTGCCCCACGAGAGAAATGCCTGCTGTCTGCTTCTGTCGGAAATCAGACATCAGAGGACATCAGTAGAATTGGTTATATTCTGATTGGAGTCAGATAAGCTTGAGAGGATGGAGGGATATAACGTTTGAGTGAGGGCTAGACAGTTCTGTGGTAGGGATGCTTCAGATCTACCTACCCATCCTATCTTTCCTGCCTTTATTTTGATAAATGACTGAAGACATAACATAGCTAATATGTTCCTCAATACAACAAACCTGTCAGCTGAGTTGGGCTGATAGTGACTGGCCCAAAGTCACTCAGCTGGCTTTTATGCCTCAGGAAGGACTAGAACTCACCATTTCCTGGTTTCTAGCCTGCTGCCTTAACCACTATACCAAACTGGCTCTGTTTTTCATTTCTGCATTGAACAGATGGCTTAACTCTGTAGCCTAATGACTCTTTCCCGTCTTGTGATACTTTAATACTGGATTTCCCAGGACATGTTGCCCTTTAGTTTGCCTCAGATAAGAAAGTATAATATCTCCTTATTCCAGGGGTGCACAAGGTTCTTTGATGCTCAGCATTTCATTGCCATCCATGTTCTATACACAGTCCTTTCAGACACTACAGAAATGCTTTAATACCCTATAAGTGTACATTTAATTAAAATTAAACATGGTTAATAGGATTGTTCTCTAGTCCTTCCTGTCAGGCTAAAATTAACTTTGATTTTAAAAAACAGTATCCAGAATGTTCTAAGGCTGCATATGTCCCATATGTCTTCAGGTTATTCATCTACGTTGGTTTCTTAATTTATTGACTTCTAGATGTCAACGCGGTGGCTCAGTGGGTTAGGACGCTGAGCTTGTTGATCAGAAGGTCGGCAGTTTGATGGGTCGAATCCCGAGTGCCGCATAACAGAGTGAGCGCCTGTTACTCGTCCCAGCTTCTGCCAACCTAGCAGTTCGAAAGCACGTAAAAATGCAAGTAGAAAAATAGGGACCACTACGGTGGGAAGGTAACAGCGTTCCGTGCGCCTTTGGCGTGTAGTCATGCCGGCCACATGACCACGGAGACGTCCTCGGACAAGCGCTGGCTCTTCGGCTTTGAAACGGAGATGAGCACCGGCCCCTAGAGTCGGAAATGACTAGCACGCATGTGCGGGGGAACCTTTACCTTTACCTTTAGATGTCAACAGGTTTTAAAGTGACACATAAGGAAAGAACAACAATCTGCAAGTATGAGAATTATCTTATGAAAGAGCCACACCTGAATTTTCTCATTTGTTTACTTGGAAAACCTATCTGATATTCAATTCCTCTGTATGAAAGATTGTGGGAAGTGGGGGGAATGATGTTTCTGAATATTTCATCACTGAAGCTGCATCTCAGACCAGAAAAAAAGTGGTTTGAAGAGGCTCTTCTTAATCCATTATAACTAAGGCTGAGAAATTCCTCCTATGCTTTTCAGTATTCTGTATCTCAGACTAATCTTAAAACCGCCAACTGAAATCCATGCCATACTTGCTTTTTTGTTTTGCCAACTATGTGGGACTTGATACTCTCTGAGGCTTACAGAAGAAACATCCATATACGTATTCAAGCTCTAAATAATTGTAGTTTTAAGAATCTGGACCTGAAACTGTGGCAAGAAGGGCTCGCTTCAATTGCTGTTGCAAATGATTCTGTGGCATAGGTGTTACCATGGAAGAAGATGAATTGGTAGTGATTTAAAAGATTCCATACAAGACATAGGAAGGATAACCCATTGATGACCCAAAATAACTGCTGAACAGGATGTACAGAAGTAGATCTATAAGTAGCTTGGACCTAAGCTGTGAGATTCCCTCTCACATCTGTTACTAGCTTTGGTCATGCTTAACTTACCTGTCACTCCTGTTTCTTTGTCCTTAGTAGATTGCATTAAATTACTTTGAGCCACATTTAAGCAGCTCCGGTATAGAGCCAATTATGCAGGATATAAATATAACACATTGTGCTTGCTTTTTGAGTATGAACCATTTAAACGTTATACATAGCTACTGAATTAACATGAATGGGTCTATATCATGGGTCAGCAACCTGCGGCTCTGGAGCTGCATGCGGCTCTTTCAGCCTTCTGTGGCTCCCAGTCGTCCTCCGCCATTTGCAGAGAGAGAGACAGAGAGAGGCACTAGCGTTTCCCTTCTCTCTCTCTCTCTCTCTCTCTCTCTCTCTCTGTGTGTGTGTGTGTGTGTGTGTGTGTGTGTGTGTGTGTGTGTGTGTGTAAAAAGAGAGTGGCCTCACACTGTTCTCAGACAAGCCTTTGCTGCATCTCCGCAGGAAGCGGCAGAAAGCAGTAGCTCTCTCTCTCCCTCTCCCTCTCTCTCTCTCACACACACACACTCACACTGAGTGGGGGAAGAGGACTGGCAGACCAAGGGAAGGAGAGCCAGCCCAATGTGTGTCAGCTTGTTGGAGAACCGCGTGAAGCTAGCTTGCCAGGGGAGCAGAAGATTGGGGAGGGAGAGAGAGAGAGATCATGCACAGCAGCCTCTATTTCTTTTAAATTAAACTCTTCAATCAAGCTCCCCCCTCGTGCGCAAGTTTTGCAACTCCCAGTGTTTTCTTTTCTCTGGGAAACGGGTCCAAGTGGCTCTTTGAGTGTTTAAGGTTGCCGACCCCTGGTCTATATAGTTTTAGGCTTATAAATATTTTACTTGGAAACAAGTTCTATCTACTGAGACATACTCTTATAACCTCCAGTTCTAAACTGGAATAGTTTTGGAAATAATTTCTAGGTAGGTATGTGTCTTTTCTATTCTATATCACAGAGTACCACAGCATTTTAAAGTCATTCCTCAGTTTTGTACCTATGAAAGTGTAGATGGAGCAGCAGTTGAAATCCGTAATTCCATTGCTAACAGTTGTAGTGTGATTTTGCCTTCTTTCTTAGGGATGATTCTTGTTCTACTGGTTCTGCTATTTTCAGTATACTCTTAATTGGGTCTCTGCATATGAAATTCTGGGTATAAATGATAGGTTAGTTCTTCCATACCAGTTTAGTCATTAGTAGGTGGAACAGAATTATTCTGCATTTTGTTGTCAGAAGAAAATTCTATGTATCCTGAGGAGTTGAAATAAAATTTAAGTGGAGAAGGGTTTTCTTAGCAAGAAAAATATCATGAGAAGCAAATGGCTGGCTAACATCTGAAATAAACAATGAGTGTTCATATTTGAAATATAGAAAGAAGTATGATGACTTTATTGAGTCTTAAGGCAGCAATCGGTATACCTAGTGCTATAAATTTATTTCAAAAAGTTTGTGGGGATGAGTTTGTGGGGATGAATTAATTCAGTATTCATTCTTCACAAGACTTAGCGTAATGTTGCATATTTGCAACATTTTCTAAGATATAACGTAGGCAATTATGATCAGCTTTTATAATTGTGGAATTTATGGGTTCTCCATCTCTCAAGACTTCTAAGATGAGGCTGGACAACCAATTTTCTTTTTTTTTTAAATTCCATTTATATCCCGCCCTTCTCCGAAGACTCAGGGCGGCTTACAAGCTTAGCAGTAGCCTTCATTCTATGTATATGCCTGCTTATTAGGGCTTTCACACACACCCCAAGCGGCATTATTACAAAGTCAGCTTAATTGCCCCCAACAATCTGGGTCCTCATTTTACCTACCTCGGAAGGATGGAAGGCTGAGTCAACCTTGAGCCTGGTGGGACTCAAACCTGCACTAATTGCAGGCAGCTGGTGTTACTTAAGGAGGCATTAGCCCGCTGCTCCACCAAGGCTCTTGAGTGGTTTAATTGGTTTTTCATGCATTGCACATGGTTGAACTCAATCAGGGATTCCTAAACCTTTTTGCCGTCACAACTCCCTTTAGTATAATCTTAAGGTACACAATTCCCCTAAAACTTCAGCCAAACACCAAAATGAAATAAATGAACAATGTAAACAATGCAATGAATCTTTGGGAAAGATGGACTTATTGTTACAATTTAACTCAAAGGTTCTTCACACTTATCCTCAACTCTGCACTCCCCTCCCTACCTCAGTGTTTAGGATAGCCTGAACTAGATGATTCTTGTGGTCCCCTCCAATTCTAGAACTTTATGATTCTTGTGATTTCACGCTCTGAGTAAATAAAGTAGCCACTTTGTGAATTGAGCATGGCATGCCATCTCTCCTGTCCCATTTAATTCATTAATTACTGCAGGATATAATTAATTGAATTATTTTTGTTCAGTGTTTCATAATTTACTTATCCTTGTTGATTTTGGAAAAAATTAGGAGAACACCAATGCTACAAAAAATTGAGTTCTCCAACTCTATTTCCACTGAAGGAAATAGCCATGAGTGACTACAGTGGGTCCTCAACTTAAAACTGTTCATTCAGCAATCATTCATAATTATGACAGTGCTGAACAGAGGCACATACAGCCCCCTCCTGAACTTTCGACCATTGTGGTCAGGTTCAAAGATTTGGGCACTGCCAGCATGCTAGATGTTCTACACCACCCCAGGCCAGGAGGCCTTAACTGGCTAGGCTTACTTTTATGTGGGCTTTCCTCCTACCCTATTACTCCAGCAGAAGGCTTGGGCTTTCCCCTCTCCACACCACTTCCAGAAGGCTTTGGTCTTCCCTCAGCCTCACCGTGCAAATCCACTTACCTTCGCTTTCTGTGCAGCTGCTATCAAGCGCGCCTAGCTGATGCAAGGCCCATCTACTGTAGAAAACTAGCCAATGCAATGTTTTAGAATAGAATAGAGCGGGAAGAGAACTTGAGGTCTTTTAGTCCAGCTCCCTGCTCAAGGCAAGCTGTTAATTGTTCACAGTTAAGAAGTTTCTCCTTTATTCCAGGTTGCTTCTCTCCTTGATTGGTTTCCATCCATTGATTCTTGTCTGCCCTCTGGTGTTTTGGAAAATAAGTTGATCCCCTCTTCTTTGTGGCAGCCCCTCAAATACTGAAATAGTGCTATCATGTCACCCCAGTCCTTCTTTTCTCTAGACTGACCATTCCCAAATCCTGGAACCATTCTTCATATGTTTTAGACTCCAGGTTTCTAATCATCATAGTTGCTCTTCTTTGTACTTTTTACCAAGATTCGACATCTTTTTTTGTAACGTGGTGACCAAAACTGGATGCAGTATTCCAGGTGTGGCCCTAGTAAGGTTTTATAAAGTGGTACTAATACTTCCTGTGATTTTAATTCTATTTTTTAAATTATTTTTTTCAAAGCTAGAAAGAGCCTCAGAACATCATGAGGCTTGGTATTCATCTGATGATGTTTCTGAGGCTCTTTCTAGCCTTTGCAAATTTTGCCAGGTCTGGGGCTCATCTCATAAGGTTTCCAAAGTAGAAAGAGTCTCAGAAACATTGCGAGATTGTGTTCATTGAGCAAGACAGTCACATGGGCATCTTACTTAATGACCACAACAATTTACAACCCAAATTGTGGGCTCAATTGTAGTCTTAAGTTGAAGGATTACCTGTATAGTATTTGCTGCTTGCCTGGAGAACTGTAGCATGCCTTTCAGCAAATAGCCCTCCATTTCTAGATGATAGAATATTGATAAATCACAAATATTTTTCTATTTTCTTTGATAATCTGTGTAAATGAAAAATTCAACTTTTCAGTTATGTATACATTCACACTGGACAATTTACATATACATATGCCCTTAGCCTCTGGTTTTCTTCCTGACTTCTGCATTCAGGTAGCTTAAATGTTGCCTTTTATTTGCAAAAATAGCAAAGAACATTTTGGTGGGAATATAGATTAAGAAAATCTAATGTGGCGATGGACAGATTTGCTGTAGCTAGGAATTACTATGTTATTTAATTAAAAAAGAAAAATAATCTCTGAGAACCATGGTGAGCTTCGTTAATACCATTATATGGAATGAAATAAAACTTTTTGTCATCTTTTTTGAGGACCTATGGGAAGAACCAAACAAGTACTCCAGGTTTTACAGAAGTTTAAAGAATCTATTTTGACCTAAATTTAAACTGATTTACACCATATTAATTTTGGTCTTGGACTCATTCAAGTTTTGTGTTTGTTTGTTTGTTTTTGGGGGGGAGTGGTCTATGCATATAATTCAAAGACTGAGTGTAGGCTTTCACACACAAAAATGCACACATATCCATATATTACAATATAAGTTGTATGCTAAGATGCTTATCCATCCTACTATCCCAACTTCAGGCCAGGAGGCAGAGGAGGAACCCATCAAATATATGAAAGACACCAGACAACTGAATCTATTGATAAGCTCTCTCAGATCATATTTGTGTTAACCATATTTTCTGTGCATATGTGTGTGTATTGTTCACTGAAGTACTTTTTATGACATTTTGAATTGTTTCCTATTGAGAACTTTCTTACCATGTAAAAGACTTGATTTTTCCTTTCCTTTTACAATTTTTCCCTATTGAAAAGGTACGTAAAAAGAAGAAGTATTTGCGAAGGATTCTTAGTTCCGGCTTGCTAGATAATTTTCAGAGGAGTACAGAGATGGCCTTGAAGACGGTATTCAACCTCTGTGATGTAAACACCAGCTTAGCTTTAGAAGGGAGGAGGAGTGAGGGAGTGAATGAGAAAGAGACTCAAGATTGCCCTGCCTTGATTTTCCTTAGACCAGGGGTGTCAAACTCAATTTCATTGAGGGCCGCATCAGCATTGCGGTTGCCCTCAAGGGGCCAGGTGGGTAGGGCCAGGGTGGGCGTGGCCTACTGGGTGGGCATGGCTAGAGTGCGTATGGCCTACTGGGTGGGCGTGGCCAGCTCTACATCGTTCGCATCAAGGGTGCCTATGGGGGCCTGGGCAGGGGTGGGACAGATCTGAGGGTCTCTGGCAGGAGGAGGGTCTCTGGGCCAGGGCCAAGGCAGTGGGGGCCGTTCCCTCCCTGTTTCCAGGATGGCTTCACTGGCCACATGAAACCACTTCGCGGGCCAGATCTGGCCCCCGGGCCTTGTGTTTGACATGTCTGCCTTAGAATAATAAGAGGGTGACAGAATCGGTCAGGCTTTCAAGATTTATTATTATACATTTCAGCAATGAAGCAGAGCTCTAGTAGTTCTCATGGCTTTTGTTTTATAACCTATCCTAGCACAAATATGTGATACAGTTGCTGAATACATTTTGTTTCTTCTTCTTAGGTTTTTGCTCCAGTCTCTGGAAGATTTGGACAACAGTTTAAGAAAACTTAATTCCCGTTTATTTGTAGTACGAGGGCAGCCAACTGATGTTTTTCCAAGACTCTTTAAAGTAAGATTATAACTACATCTGAAAATCCTGTTTGGCTAGAATGTAATTTGCTTATAAAATTTAAAAAATAAATCTTAACTTATACTGCTAATACTGATATTTTGTTATTTTTGGATTTGGATTAAAATCATCTATATATTTACAAATAATAAGGTGGTTCTTATATGCCAGCTGTTCTCTCATGCTTCCATGAATAGAGGTGATTCATGGTTTTTTAGTGTAATGGCATTCTAATAAATACCATTAATAGGATTGGGCATATTAGAGGGCATATTAGAACGGGTATTTTTTTTCAAAAAAAATTATTTTTAAATTTATTTTAAAAATGTTAAATATTAAACATTTAATATTTTATTAAACAGTTAAAAGATTTAGTTCACAGTAGTAGAAAAAGGGGCTTTAATTATGTCATTTTTGTCCGATTAACAAACATATGAATGAGTAAGTTAAAGATTTAGAGCAGCCTTTTTTTCTTAACTTTCAGTAACTGCATTATTCATGTTCTTGTACTGAACTGTATATGTGGTCAGATACTTAATGCAATATATCCAGAACCCTTAAAATATTATCTTGTCTACTGTATTTATATTATATGAAGAAAATGAAAGAAGTGTAATTACATTTTGCCTCCCAGCCCTTTCCCTTGTATCCTTCTTTGCTTCCTGCCAGGATATAAAGGTGTTAATTAGAAAGCAACACACATCCTAACTGTTCTTCATCTGTGATTACAGCTGTTTAATCGAATATGTGTACTTCATAGAGCTTTTTTGGGGGCAAATTGTAGATATGTATATGTGCATCTCTATAAAATGTATTTCCCATTGTTTGGTCTCCACATGAATCATAGCAATGCTCCCTTTGATTCTTTAGAGTGTTTGTGTACATTAAAGTCATCCAGAGCTGAGAAGGTATATTTTTATATGTTTGAAAAGTGTAGGTTTTTTTTCCTGTAGATAAAGAATAAAGGCTTACATGGACTTAGCTAGTCGGGGTAATATTTTTGAGCACTGGCATGCTAGAAGGGGCTGTAAATATTCTTGAAATCTTTTATCATGCTTTTGAACAGTGTCTCTCAGCTTGTAAATCAATACCGTATAGTTAATGCTTTAGAGAAGTGCTTCTCAGGTGGTTAGGGAATTCTGGAAGTTGAAGTCCACACATCTTAAAATTGCCGAGGCTGAAAAACACTACTCTAAATCATTGACTATACAGTATTGATTTATTTCACACTATATACACTATGTGCAAAGAATGAGTCGTGTAAATAGAAAGGAATTGCTGAGAACTAAAATAAACTTCAGTCAATCACATATGGTTCAAGCTGCAGTTTTCAAGCTGGCTTTTGGTATAGGTTCACATAAATTCAGTGCAAATAACTTTCTTCATTTCCAAAGCATTCCAGTCTGGAATGCAAAGACAACAATAATTTTAACAAGTGGGTAATTAATACTGGAGGAACATAATCCATGCAGTTGTTATCTCAACTTTCAGTTACAAAAATGGATCTAAAAATGATCAGATTATTTCTCATTCAGGTACCCTCTAGTTCAGGAGTGTCAAACTCAATTTCATTGAGGGCCGCATCAGCATTACGGTTGCCCTCAAAGGGCCAGTTGCATGTAAGACTATGTATCATATTACTTCAGGAGTGCATTATGTTTAAGATTGTAGGCCAACTGGATTAACATTTCAAATGTGAACAAATATTTCAAATAAATCTGCAAAAACGAAATTTAAAACAAAACCATAAGTTATTTAGTTCTCTCTCTCATGCCATTTTGTCCGAATAGTAGACAGACCGAGCCACAGATCTGTCACCTGGAGGGGCAGCAGCAGCTTCGAAGGAAGCGCCTGCAATTGAGCAGCACGTGGCTTGGGCTTCTCAACTAGCTTTGGCCCAGGCCCGGCACGCATAAGCCTCTCTCACGTTTCCTTACGCCTTTGGGGAAAAGTCTGTGAGGCGAGCGCCTACTTGTTGGAAAGGGCAGCACAGAGGAAGGAAGAGGAGTATGCAAAGGCGGCAAGGCAGGGAGGGATGAGAACTGAAGAAACACACAATTCGAGCACCTTCCATCCTTTCTTTTTCCTTCCCTCCTTTTCTTTCCCTCCTTTTCCTTCCCTCACCAGCCACTCACTCTCACACAGAGGGCGCTTTAGCCATGGCCACCCGCCCATGCTGTTGCTGCTGCCACACAGCTCCACGCGTTAAAGAGGCTCCCACTGCCCATCCTCTGCTAGCGCTGCTGCCACTGACAAGACATCTGAAGAAGCAAGGAGTAACCATTTGTAGAGCTACCCCCCTAAGGGTCGCTGGAGTATGGGTTCTCCTGACCCTCTTGGTATGGTTGTTGGTCCACCCTAGTCTCTTACTAGGGTGGATATAGATTCAGAGGATTTTAAAGATTAGTATAGAATTGAGATCAGAAATCTTTCTTTTGTGATGGGCAAAGTCAGCACAAAAAAGTGATGAAAAGTAGGGGGAAAGTCATTGCACTTTGTTTTTGAACATGATAACTACAGTGAGATTATTATATGCACAAACAAAGATTCAGCAATATTCACATTAGAGGAGTGATTAGTGAAGATGAAGGAACCTGCCAAGATGGCTAAATCGACTTCTTTGATTAGAAAAAAGTCAACATCTATCTTTATGGCTAATTGGAATCCTCTTATAGATTTTTTGCCTAAAATAGAAAAAAATGAAGTTATGATTTATGGTTTTTATAGATGATCATAGGAATAAGAGAGTTAAGTTTTAATCATAGAGTAAGAAGTAAATATATAATTGTAGCTGCAAAGATAATTGGAAACTATTTCTTTGTATCTTTTTTCATTCTTTTCTACTTTACTTTTTTCCATTCTTGAACTTTTAGATTTCTCTTTGATAATTTTCTTTGTCTTTCTTTATATAGTTTGTATTAGTTTTTATTTTCTTTTTTAAAAAATCTTTAATAAAAATTATATAAAAGAAACAAAAGGGAGTGTCGCGGGAGAATTTTGGGGGGAAAACGCCATTAGCAAATCTTTAGAAAGGGATCTTTTCCCTTGTTCTACTGTTGGATTTTTGTCATTATTTTGTTTTGAATATTACCACCACATTTTAATGATTTGCATTGGTACTTACCTGATATTTTCTGTTGTTTTTTTTACAGGAATGGGGGGTGACGCATCTCACTTTTGAATATGACTCAGAGCCTTTTGGAAAAGAGAGAGATGCAGCTATAGTGAAATTGGCTAAGGAAGCAGGAGTAGAAGTGACAACAGAGAATTCACACACCCTTTATGACCTAGATAGGTAAGATACCAATCTCTCTATATGCAAGTGTCACATGTCTAAGAAGAAGACAAAACAAAACTGAGGATAGGTATAGGTCAGAGATGGCAAACCTTTTAGAGACTGAGTGCCCAAACCACAACCCCAAATCCAGTTATTTATTGCAAAGTGTCCGGGGCGCATCAGCATTATGGTGCCCTTGGGCGTGGGAGCAGGGAGGTGCTTCTGAGTGCCGCCTCTGGCACGCAAAAACCAGAGGCACAAAATGGGCCACCGTGCTGCAGGGCGCTGATACAAGGTGCTGCACCACGCAAGAACAGGGCAGGGCTAGTGAGTTTCATGCAGGCACTAGCCCCACCCCATTTGCAGCGCGTGCATGCTTGCAGCCCTGTGCACGCACGCATGTAAAATGCTTCCCCCTCCCTTTTCTTCCAGTCCACCAATCAACAATGGTTGGTGACCTCTGCTCTACCACCTCTACTTGAGCTTGCTAGTCGGCCGCTTCGCCTCCTTTGTGCTGGGTGGGGCTCCTGCTCTGGGCGGCAGTGACAGCCTGATAGACCTGCTGCTGCCAGCAGTGGTGCACGTGCCAACAGAGAGGGCTCTGGGTGCCGCCTCTGGCACACATGCCATAGGTTCGCCACCACTGGTATAGGGGATGACTTGGGAGACTTTTTTATATAATGGGTCAGAGTTTCATTATCTCTGCAATGGCCATATAGGTATGAAGTTAACAGTTTGCGTATATAGCAAACTCCCATGTTCTGAGAAAGAGGAGAGAAGAATAAAGAGAAACTAATTCTATATTTATAAAATACAGAGTAGGTTTGTTATGACTACAAATACAAGTACCATAAGTTATATGTACTGCAAGCTTGCAATCTACTAAAGTCCAGGCGTATTTGAAAAGAGGGGATATGTACTTTACATAGCTTTCCTCCCCAGGAGCAAGCGTCTTTTAATGTTCCATGTACTGCACTGTACTAGCCTACTTCCTAGTAAACCAAGTGTGTAATAATGTCAGTTTGGGCCATCTCTGGATCAGTATCCAGGGTATTGATAGTGTCACCAGTAGACAATGTGAGAAAATCTCTCCCTGGGGTCAGGAAAACATCCATATCCATCAGGTGCCAGGAATGCACCATTTTAACCAGTTTTTCAGATTTGTAGATTATACAGAGAGTGATCTGTCCATGGCAGCGGAGTCATATGAAACTCCTACATTTCCAAAGCACCAGTGCCACTTGAATATGTTCTACTGATTGTGTGAGACCAGATATTAGTCATGTCAGGTCCAGTTATGGAGGACGTGCAATCCTGAATCATTCCTGACTGGACAGCCTTACCTTCAGTGTTGAAAGCCCCAAGAAAAAGGAGCTCAAATTAATTCGATGCCATACTGCCAATCATTCAAACTAGCTCATGAAGAAAGATTGTGGGGTCTGTTGTGGCAGATAGCATGGTTTATACTAATCATATATCTGTCTTGGCCATCCAGATGTAGCAGTTTACACTTATAATTGCAGACTATTGAATAAAGCAGCTGGTCCACAAGATGGAATTCCTATAGGCCAGTGGCCCCAACCTTTTGGGCACCAGGGACTGGTTCAATGGAGAAAGGTTTTCTGAGGAGTGGAGGAGGAATGGTTTTGTGTGCTGCCTGCATCCTGTGGATCGGGTTTCACTTATTTGTGCGGTCTGATTTCTGGCCGGTCCGCAGGCCAGCAGTTGGGGATCAGCTTGTCTACCTCCCTGTCTTTAATTCTAGCCTGCTATATGTGAACAGTCTCCTGGAATACAAATGCCTCTATAGTTCAATAGGAAGATAGATGAAACAATATTGTTCCCTGTGCCAGTTTTCAAACTTGAAATGTGTGTGGGAAAAGACAAGCAGAAGCAAGCCACAAATTACATACAGCGGAGAATTGGATCGGAGCCAGGAGCCAAGGCCAGCCTTCTGCGTCATCGAGTGGCTGGGTGATATCAGAGGACAAGGCTTTATGGAGCAGAGCTAGCAGCAACATGCTCAGTTATGCTATGCTTCCATTATTTTAATTTCTCTGGGACAGAAGAATGGCACAAACAAAGGATGCAGGGCGGTTCCAGCTGGTGTTCATCTGGCTTGAACCTCTCCTCCCCCCCCCCCCCGTCCAACCTTAGCAGCCATGTGCACTGAATAAAAGCTCTAGGAACGCCTCAGGTCTTGCCCAATGAGAGGCTACAGTTGAAACATGAATGGTCCTGTCAGTATTCTTGTAGAATCATTGGCAGGATCAACTTTGTGCTGCCTGACTAGGATGTAAATTTTCCAGAAATTTAGACACAGCATAAAGTCGGAAATTTGGAGAATTTGCTAAATGAACATAGCACTCCCTCCTTCTGTTATTTTTTTACCTCATAACAATGCCACATTCACGGGGCCGCCCTTAGAATACTGCATCCAGTTCTAATCACCACAATACAAAAAAAGATGTTGAGAGCCTGGAAAGTGTGCATAGAAGAGCAACAATGATGTAAAGAGTCTGGAGGCTAAATCGTACGGGGGAGCTAAATATGTCTAGCCTATTGAAGAGAAGAATTGGGGGAGGTAGAGGGACATGATAACTGTCTTCCAGTACCTGAGGGGCTGTCACAGCAGGGACTGACTTATTCTCCAAAGCGACAGAAGTCAGTATAAGAAATAACAGTGGAAGTTTGTCATAGAGAGATCCAATCTAGAGGTAAGGTGATATTTTCTGACAGTGAGAATAATTAATATCTTGCTTCCTGGAGTTGTGGGTGTGCCATCACTGGAGGTTTTCAAAAATGAACTGGGCAACCATTTGGGGTGGTATAAGACTCCCCCGCCTTTAGCAGGAGGTTGGACTGGAAGACCTCCGCGGTCTCTTCCAGTTGTCCTGTTTTCCCCACTGGAAATGACTGTTTCTAACACACAAGGAGAGGATACTTTCCTAAGAGCTCACAATTCAAGAATACCAGTGTTAACTTGGATGGCCGACAAAGTTCTGTCTATGACAAAAAAAAGAAAACAAAATTTCTTCAAACTGGGAATTTCCAACCACGTTGCCTCTCCTTCCTTCTTCCCTCCTTCCCTGACTCCTTCCTTCCTTCCTTCCTTCCTTCCTTCCTTCCTTCCTTCCTTCCTTCCTTCCCTGCTTTTTTTTTTAAACTACCAGAGACTTTGGGCAGAGGTGGCAACAGGCAGGCAACATTGGGCAGAGGCTTCACATTTTGACCCCTCCCCCTGCTGTTGCCTCTCCGTGGCTCTCAGCTCACCTCTCCCAGACTTGTTTGTGAGTGTGTGTGTGTGTGTGTGTATGCGCACGTGGATGGGCAGAGGAGTGTCTCACTCCTTGCAGAACAGAACAGAGACCTTCTGTGATGGCAGGCTGCAAACTAATGAAAGCTGGGGTGTTTTGGAGTACTTGTCTCTTTTTCTCAACGTGCCGCCGATCACGTCATGCCCTGCCCCCTCAGCTCCTGCCTCCAGCCCCTTTGAAGGCTTCAAGAAGCTCCCATTGCAGCTTCTCTTATCTCTCCTGTTCTTTTCCTCCCCAGTGTCACAGCGTGGGACTGCAAGGAGTGAGACACACACCTGCACGCGCACACAAACACGTGTATGGGAGAGGCAAGTTGAGAGCCATGCAGATACAATGACAGCAGGGAGGGGTCAAAATGTGAAGCCTCCTGCCCAGAGCCTCTGGCAGCTAAAAAAAAAATAAACCTGAGAAGGCATTCTCTTTCCCAGCTCCTTTCCTCCCTTCCCTTCCCTTCCCTTCCCTTCCCTGCTTCTCTTTCTTTCCTCTGAGCTCAGGAGGGGGAGAGATTGCCAGCGTTTCCAGTGGACATGCTGCCGCCAGCCGTAACTATCCCATGCAGGGAGGGGCGGTCGCAGTGAAAGGGAAGCCTGCTGGCTGCAAGGCTAGGTCAGCGAGTGGGCGTGGCACTGATCTACTGGTGGGGGCCATCAAAGCCAGAACACACACAGCCTTAGATCCACAGGGTAGCCCTAGAGCCAGTGAGGGGCCCCCTGCCCACTTTGCCCTGCCTCCCAGAGGGTGCACGGAGAAGCGCTGGTGTCCTGGGGGGAAGGGAAACACTTCTCCTGCCTCTTTTCTTTCTCAGTGGTCAGCAGGGATGGTCAACAGGGATGCCGGGCGCTGTCCACCTCCTCTTCGTGCACTCGGGGTGGGGGCAGCCTCTCGCTGGCCCTTTTCCACCCAAACCTCTTTTTATATCATCTCCTCTCGCGCCCCCCTCCTCCGTTTCTCTTCAGGGCACCTCCAGCTCCCGGAAGCGCCAATCAGCTGGAGCCTGGCGCTCTTCCTGGGGCTTCTGCTGAGCCCCAACAGTCCTGCAGCTCCAGCTATCTCTCCCGCAGGCTTGGGCAGCGCTGCTGCCAGTTCAGCTCATTCCTCTCCCCTCTGCTATCACTTCTCTAGGACAGTTGCGTACTACCTGCCAAGTGCCAAAGTACCACCAGTGGTACGCATACCACTGGTTGAAAAGCCCTGATCTAGAGCACGGGTGTCAAACTCGCCGTGTCACGTGGCGTGTCGCAACGTATTGTGACTTTTTTGTGTTGCTGGAGCTGGGGTGGGCGCGGCCTCCACATGATGCAACCGGCCTGTGGGCTGGCAGTTTGACACCCCTGATCTAGAGAGAGAGACCTTCGATTGATGCAGATTAGGCCTGCATAGCTCTTGAAATGATCTACTTTGTGCAATTACACAGAGAGAAAAAGTTTTGCAGACCACAATACTAAAATTGTGCAGGGCTATAAGCCATCTCATAGTTTATCATGCTTCTGGCTTATAAAGTATTGCTGTCTAAATATTGGATTCCCTCCAAGATGGGTTGTCTGGAAATTTTCTCTCTCGGTGGTCATTGAAAATAGCAATCCCTTACTGGTATTAAATGTTAATCAGTTAAGAAGCTGCTTAGATTGCAGCTTTGAAACCTGTAATCAAAGAAGCCTTGTACTGCTTTATTGTGGGGTTTCTGTGGATGAAGCAACATATTGCAAATAATGGGGGAAAACAGTTGTGAGTTTTTCTTTCTTCAGCTGTAGAGGTTTTCGTATCCCTTTCAAAATGGGAAACGCCTATACTATTCGTATTACTCATCTATTTTAGCCATTGCCTGCTAAGAACATATTTGCTCTTGTAAAAGGTGAAACTTTTTCCTAGAGTACTAATTTTTAGAATTGCTTGGGCATTCTAGCAAAGCTTGTTTTTCATAGTCCATCGTAGTAAAAGAGGCTTTCCTAAAGACTCCTGTTGAGCAGGGCTGAGCCAAAGCTTTATGTTTTCATGATCCATGTGCTGGCAGTTGCAGAAGCTAGAACATGCTCTTTTAACCTGGTTTCATATGTGCAGTCAATAGTCGTACCATTGCCTCGGATCCTTACTCGTCTGTAATGCACCTAATTTCAGAGAAAAGCTCGTTTTTGAAGATTGCGGTTAGCTTTGCTAGCTGAAGAGGGATTGACACTTGGATTCAAAGACACAGTCCCTTTCTGGATGTTATGCGTTGTTAGAACGTTGGGTCACAAAGCCACGCATGTGAGCATAGCTCATTGAGAAGGATGAGCAACGTGGAGCTCCTGCCCATCACACGTGCTGCCCTGGAGCAAAGACAGGCACATGGCTGGATTGAAAGCACTGATTGCATAGATGAGTGACGAGGAGGATGGGCTGAAGGAACAGAAACCTGTTTGGCTGCCTCAGATTTTTTATAAAACAGCAGCTTGACTCTTGCTGTTTCTGTTTAACTCTTCCTTTTCTAGCCTGTTTTTTTTCCTCTTTTAAGCTTTCTTGCTTTGCTCTGCTCTGCTCTGCTGTATTTTATTCTGGAGTTTGTTATAGATCTGTTGCTTCTGTGCAAACCATTTAGAACTGTATCAGGAATCTAGGATTTGAAGATCTACTACTGTAGTTACATTGAAAATTCATCCTTTAGTTAAATAGGTGACAGGACTTTCTACTAGGAGCAAAAAGTGTAAGCTACGTAGAGAATTGTTCAATGCAGTTCCCCATGCTTTTGACACTTTCCTATTTATACAAGAATTTTTTCCCCTGTTCTGCTACTCCAGTTTGAACTATGTGGGGATAGTTTTGTATTTCATAAAAGTGGGGGCAACCAAACCACTAGTCAAAGATTTCTGAAACTTAGAATGTTGTTCAAAGAAAATATAACTTACAGCAGATTTAGTTTTAATGCATTGCTCATTATATTTTTTTATTCTTGGTTTTGAACTGTTGTGCAGGTTTTCAAGAAGCAGACTTTTTAGCACAAGGAAATGTAGATTTAATAGTTTAATTGGGGGGGCAGTAATGCCTTGTCAATCCAGTCTCCATTAAATTTGAAATTATGACATTATGCTGAATTAGGTCATTCAAAAAAATTTCAAATAATGACATCATTTAGAGTGCTGAAACAAGTTTAAGGTAAATTTAAAGTCCAGACTTCTTCAGTAGCAAACTAAGTAGAATTCTCTCATTTAAATATTTAAATGTATCTAATATTAGCAAAGAGGGATGCGGTGGCTCAGTGGGTTAGGACGCTGAGCTTGTCCATCAGAAGGTCGGCAGTTTGGCAGGTCAAATCCCGAGTGCCGCGTAACAGAGTGAGCGCCTGTTACTCGTCCCAGCTTCTGCCAACCTAGCAGTTCGAAAGCACACAAAAATGCAAGTAGAAAAATAGGGACCACTACGGTGGGAAGGTAACAGCGTTCCGTGCGCCTTTGCTGTCTAGTCATTCCGATCACATGACCACGGAGACGTCCTTGGACAAGCGCTGGCTCTTCGGCTTTGAAATGGAGATGAGCACCGGCCCCTAGAGTCGGAAACAACTAGCACGCATGTGCGGGGGAACCTTTACCTTTACTTTATTTATTTTTTTAATCCCATTTATATCCCGCCCTTCTCCGAAGACTCAGGGCGGCTTACAATCTAAGCACAAATCAAATGTGCTTAGCAATAGCCTTCATTCTATGTATATGCCTGCTTATTAGGGCTTTTGCCCCCCCCCCAAGTGGCAATATTAGCAAAATGCATTCAAGTTTCAGACAACAGACTATTCTATTCCTCCTATGGGTATTTTCAATGAAACAGTCTTCTATTCACTACATTACAGTACAGTACAGATTTATAATAATCACTGTAACATATATGCATAGCACCCGGAGAGTCTGAACTACAGATATCTGGAAATGAAACAGATACCCCTCAAATCACAGATGATGACAAGAAAAGGAAGAATAATTTTTTTTATTTTAATTTAGTCAGTGAACAGGTTTGCTTTCTCTTGCATCTTCAGTAGTTCATATACATACTGGCATCAGAAATATGTATAAAGGTGCTACTTCTTGGGAATAAGGGTATGGAGGGGGAGGACTGTAACCCTTTACACCTAGACTGGATGGAAGAGAAATATACGCAACCCATTCAGATTTTTTTTAGCTCAAGCTAAAAATCAGATGCAGACCCAGTTTTTAAAGTGTTATATTAAGGTTCACAAAAAAGTTATCTGAATTATTCATAATCACATGTACACAGTACTTCCTACAAAAAAAAAACCACCTAAAAATATCTTTCTGCTGTTTTTGAGGAGTTTGGCTGCTGCCTTCATAGACGCTGGTTTAGCTTCTCTTCAACGTGCTATACAATATTTCGGGGGGGAGGAATTAAAATAAGAAACAACATAAATGTACAGTCAAAATCCTTGAATATATTGCATAATGTTGTGGGAGAGGAGATATACATTCCATGACTTCTCTTGCTTTGTTTTTAATAAAGGCTGCCATTGTAAACTTTTTACCATTCCAGTTTTAATACCTGAGTCAAACACAAAATACATAGGTAAAGACATGCTAGTCTCAATTTTCATTGAGTTGAGAATGAGAAGGATTCTGTAGGAATGCTAGATTCACCTTGGTGAATTTCTGTTTTCAGTCTTTTTTATATTTGTGATGGGTAAACAATTTTTCTTCCTAGTCCTGCAGCTGTTGGTCCTGGTTGCTCAAGAAACAGACCTTAATAATATAATACATCTGAGTTCCAAAAAACCCCTTCTATCTTGCAAATCAATTGCAGACAGACAAATCAACCAGATTCCTCTAACTTCCCAGCTCTAATGTTTGAGGGAAAAGGCACGGCTATGAAGCCTTACATAACTGGTCCTCAACTTACAACAGTTCATTTAGTCACCATTCAATGGTCCTCCCCTCTTTGCAGGGTGGCCATGATAAAGCCTGAATACGTATCTACGGATACATGAATGTACTTCCAAGGGGCAAATGGGTTACACCACTGAAAAAAGTGACTTATGGCCATTTTTCACACTTATAACTGTTGCAGCATCCCCACACTCATGTGATCAAAATTCAGACACTTGGCAACTGACTCATAGTTAGGACGGTGGCAGTGTCCCAGGGTCGTGTAGCTATCTTTTGCAACTTTCTTACAAGCAAAGTCAATGGGGAAGCCAGATTCACTTAACAACCAAGACAGTAACTTAACAACTGCAGTGATCCACTTAACAACTGTGGCAAGAAAGGTCATAAAATGGGGCAAATTCACCTAACAAATGTTTCACTTAGCAACAGAAATGTTGGGCTCAATTGTGGTCATAAGTTGAAGACTACCTGTAGAAGGCTAACAAGGAAGGGAACAATTTGAATAAATAAGCAAGTAAATGGGAAGAAGGGAGGGAGGGAGGGAGGGAGGAAGGAAGGAAGGAAGGAAGGAAGGAAGGAAGGAAGGAAGGAAGGAAGGAAGGAAGGACTTGACAATATACTTACCCTGCCCATCTCATGGAACAAAGCTGTTGTTTCTTTATCCTGCAGGATCATAGAGCTGAATGGACATAAACCACCCCTCACTTACAAACGTTTTCAGACCATCATTAGTCGCATGGACCTGCCAAAAAAGCCAGTCAGCACCATAACAAGCCAACAAATGGAGATGTGCCAGACAAAGATCCAAGAAAACCATGATGAAACCTATGGAGTGCCATCTTTAGAGGAACTAGGTATTTTTGGTGGGTTTGGAACACCTCCTAGATGGGCTCTGTAGTGCTTTCCTTATTTAATCTCATCTGGTTTTGGTTTCAAAGCAATCTTCGGATTATCCATACATTCTGAAGTTGAGAAAATGAACTGATCAACTGTCCATTGATTAATTGATTATATGCCATGAGGTTGGTGTTAACTCTTAGCATGGATAGCCGTTTTTCAGAATGAACTGTCCCTAGCCCGTCCCTTCAGGTCTTCAAGTGGTGCCCATATTATTTTGTTCATTCATTCAGTCTATATAGCTGCCCATCTCACTTTTCTGTGATTCTAGGCAGCTACATAAATATCCTCGATTAGGTCATTATAGTTATTCTTCATGTTGAGCAAACAGTAAAAAAAACCCACCTTTAACTTATTCTAATATTATTTTATTTAAGATATTCCTAAATTTCCAATAAAATAATGTGTTTTGTTTTATTCATGTCTATTATACTTTATTATACATTTTAATAACTGAGTGACTAGACATTGCTTTTATATAATTGAGCAAAACAGTGTTAGTGATTTTTTTTATCTCAGCATTCAAAAAAAAGGCTTGGGAAATTTGCAACAGAAAATAAAAACATAAAATGATGGTGGAATAATATCTTAAACCCAACATAAGGAGTTTCCAGTCATTGATAAATGTAGTTATTGATCTTTCTGGAAACAAACAAGGTAATTTTTCTCTCTCTGCTAGGACTGTCATCTTCACCAACTATTCTTCCGTTGTGGATATTTCAGAATGTTTTTTCCATTTTTGTGCATATAATAGTTTCACAGCAGTAATAGAAAAATAATCTTCCATGGCTATTTTCTAATTGGCTGTTCATTAATCCAGCAAGAAAAGATCTGGTTATAATTGAAAGTTGATCTTTAAAATTCTTTTTATTATTGTATGTATTTGCACCTAGAAATTTCTGGCTTTTTTTTACAGTCCCTAATTACCATTTCTATTGGAGTGTTGCCATTTTGATTCCTAACCCTCTACCTTTTTTTTAAAGCCCTATAATAAAAGGATTTTGAAAAAGAACAAGATATTTCTCTATTTTAATAACATAAACTGCAGTGTCTGCATGCATGTTTCAGATTAGGCTTTTTCCCCCTAAAGATGTAATCTGACTCCTTCCAGTTATTTTATTTTATTTTATTTTATTGTAAAAGTTTTTATTGGGTTTTTTTCTCATACATTCAAAAATAATTTTTCAACAAACGTGCTGTCTGAGTTTACATTCCCTAATACATACTGTATTTAATTCCTAATCCTTTATTCTTTCCTCTAGCCATCAATAAAATAAGTCCCAAGTTTGATAATATTCCATTTCTTCTTTTTCAGTCTGATAGTCAGTCTATCCATTTCTGTGCATTCTAATATTTTTTAAAATTATTTCTTCATCTGATGGTATTCCTTCATTTTTCCAATATTGCGCAATTTATAATTCTTGCCGTTGTTGTGAAATGCAAAATCAAACATATGCTTTGTTTGTTAATCTTTTCTGGCATTATACCTAATAAAAAAAGTTCAGGTTTAAAATCTACATGTTCTCCCAACATCTTTGCTAGCCAGGCATATATCTTTTTCCCATAACTCTTTACTTTGTCACAAGTCCAGCAAACATGATAATAAGTGCCTGACTTATGTTTACATTTCCAACATCCATCTGACATGTTTTTGAACATTTTTGCTAGTCTTGCTGATGGCAAGTGCCATCTATAAAACATTTTATATAAATTTTCTTTGGAGGAAGTTGACATTGTCAGTTTGTAATTTCTTCCCCATAAATTTTGCCATTTTTCTACTTCTGTAGTGTATCCAAAAATTTTCAGCCATCTTATCATTGTTTCTTTAACTTGTTCGCTTTCCATTTCCAAAGTTAAGTTATTTTAAGTTAAGCAGTTCTGCTGCATGTGGTTTAGCAAACATGGCAGCAAGCAGCTCTGAGACAGCTTGAGATATTAATCATGCTGGCTGAATTTTAATAGATGTTCTCCTTTTTCACTCAGGGTTTCCCACTGAGGGACTTGCCCCAGCTGTTTGGCAGGGAGGGGAGACTGAAGCCTTAACTCGACTGGATAAGCATTTGGAAAGAAAGGTAACCATCCCCATCTTTGTTCCAAAATTACTTTTCAGGAAAAGATTATGTTTTCTAAGTTAGTGGTTGCCAGCCTTTTCTTCACCATGGACCCCCTTTAAATACCTTTTGTGGCCACAGACCCCAAAGACTTAACTCAAAATTTAAATCATAGCATTTCTTCAAGCCTTCACAGTCCCCCTGTGATGACATCACGGATCCCCAGGGGTTCGTGGACCATAGATTGGGAGCAACTATTCTAAGTCATTTGACTTTAGAACAAGCTGCATTGCCTTATATTTTTGCGATAAAAATGTGCCATGTATTAATGAATACGCATATAATCCTTCTTCTGTTGTAATGGCTGAGAAATATCTTAAGAGAAATATCGTAATCCGAAATAATATTTGTGCTTAAGGTAAAGGTAAAGGTTCCCCCACACATGCGTGCTAGTCGTTTCCGACTCTAGGGGCCAGTGCTCATCTCCGTTTCAAAGCCGAAGAGCCAGCGCTTGTCCGAGGACGTCTCCGTGGTCATGTGGCTGGCATGACTAGATGCCAAAGGCGCACGGAACGCTGTTACCTTCCCACCGTAGTGGTCCCTATTTTTCTACTTGCATTTTTACGTGCTTTCGAACTGCTAGGTTGGCAGAAGCTGGGACGAGTAACAGGCGCTCACTCTGCTACGCGGCACTCGGGATTCGACCCGCCAAACTGCCGACCTTCTGATCAACAAGCACAGCGTCCTAACCCACTGAACCACCGCATGCTTTGTGCTTACCTCCCCTCAAATCCTTTTTTCATATTGTTTCTATCATAGATACTTAACTGGAGGTTGTGTTGCAAGAAAATGTGTTCTATTAGAAAACTATAGGGATTAATTTAGTTCTGTGATGAAACATGGGGCCTGTGTTTAAAAAAAATTGAATCAGGTATTCTATGCCAGATATTGCTACAGGTTCTGACAATATTTTTGGGTTGCTAAGATGTCTTTCCTATTCCCATGCATAAATATTTGAACATATTTATAAGGTTGGTCATAACAACAAGCAACATTTTTAATCAAGAAACACTGAATCTATTATAAATTAAGAAATAATTTCTTTATATTTATTTATTTTCACTTCTATTTTTTTCTGTCCCAATATCTTCAAGGCATGGGTTGCAAACTATGAACGGCCAAGGATGAATGCCAGTTCATTATTGGCCAGCCCCACAGGTCTGAGTCCCTATCTTCGGTTTGGCTGCTTGTCTTGTCGCTTATTCTATTATCGGCTTTGGGAACTTTACAAAAAGGTGAGGAAATGAGAATTGGAAAGAAGATTTGCCGACACAAGGAAATGAAATGATTTGGAGAATATATTAATTCCCAACTTATTTCTACTTGTAGTTAGGCACACCTTCCAGGTATTATGTCCTTTAGTCTTATTTCTACTTTATTATAGTATTGAACCTTACCTGAGAGTATTCATATCTTTTAGGCTGCTTTTAAGTTACATTATATGATTGAATTATAAGTAAAGAAATTACAAATATAAATACAAATGATAAACTGAGAGCCAGTTTGATCTAGTGATTAAGGCACCAGGCTAGAAAATGGGAGATTGTGAGTTCTAATTCTGCTGTAGCCATGAAAGCCAGCTGGGTGGCCTTGAGCCAGTCCCTCTCTCTAAGCCCAACTTACCTCATAGGGTTATCATAGGGAAAACAGGAGGAGGGAGGTGTCTTGGATATGTTCACAACCTTGAGTTATTTGTAAAAATAGTAAGTATGGGATACAAATAAATAAAAGCAACAAAACCAGGTTTAAAATTGTATTATATAGTCCTTTTTGAAAATAAGGAAATATGGACACAACAGCAACATAAAATCTAAAAGTGGGTGTGTCTGCAATTATTCATAGGATTACCTTTTCCATCAGATATCTTAAACTATTTTGCTTTTATTATTCTGTATGTCCTGCTTTCCAATAGACAAAAAAGATTTAAAGCAAATAATCTTATCACATTATCTAATATTTGGTGAAGAATTTAGTGGGACTGTTCTATTCTAAATAGGCTTGGTCCTAAATGCTTTGGTCCCTGAGTGGATGTTTCCTCAAAATACTAGACTCTCCAGTTAGAAGCTTCCTAAAACCTGATTCCCTGGATAGTTTAATTTGGAACCAAAATTACCTCAGAATTCATTTGGTGACTGACAGAAATTCATCCAATAGAGCATGATCTTTTTTGTCCTCTTTAGGTGAAGCAGGACAGCACTCCACCTCTGTCGCTTTATGGCCAATTACTCTGGAGGGAATTTTTTTATACAGCTGCCACAAATAATCCTAAATTTGATCGCATGGAAGGAAATCCTATTTGCACCAAGATCCCATGGGACAGGAATCCTGAAGCCTTGGCAAAGTGGGCAGAAGGCAAGACAGGTTTCCCTTGGATTGATGCAATTATGACCCAACTGAGACAGGAAGGCTGGATTCACCACCTGGCCCGGCATGCTGTAGCCTGCTTTCTAACCAGAGGTGACCTTTGGATCAGCTGGGAATCTGGAGTGAGGGTGAGTCAAATCAGGAGATGATAAAAAATTCTGAAGGATGAGGATACTGATGATTTAAGAAAGGGTGGTTATATAGGCGACGAGGAATTGAAACATATAAAGGAAAAGTATTCTCTTAGAGAAGCCTGTTGATAGGTTTCTTTTAAGGAATGAAAAAATGAAAGTTTTGAAAATAACATCTTAGCAGAAAATATAGGCAAATTCCTAGAAACCAAATTCAACATTTTATTCTGTCATTTGAAGACTTCTTTGTTCAGCTCTCCTGTGTCCTATTCAAAATATCATTTCAGTATGTGTTTGCAAGGTAACAACTGCCCTAAGATCAGGCTGTTTTTTAGACTGCCTTGAATCTAAATTTATTATAAATATGTTTGTTATTTGTTATAAATAATAATGTTTTATTATTTTATGGAGGTCGATTTAACACAGATTGTTTTTATCAAGCCATTTTTATGGAAAATATGTGTTAATACTTTAACATGGTACACATTGCTCTTGGCTTCATTGGAAGGGAAGTAGTTAAAAAAATATACAAAACAAAATACACAGCAGTTAATTGGATTCATTCTCCAGAATCAGGGTCACTAAACATCAGAACTTTGTACAGCTGTCAAGGTTTCCAAAACAGTTGATGTAAGATCAACAACAAACATGGTCTAAAATTCTGTTTCTTTCCTACACATCAAAATTGTACCAGCCACTAAACAGAGTCTTTGATTCTGACCACTCAAGCTTACCACAAAAGTCTTCCCTCACATTTTCTCTCTTTCCCTTTTCCACAGGTATTTGATGAGCTGCTTCTGGATGCAGATTTCAGTGTGAATGCAGGTAGCTGGATGTGGCTTTCCTGCAGCGCTTTCTTCCAGCAGTTTTTCCACTGCTACTGTCCTGTTGGCTTTGGGCGTCGTACAGATCCCAGCGGTGACTACATTAGGTGAGCATATGGGTTGATACCATCAAAGCTTTGGTCACACTAAAGCCAAAATGAAAATTTGCTCTTCCTTTTCCTGTTATCTCCCTTTTTCCCCCCCTCTTGTAGCACAGTTTTTGATTGTCAGTTCACAGACAGGGGCTGCCTTGCATAAGTAAAGTAAAAAAAAAATTAAATAAGAATACAAGAATACATACATTTTACATAATTGGCTGGCCAGCTACATATATAAATTATTTAAAATAATTAATGGTAGTCCTTATTGATTTATTCTATAGGCGGTATCTACCCCAATTGAAAGGGTTTCCATCACGCTATATCTACGAGCCCTGGAATGCCTCTGAGTCAGTTCAAAAGGCAGCAAAATGTATAATTGGGGTAGACTATCCCAAACCCATGGTGAACCATTCAGAGACCAGTCGACTAAACATTGAACGCATGAAGCAGATTTATCAACAGCTCTCACGCTACAGAGGGCTTTGTATGTATATTTAATAATTAATAGTAATAATTTATTAAATTTGTATGTCGCTTAGGTCTCATCAGTTCTGAGGGATAGACAGACAGACAATAAATGCTGATTTTTTTCTTGATATTCATAGCAAAGAAGGTCTTATTTTCTAAAGCTTAAAAACCAATTTGTTCAATCAAATCAAATAAACAATTAGTCTCTTGGATGTATTGTATGTGCATTGTGGGAGCAGGAATAATCTTGCATTCAACTTTTTGACAAAAAGTGGTGGCTCCTGGGGATGCCTCTGCTGGATTCTACCTGCTTGCCATATTTCTGCAATCATTCTTAATTTCTAAATAAAATTTCCCAATGACTATGACTAGATGCTCTTAAAACATGGACTTTAGGTTGCATGATTTGAAAGCAAACCCTTGCTAAATGTTGATTTCCTGATATGAAATCTTTAGCTTCCTAGATAACTAGGTTAATATACTGGTTGAATTAAAATAATGCTAATCATTCTTAGATTTGTTTAGATCTACCAGCATTGTATTAAATGTGGAAATTAGTCAGTCCTCAGTTTATAAGACATTCTTAAAGTTTAATACATATTAAGCAATGCATTCATAATATATTTCCATTACCCAAATTGAATGGGTGATGCAGAAGCAAGAAAAGACATTTCATCCAAGTAGAGAGGCTCTAACAGGAAACACCTCCATTCCGGTGACTGCTTTTATAGTATTGAAAGTTCCGTTACTGTAAATTGCTAGGCCTGAAAATAGATTACTTTGGGATTGGGTCTGAGGTAGTTTGGATCCAAAGCCCCATTCACTTGAGAGAATCTGGCCTAATATATACTTCCTGCTAACTCTGTCTAATCCTAGTGAGAATTGCTTAATTAATTCCAGTTCTATGAGACAAACCAACACCTGAGACTTTAGTGATTATGATCCAGATGTATAAGTTAGTGTGTGTTTGTGGAATCTTTGGTGCTCTAAGCTTGGGTGTTTTCTTATAGACATTTCATTGCCAAACTAGGTAACGGCATCAGTGCTAAAAGGGAGTGGGTTTGCTCTTATTTGATTTCAACACCCAGATGAACAGAGATTAAAACCAAGATTAACACTAGATCAACAAGCAAGAAATAATCAAGGAACTACCAACTTGGATAAACATGCTTACAGTAAACAACAGCCTTATCAAGTAACCACCAAGATCAATCCCATCAACTCTGAGGATGTTACTTAGTTTGATAATGAAACATCTGCAAGAAAAAAACAGCTTCAGAGAGCACCAAGGATCCCACAGTTGAACCCTGAGCTATAATTTTTCTCTTTTATTAATGTCTATGTGAATATATATTTAAGCTGTAATGAAAAAGTAGGCCTGCTCCCTAATAGAGATGCCATTTTTTCAGGTTTGTTGGCCTCTGTCCCATCCTGTATAGAGGACTTCAGTAATGTAACCACAGACCTTTCTTCAGCCCACGGAAGCTGCAGCAATACAAGTGAGCAAGTGTTTTCCACAAATTATACAATTTTTCAGTGTCATTAGAGTAGACAACACTTTCACTTTTAATATAGCTTCAATAAATCTCTTGGAGTGATTTGTGTACTCTGATAGAAGGGAAAGGGGAAAAAAAACACGATACCACCTTCAGCAAGAAACCGAAGCACGATGGTAAATGGAAATCTACAACTAAAGCTCTTTCTCCTGCATTTTAGTATATGTATATACATATAGTTAGTATATGTATCTTCTACCTAGCATGGTAAACACTTGAAAGCTTAAATGACAATTTTTGAGATTCCAGAAGGTGAGAAAGTGGCCTAATGGCAGCTGTTATACTTGCCTTTTTACAGCACTAAGGCAGTCCCACTGTAGCCAGACTTCTCCAAAACGGAAATGTGGTGCTGAGGAAGACAACAATGAAGAGCTCCACAAAAGAGTAAGGATGATGGTACATCAGGTATCAAAGAAACCACCACAAGAACTTTCGCAAGTGAGTAGCTACAGAGGCCTGAGCACCAAGATCCCTTTCCACTCTGCTATTCTGTTATGCTGTGAATGTTAGATGTTTGGGACTAGAGCAGGGGTAGGCAACCTTGGCTCTTTTATGACTCGTGGACTTCAATTCCCAGAATTCCTGAGCCAGCTGTGCTGTGCTGTGCTGGCTCAGGAATTCTGGGAGTTGACGTCCACGAGTCATAAAAGAGCCAAGGATGCCTACCCCTGGACTAGAGCAAATAATTTGGATTTCTATTCTTTACTGCTTTGAGACAACAGTGCCAAGATATAAAAGGATTGAGGAGGAAGGTAAAATTTTGAGCCTGCTTCCCTAGCTTTTGGGATGTTACTTTAAGGGAAGATAAGTACATTACTTCATAAACAGAATTTAATGGCTCTGGTTTCTAAATTTGGTGTCAATTAAATTATCCTTTCAAATTTTGCATTGTTCTGCAGAAATTCAGCAGCATGGGAACTACAGAATGGGGCTGCAAGAGGAAAGTCTTCCAGATTGCTATCCTTGCGTTAGATTTACTCTCAGGGTTACAATGTAGAGTTTTTGGAAATTTCCCAGAATTGTTGTCTTCCCACTATTAAATATTGGGAGTCTAAAGTTATTTTTTTCTTAGTACATATATGACCTGTGCAATCACAATTGCTTGTCAGAAAGAAATACTTCTGTTTCATTTTTCTAAAAACTTAATCAAAAGTGACAGTTTTGTGAACACTCTGAAATACAAAATAATCAGAAAGAGCGAAGGTCTTACGTATTGATCCTTCTCGTTTATTTACTACATTCAGAGTCAAAACTTTTTCCGTATTGAGAGTTTGCACAGGAATAGTTGTAACTGTTCTATTTTGGGCACTGCAAAGAATACAGAAAATATAAAAAGGAAAATCTGAGGAACTATTGGTTTCTCTTAGATTACCTAACATCTGAATGTAAATTAATATCAATGTAATAATATTAGAAGTTAGGAGAGTTGATGTTCCATATAAAATATTGAAAAATATGACTTCTAGCATTTTAAAGTTTTTGTTTTGTGTTTCCTTAATTAGAGTTATTATTTAAAAAATAGACACATTGTTATAGGTTAGTTCACGGGTCGGCAACCCACGGCTCCAGAGCCGCATGCGGCTCTTTAAGCCGTCTCCTGCGGCTCCCAGTCCTCCTCTGCCATTCTGGAAAAAAGTGGGAATAAAAAAGTCTCATTGAGAGAATGGGGTGGTGGAGGTTTGGGGAGCTGCGCGCGCAGCTCTCCAAACTTCCACCCCCCAGTTTGGAGAGCTGCTGCTTTCGTCAAACATGGACGAAGGCAGCAGCTCTCCAAACGGGCGGCGGCGGTTTGGAGAGCTGCGCGCGCAGCTCTCCAACCCGCCGCTCTTCAAACCTCCAGCGCCCCGTTTGCAGAACTGCTGCCTTCATCCATGTTTGACGAAGGCAACAGCTCTCCAACCGAGGGGGTAGAGGTTTGGAGAGCGGCGGGCTGGAGAGCTGCGTGTGCAGCTCCCCAAACCTCCACCGCCCCGTTTGGAGAGCTGCTGCCTTCGTCCATGTTTGACAAGGCAGCAGTTCTCCAAACGGGCGACGGCGGTTTGGAGAGCTGCACGCGCAGCTCCGCTGCCACCTCTGCAAGCCTCCGCTGAGAGAATGGAGCGGTGGAAGCTTGCCGCCCATTTTCTCGGCGAAGACTTATTTCATGGGATCCAGCCTCTGCCGCCCCCTTCTCTCAGCTGCCCAGGCAGCTGAGAGAAGGGGGCGGCAGAGGCTGCATCCCCCGAAAGAAGTCTCCGCTGAGACGAGAGAATGCGGTGGTGGAGCGCTCCACTGGGAGAATGGGGCGGTGGAAGCTTGCCGCCCATTTTCTCGGCGGAGACTTCTTTCGGGGGATGCAGCCTCTGCCGCCCCGAAAGAAGTCTCCGCTGAAACGAGAGAATGGGGCAGTGGAGCGCTCCGCCGAGAGAATGGGATGGTGGAGGCTTGCCACCCATTCTCTCGGCAGAGACTTCTTTCAGGGGATCCAGTCTCTGCCACGCCGCACCGCGCCAACAGCAAGCCACCCCATTCTCTCGGCGGAGCGCTCCACTGCCCCATTCTCTCAGCGGCTTGCTGCCCCATTCTCTCGTCTCGGCAGAGCCCAGCTGAGAAAAGGGGGCGACAGAGGCTGGATCCCCCGAAAGAAGTCTCCGCCGAGATGAGAGAACGGGGTGGCAAGCCGCCGAGAGAATGGGGCGGTGGAGTGCTCCGCCGAGAGAATGGGGCGGCTTGCTGTTCTCTCGGTGCAGCACGGCAGAGGCTGGATCTCCCGAAAGAAGTCTCTGCCGAGAGAATGGGCGGAGCGCTCCACCGCCCCATTCTCTCGGCAGCTTGCCACCCCGTTCTCTCATCTCAGCAGAGACGTCTTTCAGGGGATCCAGCCTCCACCACCCCATTCTCTCGGCGGAGCGCTCCACCGCCCCATTCTCTCGGCAGCTTGCCACCCCGTTCTCTCATCTCAGCAGAGACGTCTTTCGGGGGATCCAGCCTCCGCCGCCCCATTCTCTTGGTGGAGACTTGCAGAGCTGCTACCTTCGGCTGCTTTTCTTTCGGGGCATCTAGCTGTTGATAGAAGGGGGCGGCAGAGGCTGGATCCCCCAAAAGAAAAGTAGCCGAAAGCAAGCTGAAACAGAGAGAAGGAGACTGCAAGAAGGGCGAGATCAGCGCGGGCTGAGAAACGCTGATCTCGTGTTCCTGGCAATCTCCCTCAATTTCCACTTGTGAAATTTGGGGCTGGCCTTACGGAGTTGCCAGAGCTCCCAGGAGGACGCATACACCCGGCTGCTGATCAGCCTCTTGTTTTGCGCATGCATGCGCATGTGCACTCTTTTTTGCAGCTCCGTTTTTTCTTTTGTGAGGGAACCGGTTCCGAGTGGCTCTTTCACTGTTTCAGCTTGCCGACCCCTGGGTTAGTTGATTCAGCTGATATCCTTTTTTCTTTTAGTCTACTAGCCCAATTGGGATGAGCATTTTTGGTAATGAACAGAAATTTTATTATTTGATATTCATTATACAATATCTCATTTTGAAACTGCCAATTATAGCCACTTTCATCATTAAAACAATAAGTGTATTTATATTTCATATTTCTTAACAGCCCATCTCCTCAAAGAGGGGCTCTGTTGCCTTTTTAATAACAGCATGGACACTGAAACAGACCTTTCTTTAATTTGTTTATGTCTCTTTCTTTCTTAAACTTCCTTAAGGTTTTTTTTTCCTTTTAGGACCCCTTCCCATTTTTAAAGATTATGGAGGACCATAAAAGAGCTTTTGTTTGTATGGATTATATTTCTGAATTTTTACAATATTAAAAATTGAAATCAATCCTGCTAGCACTGCTTCTCATAATTGTTTGATGGAATTTTAATAGTGTATTATATTGTAACATGGGGAAGCAGTGGCTCAGTGGATTGGGACGCTGAGCTTGTCGATCAGAAGCTCGGCAGTTTGGCGGGTCGAATCCCGAATGCCGCGTAACAGAGTGAGCGCCTGTTACTCGTCCCAGCTTCTGCCAACCTAGCAGTTCAAAAGCACATAAAAATGCAAGTAGAAAAATAGGGACCACTACCGTGGGAAGGTAACAGTGTTCCGTGCGCCTTTGGCATCTAGTCATGCCGGCCACATGACCACGGAGACGTCCTCGGACAAGTGCTGGCTTTTCGGCTTTGAAACAGAGATGAGCACCGGCCCCTAGAGTTGGAAACGACTAGCACACATGTGCGGGGGAACCTTTACCTTTACCTATATTGTAACATAGGCTGGCAAATAATTTTGATTTTATGGACCCTTAGGCTCTGGAATTCTGGGAGTTGAAGTCCACAAGTCATAAAGGGGCCATAGTTCCCCACTTCTGGTTTAGGTGTTTCCTTTTGTTTAAAAGTATTTGTTAGAGACCTTGACAAGTTGGGACTTAAAGGGAGTCTGCGGAAGGCAGACTGTTTCAAATTTGGTTCTTTGATGCCAATATGTTTCTGCTGAGAGTTAGTTTCTTATTTTCCTTTCTTGAAGCAGAAATATGATTATATACTAGCAACTTGGTCTTTACCTTTTGATTGCCAAATAAAGTCTTCATTCATTCATTCATAGGTTGTAAATATTGCCTTCCTCTAAGATCTCAATTGGACAGAGAATCAATGAGTTAACAAAGGCATTGTACAAATATTTTTGAAGAATGCATATGACATTCTTGCTTTCTGTTCTCTCATTTTTAAACATTCTTGTTATTCCTCCCCTTTTTAAAATCTCTCTATACAGTCACATTTTCTTTTCTTGTTTTCTTTTTAAAAATGGGAGGATGCTATCCTAGATTATTGTTCTGTAATTTAGAATAAATGTTACATTTTTCTCCTTGGGAATGCTTTTATTGCTCCTTCTCCCTGAGATTTTGGAATGTTTTCAGTGATTCTACACTTTTTTTAGCAGCCAAAAATCCCTGAGGTACTCATCCTTGCAAAATTGCTGTGGTTTTATTGCCCTCTACTGCGAGAATTGAATATTGTCATTATTATTTGTTTATTTCTTGCTTTCCTGGTTTTTGCCCACATCGTGTTTCTCATTGCACATCTTTTTAATTGTCTTCACAAACTCTCTTCTCCATTAGGCTCCTTACCTAGCTCTAGTTTTCTTTCTTATCTCATACTTTTCAGATTTCCAATATATAACTTCTTGGTTGCATTAGATCAGACATGTCAAACACAAGGCCCGGGGGCCGGATCCGGCCCACAAAGTGGTTTCATGTGGCCCGCGACCTCTGGAAACAGTGAGGGAACGGCCCCTGCTGCCTTGGCCCCGGCCCAAGCCGGCTGGGGACCAATGTACAATTTCATGGTGGCCATCTATGCTGAAATACATTCAGTCTTAGCTCCACAAGGCCGTCTGGAAACAGCAAGGGACCGGCCCCTGCCGCATCAGCACTGCCCCCTGGGCACATGCTGGGGAGGTATCGCCCTTTGTGAGGAATGAAGAAATGCACCATCGCCTGGGAGTGGCCAGCACATGGCCCTGCCTACTTCAGGCAAGCTAGGGCCTGGGCAGCGTTGTGCTTCTCTTCAGATTCATGCCACCCGGCTCAGCCTCTCAGCACTGTGTGGAGAGCGCCCCGCTGCCTGCCGAAATCGGGTAGGCTGGGAGCTGGGCAGCATTGCACAGGTAACATCGACTCTCATGCTGTTCATGGCATCCCCTCCCCAAGAGCCCACCAAGCCAGATATGTGAAGTAGGCGAGGGCCATATGCTGGCCACTTCCAGGCGATGGTGCATTTCTTCATTCCTCACGAAGGATGACACTTCCCCAGCTGCGTTTCTTGCCTGTTTTTCTCCTTCCCTCATCTCAAATATTTTCCCACCATGGAAGGAAGGAAGGAAGGAAGGAAGGAAGGAAGGAAGGAAGGAAGGAAGGAAGGAAGGAGAGGGAAGGTGAAATGAAAGCCCTAATAAGCAGGCATATACATAGAATGAAGGCTATTGCTAAGCACATTGATTTGTGCTTTAAATTGTAAGCCGCCCTGAGTCTTCGGAGAAGGGCGGGATATAAATGGGATTTTTAAAAAAAGGTCTGAGGGAAGTCCTGCCTTAGACCTTCTCTGCTGCCCTTTCACCATCCCCTTGCCCCCTCCTCCTGGCCTATCTTGGGGGGTCTCCCATCCTATTGCTAAGGAAGCTTTGGATACAAAGCCAGGTCTCCTCACATGGAGAGGGAGTGGGCTTCTCTCTTGACTTTGCCCTCGTACCCATCATGAGCAACCTAGCTAAGGAGAGCAAGCACAGCAGCAGCAGCCTTGAGGAGGAGGTAAGTGCAGCTGGGCACCCCCCTTGGGAAAGTGGGGCTGGGCTCAGTGCCGTGGGTGCTTGAGGGCTGGGCTGGGCATTTGACCTCCGTGCCACCATCCAGCCCCCACCACCACCACCCTGGCCTGAGAGGAACAGTGAGACTCCTCCAGTGGACCATGCCTTGGAACTTGCCCTGGTCCTATCTCCTTCTTCCAGAGACCCTCAGATCTGTCCCACTCCTGCCCAGGCCCCCATAGGCACCCTTGACATGAACGATGTAGACCTGGCCATGCCCACCCAGTAGGCCACACCCACTCCAGCCACGCCCACCCAGTAGGCCGTGCCCACCCTGGCCACACCCACCCGGCCCCCCAAGGGCAACTGCAATGCTGATGTGGCCCTCAATGAAATTGAGTTTGATACCCCTGCATTAGATTGTTAATCACTGCTTTGTGATATCCATATTACTACCTCTTTGTACATCTTAAAATCTCTCCCAAATCTTTAACTTTCATCTTGTCTTCTTTTCTGTCTTGACTTACATAGAATGTAAATTTGTGGGTAGGACTGTTTATTTTTCCATATTTGAGACTTTTCAAAATACAGACTATGCTCAAGTAGCCCTCGCTTAATAAGGATAATTGGGACCGGCAATTCCATTGCTAAATGGATGTGTTTGTAAAGTCATGGGCAGCGGTATCTGTTGCTATTGATAGGAGAATTTCACACAGTCACAGCATCCTCTGATCATGTGATTGCCATTTGTGACCTCCTGCCAGCTTCCCCATTGACTTAGCTTATTGGAAGCCAGAAATGGGGGTCATAAATAGTAAACATGTGAGCATGAAACATTATAACCATTGTAATAGTGCGCCAATTGCCAAGTGCCCAATCGCAATCATGTGGCTGCTTGCAATGGCTGCAACTCTGCAGAATGGTCATAAGTTCTGTCATTCAGCTTTGTGATAATTTCAAATGATCACTGAATGAGGACTACCTAGTTGTGTTTTAAAAAGTCACTGCAATTAGCAAATACTTAATTAGTGAATACTGAAACCTCAGTTGGGAACTTGTGCATTGGATGACTCATTTTTTGACCACTGCATATTCACAAATGAAAGTTCCTCAAGTACCCTATTGATTTTATAGTAACAAATATATTTAGCAAGTAGGCCAATTTGCAAATACATAATCCTCAAATAAAGACAGTCGACTGCAGATACCATTGTTTAATAACTACATAGTTTTCAGCTGGTGGTTTTTTCCCCATAAATGAACAAACTCATTTGGATCACAATTTTTCTGCAGGACAGTGGTAAATATATGTAGATAAAGATATTTTCCTTGTATTCTCTACTTACATTCTCAGCTTGTGAGTAAACTGCCAAATAACCTTAGATTTCTTATTTCTTTTTTCTTTTCTTATTTCTTTTCAGCCTGAATTTGGAAACTGATGAGACAAAAACAATCTCACAGAATGGCTAATGGGAAATATTGTTGTAAGAAGAATCACAACACTGAACAGCAATTTCATTTGTTGAGCATATGAATGCACAATACACAAGGACTCTAAATCTCTTATGAAAGATGTGATGAACAAGTTTTGTCAATAAACAAAACCTTAGTGAACAAATACGTGCCTTTCTTGAGGGAATTGGTCAAGGAAAATCTGGAGCTAAGACTTGCTCGTTTGCAAGTTTATTCAAGGTACTTCAAATGATATATCCTTCTTGCTTCATTTAGCACATCCTTACTTGTTCTGTTGTCATTGTTTATTAGGAAGAACTTGGATGAACCATGCAAAATATTTCATGATGCTCCTAGTAATTCCATTTAAACACTCCATGCAACCACTAAACATGTATACAGATAATATTATAGATGAATCACATGTGTAAAAATATCATTAAACCAGTATTTATTGCTTCTGTAAAAGCACAGTACTGGAACAACAGTGACCAATTTGAAGGTACTAAAATAGTAAATTTAATGTTTACTAAAGTGTTTATCTTCCAATCATGTTATTCTGAAACAAAAAAGATACATATACTGGACCTACAGTGATGTGAAAAAGAAAGTACACTCTCTTTGAGTTTTATGGTTTTACATATCAGGACACAGTAAAAATCATCTGCTCCTTAGCAGTTCTTAAAATAGGTAAATACAACCTCAGATGAACAACATTACATGACATATTACACCATGTCAACATTTATTTTACAAAAAGAAAGCCAAAATGGAGAAGCCATGTGTGCATGATTCAATAGTTTGTAGAACCACCTTTGGCAGCAGTCTCACGTTGTAGAGGAATTTTGGCCCACTCTTCTTGACAACATTATTTCAGTTCATTGAGGTTTGTGGGCATTTGTTTATGCACAGCTCTCTTGAGGTCCTGCCACAGCATTTGGGTTGAGGTCTGAACTTTGGCTAGGCCATTGCAACACCTTGATTCTTTTCTTTTTTCAGCCACTCTGTCGTAGATTTGCTGGTATTTGGGGGATCATTGTCCTGTTGTATGACCCAATATCAACCAGGCTTTAGCTGTTGGGCAGATGGCCTCATATTTGATTCTAGAATTCTTTGATATATGGAGAAGTTCATAGTCGACTCAAGTCCTGTGGCTGCAAAACAAGTCCAAATCATCACCCCCTCCACCACTGTGCTTGACGGTTGGTACAAGATGTTTGTGCTAATAAGCTGTGTTTGCTTTTCACCAAACATGGCACTGTGCATTATGGCCAGACATCTCCACTTTGGTCTTGTCTGTCCAAAGGACAAGTGTTCCAGAAGTCTTGTGATTTGTTCAGATGCAACTTTGGAAACCAAAGCCATGCTGCCATGTTCTTCTTAGAGAGAAGAGGCTTTCTCCTGGCAACCCTTCCAAACAAACTATATTTGTTCAGTCTTTTTCTAATTGTACTGTCATGAACTTAGCATTTAACAAGCTAACAGAGATCTGTCGTCTTTAGATGTAACTCTTGAATTTTTTTGTAATTTCTCTGATTGCCTGATCTGACCTTGGAGTGAATTTGCTGGAAAGATTGGAAATGGTCTTGGATGTTTTCCACTTGTGAATAATCTTCCTCACTGTAGAATGATGGACTTTAAATTGTTTGAAAATGGACTTATAATTCTTCCCAGATTGATGAGTAGCAACAATTGTTTCTCTAAGACAGGGATGTCAAACTGCCGGCCCATGGGCCGGATGCATCATGCCGAAACCACACCCACCCCATTGCTGGCAATGGAAAAAAAGTCACGATATACCACAACATATCACGTGATATTGCGAGTTTGACACCCCTGCTCTAAGACCATTGCTGATGTCTTTACTCCTTGCCATTGTGTTAACATACATCTCAGTGCTGGAAGCCTAAAACTTGGGCTTTTATAAAAGTAGGCACACTTGCTGATGATCAAGGACACTTGATTAGCAGCACCTGGCTGCTACTTAGCCTCTTCATACTTATGGAAACGCTACTTAGCTTTTCATACATTGCTTCTCCATTTTGGCTTTCTTTTTGTAAAAGAAATGAAGACATGGTATAATATGTCATGTGTTATTGTTCATCTGAGGTTATGTTTACCTACCTTTAAGAACTGCTAAGGATCAGATGATTTTTACTATGTCGTAATAGGTAAAACCATAGAAATCTTTTTCACAAGACTGTAATTTGCTATGAAAAGAACAATTGATTGCAAAAACATAAAAAATAGTTTAGTCACAGTATTTTACTTACATATGCAATCTTGGCTTTAAATATATTATAAAGCATGTTTCTACCTCTTGTGGTTGAAAAAAAAACTTTGAAAGCAAAAGTAGGTAATTTGCTGAATAAGATTTCTTGAGATCAAAATGTACGGTTTCACTGACTGGTGTAGTATCTTGTCTTCCTCCATAGTGTGTCAGAATTGAATACATTGCGAACTCCTCTACCTTAAGTCAATTCCTTCAAAATTCTGTTTGGTTTTGGAAGAGTTTTTTGACCTCTGGAATTTTGCCATAAAATTCCTCTCTTTCCCTTTAAGAAGTTAATGGCATGGGTTGACCCAATTTGATGCTGATTTGAATGGAATTGCGAGACTGAAAGGTCTCCTCTATTTTGATTTTCCCCCATTGTCATTATTTCACGTTGCAAATAAATTGCTTATGAAGACCCATATGCCATACACAGTGTTTCTCAACCTTGGCTGCTTTAAAATGTATGGACTTCAACTCCCAAAATTCCCCAGCCAGCCCCAGCTTCACTTCACTGGACAAAAACATAATTCCTTCAAAAATTCTGTATATTTATTTTTGGTGTAGTCTTAGCAGGATTGCTACCTCCTATGGCATCAGAGAAGAAGAAAAGAAGAAAAAAAATACCTCTATCCTTGAAAATATGAAATTGGTTCATAGCTTCTAAGCGACTTTTCACAGTAGGAGCAACATTTCTCAGTTGCATTTAGGAATATTAATTATTCCTGTCAAAATTGGCAGTTTTGGGCCACTGGACATTGCAGTGGAAGAGTTAAAGGATACATCTGATGTCATCTGAAATGTTGCATAAGGAGAATTCCTCTTTCTAATATCCAATGCATAATTAAAGAAGGAAAGGAATTCCAAAAAGACATTCATTTTCACTATATTGATTATACTACTGTTTTTGGCTGTGTAGAATACAGCACAAGGTGCATACCCCTTAAAAACTGGCATATTGAGACACCTCATCTCCCTATTGAAGAATCTGTATCATAACCAAGAAGCAGCAACTATAAAATATAAAGCAACAAAATGTTTCAAAATTGAGAAAATGTACCAAGGTTGTAAACTGTCACCTTAATTCAATTAATTCAATAATTCCTCTTTGATTGTTGAAGATGAAAGGAGAGTGGGAAAGCCAATCGGCTGCTGATTATAAACAAAAACAAAAATCTTAAAGACTGAGTCATTTAACGCTGACCCTATGCCAGGGGTAGGCAACCTCGGCTCTTTTATGACTCATGGACTTCAACTCCCAGAATTCCTGAGTCAGCTATGCATAGCTGACTCAGGAATTCTGGGAGTTGAAGTCCATGAGTCATAAAAGAGCCGAGGTTGCCTACCCCTACCCTATGCAAATACTGTAGAGAATAAATTGAAACAGTAACAATTTTTCTCCCCTAGGCTCAAAAACTCAGAGAGATAGTGACTGTTGCCATAAAATAAGTACCTGCTACCTGGGAAAATGACTAATAGGTCGACAGAATTTTTTGACGTGCAGAGATATCAGTTTTAATACATTTGTGAAAGGTGGACTATATCAGAAAGGCTTAATGAAGAAAAATGTACTGTGGTGGAAAAAATAATTTATTTGGATTGCCAGAAATAAAAATAATACTAGATGAAGTAGAATCTGCTTATTGGAAACACTAATAATGAGACTAAAGCTTAGTATTTTGAATACAGAATGTAAAGGCAAGAATAATTCCTTATGCTTGGAAAAATCAAAGGCAATAAAAAAGAAACTGTCAGAGGACATGGTGGCTAGATATCACCATTACCCAAATATATATATAATAACCCAAACAAGAGTTTACAAAAACTCAAAACAGTTACTATAGACAATCCTGGCAAAATGGAATCCATCGGATCAGAGACAGAAGTGATTGAACAACAGCAGCAATTTTACAAAATATTTTAAAGCTATTTATCCAGTATAATCCTTGGATAAATTTTCACAGGTCAAAATATTTTCTAACTTCATGTTGCTATCATTGTTTGCTAAACTCTCATTTCTGACTCTTCCGTAGAGGGTAATTAATCTGCATTATTTGATGCCCTAAAAAAATAGAGATGCATGTTCTACAGTATAAATTTAATTCTTCAATTTTGGCTCAAAATGTTTTGTTGCTTTTTATAGATGTTGTACAGTAACTATGTTATGTACGTTTTATCCTCTACAATGAATTCAATAGGTGAATTTGTATTTATTGCCAATAAACTCTTCCAAACTGAAGGATCCCTAGTAACTTCGTAGAAACTCTTAAGACTTCAAAAATTGGGCCAGTTGTCCTGCAATGGGAATTTAAGGCATAAGAGGCTTAAGAACGATCCTTTTTGTCCATTAAATTTGCCCAATCTCCAATGTTGTTGCTTACTCAAGTGACATCACAATCAGTAGCTGTGCCCTGCTGGCCTCCATGAAGACCAAAAAATCTTCCTCATCTCTAAATTAATCAAAGGTTAACACAAACATGATGGCTTACATCATTGTTTCTCAACCTTGGCAACTTAATATATGTGGGCTTCAACTCCCGGAATTCCTCTGCCAATATGTTGAATGGAGAATTCTGGGGGTTGAAGCCCACATATTTTAAAGTTGTCAAGATTGAGAAACATGAACTTAATGAACACAGGAGGAAGTAACTCAAGCTGAATTTGTATTTGAGCTGAAATTTGAACTGTAGGAAATTAAACAAATGGATAACTGAGAACACAATATAGCTACACAAGAATGCTTTTCACTGCTAGAAGTAGCTTGAGTAACCTGTTTTTAAAATACTCTGAAATTAAAGATTGTTTTGTCTTGACTAATCACTTTGTTTTTCTCCAAGCCTTCCTCCTATCCATCATTCAACTTTGTTTTCCATCTTTTGAACAATACTTTGGATCCTACCATGCAATTAAGTTGCTTCTCAGCTGCTATGGTGAGATGAAGTTTTTAAAGAATGCCCAAACTTATACTTTCAGAGCAAATAAAAAAAACCAGCTGAAAGCTTGGATTATTTTTTACATTCTTATTGAATTTATCTTTTTACCACAGAGTTTATTAATGGAATCCCAGAATTATTATTTAAGTTAGACTTTCAAGAGTAACAACCTTCCTTGGCTGTCCTGAAATAACCAGCAATGAAGCAAATGTTTGCAAAGATATTGCCATAACCAACCAAAGCTTTGGAGTGATTATCAATGATTTTTAAAATTGCTTGCTGGATTCATAGAGGTCAAAGAATAATGAACTGAAACTTCATAAGCTGTAAGTTGTTGGTAATTCCAGTAATTAAGTCAGTTAGTCAGAAGTCAAACCGTATGTTCCAGAAGAAGGTAATATATTAAATAAAAATTGAAATATTAATACATGGAATGATAGATGGCCCAACATGGCATCCAGAATCATAAATGTAGCCAGAGACACCTTTGGTGCTTGATAAATTCACTCATTTGACTTCGAACTTTTTAAAATCTTTTAAATTAAGAAAAATGGGAAGCTGGCATGCTACAAAGATTCAGAGTCCAGTGGTACAGGTAGTCCTTGACTTACAACAGTTCATTTAGCGACTGTTCAAAGTTACAATGGCACTGAAAAAGTGACTTATGACCGTTTTTCAGTACAACTATTGCAGCATCCCCAGGGTCACAAGATCAAAATTCAGACACTAGGCAACTGGTATGTATTTATGACATATGCTGTGTCCCAGGGTCATGTGATCACCTTTTGCAACCTCCTTACAAGCAAAGTCAATGGGGAAGCCAGATTCACTTAACAACTGTGTTACTAACTTAACAACTGCAATGATTCACTTAACTGTGGCAAGAAAGGTATGATGGGGCAAAAGTCACTTAATAAATATTTCACTTAACAATAAATATTTGGGGCTCAATCGTTATCATAAATCAAGGACTACCTGTAGTTTTATTTGTAAGAATGCCTCTGAGCCACATAACCTTTCTTAACCAATGAAGATGATGAGTGGATGTAGCTTAGTGTATTGTTGGAATTGTGCCCACATGCCTAGAAAAAGAGCAAAGGTGAACAAGAATGGTAGAAGAATCCAGGGCTAGGGGATGATAAGGAAGATTCTGATAAATTGCTGCTTCTTAATTACTAGTATGGGACGCAGTGGCTCAGTGGGTTAGGACGCTGAGCTTGTCGATCAGAAGGTCAGCAGTTTGGCGGGTCGAATCCCGAGTGCCGCATAGCAGAGTGAGCACCTGTTACTCATCCCAGCTTCTGCCAACCTAGCAGTTCGAAAGCATGTAAAAATGCAAGTAGAAAAATAGGGACCACTACGGTGGGAAGGTAACAGCGTTCCGTGCGCCTTTGGCGTCTAGTCATGCCGGCCACATGACCACGGAGACGTCCTCGGACAAGCACTGGCTCTTCGGCTTTGAAACGGAGATGAGCACCAGCTCTTAGAGTCGGAAACGACTAGCACGCATGTGTGGGGGAACCTTTACCTTTTTAATTACTAGTATCGCTAAGGCTTCCATTTCGTGAATGAATAGATTGTCCAGCAAGGGCAGTCACATGTTCTTAAAATGTCAAATGATTCCAGAAGCCTCAAATGATGAGACCACTGTTACCTTGATATTAAAACCATAAGATTTGTGCATAAGGAAATTGAAAACTGCATTAGCACTTCAGATATCTTTTAGGATTTTCAGAATGGGTTTACCTTGAAATAAAAAAAATCCATTTAGTGTACCTTTTAGATGCTAAGACCATTTGCAGGAGATGTTAGATGAAATGTGTTATATTAACCACTTGCTAATAATAATATTAGCATCTGCCACACAATACCTTGAATTAACTGTTGATGAGAAAGACAAAAAGTCTGCACAGAGAACATTATAATACCTGGAGACAGCGGAAGAGAAGAAAAAGAACTGGAGAAAAATCACAAAATACAAAGACCTGCAAATTGAAGTAGAATGACTCTGACAAAAGAAATCAAAGATAGTGTTAATAATAATAGATACCTTGGATGCAATTCCAAAACATTTGGAGCACCCACATGAACACCATCCGGCATTGACAAAATCACCTTCAGTCAATTGCAAAAAGACAGCCTTACTTGGAACAGCTTACTTCCTATGATGATACCTCTGAGACTATCAAACAACAGCCTCTGCCTATCCCAGGTCCCTGGGAAGGACTCAGTAAGCAGATAAAATGCCAAATCCAGTCTAAATAGCTGACTCCCTGAAAGAACCCAATTAAAGAAATTAGTCAAAAATTATACTTGTTCATTTATTTTTTGAGGCATAGGCAGTAAAGGCAAGATTAGAACTGGCAACAAGGATGGCACTTTTTATAGTTTACAGTTAGTTTTCTGCCAATTTAAGAATGGGTGTCAACAATATCAATTCAGCAATGGAAAAAACCATCAGTTTATCAATCCTTCTTGTCAATTAAAACCATATATAGAATATAAAACTGAGTGGTAGATTCAACTTTCTAATCTGTCCAGATCAGAAAGATCTGGGTGATCTGGGGGTGGACTCCGATTTTGTGCTTAATCTCAGCCTCATGGTGTAATTGAAAGGATGTGGGATAGGGTGGTCAATGTGGGATAGTAGAATGTTATGTGTTGTCTAGATAAGAGGGCTAGGTGGTATATTGGTTAGACTAGACTGGAGAGAGCCAGGTTCAAACCCACCTTCAGTTTAGTAATTTTGGACCAGGCACTCTCTCAGAAGACTGTGGTGAGGAGAAACCTGGAGGAGGAAGCATTTGTATATTGCCTTGAGCTTCTGAAGGAAGTGTGAGATATATATCTAACAAATAACTAGATATTAGAGATGATATCCCCTGTATACTTCTTGCTGCATTTGTGGCATTGCCCTTTTAGTCCCTCAACCACCATACTTCCCATCCTTTGCTGATCTCTACAATCTCTCCCCTGTGCTAATTCTGTAAATTTCATGGAAGCAGAGCTGCGTCCCTTTTTTGGGGGTGGGTGGTGGGTGGTGGGGGGCAGGGATGAGGGATTTCAGTCTGGCTTTTGATTCAAGGTTCATCTCTGCCGTTGGATGGTGATGACTTTATCTTTGGCTTTTATTAGGTTCTTGTTATTAGCATCAGAAGCTTTTATTTATTAAATTTATACACCACCATCTCACTCTGAAAGAGCCTTGGTGGAGCAGTGGGCTAATGCCTCCTTAAGTAACACCAGCTGCCTGCAATTAGTGCAGGTTCGCATCCCACCAGGCTCAAGGTTGACTCAGCCTTCCATCCTTCTGAGGTAGGTAAAATGAGGACCCAGATTGTTGGGAGCAATAAGCTGACTTTGTAATAATGCCGCTTGCCCCCCCCCCCAAAGCCCTAATAAGCAGGCATATACATAGAATGAAGGCTATTGCTAAGCACATTGATTTGTGCTTTAAATTGTAAGCCGCCCTGAGTCTTCGGAGAAGGGCGGGATATAAATGGGATTTAAATAATAATAATAATAATAATAATAATAATAATAATAATAATAATAAATAATAATAAATAATAATAATAATAATAATAATAAATAATAATAATAATAATAATAATAATAATAATAATAATAATAATAATAATAATAATAATAATAAAGTGACTCTGGGCAGCATACAATTAAAACAATTTAATTTTAGGACTCTTGCCCTACCACCATCACTATGATTACTCCTGGGGGGGGTCTCCCCTCGGCTTGCTCGGGTCCTCGCCCCACTTGCACCGCGCAATTCACCCCCACCTGCTTCTCTGCCACTGAGTCTTCCTCTCCTCCTCCTCCGTCCCCCCCCCGGGCATTCAGGCAGGCTCCACAGTAGCCGCTCCTTCACAGGTGCTTCTGCTCCTCTCTCTTCACTCCCCTCCCCCAACCTTGCAGGCCACCCGCTTGACCGAGGTTTGAGGTGGGGATGGGTAACAGTAGCTTTACCTGCTCTTGGCAAGAGGAAGGAGGGAAGTGGGGGGGGGGAGAGAGAGGCGACGGGGGCTGCTGTATTCCAGCCTGGCAGTGGGGGCGACCTCAGTCTGGTTGCAGTTGCTCGTGGTCACCTCTGCCTGCCCCTCTCCGTCCCCCGCCCATTCGGAACTGTTGGCGACCCTCTTCCCTCCCACCCACCCCATTTCTCGCCACCGCGCCAAGCAACCGCCACCACCATCCGCGCCCGCTCCGGTAACAACTAATCGCTGCCTGGGCTGTGAACACTCCCTTCGCCCTGCCCGCCTACCGGCCTGCCAGCCAGCATCAGCAGCCTCCCCTCCGCCTCCCCCCCCCCCAACCACCACCACCACCACCTCGCTTGCATGGAGAGGGAGAATGGCGGAGAGAGAGAAAGGAGCCACGTCCCCGACCGGATCCTCCCCGTTCTTGGGGCTGCACCTCGCCTCGCCCCCCAGTTTCAGGTATTGGAGTTTCCCCCAATTCAGCCACCCCCGGGGGGCTTTGAGAAAGGAGAGGCTGTAGCGGCAGGAAAGGGGAGGGAGGGGAGAGGAAGCAACAGCCTCTACTCTGCCATCCCTTTTCTAACCCGTTTTTCATGATTTACCGCGGTCCTCCCCCCCCTCCCGCTCCCCCGGGCATCCTTTTCCCCTTCCTTCTGTGGGGCTGCGGAGGGAGGGAGACAGAGAGAGAGAGAGAGAGGTTCCCGCCCCATCCCTGTTATCTATTGCCTTGATGTTTATTATAGGGGATGAGATGAATGAGGCTTATTCTCACCCGTGCCCCAGCCCGTAAGATGAAAAGGGAAGGCGTTTTGGAGATTTCCCGCTCGATGCTAGTTCATTCACACCTCCACAGGGCTAGGGAGGCTAGGAGATTTGGGGTCCGGTGAGTCGAATGGGAAGGCCAGTGGGATGTGCAGCTGTCCCTCCCCCTTTGCTTTATCGCCACTCCAGCTTGAGCCTTGCCAGGCGTTGACAAGCAGGTGGATGCCAGCGCCACGTCTCCCCTCTTCCTTCTGAACAGGTGGGGTCCCCGACTGGCCATCACACACGACTCCTGAAGGAAGTGAAAGCAGCCAAGCTGCCTTTGGCAGAGGAGCGATGAGTAATGGGGTGGCAGAAAGAGATAGCAGTCGTGGGTATCCTGTTGTTTTGTGGGGAGAAGAGGAAGAGGAAGACTCCTTCCTTCTTCACCTTCCTCTGAATATGACTGACATTTAAATGGCTCTGCATACACTTGCCTCAATGAACTCGTGAGCACCACCTCTCCTCCCTAGACTGTTTCCATCTCACACTGACTGTTACACACGTATTCCTGAAAATATGCATACAACCGCTTCTTGCACTACTCTGGCCTTCCCTTTGCACACATTTCTCTCCTGCCGTTTGCTACCAGATCTTTCTCACTCTCATAAGCACTAGTCACTTCTTGCCACAGAAAAATATTACAGCTCTTCAGAAAATTCCTCAGTTAAATACTGCTGTCTTCTTCAGGTTTGGAGCAAATGGAAGGCTAGTTAAAAGGAACTACAGTATTCGAGATAATGTAAAATAGGAACATAATGCCTGTGAGAAATTAGCGGTTGCTTCAGCAGAGAATACAAACAGACCTTAAACCATCTATCAAAAATTGCATAGAAGAAGTAACAGCCTGGAAGACATTTATTTCTGAGATTACATGTTGCATTTGGTCAGCACCTCCGTGTTTGCCTCTGTAGCTGTTTGTAACTGTAACTGGTTTTTTTAAAAAATGGATGTCTGCTTTAAACTACTTTATGGATCTGGACGTTGTCTTTATGAGAATGGCTTGTAGATTTTAGATGCATTTCCAGATTGATGTGCACTGGAGAGTGAAATGGTTTCCAGGCTGAAAAGATTGTGAAAGATTAATCATACTGCATGATTTTACAGTATCTTTAACTGGTTACAATAAACAGTGGATCAGATCAAAGAAAAGGGATTCTGTGATTCCAATGATTCCAATAGATTCAGTTATTTAGTCACTGGTTCTGTGGATAACAATAACAGTAATAGTAATAATAGCAGCAGCAATTGAATATTTGTGCTAGAAAATCTCAGAAAATTAACTTGTTCTCAGGATCTCAAGATCCTTTATCTTTTTAAATGACCGAAGGATGCTTAGAAGCTTCATCTAAGAACTTTGCTGTTAAGAACTAGTCATGCATGTTGTGTCGGTATATTTGTTATTTGTGGTTTTAAATAACAGAAGTGCTGAGATCTGAGATAAAAAAGACAGCCCATAACATTATTTAGATTTACTAAGTGGGATAGAAATTTACCAAATGGCAAATTGTTTTGATAATAAACAGAGCAATCTTTACTATCATGTTTCTCTGCTCAGCATATGAGCCACCTTCCTAGATGGACTTAAACTAGTTTCCTACTTCCAAGATTAACCAACCAGAGGAGCACATAAAAACAATAAACATCCTCTATCCAATGTCATCTTACAGCTTTTTTATATAGTATATAACCTGGAAATGCTGGGAATTGCAATAGATCACATTTAAAAGGCACTAGATTTAGGAAATCTCATATTTTATTTATGCTTTTGTTATATTTTTATCTCACCTTTCTTCCAGGAGCTCAAGGTAGTAAATATAGCACCCCTTTGTCTTCCTCCTGTATCTGAAATAATAATACTGTGAGGTAGGTTGGGCTGGTGAATTTTGCTGAGAGAGTGATTGGTCCAAATCATTAAGTGAGCTTCTGTTTTTGAGTGGGGACTTGATCATAGATCCCCATGCTATTCATTATATTGCACTTTTCATCTGATTTTCCTGAAAGGAATTCAAGGGAATGTGAATGTATATACGTATATGTACGTACATGTGTATATAGTATATATACTGTGTATTTCTTCTCAGAATAATCATGTGAAATAGAAACTCTATCTTCTCGGTGATTGAGTGATTTGAATTTAGATATCCTTAGTTCTAATTTGGCAGTCCAATCACAATGCTACAGTTTTTTAAGGCAAGTCTGCTGTTGAACATGGAGATATATTTAATTTATATCCTGTTTTTTAAAAAAGTATATAAGGTTGGACCCAATTACTACTTGGTTAGGAGAATACTAGAACATCACATCAACTGAGAGGTTGAAATAAAATCTTGGAAGAAAACAATCACAATGTACTTCTATATTATTGTCAAGAAACCCATGGACAAGCCTGACTCGAGGGAGTACATCTGTACATGTCCCTGTGTTTCCTTCAGAAACTATAAAGGACACATAGTACTCACCATCCAATTTTCTCTTATAATAATCTTGTAAGATCTAGTGGGCTAAAAAGTGTGATTGGCTCAAAGTCACCTAGGGACTCTGTGGCTAAATAGGAATATGAACCTGGTCTTTCAATCTTTGTTTGCTTTGCCTCATTGTCTCCACTTACAATTAATAGTAAACTTATCCTCCATAAAACATTCTACTTCCCTATTAAAGAGATTCCTACAACTGGTGACCCTGAGCTGTGAAAATTTTTATGTGTGGCTTGAAGAAGTAGTTTTCTTTCAATTGTCCTGAAAATATTGTTGGCCAATTTAACCGTATATATCTGAGTTTTAATATTAACACTCAGTGGTTATTTTTACTTTTATTCTGTCTTTTTATTGTCTTTAAGTAGTAAACTGAAACTATATTCAATTTCAGAAGTTATTTTTGCAGCTCATCAATAATACATTACAAAACAAGTAGAACTAAACTCTTTCTTCTCTTTACTCCATGCTATGCTTTCCAAAACTAAAAATGAAAGTTTCAAACTTTTCTTGCATTTTTTTCATATCTGTGGTATTTGGCCATTCAAAATCTGTATATTATTTAAATGAAGGAATTATATCCTGCAAGTCTGTTTTCCCATCATTTTCAAATTGTCTTTTCTTTTTAGGTGCCATCCAATCAGCTGTGTTATCTTGTGTTATATTTCTCTCTGATTGTTCTGATCCTCTATCCCAGGGGTGTCAAACTCAATTTCATTGAGGGCCGCATCAGCATTGCGGTTGCCCTCAGGGGGCTGGGTGGGTATGGCCAGGGTGGGCGTGGCCTACTGGGTGGGCGTGGCTAGAGTGCATATGGCTTACTGGGTGGGCATGGCCAGCTCTACATTGTTCGCATCAAGGGTGCCTATGGGGGCCTGGGCAGGAGTGGGACAGATCTGAGGGTCTCTGGCAGAAGGAGGGTCTCTGGGCCAGGGCCAAGGCAGTGGGGGCCGTTCCCTCACTGTTTCCAGGATGGCTTCGCGGGCCACATGAAACCACTTTGCGGGCCACATCTGGCCCCCGGGCCTTGTGTTTGACATGTCTGCTCTATCCCAATCAGACATTAAACATTTTGGGATCACTGAGCATGTCTGAAATTCATTGAAATATTTGGATTACCCTTTTTAGCCCATTATGGCAAAAAAAATATTTCTAAAACCATTGGTAATATCTTTTGTGTTATTTATGAATAATACCATTTTGACTGTGAAGATTTAGCATTCACTCTGGAACTTTATTAATGTTGTGCATAAGTTGATACTGTCCATACATCTGCAGGTTCTGTTTACCAATACATTTCTCTTCTTATTTTTCTAATTCTGTTTTCAAGCCATTTAAATAATCAGCCATCCTATGTTTTCAGATTTTGCTTAATTATTTGCACACTGTCTACTTAAACAATTCTAGGTGTCTTAAAATGTGTATCTTGAGGCAGCAAGTTCTATAAATAACTGCTGTGTGAGAAGTACATTTTGTTTGTACCAAATTTCCCTTCCATACATTTCATTAGATGATTTGTTTTCTTACAATATAAGGGAAAAGGGAATTTCCATATTATGCATTGTTTTATAAACCACAGTCTTGCTCAATCATCTTGCTTTAAGGCAACAAGAATCACATTTTTTTAGTAATAAATGTCACGGTCTGAATGTGAGACTATATAATATTTCCTTAAACAGAAGCAGACTCACATTCGGAGTTTAACTTGACATTGTTTTAAACTTGTCCTTAATGTGACCATAAAGTTTGCATTAGTAGGACATACTCTAGTGCTTCCAAATCCTCTCCCAAATTAACTGCTTATTGGGATGACATTAAAAGCAAGGAGAATAAAATGTGTTTTTTCATTCTCTGTATATGGCCTTGTAATTTGTAACCTTTCTCTTTATGCAATGACTAATTAAATTCTTCAAGACAATTTGCAAAAATAGGGGTCTAAGCATCAGTATTCCCAAAGGTTGGCTTTAATCTTCCCATCCCCATATATTTAACATTTGAAAGATAGAGCTGATCTATTATTATGAACTACTGCTAATATGCTACATTAGGCTGTACCAAGCTGGCATGTGCCCAAATATCTTGGCATCACATCACCCAGAATTCCCAGTCTGCCATTAACATTGGTGGCTGAAAACTCTGGAAGCTGTAATCCCAATTTTTGGAGGCACCACACTGGAGGAAATCTGTGTAATTCGTGAATCTTGCCAATTATCTTGGTTGCCCTATGATTTTTCAAGTCAAATTTAGCATAATATTTATATTTGATACACTATTGTCAGCTCAATAATCTTCTCTTTGTGCAACGGGTTCCCACATGCTAAAGGGATATAAATCTCTCTCTGTGTGTGATGTGCTTATCTTGCATTCCTATTATTCTGTTTAGAAGGCCAATATGATTCCCTTAGAAAACATTAAGACTATGCTGGCTGCCCAAAACAGTTATTCCCAACCTTGTTGGATTGGAAGGCAATCCAGAATTCCAAATTTTGGAATTTTGAGAGCAAGTACAGGTATTCCTACAAAATGATTTCTATGGTGGGGATGTCCCCATTATGAGCCAGGATATTCACTATTATCCCAGTTACCTTTTGATATTTGTTTTCTGGCCAAGTAGATAGTGCAGTGCCTATCATTTTATTTCCCAGAAATGCGTCAAGTGGCATTCAAAAACATCATTGGAAATGTATTTTATGTTTAAGGCTTGTGTTTTACTCTGAGACATGTGAATTTTCTTTTTTATGTTTTAAATGAAAAGAAGAATTTAAAAAAAGATGAGCAAGGAAGAATAAGGGAGACCTTATTACATTGAAGATACCGGTTCCAAATTCAGACCATAATAAATCCCCATAATTAATCTTGTAATTCAGCAATTTAATATTTATTTGCTTTAAACTGTGCTATGAAATCATAGAAGACATGGGAATTCTTTTTTTTTTATTAAAAAGTTTTAACATACATTTTATCTTTAACAATCCCCCCTCCCCCTCCCACACCCATCCCTCCCTACCCCTCCCCCCCTCCCCCCCCCCCGACTTCCCAGAGCTAAGTACAGGGTATAAAAACAAAAAAAAAACACTCATGAACATCCAAATGCTAGCAACCATAAACTCTAAAATCTATCACTCTCTAGCTCATATAGGATAACTACAAACACTATTACTATTAACTATAAAAAAAGAAAAAAGAAAAGAAAGGAAGACTTATTCAAATGCTAGATGAAACTTTTTAGTCCCATATTTGTTCTGGATATACTCAATCCATTTTCTCCACTCCATAATATAACGTTCTTGCGAGTGATCTTTCAAATAAGCCGAAATCTTTGCCATCTCTGCCAGGCCAGAAACCTTTAAAGTCCATTCTTCTATAGTCGGCAATTCCTCCTTCTTCCAATATTGACCTATTAAGAGTCTTGCTGCCGTAGTTAAATTCAACATCAACTTAGTGTCCACAACCGCAGCATCTGTAATTATACCTAACAAAAAAAATTGCGGGCAAAACTTTATCCTTTGCTTGAAAATCTTCTGCATGTTCCACCAAATTTTTATCCAAAAGGCCTTAACCTTTTTACAAGTCCACCATAAGTGAAAATATGTTGCATCTTCATCGCCACACCTCCAGCACTTGGGCTGATAATTCGGATACATACTTGCAAGCTTTTTAGGATCTAGATGCCATCTATAAAACATTTTATAGAAGTTCTCTCTTAAATTTTGAGCTTGTGTAAATTTTACGTTCCTCACCCAAATCTTTTCCCACGTGTCCATTGTAATAACTTCTTGAATATTTTGGGCCCATTTTATCATACAATCTTTAACAAGTTCTGTTTCTGAGTCAATTTCTATCAATGCAAGATATATCCGTTTGATATGTGCTGGACCCTGCTTTCTAATTTGCTTTATCAGATTTTCATCAGTCATTGTAAAACCAGTTTTCTGATCTTCTTTCCACCTGGCCCGTAGCTGAATATATTGGAACCAAGTTTGAACAATCTTCTCATCTCGCAAGAGACTGTACGGTTTCAGACACCAAACATTTCTTTCCAAACTTAAAATCTCCTTATACGTAGTCACATCATGTTTGAAACCAACATTTATATTTTCTATTACGTGTTTTGGGATTGCCCACAATGGTATCTTACAACCTAACTTATGTCTGTACTTCTTCCAAACTCTCAACAATGCTTGTCTTAAAATATGCGCTTTAAACACATTATCTACCTTTTTATCATACAACAAATATGCATGCCAGCCAAACAACAAGTCATGGCCCTCAAGATTTAATAATCTCTCTTGTGTCAAATTAATCCAATCACTTATTCCTGCTAACGCAGCAGCTTCATAATATAATTTAAGATTGGGCATTTTAAGACCACCTCTTTCACGAGTATCCTGCATAATCTTAAGTTTAACTCGTGGCTTTTTCCCTGCCCAAACAAATTTATTGATACCTCGCTGCCATTCCTCCAGATTAGAATCTTTCTTAAGAACCGGTATCATTTGAAATAAGAATAAAAATTTAGGCAGGACATTCATTTTCACTGCTGCGATTCGCCCCAACAAAGACAATTGCAATTTTTCCCAGCTCTCCATTTCTTTTTGGATTTTTCCCCACAATCTTTCATAGTTATTTTTATATAACTTTGTATTAGAGGGTGACAAAAACACCCCCAAATATTTGACCCTTTTAACAATCTCAAATCCAGTTAGTCCTTCTAAAAGAGCCTTTTGCGATACTGTCATATTTTTGGCCAGAATTTTAGTTTTTTGTGCATTAACTTTAAATCCAGAAACCTTCCCATATTGCATTATTATCTCCATCAGGTCCACAACAGAGTTCTCTGGCTGGGTCACTGTAACAACCAGATCATCTGCAAACGCTCTCAATCTATAATCCTGATCTCTAATTTGTATCCCCTTAATTCTTTCCGAACTCCGTATTTTTACCAATAATATCTCCAATGTTAACACAAATAACAAAGGCGATAACGGACACCCTTGCCTTGTGCCCTTCTCAATATTACAAGCTTCAGTCAAACTATTGTTAACTATTATTCGGGCAGTTTGTTTTTGATATAATGCCCTAATTGGTTGCAAAAATTTATCCCCAAAATTCATTTTATCTAAAACTTTCATCAAAAATTGCCAATTCAATTGATCAAAAGCTTTTTCCGCATCTAAAAAAATTAGCGCCGCAGGGATCTGGTTGTTCCTTTCCAAAAACTCTAACACATCAACTATATGCCTCACATTATTTTTCATTTGCCTACCACTGATAAACCCAGTTTGATCCCCATGAATCACCTGTTGCAGAACCCTCATCAGTCTATTAGCCAACACCTTGGCAAATATCTTATAATCTGTATTTAAAAGTGATATCGGTCTATAATTTTTTACTTGAGTAGCATCTTGATCTTCCTTCGGTATCGAAGAAGACATGGGAATTTTTTTAAACCTCTGCAGAGGGTTTTTTTAATAATCATTATCACATGTGGCTGATAGCTTTTTGTATTCTCACTTGTAGTTCTAAAGCTGCTACAAAGTTCTTTGCAGATGAAATTAAAGCAGAGGAAAGAATCTTGCAAGGTCCGCAGTTAAAGCTGTCATTAAAAATACAAATTAGAAAGCAGAAACTTACTCACAAAACTAGTTAATTCAGAACAGCAATGCTCAGCCATTCCCATGATAGTCTTTGCCTGGCCCCAAATCACTCTCCTGGATACACATTTGTCTCCTGGGTTCCTTGAACGTTAATAAAAAGAACAGCATCTAGAAATGCAAGAAACAATATCGTAGTCAGATTACCAAAATCAGACAAGAAAGGCATAACAAACCAGATGTAATAGATTTTCCTGGAATTATTAGGTGTCACTTGGTTTAGTATTGGCTCTGTGCAATTGTAAATCCAGCTCATATACAGGTAGTCCTCAATTTACAACAGTTTGTTTAATGATTGTTCAAAGTTACAACAGCACTGAAAAAAGTGACATGACCGTTTTTCACACTTATGACCATTGCAGCCTCCCCATGATCACGTGACCAAAATTCAGGTACCTGGCAACTAATTCATATTTATGATGGTTGTTGTGTCCTGGGGTCTTGTGATCACTTTTTGTAACCCTCTAAAAAACAAAGTCAATGGGGAAGCCAGATTCACTTAACAACCATGTTTACTAACTTAACAACTGCAGGTATTCACTTAACAGCTGTGGCAAGAAAAGCCATAAAATGGCGTAAAACTCACTTAACAAATGTCTCATTTAGCAACATAAATTTTGGGCTCAATGTGGTAAGTTGAGGACTACCTGTATAATACTGAGCCTGCAGCCAGTGATGTCCATTTTATAGCAGTGATGAAAAGTAGTTGACTGATGTCACAAACTAGGACATTTGAATACTGAAGATTAAAAAGACAAAGGTGAAAATGTAAGATCTGGGTATAATGTGAGCTATAAACCTCAGATCATAGTGTTCTTGCCTCATGATGCTTTGATTGGAAATAACTATTTGTTGTGTCAGTAGTTAAAGGGGAGTGGTTTTCCTTAGGCGGGAAAACCTGGTACTGGGATTGGATGCTGTATTCTCGGCGGGAGATTCCTGGCCGGGGATTGGTTATTGTTTAAGTTGTCTTGGCATATAAATATGGGGTTTAACGGCCACCGAGCTAGTTGACTATTGTGCATTCAATAAACGTTCTTGTGGTAAACCTCGCTGTCAACGCTCGTCATTCCGAACATAAGTGGCGACGAAGGTGGGATACGACGACGGAACAGTGAAGGAGCGGCGGGAAGCCAGCAGCGCGTGAAGCGGGAAATTTGAATCACAGTCAACCCAAGCAGATCGCCGCAACAACAACGAACAAAATGGCACAGGTCGGATCCCTGAAGGAGTTCGACCCGAACTACCCCGAAGATTGGGAAGAGTATGTGGGCCAAGTCGAGGGGTTTATGCTAGTAAACGGCATAACTGACGACCGGAAGAAAGCGGCTGCCCTTCTAACCATTAGTGGCACACCGGTTTACCGGGTCGCCGTTGGTCTGTGCCAACCGATGCCAGTCTCCAGCGTGTCTTACGCCGACCTGCTGGCCAAGCTAAAGGTCCATTTTACCCCGAAGAGGTCGGAATTATATTGGAGAAGGATATTCGAAAAACGGAATCAAAGACCCGGCGAGTCGATAACAAAGTTCGTGGCTGCAGTCAGAGAAGCGGCCCTGCATTGCAAATATGACAATCTTGAAATTCGAATCCGCGACAGAGTGGTTTTGGGGCTGCGAGACGAACATTTACAAAACAGGATAATCGCAAAGCCCACTGGAAACCTACAAGAAGTCTTAGACGAACTACTCACGTACGAGTCAACAGGAAGACGAGACCCCCCCCCACAACAGCATGGGCTCCTCAGCAGAAATTAACTTAGAGAGCCATGTGGACAGTGGGGAGGTGGACTACCAGTGGGAAGCCGACATTGACGAAATCGCCCGAAGGTTCGGGAAGATGGCGGCGAGACCCCCACGCACAGATAGTTCCGACCACAGAAGAAGACAGCAACCTCCTTTACAACAAAGATCCCTGAGGGACAGCCAGACCAGACCACGCGACCCAGAAGCAAGATGCGGGAGCTGTGGTGGCAACCACCCCCGAGCAACCTGCCGATTCCGCACCCCTAAATGCAGGATGTGCGGAAAAACGGGCCACATCCAGGCTATTTGCCGTAGCCGACCGCGCGACAACCGTCTCCACGAAATCGACGCATGGCCCGAAGGTAAGGTAACCCCCAATTGTAGTGGCAGAGAGACCCCCAAACCTAAGGCACGCACTTCCCACCGCGGGGAGGGGGTGGGAGTCAACCTTGTAGGGAACCCCAGGATCAACCATATACTGAGGCCAAAATTAAAAATAGAAGTCCAACTGCAGGGCATTCCCTGCAAGATGGAAGTAGACTCGGGGGCCTCAGTATCAATAATATTGAACGATACCCTAAAATACTTAGAAAACAAAAGTGGCCGTAGAATCCCCCTAAAACCGACCCGAATTCAGTTAGCAGATTTCCAAAAAACCCCTATAAAAATAAAAGGCAAGGCCACAGTCAGTGTTAAGTACAAAGGGTTCAGAGGCCCTTTAGATCTTTTGGTCACCGAAGGCCAGAGAACCAGTTTAGTAGGCCTCAATTGGTTCTCGGCCCTCGGAATCTGGGTAGGGGGAATTAATACTATACACAGTAAGACCCTCAAATCTGTCTGCGATGATTTCGCAGACGTATTTGATGGGTCGTTAGGTAGATACAGCCCCCCCCCATTAATTTTAATTTAGATCCAGCAGTTAAGCCCATCAGGCTTAAGGCCCGGAGGGTGCCTTTCGCCCTTAAAAAAAAATTGAGGCCGAACTAGATAAGCTAGTAGGCCAGGGCGTGCTGGAACCTGTAGAAGGAGGCCTATGGGAGACACCAATCGTCACACCCCTTAAACCAAACGGGGATGTGAGGATTTGTGCCGACTATAAGGCTACTCTAAATTTAGCAATGAAAAAACATGCTTACCCGGTTCCGACGGTGAAGCAGGTCCTCGCGACGATCCAGGACGGCGCCATCTTTGCCAAGCTTGACTTGCCGCAGGCGTATTTGCAACTTACTGTGTCTAAGGAAGCCGCCGAGGCTCAAACGACAGTTACCCACAAGGGGGCGTTCCGAGTTCACAGACTTCAATTCGGCATTGCTGCAGCTCCAGGCATCTTCCAAGAGGTGATGGAGAGGACCTTAAAGGGCATACCAGGTGTATGCCCTTACTTCGATGATGTCCTAATCGCTGGAAAAACTGAAGAAATCTTAGCTGACAGGCTGGAACAGGTACTGGGGAAATTTAGAGTTGCAGGGCTTAAGTTAAAAAGGGAAAAATGTTTTATAGGTGTAAAATCCACTGAATTTTTAGGATTCAGAGTGGATGCTCAGGGCATACACCCCACAGAAGGAAAAATTAAAGCAATTAAATTAGCACCAGAACCCAAAAACAAGGCGGAATTACAAGCTTTCCTAGGATTAATAAATTTCTATCACACTTTCTTGCCTCATAAAGCAGCTATTGCTGAACCTTTACACAGGCTGTTAGACAGAAAGACCCCTTGGCAGTGGCAAGAAAAGCACAAAATCAGCTTCCAAACTTTGAAGGACATATTGTCTAGCCAGTCCACGGTTACTCACTTTATTGAAAACAAGCCAATCTATTTAGCATGTGACGCCTCACCCTATGGAGTGGGGGCAGTCATAAGCCACATGGATGACCAGGGACAACAGAGGCCAATCGCATACTATTCCAGAACCCTAACTAAAGCTGAACGGAATTATGCACAAATTGACAGAGAAGCATTAGCCATAGTGGCTGGTGTTAAAAAGTTCCATGATTACCTTTATGGTAGGGACTTCACGATATACACGGACCATAAACCCCTGCTAGGCTTGTTCACCACAGACAAACAGACACCCCAAATCATGTCCCCTAGGATGCTAAGATGGTCTATTTTCCTATCAGCATACACATTCTCCATTAAACATAGGCCTGGGAAGGAGATGGGTCATGCTGATGCCCTCAGCAGATTACCTCTAGCTAATACTGGGCCTGACCCAGCACCTGTGGGGCAAATCCTGTCATTACATGAAATTCCTGAATGCCCATTGACAGCTAAAGACATTGCAGCAGCCACTAATAAAGACCACATCCTTAGCAGAATTGCAGCGTGGGTACAAGGTGGTTGGCCTAATAAAAATCCTGACCCCAATTTCACGCCTTCAGGAGGAAGGACGAATTGTCATCACACCAGGGATGCATCTTGTGGGGAAATAGGGTTGTTATTCCAGAAGGTCATAGGAACGCAGTCATTGAGGAACTGCATGAAGGGCACCCTGGGATTGTTTGTATGAAAGCTCTGGCTAGGAGTCATTTGTGGTGGCCTGGGTTAGACACGGCAATTGAGGAAAGTATAGCTGGGTGTTATCAGTGTCAGCGGTCTAGGCCTGAACAATCACACAAACCGGTACACAAGTGGGAGGTGGCTAGAAACCCATGGTCCCGCATTCATATTGATTTCGCAGGTCCCTTCCAGGGTCTTACATTCCTGGTTGTTGTGGATAGTTACTCCCGGTGGTTGGAGGTCGTGCCTGTCAAGTCCATGACTTCCGCCAAAACTATACAGGTTTTGAGGGGACTCTTTGCCACCCATGGGTTACCTGACGTGATTGTTTCTGACAATGGGCCCCAATTCACGTCTAATGAATTTCAGGATTTCCTCAAGGCCAATTGGATTAGGCATGCGACGTCGGCACCCTTCCACCCCTCCTCCAACGGATTGGCTGAACGAAACGTCAGAACAACAAAAGACACATTGAAAAGAATCATCCACGGCAATTGGCACCAGAGACTTGCTCAGTTCCTGTTGGCCCAACATACAACACCCTGCACGGCTACAGGAAAAAGCCCAGCTGAAATGAGGTGGGGCAGACGTTTAACCACCAAATTAGACAGACTACACCCCGACAGACTACCTGTGGAACCGGAACTGGACAGTCCGACCAGGTCTCTCAATATTGGAGACTTAGTATGGGCCAGGAACTATGGACAGGGGGATAAATGGTCACAAGGGGTAGTTATTGACAAAACTGGGCCATTATCATACTTTATAGAGGGGGAAGGGGATCGGCTGATTAGGAGACACATCGATCAGTTAAGGAAAAGGTCTCCTGAAATTGTGCAGGCCAATAATGATAGGAATGTTACAACTCACAACAATATGAACAGACTAGACCAGTCAAGAGCTGCACCAGGTGGGGAGGGGGTAGGAATACAAACCGGTGAGGTGGAATTATCCCCTCAGAGTAGCATTACATCAATGGCCGGGCCACTCATAGTAACCCAACAACCCACAAGTGCTGCGGCAATAGATACACCAGTACAAACAGCTGGGCCCGAAGGGGAAACAAACAACAAAACTGATAGCACATCTGCTGAAAGCTCAACTGGCAGATACCCAGCCAGGGTTCATAAGCCTCCTAGTTACTTGAAGGACTATGTCAAATAATAACATTTATCTGGGGGGGAAGGGGTGTTGTGTCAGTAGTTAAAGGGGAGTGGTTTTCCTTAGGCGGGAAAACCTGGTACTGGGATTGGATGCTGTATTCTCGGCGGGAGATTCCTGGCCGGGGATTGGTTATTGTTTAAGTTGTCTTGGCATATAAATATGGGGTTTAACGGCCACCGAGCTAGTTGACTATTGTGCATTCAATAAACGTTCTTGTGGTAAACCTCGCTGTCAACGCTCGTCATTCCGAACATAACACTATTGCCTGTTCTTTTTCAGTGAAAATGTTATGACATTTGTTATATTCCTGTACTCTATGATGGTCCCCACTCCAAGTTGTTGTACAGGAAAAAAAAGCTAAACTGCAGGGGTTCAAAGGGATTAAAATAAAGTAACGCATAAAATGAAGGGACGCGGTGGCTCAGTGGGTTAGGACGCTGAGCTTGTCGATCAGAAGGTCGGCAGTTTGGCAGGTCGAATCCCAAGTGCCGCATAACAGAGTGAGCGCCTGTTACTCGTCCCAGCTTCTGCCAACCTAGCAGTTCGAAAGCACGTAAAAATGCAAGTAGAAAAATAGGGACCACTACGGTGGGAAGGTAACAGCGTTCCGCGCGCCTTTGGCGTCTAGTCATGCCGGCCACATGACCACGGAGACGTCCTCGGACAAGCGCTGGCTCTTCGGCTTTGAAACAGAGATGAGCACTGGCCCCTAGAGTCAGAAACGACTAGCACGCATGTGCGGGGGAACCTTTACCTTTACCTTTTAACGCATAAAATAAGAAATAAAATATAAAATAAAATGCCAAATAACAGCAGAACTTTTCATTTTCTGCCATTAAACACTTTTCCCTGGCTGATTTTGGAATGGATAATGCAAAAGAAGATTTTGGATACTCGGTTATACTGTACCTCCTTTTCCTGAAGAAAGAAATGCTTCTGTAGCATGCTGTGGCACAGAATATGGCAATCATAAAATCTTCAGTCTTTCCTTTACATCGCTTTGTTACAGTGATGCTGATGTGTATAGCTCAAGCCAGTCTCCTAATATGTTCTTCATGCTTCTGCCTGAAATTCTGAAAACAAATTGTAGATATTTTTCTCCTTTCTCTCTCTCTCATTTCAATATACGGTACCCATTTTTCCCCCAATACAGATATAAAGGAAGAAAAATAAGAACATATATATACTGTGTGTATATGTGTGTGTGTACACACATTCACGTATTTCAGTATTGGTGCAATTCCAAAGTCATGCAGATGGATTAAGAAAAAGGGATTAAAACTTATTTAAGGAGGTTTTAATATAGCAATATTAAGGCCAGAGAGCAATTATTTTTCCTAAGTTTTTCAGTTTGCTTTTCTTATCAGGAACGCAAGGTGACAGCTGGAAATGAGAAATGAATAGAGTAAGTTCAGTGCAGGGGGACAAAATTCTCAGAAAACAGGTTAGGCTAATGAAGTCAGGTTAAATCTTAAGTACCTATTTTCCCCACAAAAAATATTATTGTACTCAGTTCAGAAGATTCAGTCAGCTAGAGCTCAGATTTTAATTCAGGCATTTGAGCTAAATAAGCATCTTCTTAATTTAATGACGAATTTGTGAAGTATTTTTTAAAAACATTATAAAGAAGGAGAGAGGAATGACTGAAGAAGAAAATGTAACATTTGTCATTTGTCACCCTGGTACTAAGGTTAGCCCTGACTCAGTGCAATATTTCAGACTACAAACATCTGCTGCATGCCGATCTATTGGGACTAAGTCTGTAAAGTAATGAGTTGATTACTCCAACTGGCAGGAGTCCTCTCATTTATTTATTTATTTATTTATTTATTAGTTTTTATAAACCGCCCTTCTCCCGAGGGACTCGGGGCGGTGTACAGAGGAAGGAAGGTATACAGATCGAACAATAAAAATAATAAGAAACACTAATGAACACAAACTGGGACCCCAATTAACGCTATCATGCCAGGCCAGCCTGCTGAAACAGGAAAGTTTTTAAGTCGCGACGGAAGGTACGGAGGTCAGGGGCCATCCGGATTTCTGTTGGTAAGGTGTTCCAGAGGGCTGGCGCACCCACATTGGAAGAACCCACATTGCCTATCTGTTGCACATATAGCATGGGGGGGGTCTCTGCTATAAAAAGGGCCTTGTATCCACTGGAGATTTCTAATAGCTTTTTCCAAACCATTGTGAATCCTCGCGGGAATTAAAGGACCAAGGAAGAGCCAAAGTAAGTTGGTTTTTAGCCAGTAAACATTATAGGCAGGGGTTTGGTTTAGAAACTCCCGACAGTATGGTCAAATGGTTTGAGAATTAGCAGCTAATCTGGCTTGTTTTAAGCAATGACACTTACTGAAGTGATCCCAAATGAACCTCAATCATGTACCCCAAACACCATCAAGGAATGTAAGAAGTACTTGCAACTGATAGATATGGAAATGAAGAAACCCTTTCTACTGTAAAAAAAAACTGTACATACATCAGCAATCTTGCTGAATGTGCAACTGGCAATCTCGGCAAATGCTTTGTCACAATCAATAGCAAGAAGAAAATACTGAGTGTGCATGATCTAGTAGTCTATATTGAAACAACAGGAGCAGTGGGGCAGGCTGCGTGTAAGCAACAGCCTGTGCATGTGAGATAATACTGCAGCTGGGATAACAATATTTCTTTGGCCAGGGGATTATCTCTGATGAGCAGGAGTGTTTTCTAGTCCTAGGTTGTTGCAAGTCCTTCAGGCTAAAACATCCTGCTCTGGCCTTTGTTAGCCTTGGCTTCAGTGTTTCCCTGGTTGAGCTGTATGCATTCTTTTATAATGACGGTATCAAGTAATCAATGGAACACATGTTGAGCAAGGGAGAGAAATGTTTACTGTCTTACAGTAAACTTAGCAAAATCAACTTCTATATAACAGCAGCACCAGAGAGGTTATGTGTTGTGTTGCTTGGGCCTGACATCTGAGCTTGTAAAGTCTATTTGTCCAATGTAATTCAATGTCAGAAGTAATGGCAAAGCAGCCTAGTGGTGATGGATATGTGAAATGATAAAACACATACCTAGGGACAACGATAGTGTTGGGTTATGTGTGCATGCTTTTCTTGCTAATGTAGCTTCATGAAAGGAGAATAACAGTAATCACTGCTCATGAGCTTGACAGCAGAAAGTAGATCAGCGTTTCTTAGTTAGGTTTCTGAATGATCTATACTAAAACATGAGAACAGAACAATAAGTAAACTCAATTTGTAAAAATATTTAGAATTATTGATATTTTATGTTTATTACTTAGTCTCAATATTTTTATATGTAATATTAAGTATTTGAGCACCTAAAACTGAGTTGCTCTTTGTGGATTTTTGATGGCTGATTATTAAGTTTTGTGTTAGACGTTAAAATGTACAGTACATCAGATATAGATTTGTACTGCTTGTGTAAGTTATTCTAGTGCATAGAAGGGGGCTTGCTGGAAGTAATTGGGTCTACTCCAAATCCTATTTGCATCTGCCTCTGTCCCTGTGGCTATACTTTATATACCTGACTCTGTTGATGGAGCCTGATGCTCTATGGGGAAAAAAACAGATCCCACAAGCCTGAAGTCAGCCCATTCCTGTTTTACTGGATCAGACTAATTGCCTATTTGATCCACTATGACTATACTATCTCCAATGCTGGGCAAGGGAAGCCGCTGGGTAACTTACAATCTGGGCATAGTGGAGACAGCTATCCCATCCTGTTATATTCAAGAGTTTGGCATCCTCTTTTGAAGGTCCTGAGCTTTGGCTGCTGTCAAATAGAACTAGAGAGTCCATGGGCCTTAATCCAAACTGGCAGCTCTGATGGGAAAAGCAAGACTGAAAATAAAATAGACAGAAATAGAAAATATGATATATCAAATACATGGAAGTAATTTAGAAAAGCATATCAGGCTTCATTAAAGGAGATGAAGGCAGAAATACAGGGAGAGATAACAATGTCAAAAGGTAAATGGAATAAATTATTTACTTTTGTTTGGGCAGAACTCAGGTAAGTAAAAAAATACTGTAGTCAAAGTATTTTTTTTCAGGTTAATTAAATCTGTTGTAAAATTCTTGGGGTTGTGTTTGGGGACATATTTTGATTTTACAAGCTGGTAATCATTTGTCCCTACCAAATATGATACCTCCAAATATTTTGGAAGAATAATTTCCAGCTTTCTGAAAATTATCTAAGAAAACATTTTAAAAGCTTTAAATTCACCTGGGTTTTGGAATTATCCCGACATGTGTCTCAAGGTAATCTGCTTGGTTTTAATGCAACTGAGAGCAGCTTTGGACATGAAAAGTTGAGAAGCAAGCTGTGTGTTCAAATGCTTTGCAACAGCTCTAATCCTGTATCTCTGTGTCATCCATAATTGGCATCCTGCCACTCACCTTTTTCCTCCTCCTTCCCAAGAGAAACAAACACAGTTTCAACATGGAATTTGTTTATTTATACACTCCCTTCCCCCACAGCGCATTTTTTTTAGAAATATAAGACCAACACATTTCTTTCTGCAGCACTTCCCTTAAATCAATTTCACTGCTCTTGAGAGTTGCAATGATATATAGAATAATAAAGACTAGGAATTACTTCTTGAACATGTTGCCACACTTCGGCAACAACTGCCACACTTTGAATAGTATCTTAATGGCAGCTGCTCCATAGAGCAGGCTATTCAGGAAGAGTAGTCTTTAGATGAATTGATCACCATATGGAAACAGTTTTATATAGCTTCCATAGCAGGCATTTCCTGTGAATAGAGACTATAATGGGCAGCAAATTCAGTATTGTTGGATCTTCAGCCAAGCTGATAGGGGAAGATCAGAATTTGGAAATATATTGTAGGGAAAATGAATAAATCTTGGCCACTTGAGATAAGTATTTAATATAAACCTGTTTACTCCAACTGCTGTACTGTCTGTGGTTGATAGAAATAATAGTCAACAAAGCTAATTTCCCATCTGGATTGAGAAGGTGAATGCACACGTTAGAACAATTTTCCTTTAAAAGTAGGATTTATTGTCCTCCTGTATTACAAGCTGACCATTATATTATGGAATGGAGAAAATGGATTGAGTTTATCCAGAATAAGTATAGGGTCAAGAAGTTTTATCTAGCATTTGAATAAGTCTTCTTTCGTTTTCTTTTTTCTTTTTTTATTTTGTCTTCTATATATATTTAATAATGCTAAGTTTTGTTTGATCCTATATAAATTAGAGAGTAATGGATTTTAGAATTTATAGTTGTTAGTATATGGTTGTTTATGATTGCTTTTTTATATATATATACCTTGTATTTAGCTCTGGGAAGTCCGGGGGGGGAGGGGGGTTAGGGGGAGGTGGGGGGGGAGGAGGGAGGGGGGGAGGGGGGGAAGGGGGGAGGTAGGGAGGGGAGGAGGGAGGGGGAAGGGGTTTTTTTAAAGGAAAACTGTATTTTTAAAACTTTTCAATAAAAAAAAAAAAAGTAGGATTTATTGTCCTCCTGTATTACAAGCTGACCCATGAATTATTCCAGAACATTTGCAAGATAATATAGACAAAATAAACTTTTGGCTTGGAATAACAACTCCGAACCCTGGGGATAAAACAAGGCCTTGTATCTTGTGCTGGCTCTCTACCTCTCTAATTATACTTTTTTCTGAATTAGACTTCAAATGACTTCATCACCCAGTGGCACTTGGGGACCTGGTCATTTGCAGCCTGGTTGGGGCAGAGTCATTCCAAGGTCAAAGGCAGAATGATTGGGCAGAGCATCCTGCTGCTAATCGAGTAACCTGATTCCCTTTTCTCCCTTGACTGCAGCTGATGGGAGGAGGGAGTCAGGGAAGCAGAGGGCAGGGCTTGGCACCATCTCAATCCAGAGGAGTGTTTGTTTTTTTCCCCCATCCAGACAGCTGATTCCATTTATTTTTAACGAGCTTCCTTAGACTGTGCTGTGAGAAGCAGAGTGCAGCACAAACAGCAGCGGGGACAGGCAGGAGAGACAGCACAGAGGCAACGCTGCTCTCCTGTTTGAAGGAGCTTTCCCTTTAATAGGCCCTATTGCCTTCCCCTAAGACGGGGATCCTCTTAAATGAAGCTTGAACATAAAATGCAGTCGAGCACAGAGGAGGACAGCCGGATTGAGGATCAGTGGGAGAAATGGTAGGCGATCATCTGGCTGTTGGAGGGGCCCGTGGGATGGGGGATCAAGAGGTTTCATATACCTGCGTGTATAGCATTTAAAAGTAATTTGGCTTCCTTTATATCCCAGTGCAGAGGTCTTCATTGGAATCCTATAAGCAAATTATTTGTTGTTGGCCTTTAGCCCACATGTAAATTTGATTGCAAACTTTATATGTAATGTTAGAAACTAAAATGCTGCAGTCTGGATTGAGCAAGGAGCCCGGATCATTTACGATTCTATTAGTCCCCTCTTGGTCATGAATGGCTATGCTCCAGAAAGGATTCCTTATTCGCCAAATGAAAATAATTGTCTGTCAATATAGTTCCTCCTTGATGAATTGCAAGATATGCACAAAGGAAACTTGTGCTAGAGATAAGGCATAAATAGATAAATTACCTTGTCAATTGCAGGGATGCAGTATCTCAGCAACCTCAAATGATCCCTTAAGTATTTTTTATGATGCTGAGTGCAACTCCTAAGCACCCCAGAGTCAAACATATGGGACATTTTGAACTAATGGTCTCTGCTTTTTTTTTCTTTGTTACAAGGGAGAATGTGAGGTAGCCCTATGTCTGAAAGATTTGCCATAATTAATATTACTGCTAGGGTTTGAAAGGCTGTTCCGGAAGATGATGGGCTTTTAAAAACTTGGTTTGCCCATTCATTGACATTGTTGTAAAATCATAACTATTAACAGAAGAAATTTCTTGAATCTTGTGCCTTCTCTGATGTAGAAGATGGAATCACTTAATGTTTGAGGATAGTTGCATATATTCTCCATTGTTCCCCAGCTTTTCTTATCTTTCTTGTTCCCTGTTTAAGTATACTCACCTTGAGATGAATAAGTTACATCTTGGTTTTATAAAGAGACATTGTTTTATTACAACTTCATCAACATTTGCACACACGTAACTCATGGTGTAAGGGACGTGGTGGCTCAGTGGGTTAGGACGCTGAGCTTGTCGATCAGAAGGTCAGCAGTTTGGCGGGTCGAATCCCGAGTGCTGCGTAACAGAGTGAGCGCCTGTTACTAGTCTTAGCTTCTGCCAACCTAGCAGTTCGAAACCACGTAAAAAGGCAAGTAGAAAAATAGGGACCACTACGGTGGGAAGGTAACAGCGTTCCGTGCACCTTTGGCGTTTAGTCATGCCAGCCACATGACCACGGAGATGTCCTCGGACAAGCGCTGGCTCTTCGGCTTTGAAACGGAGATGAGCACCGGCCCCTAGAGTCGGAAACGACTAGCACGCATGTGCGGGGGAACCTTTACCTTTACCTTTTTTTAACTCATGGTGTAAGGAATTTGATGGCAAAGAGAATCCCTCCCCCATCAACTAAAAAAGTGCTGAGGAAAGGTTTCAGCTGGAAACCTACTGTGGAAGCTGCTCAATGCATTAGTTCTGTTTCATCGAATATGTTTCTGGATATAAAAACCTGCCCGTGTTTCCCAGTGTTTCTATTGATTTAGCAAGAGTGTTAAAGGACTTTAAAAAGCATCTGGGTGTAACCTGAGGAAGAAACTGATGAGATACAGTTATAGTCTATGAATGGATGACCAGTGTACCCTTTTTAAATCTCCACTGAGGAGCAGATACATGGACATGGAACTTCTAGTTCTCAATTTTGTATTTTGCCATTAGAATGGAGGCATTTTTCCCCTCAGGAAGGAGGAAGGAAGAGTGTATAAGAAAAGTAATCATAAGAAGATATATTTTTTAAATGTTGGTAGTTCCCTAGTACCTGGAAGTAACAGGGGTCAAATATAAACTTAAGACTTTTTTTTTCTTGCAATGCATTTCTGCTTTGTTCCCTGCTTGTGTGTTTGTCTTCCCTGACGTCTGACCACCATAGCAAGGAAAGCAATTGTTCTGCAGTGTTACACTTCCCATTCTCTTTTTAACTCAATAGCCCTTTTTGTAACCGCTTATGAAAACTGCTAGTTGATTCTGTTTTAATAAGAACCTGTTTGGGACAGAAACTCAGTTTGTTATCTCTGATATCCCTGTGGGCCAAGTAGATCGCACCGGAAGTGATAGGCCAGATACAACTTTTCAAGATGCTATTTGGAATACTGTGATATTTCTTAATCAGAAAGCATAGAGGGCATTTGAACTCAACTGCATCTTGTTCTTTTAACTAATCCAAAAGCCACACAAAGAAAAATTGGAGGAAAACTTTTATTGACTCGTAGAATTATTCTGAGTGTGCTGCCTCTCTTTATAGTGTGGTCAGACCAAGAAGCTCTACCACACTTTTGATTTTTCTTTCCATCTCAAGGTTTGCTGTTAGAACCTCACCAACCTATTGCTTGTCTACTAAATCCCTATGCAGGCATATTCAATCTTGTTTGGTTTAGATTATTTCCAGTGCAGCTCCCATCATCCTCTGTCAAATTGGCAAATGGTTCTTAATTCATCCTTTATTATTTTAACAAGCATTTAATACAAGCTGGAATTATTACAATGTACAAATTTCAGGCCTGCATCTTGTACTGGATGGGAAGAACTAGAATATTTCCATATACCAGAGTATGAGAATTTGTGAGGTTGGGAAAAATAAAACTGCTTCATTTGAGATGTCAAACCTGGCTATAGTTTTCTCAGTGATGGAAAGCAAGGCAAGTGCTGTGATTCAGGGTCAGCCTGTGGGTTCGGCAGTTGGGTCGGATGACTCAGAGGAGGAGGGGGGTGTTGAAGAGCTTGCTGAGGGGGTTGGAGAGCTTGCTGATGAGAGCCCTCAGCCAGGCCCCTCCCACCTGGTCACGACGCAGACCCAGCTGTGTGAGCCTGACAGCGTGGATGAAGATGACCCACAGCTGGCCCTGTTCAAGGACGCCCGACGCAGGAGGCAGTCAAGCAGGAGTAAACAGAGGAAGGCAATGGGGCACCTCGGAAGGAGGCAGAGAGAAGCCACGCCCTGAACTGTATAAAAGGGGAATGCGTGGGAGGGCTGGTTTGCTGAAGGCAACCGCTTGAATAGCTCCTGTTTCATGGTTCGTGTCTTGTTTGCTTTTGTATCCATAAATTTGGTAGGCTTAGTTCCAGCCTCTTGCCTTCTTGTAAAAGGGGTTGTCCCTGCCTTTTCTGCAGGGCCGGTAGCAGGCTGGTACAGAACAGCAATGGGGTTTGCATCTATTTTGTTTTGCTATAAGTTTTGTGTTTCACAGACTACCTAGGAGTAAATTTATGGAATGAGAAAATTTGGCATTTCAAGCTTTTACAGATTTTGCGCTAACTCAAACTAATACAAGTCATGACATCATCAAAATGACAGTGCAGATGACACAATTATGTAATTCAGGGGTCTTCAAACTTGGCCCTTTTATGACTTGTGGACTTCAACTCCCAGAATTCCTCAGCCAGCATGCCTGGCTGAGGAATTCTGGGAGTTGAAGTCCACAAGTCATAAAAGGGCCAAGTTTGAAGACCCCTGATGTAATTTATGTCACATTATAATGTCTGATTTCTTTATTTTCCATCTTTACTATTTTTATAAATAATTCAAGGTGTTGAACACAGTATTCCTCCCTCTTCCTATTTTCTCCCAAAAACAACCCTGTAAAGTGAGTTGGGCTGAGAGAGAGTGACTGGCCCAAAGTCAGCCAGCTAGCCGGCTTTCCCAAGGCAGGACTAGAACACAGAGTCTCCTGGTTTCTAGCCTGCTACTTTAACCACTAGACCACATTGGTTCTCTGATGCAAATACATGTAGCATTCGACTTACAACCATTCATTTAGTGACCGTTCAAAGTTACAATGGCACTGAAAAAAGTGACTTCTGACCGTTTTTCACACTTATGACCATTGTAGCATCCCCATGATTACATAATCCAAATTTGGACGCTTGGCAACTGGTTCATATTTATGACATTTGCAGTGTCCCGGGGTCATGTGTTCACCTTTTGCAGCCTTCTGACACGCAAAGTTGAGAGGAAACCAGTTTCATTTAACAACCATGTTACTAACTTAACAACTGCAGGGATTCACTTAACAGCTGTGGCAAGAAAGGCTGTAAAATAGGCCAAAACTCACTTAACAACTGTCTCACTTAGCAACAGAAATGTTGGGCTCAGTTGTGGTCATAAGCCAAAGACTACCTATACATGAATTGTGTCAGTTGTGAAATGATGTCATGACTCGCACGTCATTTTGCCACTTTTTGCCTCCCTCTGTGGACATCTATGTGGTAAAATACAACGTACTTGGCTCAATCTGATGCTTTTAGATATGTAGGACTACAGGTTCCATCAGCTAGAAAATCCAACATAGCATGGCATGAGGTGACTAGGGTGTAAGTAATAAAAGGGCCTCCTGATTCAAGAAGGGGCCCAACTGGCAAACAAGATGAAGTTGGCAAAGGCCTTCTTGGCCACAGCTGCCACCTGCTTTGGATTTTATGGCCAGTACTGATAATGAAATGTTTTAGTTATTTTGTGCAACGTTTATAAAATAATTATTTTAAATATAGCATTAGAAGAAAATAAGCTAAACCATCCCATGCAGGCTACGAATTGTGGCATTTGTAGTCACATATTAAGGACTTCAGATGTTACAAATTTTCATTGAACTACAGTTTCTCATTATAAGAATGAGCCTGTTAGGTTTTAAGGTACCTTAACGCCACCCCCAACTTTGGCCTTAATGTGAAGTTTAGAAGCTTTTGCTTGAATTTTAGATTAAAAACAGTTGCTGTATCCAATCCCAAGCAATTTATCAGATTCAGTCTCATTTCTGAATTTGGCTCCTTTCATCAATTATAGATAAATTCAACCACAGCTTGTCCAGTTTGAGTGTCACACTGTACTGATGATAATCTGAAATGGAAACTTGTGATCTCTCTCACCTTAGATGAGGGGAACATGTATGCCAAAACTCACAACAGTTCACTCTTATGATACTAAATCCCACTTTACTAATATATATGAATTCTCTTTTTCCCAGTTTTAAGGAAAATAGTAGATTCATTTCTGAAACAACAGGAACAACCACTACTTGACTATTGAAAACGATCTTTGATTTATGTGTCTCTTTTGTGTTTTGGCAATAAATGCATAGACTTGCCTTAAATATATTAATTAAAGTTCAGGTTTGCCTGAAAAATATGATGTTGCTCACATTACATTCTGTCTCTCTGTTCATGGGGATGCAGTGCAGCAGAGGTAGAAAAGCTATAGCATTTCAGGTATTTCTGAGCTGGGGCAATTTAACGCTAATATGACTCAAAGTCACAGATTAACTAAGCCTTATAGTTCAGTAGCATTTGGAAGAGTGCAGCTTGCTCAGAGATGGGGGCAGCTTAAGACCAAGAATAGCTACATGGTTTTAAACAGTATTTTCTTTATAGGCACTAGATCAATATGGAGAGCAGTCCTATGTGGACCTTCACTCATAAAACACAAAATGTCACAATTCCCAAAGTCTGTCTTCTAAAATTATTTCCCCTTAAATATTTGGTTGTTTCCCTTGATTGCTATTGTGGCTATTCATTTGGACAATTGAAGCTTCCCTATACCAAGAGTTTGCAAACTTTTTCAGGTTGTAGAAAGATAGAGAGGTAGAGAGGTAGAGATAGCAATAGATGAGAGAGAGACCTTTATGTATATAACTTTGTGCCAAATGCTAGAGTTCCATGGACCTTGTTCGAAAAACCCTGGCTTACACTAGTGAGTACAGTATTCTTGTACATTGCAGTACTATCAATTTCCTTTGATAGTTACTGCTGACAGAGGTGTACATTATAGATCTAAAGTAGAAAAATGAATGCAGATATTTTTCTATAGATATGTGAAACTGAACTGGAACTGATTAATCTCTGCTTAAATGGACTGAAGCCTATGGTTGTAGGGAAGACAGGAGAATGGGAATATCTCTGCTTTCCACAAGTGATTGTTGATCGAGACAGATTGTTTACTTTCAAAAACTCAACTATAGTATGCAGGAATGAAGAAACTGTATTTTGATCCTATTGACCCTAACTGAGAGCAAATTGGACTAAATAATGAAGATACACAGCAACAATCAGAATATACATCTATGGTGCTAGGGATCCCAAAATCCAACAGCTTTTTAGCATGTCCTGCTTGTTTTGTAATATAAAATGTGTGTCTGACTCTTGTGCACATATTATAAATTGATCAAATAAATACGATATAGCAATTGAATTTTGAGAAATAAGTATCCTTGCTGCTTCTTAAAGGCCTCAAGTATTGTTTTGATTTGAGGGGCGTGGTGGCTCAGTGGGTTAGGATGCTGAGCTTGTCGATCAGAAGGTCGGCAGTTTGGCGGGTCGAATCCCAAGTGCCGCGTAACAGAGTGAGCACCTGTTACTCGTCCCAGCTTCTGCCAACCTAGCAGTTTGAAAGCACATTAAAATGCAAGTAGAAAAATAGGGACCACTACGGTGGGAAGGTAACAGCGTTCTGTGCGCCTTTGGTGTCTAGTCATGCTGGCCACATGACCACAGAGACGTCCTCGGACAAGCGCTGGCTCTTCGGCTTTGAAACGGAGATGAGCACCGGCCCCTAGAGTTGGAAACGACTAGCACGCATGTGCAGGGGAACCTTTACCTTTACCTTTATTGTTTTGATGTAAGAGAGATATCACCATCTAGAAAAGTCTACCTGGCCTTCTCATGAAGTTGTCCCTGAGTGTTTCAGTAGCTGAGATGATGCTTTTCTGGTTCAGCTGTGGTCCACTGCAAGGCAACATTGCTTTTTAAGACAATGAGGCTCTGTGAGTGAGCTGTTCCCTTTGTTGCAGATATTCTTGTCTTACTCCTTCTGGTTCCAAATACAACTGCGTTAGCAGGTTTTTCAAGGAAAAAAGTGGCTTGATGGCTGTTTGAACATATACATACAGTCCGGAACCTCTGAGATTTTTTGTAGACCAGGTAGATGAATCCAATATGAAAGATTATTTTGCTTTCCTTCATACTGAGCTTCGTAAGTTCTTATATGCTTGTTTTCTCTGATGGATAATTGTATGGTCTTTGTGTTATCTAGGCTTACCCATGACATCAGTCTAGAAGAGTTTGAAGATGAAGATCTTTCTGAAATTACTGATGAGTGTGGAATCAGCCTACACTGTAAGGACAATTTGGCCTTACGGGTAAGAATATCAGTGTTACCCTATTTATTCTTGGTCATATAATTGGGGATATAACCCACAATCCTATCTCAAATCTGAACCTTGGATAAGAAGAAACTAAGTTATTTCAATCCCAGGAGAAAATTGTATCAATATCTTCCTTGAATAACTCATTTTTTCACTTCATTTTTTTAAAAAGCTTTGAATATCAGTAGATCAGCCTCCCCACCCACCCACCTGGTGTCCTTGGTCAGGCTGTTTGGGAATCTAGCATTTGAAATCCAACACATCTGGTAGATACTAGGCTGGGAATGCTGAACCTAGCTACTTAGGATGAAATTGAAGTCTGAATATGCTTGCCTTTATCTCCGTGCTGCTCCTTATACTGCAGTTGAGGCCTGTGTCACCCTGAGGCACCATTACTGCAATGCACTCTGCCTTGGCTGTATCTGGAAGAATTCGGGCATGAAGCAAATGCAGGTAGTATGCTTGCTGTGCTTCCATTAAGTAACATTTTAGGCACGAGGGTTCTAGTCTGGGACTCATTCCCAGATGCAGATGGAGCAGATAGGCTTGATCTGTGCAGATACAGTTTTCATCCTCAGAGAAATTGCCTTCTGTCAGGTCCAAAGCCACTGTGCTTCCTACATGTATAACAGCAAGTTATAATGCAGTTGATTTGTTTTAATTCAAGTTTTAAATTGAGAACTTCTTATATGAAGGAAGAAGAGAGATTTTTGCTTAATGAACTAAGATCAGTAGTATCTTTACAAATATGTAATATTAATCATAATTTTTTCCCACTTGAAAACATCTTAAATTTAGGGCATACATTATGCTAAACTACAGCTGGTTGGATTCTCCTATTGCTTCAAGTCAGAACCAAACCATATTATATCTTTATTGTCCTCAATATGGTTTGTTAGCTGTGGGTTCTCAGAGAAGGAGTGTCAACACAACTGAGAGCTGCCAGGTATGACCACATATGATTCCTTTCTTTCAGACAAGTACCGTATATACTTGAGTATAAGCCGAATTTTTCAGCCCATTTTTTGGGCTGAAAAACTCCACTTCGGCTTATACTCCAGTGAACAAAAAAAAAAGAACTGTCCCTTCGTTCGGAACAGGCTGCTGAGAGAAGGGAGCGGCAGAGCCTTGCAGAGCTGGCGGCAGTCCAGCGTTGTTTCTCCCCCTCGTGCGTGCGTGTGTGTGTCAGACCCACGGGAATGGCTGGTAGGGAAGCGGCATTCCGGCATTCCCCCCCTTCCTGTGTGTCGAGCCCACGGGGCTTGACACACAGAGAAACGCAAATGCCGGACTGCCGCCACCTTTACTAGCCATTCCTGCGGGTCTGACACACACACACACACACACACACACACACACACACACGCACGAGGGGGAGAAACAACGCTGGACTGCCGCCACCTCTGCCAGCCCTGCAAGCCTCTGCCGCCCCGGCGTTGGTGGTCGAGCTCTTCGGAGCCGGCAGAGAATCTCCCGCAGGAGGAGGTCGCGGCTTTCTCTCTTGCTTCGGACTGCAAGGATTTAAACTCCAGGAACAAATCCCGATGGAAGTTTTTTTTAAAAAAATACTCCTCCAGGTCGGACAGTGGACCCAGGCTGAGGTCTAGGGGTAGTGGGGGGGGGGCTCGCGGACATAGATGGGCTCAAGTGGAAGCCAAGCAGCCCTCCCGAATCTGGGCTTCTGGACGGAGCAGCCGGTGGTGCGTTTCAAAAAGCAGAAAAGTTGGATTTTGAACATTTCAGCAGCGCATCTGCACCCGCTGCTTTTAGAAAGTACGAGGACCGGCAACTCGGGAGGCCGTGGGTCAAGCAGGCTACGCTTCCCCAGGCGCTGCAACGGCACCCATCCTCCCCCGCGAGTCTTCACTACCTGGCCCCTGCAGAATCGTGGCGGCGCCCCCGGAGAAGCCTACCCCGAGGCTGCGGCCGATTTTTCCTTCTCCAGGCATCTGCCGCCCAGAGCGTTGTTTCTCCCCCTCGTGCGTGCGTGCGTGTGTGTGTGTGTGTGTCAGACAGAAACGGGTGGCAGAGGCCTGGAGAAGGAAAAATCGGCCGCAGCCTCGGGGTAGGCTTCTCCAGGGGCGCCGCCGCGATTCTGCAGGGGCCAGGTAGTGAAGACTCGCGGGGGAGGACAGGTGCCGTTGCAGCACCCGGGGAAGCGTAGCCTGCTTGACCCACGGCCGGCGGGGGAGACCGGTGCAGGGACACGCCGGGGAGCCTCCGCCGTGGGGAGGTGCCGCCACTGCCTTTCGCTCCTCCACGACTGCGGAGGCTTCCCGGCAGCGACCTCGAGAGCCGCAAAGCAGGAGCGCCCGCCGGACGGGTCGCGGCTGGAGGGCCGACCTTTTTCCTTCCGTGTGCGGAGCGAAGCGCTTCGACTGCGTCGTGGAAGCGCCACCCGAGAGTCTTTCGGGTGGCGGATCCAGCCCCGCCACGGGCGCTGAGTTTGAAGAGAGGCTGGGCCTCCCGCTGCATCAGCCGAGAAGTGGAGTTGCCGGTCCTCGTACTTTCTAAAAGCAGCGGGTGCAGATGCGCTGCTGAAATGTTCAAAATCCAACTTTTCTGCTTTTTGAAACGCACCACCGGCTGCTCCGTCCAGAAGCCCAGATTCGGGAGGGCTGCTTGGCTTCCACTTGAGCCCATCTATGTCCGCGAGCCCCCCCCCACTACCCCTAGACCTCAGCCTGGGTCCCCTGTCCGACCCGGAGGAGTATTTTTTTTAAAAAAAACTTCCATCGGGATTTGTTCCTGGAGTTTAAATCCTTGCAGTCCGAAGCAAGAGAGAAAGCCGCGACCTCCTCCTGCGGGAGATTCTCTGCCGGCTCCGAAGAGCTCGACCACCAACGCCGGGGTGGCAGAGGCTTGCAGGGCTGGCAGAGGTGGCGGCAGTCCAGCGTTGTTTCTCCCCCTCGTGCGTGTGTGTGTGTGTGTGTGTGTCAGACCCGCAGGAATGGCTAGTAAAGGTGGCGGCAGTCCGGCATTTGCGTTTCTCTGTGTGTCAAGCCCCGTGGGCTCGACACACAGGAAGGGGGGGAATGCCGGAATGCCGCTTCCCTACCAGCCATTCCCGTGGGTCTGACACACACACACACACACACACACACACACACACACCAGGAAATCGAGAGCGCAGCCTTAAGTTAAAGGTGGCGGACGGGCCCGAGAAAAAAGGCTGCAAAACTCCAATCTTTTAAAGCGTGCGGTGTTGTTGTGTTTTTTTTCCTCCCCCCGAAAGTGAACGGCAGCTTTCCGTACTAGTGTATTTGTACTGCCGCGAGTGACAACTGACAAAGCTTGCCGGTGTGATCTTGATTTTGGAACTGATGAAGTCTGTTAACAGGCTCAACTAAGATGGCGGACGTGTCGAGCTGAGCTCCGTGAGCTCCGTGAGTTTGGTGTGGTTTGGTGGTCTTGGGGGCACCCTTGGAGTGCATAATGCCTCCACGTTATGGCTGGATGACTAGACTGCTTTGTCGTCCCTGTTTTTGGGGGCGTTGGTGCCCTCCATATCGGCGAGAGGCAGCTGGAGGTCTGGCCGGGAGATTGTAGCCGTTTTGAAACGCCGCGTCTTGAAACGCCCGATCAGCTGATTTTCGGGTGGAAGAGCCGCGGCTTGAATCTGTTTGCATCTGCCTGAATTAGACCGAAACGGCCTGAATTTGACCAGAGTTGCTTTGTAATGGCTGGAGGAACTGCAGAGGAGGTCTTGCCGGGAGATTGTGGCCGTTTTGAAACGCCGCGGCTTGAAACGCCCGATCAGCTGATTTTCGGGGCGGAAAGAGCCACGGCTTGAATCTGCTTGTATTTGTTTGAACTTAACCAGAAACGGCTCGTAATGGCTGGAGGAACTGCGGAGGGAGTGAATGCTCCAGCCTGGAATATTTGGAAAGGCTGGGGGAACCGGATGAACTGCAGCTTAAGCGACTGTTGCCGGAGGAGCCATGGCTTGAAACGCCCCAGTTTTGGGGCAGCGTTTGCTTGTTCCGGGTAGAAAAAACGCTGTCGACCCCGGCATCTTTTGCGGGGATTTCCCATTTCCCGTTGCGAAACCAGCCGAGCCCAAGTCCACCCTTTCTTTTTTTTCCACGGCACGCTCGGTGCCTTTCCCACGATCGTGTCTCCTTCAGATCTTACGCAAGCTTCCTCGATTTCCTGGTGTGTGTGTGTGTGTGTGTGTGTGTGTGTTTCTTTCTTATTCCTCCCTTCTCTGGTGGTTGGAAAGGCGTGTGACGCGCTTTGACAACAACTCTGCTGGCTCTCTCGGTGGGAACCTCCCATCCTCTATATACCCCCATTTCGGCTGCTTCGCAAACTGCTTCCTCCACCCCACCCCACCTCACCCCTCCCCGCAAAAGATGCCGGGGTCGACAGCGTTTTTTCTACCCGGAACAAGCAAACACGCAGGCAACCCTGCACTATTCAGCTCAGTGAAGTCACGCTTGGTTAAAAAACAGATTTAATAATAATAATAAGAAGAAGAAGAAGTTGGGCTGATCAAATGTTTCAATAATGACTGAAGGAGAGCTGCTTGTACCTTGGTCTTTGTGCTGGTGTCTTGACATGCCAGTGTTTTTATTTATTCCATTTATTCCATTTGATCAGCCCAAAGTACAAAAAAAAAACCAAAAACAAGGTCTAGTTTCACGGCGATGAGCGACCGGAGTGCCAATCAATTAGTTAACAGACTTCATCAGTTCCAAAATCAAGATCACACCGGCAAGCTTTGTCAGTTGTCACTCGCGGCAGTACAAATACACTAGTACGGAAAGCTGCCGTTCACTTTCGGGGGGAGGAAAAAAAAACACAACAACACCGCACGCTTTAAAAGATTGGAGTTTTGCAGCCTTTTTTCTCGGGCCCATCCGCCACCTTTAACTTAAGGCTGTGCTCTCGATTTCCTGGTGTGTGTGTGTGTGTGTGTGTGTGTGTGTGTGTGTTTCTTATTCCTCCCTTCTCTGGTGGTTGGAAAGGCGTGTGACGCGCTTCGACAACAACTCTGCTGGCTCTCTCGGTGGGAACCTCCCATCCTCTATATACCCCCATTTCGGCTGCTTCGCAAACTGCTTCCTCCACCCCACCCCACCCCACCTCACCCCTCCCCGCAAAAGATGCCGGGGTCGACAGCGTTTTTTCTACCCGGAACAAGCAAACACGCAGGCAACCCTGCACTATTCAGCTCAGTGAAGTCACGCTTGGTTAAAAAACAGATTTAATAATAATAATAATAAGAAGAAGAAGTTGGGCTGATCAAATGTTTCAATAATGACTGAAGGAGAGCTGCTTGTACCTTGGTCTTTGTGCTGGTGTCTTGACATGCCAGTGTTTTTATTTATTCCATTTATTCCATTTGATCAGCCCAAAGTACAAAAAAAAAACCAAAAACAAGGTCTAGTTTCACGGCGATGAGCGACCGGAGTGCCAATCAATTAGTTAACAGACTTCATCAGTTCCAAAATCAAGATCACACCGGCAAGCTTTGTCAGTTGTCACTCGCGGCAGTACAAATACACTAGTACGAAAAGCTGCCGTTCACTTTCGGGGGGAGGAAAAAAACACACAACAACACCGCACGCTTTAAAAGATTGGAGTTTTGCAGCCTTTTTTCTCGGGCCCGTCCGCCACCTTTAACTTAAGGCTGCGCTCTCGATTTCCTGGTGTGTGTGTGTGTGTGTGTGTGTGTGTGTGTGTGTTTCTTTCTTATTCCTCCCTTCTCTGGTGGTTGGAAAGGCGTGTGACGCGCTTTGACAACAACTCTGCTGGCTCTCTCGGTGGGAACCTCCCATCCTCTATATACCCCCATTTCGGCTGCTTCGCAAACTGCTTCCTCCACCCCACCCCACCCCACCTCACCCCCCTTTTTCCAAACATTTTGTTTGCACCTCTGGGCCAAGCACACAACTCCGAAAACGATCCCACCACTGGCAACTCCCTAGCACCGTAGGCAAAAACTAAAGTCGAAGCCACACCTGACAATCGGGGAGGGGAGGGGAGGGGGGAGGAAGGAGGAAGAAACCAGCGCACCCTTCGCCCTTTTATTGTCGCAATCGAAGAGGCAGAAGAATGCGGGGTGGGGAGGGGAGAGAGAGAGAGAGAGAGAGTAGAAATCCCTATTTTCGGAGCCGAGAAGAGAAGCGCGGCTACAGCAGTCGCTAGAGTTCCCCCCAAGGGGGCGGAGAAAGAAGAACTATCGGAGCGTTTCTTTCGTAAATACGTGCGCAGGCACACACTCGCCCAGCCGCGCGCTTCGCCCAGCTTCTCGCGGGGAGTTTGCAAGCCCTTCATTTCTCTTCAGGGCCGTCAGAAGGGAGAGCAAGTCTCTGCCCTGCCCTTCCCTGCCGTGGGGAGAAGGGCCTGCGGAGACTGACACCAACCCGAGTGCCCAAGCGGGTCTTCTCAGCGTCAGGCAAAGTAGCTCACATGCAAAACAAGCCCGGCAGAGGAGCCGGAGCAGCTCCGCTGCTGGGGGCGCGTCTCGGCCGGGCCTTGCAGGATCTGGGCCGGGCGCCTCTGCTCGCCGCTCCGGCTCCTCTGCCGGGCTTGTTTCGCATGTGATTCTGGGCCAGGTGCTGCTGAGGGCGAGCTGAGGTGCCCGGGCCGGATCCTGCAAGGCCCCGGCCGAGACGCGACCCCCAGCAGCGTCAGGCAAAGTAGCTCACATGCAAAACAAGCCCGGCAGAGGAGCCGGAGCAGCTCCGCTGCTGGGGGCGCGTCTCGGCCGGGCCTTGCAGGATCTGGGCCGGGCGCCTCTGCTCGCCGCTCCGGCTCCTCTGCCAGGCTTGTTTCGCGTGCGAGCTACTTTGCCGGCCGCTGCTGAGGGAAGATCTCTGGAGAGGAGCATAAGGTGAGCTGCTGCATTTCCCAGCCTCGGCTTATACTCGAGTCACTAACTTTTTCCAATTTTGGGGGGTAAAATTAGGGGTCTCGGCTTATATTCGAGTCGGCTTATACTCAAGTATATACGGTACTTAGGATGTGTGCCTCACATGTTTTTCATATCTATGCTTCATATTCCTAGAAAACATAGAAGTGGTGACTGACTATTGCCCATGGCTAATTTCCAATATTATACTTGCAAGGATTCAAGCCAAATGTTTTTATTTAAAAGATTTCTCCCTAACATCACCTATCTGATGTTATTATTTTTAGCTGGGTGGGAGGGAAGCTGAAGCCAGACAAATCTACTAATCACTGCCTTTATATTGTTCTTAAGTACTGTAAAGCCATGCAGAATTATTTGCAAGCCTCATTGTTTAGGCAGATTAGATTTTAGCTGTCAGGATAGAACAAATTATACTGGTTATATCTTCTGCTGACTTAAGAACTAGAGAAATGCACATATTAACATTGCATGAAAAAGAAATCTTAGTGGCATTGAAAAAAAAAGTCTCATGTAAACCAGCGCGCAATCCATAAGGCACATATATTACCATTCCATTAAGCCCTTAAAAAGAAGGAACTCTGTATTCTATGAAACCCAAAAGTAGTTTTTATTTTAGGCTCTCGGCCATTCTAATTAGCCTTGCTGTTATCGGAATATTTAGATTTCAAAATATGAATGTGACCCATAATAAAGAAATTTTAGAAGGAAAAATGTGTGAATTTTCTGGTACCTCATTGACAAAAGAAGGTCAGCCTAAATGTTTTATTTTAAAAGAACTGAAGAACTAAATAAAAGTTTCCAAGTTTTTCCTGTTGTCAAGAAAGTATATTTTTACAAGTGATACAGTGAACATTTCAAGCCCAGTGGGGAAAAAAGATGAACTTCCAATTAACAAGTATGGATTTCACTATTAGAAACATGGTAGCTATTTGATTTTTATAGCTGCCCATCTCAATCCAATTGACTCTGGCAGTGAACAATAATGAAAAAGCTATATTGTTTTGAGATCAACCATAAAAAGACACACAAAGAAGAATAAAGGCATACTTTATAGAAGAGATGAAAAGTCATTCAAAAAAGTGACTTCAGTGATAATATCTTTTGATGAGAACCAGAACACCAAACGTAAAAATATATTGATCACCAAAGTTGCAAACATGTATTAAAATTGTGCTTAAAAGATGAGAAAGAACTTTATACACATATGAAAAAATCCTTATGATATAAAAGAAAAATATTAACATGGAATTAATGTCTTTTCTTATAAAGAAAGAAAAATTTCCTCTGAAAGGCATCACATAATATGTGAAGGTTGGGAATAATAAAAAAAATCTATAGTCATTAAATATAGAACTTGCACTGTACAATAAAAACTGGTTTCAAATAACTTTGTAAAAGGTTGAGACCATTTATTCAAAACTAAAAGATTAATTAGGCATCTTATTTGCAGACAATTATGAAAAACTCTTTGGAAGTTTTACATCCTTATAATTATATGTGAGTGGAGTGCAAATCTTTGAGATGCTGTTACAATATACAACATTTCTTTTTACTTGGATAGAATAAATAGTTGTGCTACTCTTAGAGTAAGTTGAGGATTGTTTATGCTGACACTTTTAAGCTGCAGAGTAACAAAAATAAATATGAAATCCTATGCCCTGCTGCAAAATAAAATAAAAGCAGTTGATTTCTAAAGGACTAGATGAGTGGACAATGCAGCAGATCTGCAACAATTATACAGTTTCTGTTATTGTCTCAGAGCACCTGTGAAGAGAGAGCTAGATTCTTGCCCCTTATTCTTGCTGACTGTGGAGTTCTGGCTATTTGTCCCTCGCCACCAATTACTCAGGTCTTTAGTTGAGCATCATGACATAGATTGTTGTTTCCTCACTACTAATGGAAGTCTTAAGCAGTTACACTGGGAGATGATTTATGCATGTGTGTTTATCTGTCTCTCTGAATAGGCATCAGATGTGGCCTGCAGGAGTACAAATGTTGCTTACCTCTTGTGAGGCCAGGGAGGCAAAAAAGCACTCCAAACTGTCCCTTACCAGCTGTTTTACTAGTAAAATATCATTTTTTTTATTATTACCATTTTAGTATGGTAAGATCCACTTCACTCTGACTTAATTAAACCCACACTGAATCTGTTTGAAGTAGAAGGTGCACAGTGACACTGTAAAGCATGTTACATGTTGTCAGGTAAATGTGATTAATTTTTAAAATGCAAGGTGCTTAGGATGATTCTAGTCAAATAGAGCAAGCTTTTTCAACTTGAGAAGCCAATGAGGTTCTATGAGAGACAAAAAGGGGGGGGAGGAATCATTTTAACACATTTTTTTAACACTAAAGCAATGGTGTCAAACTTGATCACCTCGTGTGACGTATCACAATGTTTTTTGCCTTTGTGGAGCTGGGGTGGGCATGGCCTGCACATGACGCATCCGGCCCACGGGCCACCAGTTTAACACCCTGTACTAAAGCATTGCCTCTTGATCAAGGGTTCTGGGAAATGTTTATTTTAACAAGGAGATTCCCCAGACTTAAAAAAAATCTGAAAACCTCTCAGACTGCTATTCATTGATATCTGGAGTTAACAAATGTATTTTTCTTTTTGATAAATGTCTTCATAAGAGCAAAAGAGCAAGTAAAAAATATCCTCTGTGTTGAATGTAAATCTGTACATCTTGTTAAGAATTGAAAAATACATACACTATAAAATTAGAATTGGTATTTGTTCATTGTGAAGAGCACCCAGGTATAATGTGTGTCCCTATATATGTCAGAAATAATGAAAAAGACTGGAGACATAGGATAGGAGTTGTAGCATAAGATAAAAGAACACTATTGGAAAAGAAATGTTTTGCAAAGATATTAGCCCAGATGGATGGATGGATGGATGGACGGACAGACGGATGGACAGACAGACAACCTTTATTGTTATTTTTTACTATTAGCACACTGGCCCACATTAAAAATGAAATTCTGTTACCTGCTCTCAAAAGAAAGTATATATCTATCCATACACATATGTACCACACGTACACACATTCTATATACATACATACATACATACATACATACATACATACATACATACATTATACATTAAACTGGGATACACACACCTAGTCCAGTTTTATATACCTAGCAAAACAGTTTTGAAACTGTGATTTCCATAACTAATCTGGTTCCACATGTCCCAATTGCTAATGGACAGAATTATTTTTGCTATTGGGGATCAAGTTTCTTTCTTCTGATACTGCAAGTTATTGAGATGATCATCAAAGGCCTCCCTCTGTTCCTAGGGAACTGGAAGCTATAGTATTTGCTCTGAATCTGGATCCCTGCATGCTCCCTGAAGAATAATTAAAGGAAAGGAGTGTAGAGTCAATGGATTTTCTAAGAAATATTTTCTGGCTAGTTACAATAAAATACAATACAATAAAATATATTGGGGTGGTGGTGGTAAAAAATGTAGAGAAAGAATTACTAGGTACAGCTAAGAAACATGAAGTGTTGCACTGTAAATAGAAATGAATCATAATTTTTCATCCATTAATATATAAGTAAGAAAATAGTACTTCCCACTTTGGGAGGCTAACATGAGAGTGAGTGAGCAGGTGCCTACTAACAATATGTACTACTAATAAATTTCACTGCCTGAAAGCTGGTCTAAAATATTCATATAAACCAGGGGTCTTCATGCTGGCTGAAGAATTCTGGGAGTTGAAGTCCACAAGTCATAAAAGGGCCAAATTTGAAGATCCCTGATATAAACAGATAAGACAGCAAGAATCTAAGGTTTACAGTGACAAAAGACAAAATAATTATATCTTATAATGTGGACTATCTACTTGTTCTTTCTTAGAAAGCTTAGTCCTGAATCAGTAATAGTGAATCCCTGGCCAATTAAGTGGGTGGAAAAGAAATCAATATGGTATTATCCTACTAAATATGAACATCTGCAATGGGTTTTCCTCCAATGTGTCTATAGAAGCCAATGATTTTGTAATCGGCACCTCATGGACACTCATAGCTCCAATGAGGATCCTTCATCTAGCTTTCACATTGTGGAATATATTGCTCCCAGAGATACTGTATACCTGGCTCCTACCCTATTCTTAATTCAGAAGACCGTAAAACCTAATCTGCCTCATACTGAGTAGTTTTAAATAACCATCTGTTTTAGTATGGGCTAGAAGAGGCTCAGCTTCTGTATTGTGAACCCCCCAGAGTTTGTATTTATTGGAAGAGTATAAAATATTGTAAAATAAATAAATGAAATGTGCCAATGCTTGATCAGAAAGGTCCAGTTGGAAATCTTCCAAATTCCTTGTTCTTAGGCAAAGCTAAATGTTCATGAAATATGCTTGACAGAGGCAATTATTCCTACTCCTATCTATTGCATATTATGTGAAGGAGCAGCTATGTGAGCTGACAACATAATACAAACTCACAGGGCTTTTTTTCTAAAAAAAAAAAAGGTGCCGGAACTCAGAGGTGCTGTCACTGGGAGCGATGCCGGTGTCTTGCTACGGTGTCGCCACCCATCCTTTGCGGCTCAAAGCCACATGCCGTGGGGATTCCCCTCCCCACAGCCACCGTGGAGATTCCCCTCCCTGCAGTTGCCACCCTGCGGCCCGTGCTGAGCCCCCACCCGGAGCTGCTCCGAACCCCAACCCAGAGCTGTGTTCCTCGTGGCAGTGGTCTCCGGCGCCAAACAGCTGATGGCCTCCGGCACCGGCACTCGTTCACTTACTGCCCCGTTGCTTCCAAATGCAGTAAGTGAGTGAGCGAGCAAGTGGCGTTTGGAAGCGCTTGGAAGCGATGGGGCAGTAAGTGAGTGAGTGAATGAGCAAATGGTGTTTGGAAGCATCAGGGCAGTAAGTGAGTGTGTGAACAAGTGTGCACGTTCAGCAAGTGTGATGTATTTGTGCTGGCATTTCTAGGCCTCTTTCCAACCACATTGAGAAAAATTTGTAACAAACATTGGAATTCTCAATGCCATGTTTGGTATTTCCCAGCAATCTCTTACTGGAAGGAAAAAGCAACCCCTACTGCGTTACTGATCACAGAGAAGCATTTGCATGTATGCAGGTATCCTTAGGGTGCCATAGTTATGGATGAGAAATATTGGTTGCAAAGTTGGCATTTCTGGACGTAATACAGATATTTTGGACTTATTTTTGTTTCTTTGCATGTTTGATATTTTTAAAAAGGCATATGCTACTGACTATGCTTATGCACATATGTAACATCTTTTGCTAGGATACTTGACCATTGCTTGTACAGAATGTGAAAAGTGAAAGATTGTGACTAAACAAAATTTTAATGTACAGATAATACCACCAGAAATTATTTTAGCCTTTTTAATAAATGTTGTTATTGATGTTAAGCTCACCATGGAAAACATCATATATTGTTATGTATACAAGTTAAAGGTAAAGGTTCCCCCGCACATGCGTGCTAGTCGTTTCCAACTCTAGGGGCCGGTGCTCATCTCCGTTTCAAAGCCGAAGAGCCAGCGCTTGTCCGAGGACATCTCCGTGGTCATGTGGCCGGCATGACTAGATGCCAAAGGTGCACGGAACACTGTTACCTTCCCACCATAGTGGTCCCTATTTTTCTACTTGCATTTTTACATGCTTTCGAACTGCTAAGTTGGCAGAAGCTGGGACGAGTAACAGGCGCTCACTCTGTTACGCCCCAAACTGCTGACCTTCTGATCGACAAGCTCAGCATCCTAACCCACTGAGCCACCACGTCCCTGTTGTTATGTATATACTAGGTTAATTATTTAAAGACTGAAGTGCAACATAACTAGATTCTAAATAATCTATTTTTCAAAACACACAACAGTCCAAACAGTAAAAGTAAAGTCCAAATTAAGAATATTTCATTCTTAAGAATTGTTTAATTTAAAGTGGTTTAGTTGTAATAGATGGTTATAGATTCAAAACAGTTTTCAAGAGTATTTACAAAAGATACTATTTTTTTCTAGCATCAGCTAAATTAGACATATTACCTTGAGAAAAATGTTTCTCATTTCTTTCCTGTTACCTTTATTAATTTCATTGCAGAGATGTTAACATAGGAAATAGATTATTTTGTTATCTAATTTTACCTTCCAAAAGACAGAAGCAGATGAAAAATGTGAAGTTCTTTCCTGTTGGCTTTTTTGAATTAGCTGTTTTAGATTCTAAAAGTTTAGTTCCTAAAGAAGTAACCTTCTAAATAATTTTAATGTCCTCCTCTAGTGCTGGGTAGGCAACCTTGGCTCTTTTATGACTCAAGGACTTCAACTCCCAGAATTTCTGAGCCAGCTTGGAAACCTCTGTCTTTCCCCTCAGCATGGCTGGCTCAGGATTTCTGGGAGTTGAAGTCATAAAAAAGAGCCAAGATTTACCCCTCCAATAGGCTTTCGAAAGCCAATAGAGGGAACTTTTTTTTTGCAAAAAAAAAGGTGCCGGAACGCCATTCTGAGTGGTCTATGAGAAAAAAAGCCCTGCAAACTCATTGGCTCCTTTATGCATGACTCTAAGAAACTAGAAATTTATAGAAATTTACTGCTGTAAATGAAATAAGGGAAAGTAGCTATTTGACTAAGACAGGGGTCGGCAACCTGAAAAAGCAAAAGAGCCACTGGGAACCGGTTCCATCACACATAAAAAAAGTGGGAGCCGTGCATGTGCATCCACGCACGTGCAGGCGCATAAAACAAAACGTTTTGCGCATGCGCAAAACGTTTTGTTTTTTGTGCGTGCGTGGATACACGCGCGCGGTTCCACTTTTTTTTATGTGGACGCCCCTGCACACCAGCGGCGACGGGTCTCCGTGGTGACGGGCGCTGGGTTGTGGCACCGCCTTCAGCCCGGGCGTCACCGGAGCCACCCCCGGGACCTCCAAACTGCCGCCCGAACACCCGTTTGGAGACCTGCTGGTGCCAGTTTAGAAAGTTGTTGCGGGCTGCGGCAGCTTTCTAAACCAGCACCAGCAGGTCTCCAAACCGCACCTCTGCCCGAACACCAGCAGGTCTCCAAACGGGTGTTCAGGCGGAGGTGCGAGAGAGGTGCGTGCGCAGCTCTCCAAACCTTTGGAGTGGTGCGCGTGCACCTCTGCCCGTTCGGAGAGGTGCGCGCGCACCGGGCGACTGGGAGCCGCAGGAGACGGCTCAAAGAGCTGCATGCGGCTCCGGAGCCGCGGGTTGCCGACCCGTGGGCTAAGAAAACGATGAATTAAAATTTTCAGTATATACTTCATGATATATAAGAGATGGTGGTGGATGGCAATGATTTAGGATTAATGAGCTCCCATGCAAGATGAAGTTGCAACACAGAGTAGACCAAAAAAACAAAAAACAGGATATTTTTATTTATAGAAGAAAGTTGGCCATGTCAGTTATACAAATCAGTCGTAAGCAAAGCCAGATCCCAAAACAATCTGCAGTAGGGTTAACAACTGTCAATAAGAAAGACCAAAAAAATTGGATAGTAGACACAGCAGTACGTGGGGACAGAAGAATAGAATAGAAAGAACTGAAGAAAATCATGAAATATGAAGACCTGCAAATAGAAGTAAAATGACTGTGGCAAAAGAAAGCAAGGCAAGTACCAATAATAATAGTCATGTTGGGTGCAATTTGCAAAGAACTGTAGCACCACAGTGTTGTTGGCATTGACACAATCCCCATCAGTCAATTACAAAAGGCAGCTTTACTTGGAACAGCTTACACTTTGCTATGATACCTTTAACACCACCAAACAACAACATATGCCTATCCCCAGTCCTTGTGAAGTCTTCAATAGGTGGACAAAAATGCCAAATCCAATCTAAACATCTGACTCTGTGATGAACCAAAATAATGCCCTAGGAAACAATAACATCTCCCCATCTCAGTCCTTAGGAAGGACAGAATAGAAGGATTAAAAAAGTCCAAATCCAGTCTAAACATTTGGTTGACTGTGCAATGAATCATAATAATGATAATCAGTCTAAACTTTTACCTGACTGTGTGCAAACCACAATAATAATAATTTCAAGCTCATGACTACTCATTCACAGTGATCAAGTGAATCTTGGGCCTTCAAAAATCCAGTGCTTTGTTTAGAATCTAAAGGTGCTTTTAAAAGCTGGGTGTTGCAAGTATTTGGGACAATTAGAAAAGATTTGGAATATTAGGTTTAGTACAGATGGCTTAAATTTTCTTGTTCCTCTCTGTGCAATCAATGGTTGAAATACTTTTTTTAGAACTATGATAATATTGGGCAGTAAATGTCCCTTCATTAATAACTAAAGAGCATATTAGATGGCATGAAGGATTTTCATTCCGTATAAGCTTATTCTTTTAACTTACCTATTTGCATCATTTAGAAATATTTGCTTTTCGGGAACCTTTTATGGTTTTCTGCAATTTGGAAAGTGCTAAGAGGGAACCACTATGGAATATCTCTGCTTGACCCAAAAAAAAAATGAATAACTAAGTGTACCTTTTGGATTTGCTGAGAGTTATTGAGAATCAGGCAGCATATAAACTTAATACACTCATGTTAATTATTATCTTTCCACCTCTGTGCTTTTAGGATTTTGGATGGCTTTTGTCTCTTACTAGCTAAAATCTTTCTAATTCACTATTGAAAAACATTCAGAAAAACGTTTTTTAAGTACTATTTAGCATGTACTATTCCCACTTCCAGAATATTTAGAGGATTCAATTTCATTTTGCTAAGCATTGGATTCTGTATTAATAGAGTCTAGACCAGACATGTCAAACACAAGGCCCCGGGGCCGGATGTGGCCCGCGAAGTGTTTTCATGTGGCCCACGAAGCCATCCTGGAAACAGTGAGGGAACAGCCCCCACTGCCTTGGCCCTGGCCCAGAGACCCTCCTTCTGCCAGAGACCCTCAGATCTGTCCCACTCCTGCCCAGGCCCCCATAGGCACCCTTGATGCGAACAATGTAGAGCTGCCATGCCCACCCAGTAGGCCATACGCACTCTAGCCACGCCCACCCAGTAGGCCATGCCCACCCTGGCCATACCCACCCGGCCCCTTGAGGGCAACCACAATGCTGATGCGGCCCTCAATGAAATTGAGTTTGACACCCCTGGTCTAGACAATTTGTCATGTTCAACCTTTTTCAGCTTTACCACTCATTGTACGTTTAGGCTACTCATGTAGGAATAGGCAATGACTGTAGGTGGCAGCATAGATCAGTATCTGATTTGTATGTTAGTACTGTATTTACTTTTTCCTTGCAGGCTTAATGAAGAGATTTATGTGACATGTGACTAAATTCCTACTGGTGATAGGAGGACATTTGATTTGTGGCTAGATGATGTTTTACATATCAGTGTATTTTACGTATGTGCATCTGCTGGGATTTTTAATTTGTGAAATGGTTAATAATTATATGCCTTTAAAATTGTTAACTATTGGGTGGGGGGGATGTTAGTGTAACACACTAATACATATATTCCTACAATTTATATCCAGTTACATAAATGTCAGAAGATATACTTGCCAATAACATATGTCTTAGTCTCATATACAGATTTCACATTTTCATCACCCCATGCTTTGGATCATAGTGTTCTTCAGACCACAGGATACCTACTAACATAGTGCTCCTAAAATGTTACTAAAATAAAATACAATAAATGTCTTTTTATTTTATTATAAATATTTTATTTTACCTGAACCTGCTTTTAGATAGGTCAGATTCTAAATGGAAGACATTGCTTTCACATGATATGAATATAATGAGATGCTGTTTATGAGTTATGGTACTCATAAGCCTGCATGTTTAGTATACACTGCAATAATTTAATTCATTGTGGCTTTCCCACCATTTTTTTTCAAATAGATTTCTGACCACATCTGTTAACCTCATGGTTTATAATTGGACAGAATGAGGCAGCCATCCCAAACAGCAAATACAGGGTGCCATGAGAGGATATATTTTTTTGTCCTTAACTATGGATTTTCCTCAGCTCTTTATTAGGAAAGTTTCAGAATTAAAGTTCAAGCTTTTAAGCTTATGGTAGGTAGGGGACATACTATAGTCGCTTTCTCTTAATTATACTCACTTCTGGTACTAGAGCAAATGAGGAAGGGGGGTGATTGGCCTTTGCAGATTACAGTAACTGTACATTGTGGGAAGCAGTGGATATGAAGAGCATTTATGATTTCTTGCTTCTTATATTTTTGTACTTCTAAGCCCTTAGAATTCTCATAATCTGATAGTAATTAATATAGTTATTAAGAAGTCAACTTGTCCTAATATCTCTCTCTGTTACATGTGTATCAGTTTACCATACTCAATGTTTTCTGAGAAAAACTGAGAATAGATATTGGACACAATGCTCTTTGAATTGTGCCATCATGGGGTAGGAGTAGATGACTTGATAGGTTATGTGATCACTTAAATGCAAGATTTCTCCTGAATCTGGGAAATTAAATCATCCTTTAGACAATATGTGGATTCAGTCCTTCCTTATGGTGCAGTATGACATTTCCTTATTACTGAATGTTACCTCCCTTGCATATTGGTCTAATTTTTAATAAAGAGATCACGTACTCAAGTCACCCTTATATATTTTGGATGCCTTTAAGTCAGTCTTGACTCCTGACAACTGCCTATACAAGTCACTGCAGTTTTCTTGACAAGATTTCAGAATGGTTTTGCCACTGCTTCATTCTTAGGGCTGAGAGAAAGTGACTGGCCTAAGGTCACCCAGCTGGCTATATGTCTAAGGCAGGACTAGAACGCATGGTCTTCTAGCTCGTTGTCTTAACCACTACACCAAACTGGCTCAAGTCACAGCACGAATGAATTCCATCCTCTACAATAGTCTTCTGCCAGGAAAATAGTCAAACCATCCAGAGATGCTTTATTGTGGTTTGTTTGGTGTGGTATATGAACCATGAACTTTTGGAGCAGGGTAGAGTTTCTAGTTTATAAGTCACATTAAGTTACAGAAGAAGCTTATGTATGCCAGCACAATGCTTGTTCATAAGAAACTGGAACAGGCGATTTAAACTTGAATAAAAAGCATACCATTCCTATAATAGTCATGTACAAAACAATAAAATCCTTACAATTTTTAAAACATTCATAACAAAACACATAAGCAACTATAACCATTTTCCCCTGGTTTGAAAAATATTGTAGTCCGTGTATCAGGTTTCTAGCTGTGAGAACATTACCAAAATAATAGATGGACATAGAGACCTTCGCACCTAGTAATGTAAAGTATATTTTAATATTTCCTCACTTCTGACTTAAAATATCTATAACAAACATATCCCTGTTGCTGATCCCTGTGGTGCCTCTATTGGTCTCTTCTGATTTTGTGTGCGCAGCACTTGATGAACAAAGCAACTGGATTGGCTGCTTTCTTTATCTACAAGTGTGGCAAAATCATCTGTCAATTTTGGTACCACAGTATGAATGGGCCCATTCTGGAGAAAATGCGAGTTTTCAAAGTCCTCCTTTCTTTAATCATGAATGAATTGGTGAGGTTGCACTCATCATTTCATTACTATTTCAGTCTTAAAATAGATCACGGCGGGCTAGTTAAAACACTAAAGAATTGCTGACTGAGGTTTAGAGATTGACTCTAATGCTCTTGCACAGTTCTGAAAGGCCACTATCTATTCTTTTCTTTATAACAACGAACTATTGTTTCACGAGGCTGATGAGGGGCTGGGGAGGGAAGAAATGTGCCTGTAAAAACCTCAAATGGTCAGTAAGTGCTGCTGTGATCCCACTTGCTACCAACCAATAAATTTTGCCTCTGATGGAAAGGATGGCCAAATGTATTCAATTTTGCATACTTTGTAACTACTGCATGTGGTCAAGTTAAGGCAGAAACTCCTTTTTTGCTGCGATATTGCTAATAGTCACTTTTAACTATCTTACTAATGAGCAGGGGACAAAACGAACACAATGCCATGGGGACTCAACTGGAAAGACTTGTTCCCAGAACATGTTTGCACCATATTTAGGTGTAAATGGGAAAAAGATAACTCCTTGGTGCTGTGCTGATGTAACAGTAATATGAGCAGGCTTTATGGTCTCATCAAGAAATAATGTCTTACCACAGCCCTTATGTGCCCCACTGTTTATCAAGGATATATCCTCACGACATTTACTTGACACCCAATTAAATTTACTAGAATAGAATAGAGTTGGAAGGGACCTTGGAGGTCTTCTAGTCCACATTAAGGTGGCTGTGAAGAAGAGCCCTGTAACTCCAACAATCGCTGGATCATGCTATAGCCATTGAGGGTTTCTAGTGTCATCTAAAGTGGATCACTATTGATGGGTCAGTATAACAGACATGAGAACATGTTTTATGTTGCCTCTATGACGATTATCTAAAACCTATGGCCATTTCCTACTTACTGATTGATGAGGTCTTCACTTATCTTTTGGCCACAGCTAAAGAGATATGATGCCTTTTTTCATTCCTATTATATTGACATAAAGGAAGTTGGATGACTCTTTTCCCCACTGTTGAGTTGGTGCTAGTCCCCTTTTCCTTGACTCAGCTGAAAACTATACCAGCATGAAATGTGTGATGTCCCTGTTGCTAGTCTCAGGATTGCCTCTACTGCTTTTGTTTCAGGACACTGCAGTCATCTCCAAGGTAGTGAGTAATAAAGCTTAACAAAGTTTATACATCTCTAGTGTATTGTACAGAATAAAAGAGAAAATATTACTTTGTTTGATGCAGTTAAAAAGAACTTAAACCAATCTCACTCAAAAGGTGGGGCAAAGCTTATAGCAAATCACAGCTATGCCAAAAAAACCCCCGAGATGTTGCTAGGGCACATGTGTGCCATGGCTGGGAATGATAAAAAAACACAAACCTGCCATTGCTCGAAAAGAAATATGTATACATGTGCTCTCACACAAGCACACACACACACACAAACACACACACACACACAGAGTCAGTCTAGCATAATATAGCAAAAAAGAAACCTCCTTTATATTTAATATTTTTGTAGAGACTGATGTGCTGAAGAAGCATTCCCCTTAAGTGTGCCTTGGTCCGCATTCTAGATGCAGGTTCAGCAACTTGGCTTCGGTTTCCTTGAATTGATGCCAATTACATAGGAGGGAGCAGGGGAATCGAACAGATGTCCGCGATGCCAGTAGCCTTCCCAGAAGAAGCTTGGACATGGTGGGGAACGTAGCAGCTTCTCCTCTTCGTCCTACGCGGAGCCGGAGCGACGCAGTGGCCTTCTTTTCCTGCCAGCCGCTGCCTTCGCTTTTAGCTGCTCTTTCTGCGGCGGCGGCGGCGGCGGCGGCTGAAACGCGGCGTTAGTCGCTGACCTCTCTCTTTCTGCCTCCTTGCACGACCCAGTCTCATGATTCATTGTCTCTCCCTCCCTCTCTTGTATCCTGGCAGAGCCATTTGAACCTGCAGGCCAGTAGCGTTTTGGGAGTGGGCGGAGGGGAGGCGAGCCGGCTCCAGGCGGAGATGCTTCAGCTTGATCTGATTGATGCCACTGGGGAGACGCCCGCCGAAGAAGGGACGGCGCCTGATCCCATCAAGGAGCCCCCGCCAGTAACCATGGATACCTACAGGCCGAAAAGGCCCACGACGCTCAATCTCTTCCCGCAGGTGCCTCGGACGCAGGTAAGTCCCTCAGCTTCTTTCCCTGCCTGCCACCCCTCCGGACTCAGAGAGCTCCCTCCTTGCGTCTCTTGACACCCCCCTCATCCCGCTGCCTTGTTTTTTTAACGTTTACCAAGAAAAGGCGATTAAAAAAAAACCTCCCCCCCCCCTTCGAGGAAGTTGGAGCCTCCTCCCTCCCTCCGTATTCCAGTTTCAGCTTCCTACTTGTTGCATAACTTGAGGGACAGAGGGTCCTCTGGCCAGATTCTGCTTTTTTTTGGGGGGGGGGCATTCTAGGATCGATGTCTCCTTTCTCTTCTCTTCCCACCAAATGAAAAAATTAGTAGCCTGGAGGGAAAGAAGTGGAGTCTCTGAAGAAGTAATTGCTTTTAAGGAAAAGGGTGTTGCACAGTTCAAGATGGGAGGGAGGGCAGAACTATTAGTTGCCATAAAAGTGTATTTGTGAATACACTTGAAGGTCACTTGCCCCCCTTTGTGTTCTCTGCCATTCACAGTATATGCCTTTGATTCAAAATGTGTTCTAACATCTGAAAATTGGCAAGCTCTGGATGTGGATCAATTCTTAGTGATCAAAGGAGATAGAGACCTTGCATTAGGCTGGAGGGATACCTTTCAAGAAATAAAAGTATACATAGATTGAGCAATGCTATGAATTCCCAATCTAGGGTTCGGTTGCAATTAATCCCTTTTTTGCTGGCAATAAAATGTATAATAATGTAAGATGCAATTAATTCCTTTTTTAGAATATGCTTGTTCGTGATGCCAGCTCAGCTAATGAATGGAGGATCTATTCAGAGTGTATGTATAATACAGTGTGAGCTGGAGAGAAATTAGCACAGGTTTAGGCGTGTTTAGTGAAATCCACTGTTCCCTTGACTTCAATTAGACTTTGTCTCTGATATAATGTAAAGTATTGCAATCTATGGAAGGATCTCATTTCTCAGGACTTTAGGCTATAAAATATTCCATGATTGTTTAACATACCTTATGGCTTTTTCATTCTGAAGTCATAGAAATAAGACAAAACTTTTTCACCATTCAGAAAGTCACCTTATGAGGTTAGGAATGTTATTTTGTCTATTCTGTGTATTTGTTTTATTTCTTTCCTAAGGGGTGAACATAAAATACTGTACAGTTGAACTTTTTGCAGAGATTATAAAGGCTAATGTAGATATCTTGGGCTGACCTAAGGGATTGTGAAGTATTCTTGACATACCAGAGTTAAAAACAAAACCACTAGGGCCAAAGGAATAATTTATCATGGAAGATAGATCTACTATACTTCTGAATTGTGCTAAAAGCTGAGAGAGGATGCTGCTGGGAGGAAACAAAGTGTGAATAAATAGGATTTTCTGAAATCCTAGGTCACTCTAGCTTGGCAGCTAAACTCAAAATGATCCTAGATGCTTAATCCTTAAAGGAAATAGAGAGAACTGTAAATCTTTGCTGCCTTGTAGAGGTCACAAGGATTTTTGAAGCCTCAGGGAAGTAACTCTATCAAAACAAAACAATGGATGTCTAGAGAAAAGACATTACAGACAGACAGCTATAAGAGGCTGATATAATAAAAAGGACCCTATAGCAACTTATCTGCCTTCCAGGTAAGACAGAACTCTTATCATCAATAGCCAGCATTGGTGACTGAAGCTGTAAGCCAACACTTCTAAAGGTCACTAGGCTGAGAAGGCTTCCTTCAAAATAATAGATATTAATAGCTTCCATTGAGTAGAGTCTAATTCAAAAGACTCAAGGCAGTTGCATTAGTTGTAGATGGGAAAGTGGAGGTGGGAAAATAGTTAAAAGTATTAAAAGTACTGCTTCCCAGGAGACTGATTTAAAGGAACTGGGAATGCTCTTCAAAGTGATACAAAATGTATGAACGGTGTTTTCTGCTAAACCGTGTGGTATAAGAGAATACTGTCAAATCTCCCTGTTCTGTGCTGTTATATTGCCCCTTCATTTGGAGTTGTGACTGTTTCAGAGCCCCATACTTTAATTATTCACAAACTGCCCACCTTTTATGTCCTTTTCTCCTCTTTCATCTCTACAGCAGTGAGGAAAGTTCCACCATGGACTATTTTTAATTATATGTTGTTCTGGGATACAACTCCATTTGCTAAATAAGATTTTTCCTGTGACAATTTTTATGGAAAATGCAAAGGAGAAGCAGATGGCAAAGACTGGGGTGGGTGGGTGGCATTGGGAACTGGTGTCAGTATGCAGTTGACAATGGAGGTGTAGGCAGAAAAATTGTAGTCATGTGGAAAGCAAAAATATTGCACATGAATATCTGAAATATCTCAGGTGCTATTAGTTCCAGAAAAGAGTGAAGTTAAGTCAACTGTTAAGGTAGCGATTGGCAACTTTTTCAGCTACAGGATACAACTGGACTACGGAGAGGATGTTATGGGACTCTGAAATAGTGGCATCAAGGGGAAGGCTGTGGTAATGATTGTAAGCAGGCACAAAACCCCCTATTTCTCAGAAGGCAAGATGGTGAACATGGTATCAGCTCCATCTCAACAGTGAACCTGCTAATTCCTGTAGCTCACCACCTTTTCTTTGGGCTAGTACTGTAAAGAAGCATTTTCCAAATAGAGCACTAGGCATCATTTTTATTTGTTAGGAATGTTGTTGAGACTTATAGGAGGCCCAAAGCATTTCTGGAAATAATATTGGGAAATGAAAATGAAGATGTAATGGGCAACAAAGATCTGGGCCCTGGCTGAAGGAAATGAGTAGTTTCTTAGACAAACCAAGAGTTTATTATAATCAGCTGGACCAGAGATATAATGCCATTATTATTGTTTTTAATTACATTTTTTTAAATAGCAACTGGCATTGTTTCACTAGTATAGACAGCTCATGTGTTCCTTGCAAATTTTACTATAGGGGCAAACTTTGTTCAGTTCAGAATAAGCTTTAATGTCAGCACATCAATAAAACTTCCTATTGTCCATGGCTGGAGTTTCTAGTTTAAAAGAAAAAGAGAGAAACAATGCAATTATTGAGGAAAGTCACAAGCATACTGCAGGGTGGGGAAGTAAATCTTTTTCTTCACATTATATTTCTCTATCCCTATGCTATGGCGAAGTTGTGCTTGGAAGAGATCTATTTAGTCACAAAGCTCGACTCAGTGACCTAAAGGCAGCTATTCACCCTGTTTCAGGCAATCTACCTCAAAAATCTAGAGTAATATACTTGCTAGCTTTTGCCTGCTGATAGAAAATATACGTAAATGTACCTTCTACTGTAACTGGTGCCATAATAATTAAGCATCTGTTGAATTAGAATCTTAGCTCTTAAAATATTTTGGGACAGTTGGGTTTTGCAGCCAATTTTGGCATTCTGAGGACTATTACTATTTGAACCAAATATTTGAAACCGAATTTAGCTAAAATTTAGTACATTTACAGATTTTGGAAGGGGGAATGTAATCATATCAAGGAAGAAACATAGACAGTTGTTAGGGATCTGGGGATGAAATTTTTTACCTGAGGTGGTTGGAATAGTAAAAAGGTGCACTGCTGTGCTTGTCAAACAGCACAGAGAAGAAAAAAAATGATTTAAAAATTGCTGGGTTGCAACCAACAGCCTTCTGTTACCAAGGCAAGAGTTATACCTGTGGTATTTCAGCACTCATGAAAAAGATACTCTAAAAACAATAAAAAAATAAAGCAATAAGAAAAGGATATTTGCTTTTAATGTTCTTATATTTGCTCATTATACTTGTACATATTTGATTTCAGTGTTTTAACCCTTGTATATAAACAAATTCAGTTTAATGTTTCTGTACACACACACACACACACACACACACACAGAGGAAGCCTTGCCTACAGGAAGAAAAGTGACTGGTCATTTACTTTCCTGGAAAATAAAGGTGAGAGGCACAGATGCCTAACAGTAGCTACCATTCAGACTGAATACCGTATCTTGCAAGCTGTTGCAGTAGTGACTCCATCTGGACAGGATTTTCTTAAACCGGCTTAGAGTCAAGATGGCATAAGACTGGACAGGAGCAGCTTAAGTTCTAAAAGGAGACATGCCCTTCAATGATCTTCCAGAATTACGTTGACTGTGCATGGTCTCAAAACGCTTTCAGTGCAAGAGGGGTCTTTTGATACCCTATCACTTCATTGCAACGAAGTAGGATTAAACTGCATCCAATGAGATAACCACCTCATATTTATAAAGTAACCACTATGTCATAAAAATACAGGACAGGAAAGTGAGTGCCATGCTTGAAACTTCTGATGCATTTATATCTCTTCAATTTACACTTAACCTGGCTGTAGGAAAAAAAAACCTTTTTGTGGGAGAGGGGGAGAAAAGAGAGGGGCAAGCCATTTTAGCAAAATCAAAGTCTAGCAAAGTCAGCAGTATTACTGAATGCGTTGGTTAAAGTTTGCTTCTGAGACCAATTCAAAGTGCTGGTTATCAATTTTAAAGCTTTGTATGGCTTGGCACTCAGGTACATATGGAATGTATTTACTTATACATCAGATTTAGAGACCACCCATTTCACTTATAGAGCAACTTTTAACACACAGTTTTGGCCCATTAGATTTTTGAAGGAAAGCATATTGAGGGCCCTCCTACTCTACCTGAAGTGATAGAGTGTGGACTGATGATATAACAATTTCACAGTGGTAGAGGTAGAGAGTCTGGTAGTACCAGGGTTGAGGCAGGAATGGACAGGATAAAACAACATCTATAAGTAATTTACTGAGATGTGCACAATACAAGATAGAAAAGTAAAGTGTATCAGAAGTGGATGAGATGGAAGTGAAGAGTACAATGAGCTTCAGCAGCTTTACATTTTATTTATTTATTTACTTACTTATTTAATATATTATGCCACCTGTCTCCCATACAAGGTGACTCTGGGCAGCTATGTACAGAAGTGTGAGAGTAGAACTAAATATTTATTCTAGATTGCAAATGCCATCTATCTTTAAAAGATATACATATTTCACAATTCTATGCATGTTTGCTGCTTAAATGTTTTGTTCACCACAATTTCCAGTTCATGTAATTCTTCACTCACTCAAGAAGGTATGGGTGCACTTCCCACTCTTCAGGGCAAAGATTGGCAAATGAGATAGGTAGACTGGGTGGGATGTTGTGGCATGCTAAAATGCTGATGATAAAATCTATAAAACAGTGGAGGTTGTGGATTCTCCATCTCTGGAAGTTTCTCATGGATGGTTTAATTGGTCTGCTTGAGCATTACAGAGTTGGACTAGAGATTGGACTAAACTCCTTGTGGCCCTTCCAACTTTACAGTTGATTCGATAAGTAAATATGGAAACTGAGTAGTGCCTCATTGTTGGAGTGATGTGATGTCACTTGTAACAATCTGGTGCTTTCCCAGTTCTTTTCCTCCTTTTTTTAAAAAAACCCTCCAAAATACTAGCTGCACTCTGTCTTTTGACTGATAGCATTTAGAGTCCTCCATCTGGCCATATTCTGAATGAAATGAGAGACAACAGGATGGGAGTTAAACATCTGTGTAATTCAGTTCCCCTTCATAGGGACCAACTGACCGAAGAGGCCCCAGAAAGGGAAGGCTCAGCTTCCTTGGTTACTTTCCTTCTTGTAGCCTGCTGCGTCACCTCAGTTTTTCCCTTCTCCTGTTTCTATGCTTGCTACGAGGAGGCTGCAGATGGGGAGCAACAGAAGGAGGGAGTGGTGGGATCCCTCTGAATAGCCCCCTTTCCCACATGCACACTGACAATAGCTCTCTGGGTGTGTGTGTGCCTCTTTGTGCCATGAGCCACTTTCCCTTGCAGATACAAGCCCTCTTTGTTCTTTTCTTCAGGACACTCTGAATAACAACTCTCTGGGGAAAAAGCACAGTTGGCAGGAACGAGTGTCTCGGTCATCATCCCCCCTGAAAACGGGTGAGTTCATCTCTCAGCACAGGCAGATTGGCTTCCCCCCCCCCTTCTGCCTGCTGGAATGGTCCCCAATGCTTGGACCTCCTCCTTATAATCTTCTAATGTCTTTTTACTTCAGCTGGCATCTTGCAAGGAATGCTGTAGTTTTATTAATTGACTACTTGGACTCGAGCCATTTGAGAGCTGGCTTTTTGTGCCTTGATTCCTTTAGGCCAGCATTTTTCTTTTTCCTTCTTTGCTTTTTTTTTAACACGAATCACATTCACAGAACAGCACTTTGGGGAATGTGATGTGCTGGAAAGAGTATGACATATTGGACTTTTAAATTCAGATGTCATACTTGAAGCTGTTATTAAGCACATCAGTCTCTCGATGTAAGGTATTTCATAGTTTTGTTGTAAGGGAAAATTACAAGTCATATCCTTTTGACTTCCTTTAGTGGAAGGATAAAAATGGTAGAAATTTCATGGATGTCATCTTCTGAGTCAGAGAGAGAGAGGGAGAGAGAGATCAATCTATAGATATGCACACACAATGCAGTGTGTCAGTTAGCATACACAACTTTCAGTTCCCAGAAACAATGTGCTTATTGGCTCTAGTTGTAAGGCATTGTTCCAAACACTGGCCTTTCTAAGACAAAAGATTTTATAAGCATTTTGGACTGGGAATAGAAACACTTAGGATGCTCAATGTATTTGTTACTGACTATGATTATTCTGGTAGGTCAAAGTCAAACCTGACTTCACTTTGATAGGTGAGTATTTTAATATTCAGCTGTCCACATACGTAGGATTTATCTCTTAATCCTCTGGATATACTCTGTGAAACATGTAGATACAACTCCAGTGGACTTACCACTGCTTTGAATGAACTACAAGAAGTGTATCAAAACCCTGTTATCTGTATCTTGTTGGTTATTTTATATGTTCCTTCCTTCTCCTTGCTTTTTACCTACTATAGGTGAGCAGACACCACCCCATGACCACATTTGCCTGAGCGATGAGGTCACTCACCAAAATAGCACAGCCTCCACCAAAGATCGGGGTACATCCACAGAGAGCCCATGCCGGCGTACAGCTTCAACACAGATTGCATCAGCCTGTCTGGCCTCCTCTCGAGCACCTGACAAGCAGCAGGCTGTCAACCGCCTCTCATCCCAGAACCCCACTGTGGTGGTAGTAACAAGAGGACCTGAAGCTTATCGGGATCGTATTCGCTACCAGACTGATGTGAGATTGGAAGCTACTGAGGAGATTTACCTAACACCAGTACAAAAGAATTTGGACCCCCTGGAGTCTGAGAAGCCATTCATGTCACAGTCCAGTGACAACCGGATGTCCATTAGCTCTGATATAGACACTTCTGGCTACCCACAAATGACAGGAAAACCCAATTCCTCAATCAGTGAGGAGGATGAAGTGCTGGATTACTTATCTTCACCTGACAAAATGAACACACCACGGACTGTGTATAGCAGCAGTAATGATGGCTATCGGCCTTGCCATAATTTCCAGAGGGCATCAGTGAGCTCTGATACCAGCGCCCTCTCCTATGACTCAGTCAAATATACACTGGTGGTGGATGAGGATGTACAGCTCGAACTTGTTAGTCTGAAACAGTGTTACTCAGGTTACAGTGATGAGAGTGATTCAGCCACCGTCTATGACAACTGTGTCTCCTCACCATATGAATCAGCCATTGGGGAGGAGTATGAAGAAGATGCCCTGAAACGTGATTCTGTTTGTCTCTCTGAGGATTCCACCCCTGAGGCAGACATCCACTTCTCTAAGAAGTTCCTCAATGTCTTCATGAGTGGCCGGTCACGTTCTTCCAGTGAGTGCTGAGAAAAAAATCATTTTCCACAGGCCCTAGAAAGAAGGGAGAGGGTGGGAGGAATTGAGAGCCTCATGTGAGACAGAGAAAAATTCCACTTGTCAAAGGTTTGAATCCTGTTATAATAAGAGTTACAACAAGGTTGCTAGGTGTACAAAAGAAAATTCTACAAGAAGCAGCATCTTTAACTTCTAATTTGGCTTCACAAAATCAAATGGCAATTTCAGTGTAGAATGCAAGAAAATAGCAAGGATGTTTCAAGTTATTTGACCATCAAGTATTGGTTGCCCAGCCCAGACTAGAATGATAACCATTCTTCTCAGGACTGGAATGGATTTTAATTTTTGCTGGCAATTTCCTTCTTGCATTACAATGCCCTTAAAACGTCTGGACATCTTTTGGCAATTTAAAATGGTTGTTCTCAACATTTTAAGTCTTGATGCTGAAAAAGCCACAGATAGAATTAAGCAGATGGTTGAGACTTAAGCACCATAATGATAGTTTCTCTAGATTGTCAATATCCAAAGAATGAATAAATCTGATGACAAGTTAGAAAGCTGAGAAGAATTGAAAATAATTACTGCATATACATTATTGTGTTTTTTTAGATGTGCCCATTTCTTCTGACCAAACAGGTTTACAGAAATTTGGAATATTGCAAATCAAGTACAGTTGGTTATCTGTGGGGATCAGAAAAGTCAAGATGCTGGTCACAACCCTATGATCAAAGCCCTGCCCCTTTTATATATGTGTTGACATCACATGTACAAAGGGACAAGGTTTCAATCATATAGCCACGACTGCCATTTTTGACACACCCACCCACCTTCATGGATTTCAGGGAAAGAAACATACTCATATTCCAGATACGTCAACATTTTTTTTTAAAAAAAAATCTTAATGTGTGATCTCTTTCATTAGAAGCTATCTGTTCAGTTAAGTTATTCTCTTCATGTAAATGTTCTCCAGTCATCAAAATATACGAAGCGTTTAAGTCTGCTTTTTTTCTTTTTCTCTTTAGTGGATTCCTATTGGATGTTAGTATTCTTTACTTTTAATATTTTGTACATTTAAAATAATCCCAGGGGATTTCTGATTAGCAAGATGGGTTCTGAATAATAGTTAATATTATTGTTTGAGGAGGAGAATGATTAGGTGGCTGCAGCATTTTCCCTCTTTTCAGGTGCTGAGTCCTTTGGGCTTTTTTCTTGCATGATCAATGGGGAAGAGCAGGAGCAGACTCACCGAGCTGTTTTCAGGTAAGTTTGGGGCAGAAAAAACAATCCCATCATCCCAGATGATAGACTCCCCCTGCACTTCTAACCAGTGATGCCCTCTTATCATGTGATCCACAGGAATTTTACTCACAAACTGAATTAGTAGGTCATTGTTTTTTTTTCTATCCTTAACGCATGCACACACACACACGCCAGTTGCTTTAAAACACAGAAAAAGGATTTTAAAAATACACAATGGCAAATGACCAAAAGAAACAGATATACAAAGATAGGCATCATATAATAGATGCATAGAAAATATTTCAGCTTTTGAACAACAGATTAAACGTGGATCACACAAAATACAGTAATGTTGGTTGAATTTTTCCATACATTAATAAAGAACCACTGCATAAATGATGGCTACTTTGTCAGAGTGCAAGGCATCTAGAAATTTTCTAGCATTTTGGACTTGGCTTGGTCTAGGATGGTGACAAATTGGCCATCGATGGACACATAGATATATACAATATCTATATAATGGGCAAAAGAGACAATCAGCAAACCAAAAAGGGGAGGGAAAGACCAAAACACCTCTCTACCAGCAGTCAACACCCAGATGAGCATAGATTAGCTCCAAGATTAATATCAGACCAAGTAAGAAGTAAACAATACCCCAATCAAGGATCTTCCAAACAAGCTAATAGTAAACAGCCCAACCAAAGAACTTCCAAAATCACCCCCACCAACACTGACAGGCCACTAGAATGTAATCTGAGAGCAAATCCCATCCTTACTAGCACTGATGAAGTTACCGGCACCTAGTTTGCATAATGAAACATCTTCAAGAAAACAACCACGCTCAGAGAGCACCAAGGACCTCTCAAAGTCATTTGTTTTTCCACCACTAAAGACTATAAGACATATTTGGATAATAATATTCAGCTTAAATTTGATCCTTGTTTCCCTGAGAAACTGACGGTGGATAATCCTAGTATGGAAATTGCAGCTATTTTTTCATTTCATGGGCAAAAAAATGGCATTAATATTTTAAATCAGCTTATAGTTAATCAGTCCTTCAAAATAATTACAGTACTGTGTTGCAAAAAAAGCCTGAATTGTCTAAATTCATTAATTAATTTGTTCATGAAAACATATTTTGAATAAACAGTTTGGACTGGATGCTTTAGCAGCATCAAAATCCCACAAATCATTGTCATAATTGGATGAAACTTTGGTTAATTCTAAATCTACAATTCATTTTATAGACAATTGAACTGTAAGATAGTTACTGGTAATCTGTAAGTAATTTGGAGTAATGAGTTGGAATACCCTGAATTAATAAATCAATGTTTTAAATTTTATAATCTGAAGATGTGATTAATAAAAAAATATTATTTTATGTGTGTGTTTGTTGGACATTCAGGAGGACGTTTAGCAAGATTTAGTTGTCAAGTTCACTATGTTGAAAATGTAATATATTGGCGTATGAGAGGCTGTTTTACACTTTCTTATTTTAATTCAATATTAATGATTTTATAAATGTGGTGTTGGAAAGAGAAGTAAGTTTTTAAAATATCAGTGGGATACTGAAATATACCAAAAATGTGGATTTATCATGCATGTGATGTTGCCAAAAAACTCTGTTTGATGTTGCTATAAGAATGTGCTACAGCAGATCCATTCTGGTCCCTATAATTATGTTGAACTTTACTTCCCATGTTATGCACCCAACATGATCCATAAAAGTAAGTCAGTAAAATGTTCTCTGTGATCTGGAATGGAATCCTCAAATCTTACGTTAGGTTACCTTGTAAAGCCCAATCAATTCTGGGTCTTGATCCTTAATTAAAGATCTTGAATTAAACATTTAAAATTTCATTCCATTTTTTTTTAATCCCATTTATATCCCGCCCTTCTCCGAAGACTCAGGGCGGCTTACAATCTAAGCACAAATCAAATGTGCTTAGCAATAGCCTTCATTCTATGCATATGCCTGCTTATTAGGGCTTTCCCCCCCCAAGCGGCATTATTACAAAGTCAGCTTATTGCCCCCAACAATCTGGGTCCTCATTTTACCTACCTCGGAAGAATGGAAGGCTGAGTCAACCTTGAGCCTGGTGGGATGCGAACCTGCAATAATTGCAGGCAGCTGGTGTTAGTTAAGGAGGCATTAGCCCACTGCTCCACCAAGGCTCTTAAACACTATACAATAAGCTGAATATGAGTATCTATTAATAATAAAATGTAACTATTAATAATACTAATAATTTAGTCTGTTGGTTAAGGCACCAGTCTAGAAAGTGGGAGACCATGAATCTCAGCCCAACCCACCTCAGAGGGTTGTTATTGTGGGGAAAATAGGAGGAAGAAGTTGTGTGTTGATAGATGATAGATAGATAGATAGATAGATAGATAGATAGATAGATAGATAGATAGATAGATAGATGATATAGATATAGATATGTAGATCTAGATGTAGATATATATATATATATATATATATATATATATATATATATATATATATATATATATATATATATATATATATAGATATATAGATATAGATATAGATATATAGATATAGATATATAGATATATATAGATATATGTAAAAAATTTTGGATTGCTAACAAAGAAATACTTAAGAAATATGTGTGTGTGTGTGTGTGTGTGTGTGTGTGTGTGTGTGTGAATTTTTTTGGCTTGCTAACAAAGAATAAAGGGAGACAGATATGATCATTTCAAACTTATTTGTTCTCATCAGTCAGCCATACCCTTCTGAGATTCGAACCTGGGCCAACTGCGTCTTAAGCAGTTGTTTTAACCCCTAGGCCACAGGCTCTCTCTCTCTCTCTTTGTTAGCCGAGAAGCAAGGGAGATATGTGTTAAATGTTTGTTAAGTATTTAGAATGCACTTGCTTAGGTCCCAGACACGGGACAAATCTTATTTCCTGTTTCAGCCTAACCCAAGGCCATATATATAGTTACAGACCTCCCCAGCTGTAGTTCTAAGTAGGGTGTAAACAAAAAAACAAAAAGATTGCTCTAATCGGTCTCTTAATATGTTTTGGTTATTAGTACACTTAAGATTTCTTATTTGGAATCACTAATGTAGGACGGAAATTCATTCTTTGTTCTGTGCAGCCTGCATTTCCTATTTTGCTTTGCTTTGCTATCTTTTCATCTGTCTGTCTGTCTATCATCTATCTATCTATCTATCTATCTATCTATCTATCTATCTATCTATCTTGTCTTTATTATTTTTACAAATAATTCAAGGTGGCAAACACATCCTTCTCCTTTTTTCCCTACAACAACCCTGGGAGGTGAGTTGGGCTGAAAGAGAATCAATGGCCCAAAGTCATTCAGCTGGCTTCTATGGCTTAAGGCAGGACTTGAATTCATGCTGTCCTGCATTCTAGCCTGATGTCTTAAGCACGAGACCAAACTGGTTTATGATAAATTATTGCACTGTATAAAAACAAAGTGAAGTCATATAACCTAAGTCTTGGAGGAAAATTAGGTGGCCAATCTAAGAAATATTACATCTGCAAGTTATGCTAGTAACAATATGACATCATAAAAATAATTTATGCAGATAAGCAGCCCTTCTTTAAAAAGTGAAAATCCAATTGCTAAGCATCCTGCTCATGAAAATCACCTTGAAATCCTCAATGCAGAATTCTTATGGTGATATACTTCTCAGGTGAGCGAGGGCTTGTGATATTAAGTCTGAAAATTTACAGTCTACTATTTATGAGCCCTTTGCTATAGAATAAAATCTTAGATGGATTTTTATGGCAGATACCAGATTCCCATAGATCCTGTTAAATATAAGGCTAATGTTTTATTTTTAGAGCTTTGGTTCACAAAATATGAACGGTTTTCGCCTTAGGTTTGTGCCTCGTCATGAAGATGAATTGGAGCTGGAAGTGGATGATCCTTTATTGGTGGAAGTTCAGGCAGAAGATTATTGGTACGAAGCTTATAACATGAGGACTGGTGATCGGGGGATCTTCCCTGCTTACTATGCTATTGAGGTCACCAAGGAGCCAGATCACATGACAGGTATTGATCCTGTTTAGGGTTGCTATTCTGCTTCTATCTGGACCGGTCTACCCATTATCATTCTTTGATTTGAAGGCTGTTGATGAAGCCTATTCCCCTTGGATAATAGCAATGCACTGCACAAGATGTTTTCCAAAGAAAATGTTAATTAAATTAATATTCAGAATTAGAATGGAAGAAAAAGGGCATGGTTTTAATTTCCAGTTATACAAAGGCTTTCAAATATACATAAACTCTATCCCATCCCCACTGCAATTGACTAGAGTAAGGGATGCTTTTAATTTAATTTTAATTTACTGTACTGAAGGTATGGACTTTTCTCCTTCTTTCTGTAAATCATCCCTTAATGTTAGTTCCTCTTGAACCTAATTCCTCTGATCCAAATATGTTGCCAGTCACTCAGTTTATAGTTGCCCCTAGCTTTACGAAGTAGCCCTGAAACATCATAGAAACATATGGGATTGTATATTATTTCAGTACGATTCTTTTTACTGTCCTTATTTTTCAGATTCATGCAAAACCAGTGATTGGGTAGATCAATTCCGGGTGAAATTCCTTGGCTCAGTCCAAGTTCCTTATCACAAAGGCAATGATGTATTGTGTGCAGCTATGCAGAAGGTACATTTTCTCAACTCTCCATCTCCCCCTCAACCTCCTGATCCTTTATTTGGGTAAAGACAAATACATTTTTATTTAGAAAAAATAGCTGTTCAACACAACGATATCAGAATGATGAACAGTACCCTCCCCTCCAAAATATAATTAAAAGAAGTGGCAGGAAGAAGAGAATATAACAACCAGTGACACCAAATGGATTTGTTAATTCTGCACACTTTATCTAAACAAAGGAGATTTCAAATTCCATTTAAAATGGGCAAGGTTCTGAGCAGAACGTGTTTCATCAGATAATTGGTTCTACTTTAGTTTCTCCGCCAGGGAAATCCTTTTGCAGGATTTGAAAGACAATGAAAATGCCAGAAAATAAAAGGAAGGAGCTTACACTAACAGATTTCCCCCGTTAATTTCCAGATTTAGATGGTTAGAGTTTTAAAAGCAAGCAAGGCCACCTTGAATATGGCCAAGATCCAAAATAACAAGGAATGAAGCTCATGAAGGGTTAGTACTGCATGATAACCATGATTATTACCAGAAAATAGTCTAGCTCTAAGTGCAGCTTTGTAATAGATTTGAAGAAGTGGCCTGGATTAATTCTTAAGATAAAATAAAAAAAAGGTAAAGGTTCCCCCGCACATACGTGCTAGTCGTTTCCAACTCTAGGGGCCAGTGCTCATCTCCGTTTCAAAGCCGAAGAGCCAGCGCTTGTCCGAGGACGTCTCCGTGGTCATGTGGCCGGCATGACTAGACGCCAAAGGCGCACGGAACGCTGTTACCTTCCCACCGGAGTGGTCCCTATTTTTCTACTTGCATTTTTAGGTGCTTTCGAACTGCTAGGTTGGCAGAAGCTGGGACGAGTAACAGGCGCTCACTCTGTTACGCGGCACTCGGGATTCGACCCGCCAAACTGCTGACCTTCTGATCGACAAGCTCAGCGTCCTAAACCACTGAGCCACCATGTCCCTTTAAGATAAAATATCCTCATTTAAATTGGACATTTTTCTAGTCTGCAACAGTAAAACTGCCCATGATAAGCAACAGCATTTTGTATATTTAATCTTGCATTTTTATACTTAAGACAATGTGATAGCATGAATATTTTAAAATATTTTAAAAGCAAATCAAACAGGACAGACCTCTAATATTAACGAGCAGAATGTACTATAGAAAACTTGAACAGTATCATTTTAAATAGTTTTCAAAAGGATAAAAAAGACAGGTGCACACTTCCCACACACACACTTTCCTAAAGGATTGGTTTTACTACTAGGATGTTGCTACATCAAAGAGTATATTTCCATCCCCCCAAAAAAAACAGAAATTCTGGATAGGTCCATATATATGTAGATTCATATAGAATAGATTCCCCAGATCTGATCCTCTATGTTTTAGCTAACTAGTTAATATATACGTTTTTTTAACAAAGCCAAAAAATAATAAATAAATACAGAACACAAACAAACACCAAACCAGAAAAAAGTTACATAGTGTGGAAGTAGTATTAGCTTTCAAACTGAGGAGCAAATAAGTTAAAAGCCTGATGGAACCGAACAGCCCTTTTCCAATTTTTGACAAATAAGGCAATCTTTTTACCCACTTAAAACAGAGTGATTCCTCCACTGAGCTTGAATGCAGTAGGTTGGTTCTCCTCAGGTAGCCACTAACTTAGTCTTTCAAGATGGTGGGGCATAAAACAGGATGGTTTAAATGTGGGTGGTAATGGAAGAGTCGCTATTGCCAGACCAAACTTTTTTTTTTAAAGCAACTGTCGGTGGAGAAGATGGGCCAAGACTGTGCCATCTGAGCTCCAGAAATATTGTTAGATCCAAGAGCATGTTTAGAATGGGCCCTGTTCTTTCAGAAGGAATGTGCTTAGTCCAAACTACAGAAGGACAGGGCAGATGTGGGGAGAGTCTACTCTTGTCTACATTGGAGACAAATTGCTTTCTAAAGCAAGAGTAGGAACTCTAAGAAACATTAATGGTTTGTGGCAGTTGATCTTTTTTCTGTTGGGTACAGATTGCCACTACACGTCGCCTCACCGTGCACTTTAACCCACCCTCCAGCTGTGTCCTGGAGATCAGCATGAGAGGAGTTAAGATTGCTGTGAAGAATGATGACACCAAGGATCCCAGCAAGGTGAGTTGGACTGCATGTAAAGTTCTGCTTCCTGCACGGTCCACATATCCCTGGAGGTTCCATTCTTCAGGGCCTCATTATCTCATTTCCTGCAGGAGTCGACTGGCTAAGTGTAGTGGAGAGGGAGCAGTGTTCCTGACCTTGAGTCCACACATGTATGCTATACTCCCTGCCTATAGATATAACAATGGAATCAAAGGCCTCTTTGCTAAGCTCCGATAATCTTTGTCGCTTTGCTAAATCTTTCTGCTACTATTTTAAGCAGCCTTCTGAAGATCTGTATAGTAAAGTTCTTTTGATTAGCTTTTCTGCATAAGCAATTTACAAGGAGTTTTCAGGAAGAAATAGTAAGGCCCTGCTGAAACAGAACTGCTTGCCAAAGCCATTCATGGTCAGTGGAGGTGAAGGGAAGGAAAGGAAAGGAAAGGAAAGGAAAGGAAAGGAAAGGAAAGGAAAGGAAAGGAAAGGAAAGGAAAGGAAAGGAAAGGAAAGGAGGAAGAAAGAAAGAAAGTTTGGCCAAACTTTTAAATGTATCTTTTCTTATAAAGCCCAAATATTAATTCCCAGTTATTTTATACTGCTTTGCACACATGTATACTAAATTCAGTTCAGTTTAATATTATACAGACACTTTTATCATTATCCAAATTGAGATGTGTTTAAAACTGTGAAGACAACCATATTTATTTATTCATTAGGTACATGGACTTGTATGCTGCCCACTCTCACAATTTTCGTAAGGTATAACCATATTCATTGGGGTAAATAAGCCAAGTGTAGCCCTTCATTTATCCAGCAAATAAACTGATCCTGTTGGCCGCATATAACACAGATATTTTTTCCAACTGTGATTGCAATGAGAGTCCATGAAGAATGGTTGAAGGTTAGTTAGCTAGATTAATAGCCCACAATTTGTTTTGTACAACTTAGGACAGGGTATGCTTCAATAGTAGCACTGATGAGATTACCTAGTTTGGCAATGAAATGTCTGCAAGAAAACAAACAAGCTCAGAGACCATCAAGGACCCCTCATGTCAACCCTGAGCTACAAATATTCTATTTTATTAGTACCACATATTGTTCCCTACTGCTATTTTTCTTATAGCAATTACTATGTAAAGAGGCTTGAGCTGAGGGAAAGTAGCTGATCCAAAGTAATTCAACCAGCATCCATGCCTAGGAAGGACTAGAAATCACAATATCTTGATTTCTGGTTTAGCTTTATAGATAACCTTCCCCACATTAATGGCCTACAAACTCTTCCAAAATGAATCACCATAAAATGCAGGGCTGGGATCCTACATAAACGGTACCTGAAATTATTACATTATTCTGTTCCTACTGCTGCCTTCCTGACACCTAAGCCTCAAATTTCCTTTTCAAATTCCTATGTCATATGGAAGCTTTTAGTGAGAGTAGAAAACTTTTGAATGCAGCTTTCTCTTTCACAGTTTGTAAGCTTCCGTGCAGAGCAAACAATTATAGTTATACAGCGACCTTTCATTTTTCCTAAGTAATATCCTTAATTTTTAACTTAGCATTTAACTTGCTCTTTTGTTTAAGAAATGGCTATTACATATTTGATAACTTTACCTTCTGCAGGGGAATAAATGTAGCCACTTTTTCCAGTTGAAGAATATTTCATTTTGTGGATACCACCCAAAGAACAACAAGTAAGTCAGTCTCAAAATATAGTCTAGCTTCCTTGTCATGCTCGGTATTAGAGCTAAAGATTCCACTGATTTTTGCTTTAGTAACTCCACTTATTATTTATGTACAGCTCCAAATTTGAAGTTTGAGGCTTTTCTGAAGTGTAATTGGTTGCATAAGAAATTATTTCCCAATGAACAACTTAAGCTATATGACTAATTTGAAATACTGTAGGTAGAATAGACACTGTGTTCCTCACACTGAAATTACTGATCCTCCTTATTCTGAATAAGTTACCTATGCTTGTTCTGTGGTGTTCATTATCCAGCTGTGATCCAGTCTTGTTTCTCTGAATTGTTTATTGATAATGGCTTTCTTTACTGAGTGGGTAAATATGTACACACAACCTGTGGGGTAACATGGAGCAATTGCTATGTACGGTAGTTCTGTAATGGCATCTCTATTAGCTCTGATTTCTCTCATAATTAGATCTGGACTCTGACTGAACCATTGCATGGGTCAACAGCTTTTCTTACAAAAAGATTTTCTTACCATTGGTTTACAGTTTTCTGAAGGAAGGCATGGTAGCTATTATCAGGCAGCGATTAGACTACTCATGAAAAAGCAGAGCCAAAATTCTACTCTATGTTAACAATGTTAACTATGTCTAATCTATTATGAGCAAAATTCGAAATAGAAACTGACTTCTTAAACTCAGGTACTTCTTGTTTATTTAAAAGGCTTTATAGCTACTCATGTTGTAACCATAACTCTGGGTGACTCACAAAACAATAAAAACAACATGCACACAAAAGCCTCCTAAATGATCACAATAAAAACTCATGGTGCTATAAGGCAACACTCTCCCAACATCAGCATAACATCTTGCTGGGCTTCAGCCTCAAGACTGATTACAGGAAGAGTCAGTTGTTCAAGGGCTTCAAAACACAAGGAGGATATATGAATTATTTGGACTGTATGCTGATTATTTAAATCCATTCCAATATGGCTTCATGTTTGATAGAAACAACCTTAAAGGCATACAGTAGATAGATGGTCTACGTGCAATGAATGCATAGTCATCCGTTGGAGTGGGGGAATGTCAAAATGTACAAGATGTTGGGAGTCGTGTCCTGATAGAAACACCACCCTTTTGCATGCATGCCATATTGACACACAAAAGGGACAGGGTTTGGATTGCAACCCCATACAATCATCTTATATCATAAATCTTATATCAACTCATATGCTACTGAATAGATTTTTTTTTCAAAATAGATGATTGCTGAACTGTATGTAGAATCCAAAATATTAGAGTGATTTCAATTTTGCCTATTTTAGAAAGTTGAACTTGAGGGTTTGTGACTCACACTTCAGCCTGTGTGTTACCAAAAGATACCATCTTAATCACATTTAACATCAATAAGAAACTGCTAGAAGACATTTCAATTGCAGTGTCATTAGTCTGCAAACAGCACAGCGCTCTGCTATTTTTTTCATCTGCTATCCCAGAGAATCTTCAGATGGTTGATGGGTGGACTGGGATGCAACTGAAGAAGCTGAGGCATAATCCAGAGGAGCTTGGATTTGTTGCTGACTATGGCATTAGAGGTGTTCTACCAATTTTGGTTAATTTTTCATTTGTCTTGGAAACGCAGACCTAGGACTACTCCTCATGAGTGTGTTGACATGCTACTTTCATTGTTGAATTGGGAGAAAGTTTGGTAGAATATGTTGTGCTGTCCTAATTCTGCCTTAGAAATGAGGCTGTCGAGTGGTATTCTTACATTCTGAATGTTGGATAAATTAAGAAAGCAATTGGTAGATTATTTAGATTTTGTTTCCCCTCCGGCACTTGTAACCATATTTCAAGTTGCCCAACTGACAGAAGTGGAGAGGTGCTCCACACCCATCACCATAGATTTAGACGATTTCTGAACATGCTGTCCCATGCTGTTTAAATATAAGCATATCATTTTTGTACCAGCTAAATTAGTTGCTGGCATTGTTGTTTTAACTGCTGAGAATACAGAATACTTGAAGGAACTTGCCAATGTTGAAAGATAAATAGATGGAGTTTCTTATTTCTCACCTGGCTTTAAGCTAAGTCTGGTGAACAAGCTTTAGAGATAGGCACCTAACCCTAATCTTTTCAAGGAGAGAATTTAGCTGGATCTACAGGCAATTCTCCTTATTTATGAACTCGGCATATGTGAATTCACTTATTCACAAAAATGTATTTGGAACTGCAAAATTAATATTGTTGACACTTCCACATTTATTCCTGAACATGTAGAGCAGCAAAATATTTGAACTACTTGACACCTACATTCCTAGCTAAGGTTTCAGCAAATGTTTGTTCTCTGTGGCTTTTAAATGAAAAGGTTTCATAATAGTTGCTCCTATTAAATGATTAAAATTTATTTTAACTAACTCATTTTAAAACTATTGATAAATTGATAATACATTTTACAGTTTCATATTATAAATAACTTTGAGAAGACCTCAGTGTAAAAGGTTCCTAAAGCAATAGAATACACAAAAACTGATGGATAAATAAGAATTTGGATTTGTTAGTGAGGTTTATTGAATCATGAATAAAGCCTGGACTGGACTGGACTTCTCCATCATTGCACATCAAGGAACATATGTGCCTGTCATTCAGAAACAGTTGCATAGGTGTTGCATTTATATGTCTGCAAATGTTAATGTTTTGATTAGGGGGATTTCAAGCAGCAAAGCACAGTCCTAGACAATCCTAGATTAGATTTTAATTGTTTTAATTTGTTAAACGTTTAACTGCTTCTAGCCCTACTTTGGTAAGTGGATCTAAATTGGGCCCAACTTGGTGCTTTAAGATAATCCATTGTGTAGACACATTAGGAATATACTACATAGTTCTCATTTTCTAAATTTAAACTGAATTAGTATATAAAAAACATTCCAGATAATTGAGATGTTGGTATGGGTTTATGTATTTATTACTGGATCTATCTCCATTTCCATTTATATATCTATACAGTATCTATATATCTATATCATCTATCTATCTATCTATCTATCTATCTATCTATCTATCTATCTATCTATCTATCTATCTATCATCTATCTATCATCATCTATCTCTATCATCTTTACTATGTAACTATCATCTTTACTATGTAACTAATGTAACCTATATCTTGCTTTTTCCACAAATGTTGTTCTCAGGGCAGCTAACAAATTTTATTTTCTCCATCAGATATTTTGGGTTCATTACCAAGCACCCTGCTGACCACAGATTTGCATGCCATGTCTTTGTCTCGGAGGAGTCCACCAAGCCACTTGCAGAGTCTGTAGGGTGAGTTGTTGGCTGCCAGTGCTGGATTTTCATTTTTCTAAGGATTTTATCTGATCTAAGGGAAAGGAACACTGGCTTCAGATAATAGATGGAGTATGCAGCTTTGGTGGCAGCAGTGATCTCAGCATACTTGCTGGGGTCAGGGATTAGTCAGTTTTCAATGCCCAATAGAGGGTAAACATAGTTTATTCAGAATTCTAATTCTGTCTTCAGTTTGCTTAGAATACCATTGGTATGGCATGAAGACTTGTTTCAGGGAGTTGCAAGGTTTGACTGGAAACCATTTTCATTAAAGTTAATGAGTTCATAGAAATATAATCTATTTCCTGGAAAAACGTAAGTATTGAGTCAGGATATTCTTAGAAAAGCAATCTAGCGCTTGAATTCTTCACCATTAAGATGTTTTAATGGCTCATGGAGATACTCCTGTTTTTCAATACGTAACATTTTGCTCAGGCCCACCACAGTGTGGAGAGAGAATTCATTAAGGTTGATGCATTTTTCTGAGGCCAATTTATACATATCTCTGCCTAAATGTTCTATTTGCATGAACGTTAATATATGTGCATGAAGTCAGAGCTACTACAGT